>NC_089979.1:100892235-101522735 GCF_036417845.1 Apteryx mantelli
AGTTCATCCCCTTTAACATTTCCCCCTGCTCTTTCTGCCATGCTGCATTAGCAATCTTCCCAGAGAGTGGGGCATGAGACAGATAAAAAAGAGTCTACTCGGTTTGTTGACAGGAAATATTGTGAAAGTGTGAGCAGAGGGGAAAAAACACCTCTTCCCACTTATTTGATGTTATTTACAAAGTGTTGGGGAAAATACTACACAACGCAATTTGGAGAGGGGCAGGTGAACCCATGGAAGAACTGAAAAGCTCAGTCAGGTAAGTATTTGAAAACATAAAAGTGGATAATGGGGTATTGTTTCCTCCATAGCATCAATAGTTATTAAAAAACTTAAGAAATAAGAAACAGAGGCAACAGCAAAGGCTGTTTATGGATCAGGTAAGACTTTTTATGCAGGATGTTCTTTTGCTGTGGAATGACTTGCTTTTATTTGAGGGCTTATGACACACTAACCTGGTCCTTCTCCATTGTAATCAGTGATCTTTAGGCCTAGGAAGGAACTGCTACAGAGACCTTACCTTCAAAAAGTTCATGAATACTCTCAGCTTAGCCTATTTGTACAAATTCCTTTAACCTGTGTTCTTTAATCATTAAGCCAATGCTTTGGTGGGCATCACCACTTTCAAAAGTTGCTTTTTTGAGCTGAGAGTGATATGAATTACTTCTGGATTTTACTGGCAGTCTGTATGAAAAGGTTTTGGATTGCAAATAGAAGTGTGACTGAAATGAAAGCAACGTAAAACTGTTACTTAAGCTATGTGTTGTCGTCTCCTTTAAAGAAGGCTGTAGATATGACATATATAGGAACTGTGATAAGCAAACAGACGTACGTACTATGCTTGGGCAAAAGGCCCAGAAATAAAAGCCTGGTGTGAATTGGTTTGTGATACATGGAAAGTTAAGAATATGAATTGCCACCTTAACTGTAACTATATCTTCTAAATAACTTTTTCCATGATTCAAAGTGAAACTGAAGTATCTTAAAATGCATTGCTTCTCTTTTTGTGCAAAGAGATTGATAGTGAGGGGAATGAGAGAATGTCAGTGTTCTAGTGATTAAAGACTGGTATCTGGAAATGACTGAAGTAGCCTCATATAAATATCTAGTATATAAATTAGATGAGTTTAATTCATTGTGGACAGAGGATATAAACATTCCAAAGGGATTAGCATTTAAATTATACTCTACATTTATGAGAGGGAAAAGTTGTGCTGGTACAGTGAAGAAAAAATGTGTTCTATTTTCTTGATTATTTGGTGGTGTATAGTGGATTTTTGTTGTTTTTTTTTTAAGATAATTTATTCCCCCCCCCTTTTTTTTTTAAGTCTGATCAGAGGAAATATATTTGTAGTTTCTGTACTAAATCAGATCAATATTGTCACAAAAAGTCCATTTTCACATACTCAAAAAAACTGCATTGGATTGTAGTGCTTTGTCCTGAAATTGCTGAATAATATTCTTTGTGCACTTGAATTTCACAAGGCTCTGAAATTGCCATTTTAAAATATCTTGCGTTTTTGGGAAACTACAAAACTTTTTTTTTCCTATGAACTTGTTAAAGTAGTTAAAAAGATGTAGGATAATAATTAGCTAGGTTTTGTCTGAGGGATAGCTGCTTGAGCAAAAAATTGAGGAAGGAGTTGAACCTGTAAATCTCTCTTCCTAGGTCAGAGCTCTAGCAGTTGATGTTCTGACGGCAGTGTTGCACACCTTACCTCTCCTGTGAACTCTCTCTCAGAAAAGCAGTAATCTGGTGGGACATTGATGTTGTTGATGAGTATCCAATGACCTCTGGGATTTGTGACCAGATTGAGCCTGTGGAGAAATAAGGCTCATACATCTAAATACTATCAGGGCTTGTGGAGTTTAGGTGTCTATGGTCTTAGGTGACAGCTGAGCAAGGGATTTTAGGAATTTAGTTTTATAGACTCAAGCCTCTATAAGTAGAACTCTACTCACTCACGACTACATTCCAGAAGGCAGCATTTGCCATTGTTGCAGTAAGCTTCTATCCATTTCCATTCACCCTAATGTCTCCATTACAGCTCCATGTACATATAACACTCATCCACATAAATAGCAAAAAATCAACTTCCTCTCCAATTTTATTTTACATTATTTATTCAAAAACCAGTCTCCAGGAACAGCAAAGAAAAAAGATTTCTAACTTTTCTGTTGCTGGGCAGTGTAGCTTCCCTTACCTACTCCTTTCTTTTTTCATTTTATTCGAAAATTTCTCTTATGTGAGAAGGAACACTTCTGTTAACTTTCTGTAAACCCTCCTTGAGCAAGATGTGTAAATTATGAAGGATAGAAGACATTCTCACAGTACTACAGCGAATGTCCCTCTTTCTTAATTTCTTTTGTTGATGAGGAATCTTTCTCATGGAAATAAAAATCAGATCTTGGATCTAATCCAAAGCTATCTGGCACTCTTCAGTAATGGATTCTAAGTTGCAGTTTTCTTTTTTAATTTTTCATCATCAAATATGAGAATATTTTCTTGAAGTTCTGAAGTAGGCAAATGGGTTGATCAAAACCTGAATGTGTATGATTGGATATGGAACCCTTCCTGTGCAAGTTAAATCAGAGTAGGAGCTTCTGGGAAGCAAAGTTATAAACTGCCCAAGTTTTATAGTATCCAAGCCCCAAATAGTCTTCGTGTGCCTGCTTGCTTTAGAAATGCCTACATCATGGTTTGGGGGTTTTTTTGTTTGTTTTGAAAGTCAGCCTTCTGTTGTGTTTGTATTTTAGATATATGTGTTATTTAGAAAGAATCCTTGAAATCAAACAATGCGTTGTCCCCAGCAATGTCAGTTATATAACCAGCTTTGAGGGAAGAGTGACCCTTCTCCTACCAAAAAAATCAGGCAATACTGTTATTGAACAAATCCAGCAAGGCTACTGTTGTGGAGTGTGTGACTAGAGAATAAAAATCTGACCACACTTATCTTGTAGTGTATCCCAATTTCTTGAAAAGAAAAGGGCAGTGAAGCAACAGTGGATTTAACATTTTTCAACAGGCATCAGTATTAATCTGGCAATTCTGAAATATTAAGCCATGGAGCTTGAAACTCTTCTAGTTGTAAGAACCTGCCAGTATTTTACTAAAAGTTAGCCTTGTCTGAGCCCAAAAGCAAATTGTTAGCCCCATTAATCCTAGCTTGATTTGGTGATGTGAATGCCATCTGAACCAAAGATGCATCCTAGTGAAGTTCTGAGTTCCAAAAGGAAATGTTGTGCATTTTTTGTTATGGTCCCTTCCAGAAAGTCCCTCAGCTCATTGTTAGTCATAGTGTGGCAAAAGAAGCCTTTTTTTCTTGAGTCCTTAGTTCAGATTAAACAGCACATCCTGAAAGATCCCTCCAAAATTTCAGTCTATTGAAGAGGATGCATGCATATCAGATGAAGGGCAGACTTAGCAGTAAAAGTGTGCATGCATATAGGTGTGTAGCTGAAAAAGTGTTGCAAGTGTGATGCCTGTCTTTATTAAACTGAAATGAGTAGGGCTAGAAAAAGCAGCTGGGATTTGAAAATTTTTTGATCATTAAGACTCAGGAAGCAGGTAGAAGAGGTGAGGGGGTTGTATCATACCAAAACCAGTAGGGATGCAAGATAAGAAGTCAAGCTCTAATTTTGATTGACCGAGGGCTGTTGTTGTTCTGAACACCAGAACTAGCAATAGTAGAATAAGAGTGTGTGTTGGGGGTTGGAGGGGGGAGGACAATTTTGTACATTGTTTGGTCAGAGAAATAATTATAATTTTCTGGAAAATCAATACAGAAATAGTCTTTTAATATAGCAGATCTGTAGGATATGTGTTTCTCTGTAGCCCGGTCAGAAATGTTTGGGGACTTGGAAAGAAATCTATATATCATCCGCCCCACCGTGGTCAAATACATGTTTGTTATGAAAACCACACTGAAATCTAATCACCAACTGGTAAGGTTGCCAGGTGGTATATAGGTGGGGGTACTGTTGGTGAAAATATTCTGCAAATATCCTGAAATGGGAGAAAACATGATGCAGCTGCTCTGACATGGTGACAGTTTTTAAGAAGTTGAAGGGAACTAAAGAGATGACTACTGTTACCCATGAGATGAAATGCTCTGCCCCCTCTTGAGAGGAAATCTCTTTATCCAAGTCAAAAGGGAGGCAAAATGCGAGCAGTGTATTAGGTTGTAGGAGTTATGGGAGGAAACGTTCATGTGTGTGCAGCAAAATGGCAGGTGGGAAGGATGCTAAGTGTGGTGGTGCTTGGAAAGGAGTCCCGCAGTGGTGCCCGTGGAGTGGTCACATAGGTGCCTTGAGAGGTTCTTGGAGAAGGGCTCACAGGAGAGTGAGTGGGGGCAGCTGGCCTGACTTTCAGGTGTGCATAGGCCAGGTGGCTGCTGAACTGCTGGGTGAGGTGCTGGCTGGGGTGCATATATGCGTGCGCGTGTGTGTGTGTGCGTGCGCGCGTGCGTGTTCAAGGCCCCACAGGTGATATGTATGAGAGCCTCGGGTATGTGTACTTCAGGCCTGGAAAGATGGGTGGTGTGAGGGAGGAGAGCAGGGTCCCCCCCGCGGTGCTGCTGCCAAGCAAATGCTGCGGTGCTGTGCGGAGGGAAGAAGCAGGGCTTTGGCCAGAAGGCGTCAAGCCTGAAGCGTGAGGAGTGCTTGTGACTGGGGTTAGTTCCTAACCGGCGTCCCTCCCTGTCTGCTCAGGAAGGTGATGACCTTGAGGCTTGTAGCCCTGAAAGAGACAAAAGCAGCACTTCTGTGGAGCTTTTGTGCCTGGAGGAAGCGGTAATTCTCCGCTTGAACTGCGTTCAAGTGTGCGTTCAAGCCCCCACAGGTGATTCCTGTGGGAGCCTAGGGTATGTGTACTTCCAGACTGGAAAGATTAGGGACATGTGCAGTTTTATGCTGGACCTTAAAGTTTGTGCTCCTTATACAGGGTAACAGTCCAATGAACTAAATTTTTTTTACTTCTCTGGTGACTATTTTTGGCTTTTTAAAGGGCGTGGTGTAAGACACACATGAAAGGAATCATGTACATTACATCAAGTAGTGCTTTTTGCATACCAGGTAATCATTATTATGTGCCCAGACTTGTGGTGCTTGATATCCTTTTATATTCTGTAAGTATGGATTTTCTCACTCATTGCATAAAATATTCAGTCTTTTTTAAATGCTGGTAAATTCCTAGCTGCTCTTCACCTCTCTACTCTGTTATCTTTGCTGCCTTTCCATTTGTTTAGCTGACCCTTAGTCTGTGGTTCTGTTTTTCTCACACCTAAGAAGTGCTGGGCTCCTCATTTTCCGGTATTGGTCCCTAAATATTCTGTAATTATTTTTGTTGCCATTCTCTGTATACATTTGTTCACTTTTTTTTTTGTAAGTTATCAGCACTGATTAGTTTGAAGGGATGATCACTGATTTATCTAACAGCTCTGTCATATTTTTGTCTTTCTTCATCCTAACTATTCTCACTCTTTTTCTTTCTTAAGTACCTATAGTATTTTTGTTTTCTTTTCTGTCTCTCATATTTGGCATTTGCTGTCTTTTCAGTGTTGCTGTCTCAATGCTCATTTATGACTTCAGTGTTAGTTTAACATAGAAAACAACAATGTCTTATGAAACATTTACCTCTGGAGTCTAAGTAAATTTTTCCCACTATGAAAACAGTTTGTATCTGCAAGAGTCCATGCTGCTGAAGGACCTCCCATCAGGTGTTAAGAGCTGAGCTGTCTAACTCTGAGAAAGACCTTCAGAGCAGCCAAGGCTCTCCAAATGTAGCCTAGAACAGACAGCAGCGAGCCCTTGCTAAGGCTCAGGAGTGGAAGAAGTTATTTCCTTGCCTAATCTTTGTCAGTAGAAGGGTGGAGTTGGACGTTCAGGACTAAAAGTTAATTCATAAAGCCTGATGTTTAACTGGAGAGCTGTTTAAAAGCAAAGCCTTTGGACTTAGAAAAGTAGCAGTGTACAGAATATTTAGCATAATGGAATGTGTATGTATACACACACATAAATGTAACGCATGCCCCCCCCCCAAAATATATAAACATATTTCTGTACAAACTAAGTACTCTGTTTATGTGGCATCTGAGAATAAAAATGTATTGTAAAAGCTGTTTTATTGCTGTAGACCTGGGATAACTCTTTCTGTCACCTTACGGGCAATAATTAAATTTACATGGTTATTGGATTAACATTTGGTCTGTTGACGGAAGATGTAAAAGTACTTCCTCCTCCCCTTTAGGAATTAAAATCAGAACCAATTTTCTAATGGGGAAAAACAGAAGCAATTCTTAAATCTTGGTGAGCATAGATGAGAAAAGTGATGGGTTAGCAGAAACTGCGAACTTAGAAATCTTTCCCCAGGCAGCTTTCATGATGTTTTTTAAAATACCAGAAGTGTTTTGTTTTTTTTTTTAATAACACTGCAACAGGCAGAGAGATATGGAGTTTCAACTCAGAGGGGGAGCAGAAGATCAAGCATTTTGAAGTCATTAAATAAGAATTTGCTAATTGACAATTATCCCAACACTAATTATTATTTTTCTGTAAGAGCTGTATGTTGCCGTGCCATCATAAATGATTGTGTGTCTCCATTTCTCAGTAGCATAGCAAGAAGTTCAGCATCATCCACTGTGCAGAAGAGATGAGGAGAATCAGTACAATAGAGCAGTGTTTCCTAACCTAGCCTTTTTGAAGAGAAATCTGAGGACCATCTTTCAGTGGGTTTTTTTTGTTGTTGTTTTTTAAAACCAAACAAAAGCCTGTGCTGTTTATTATTTCTGTGCATGCTTCAATTTTCCTTACATGGTGCAGCTGTATGTCTTTCATTGTTGTCGCTTTGCAGACCCCCTTTTAGTATCTTGCAGATCATTTATGGTCCACGGACCTTACATCTCTAGGTAAGTACTTACAACAAATTTGATCTCTGCCAAGGGCTCTTAAGAGGAGTGCTTAAGTTGAAGGGGCACAGGTGCATGTGTTTTTTCCCCCTTCAGTTAACTCCAATGTACCTCATGGAATATAGAAGCTTTTCCAGAGAATAACCTCAGCTAAAGAGTCAAGAAAGGCATTTCTCTTTTTTCTGTGCAGTGATTAAATGGCAGTCTGCAAAAAACTCCTGCTTACCGTTGTTAAAATAAGGAGTACTAAGCTATTTGTGAAGGTGTTTCTGGTGACTGCTTGTGGTGCCTATGTTTCCATGGTAATAACAGATCCCAAAGAACCCCATTTTCCTGTATGCTTCCATTCTTTTCCTTTCATGGTTTTTATAGATACAGAAGGTAATACTGACTGTTAAACTATCCACTGGACTAAAGAGGGAAGGTGTCATCTCTTACATAGTCTCTTTTCTTTCTTCAGTCTCCCTTTGACTCATGTTTTTTTGTCAAGGCCACTGTACATATTGCATCTTTAGAGGACTAGTTGCCATTTCCTTGGTTTGAATTCTTACTAACTTTTGAGGTGGGGAGGAGGAGGGGGGGGAGAGAGAGGGGGGAGGGGGGAAAGAGAGGGGGGAGAGTGAGCGAGTGTGCAGGTGGACTGGAGGTGTTGAAGACCACTTTCCTTTTCTTATAGTGAAAACTGTTCTGGATAATGTGGATCTCAGGACACCTTTTCCGTATTGGCACCATGCTTATTGTCCTGATGCCATGTGACCTGAAATAAAATATAAGATAGGTTTGGCTAGTAAATCAGAGGGCAGATTGTCTTCAAGATACTCCCTTGGCCTGGTTGATAGGCAGGTTATTGCTATTGGAAAATATTCATTTAGGATCATGCTTGTAAATACTTAGCCTGCTGCAGCCGGGAGTCTCTGGAGGAGCTTAACTCAAAGTGGGGTTTACAATACAGCATACTTGCAGCATGTCCTGAATTAGCTTGCCCACTGGCAGGGAAATGTCCTGTCCAAAGGTCAGAGCTGCTGTGCGGTATCTGTGGCTGATACTGTCATAGCGAGCACTTAGAAAGATTTCATACTACTTTTTGTTTAATAGAACAGTTGAAATTATAGAAAAAAGTTATTCAGTTTTGATCAGTGTTGTGCTGCAATACACTGGAGGGAAAAAAGATAGAATATTGTTGCAACCAAACTGCTTTCCTGTTGAAATAAAGGTTAAGTACAGCACTGCTGCTGCTCTGGCTGACTGGGCTGCTATGGCTGATTTCATTCATCTTTTTATGATATCAGAAGTACTGACTACAATCCAAGGGAAGTCAAAAAGAGAGCAACAAAGATGCAATACCAGAAGAGAGAAAGTTTCAGTGTGAGAGGGAAAGTAATCAACCTTCAGCTTTGCTTCCTGGTGCAGGAAAGTCATTTCACTGCTTGAGATGGATGGATTTGTCATTGCCCTGCTCTCAAAAGTGAGAATGGGAAGGGGGCAGCCACCGGGAATGTGGGTCCGATGCACTGAGCAAGGGCAAGGCAGGAGTGCAAGACATCTCATCTAGACAGACTGTGCCAATTGCTAAGTATCTAGGGGTGGTTACTCCAGATGCCAGGTCTTACAGGCAAGGTAGTAGCCGGAGAGCTTGGAACAGAAGAGAGTGAGCATAAGAGTTTTTAAAATTGAATTTTTACAAGTGCCTTACTGTTTGCTTGTAGAGCTGAGCAGAGGAGGGAAAGGCATTTGACGATCCTGTGCTAGCTGTAAAAAGAACACAGAAGGATTACACACACAAGCTGTGACAGCAAGTTAGCTATGGACACAGCTGCAGCTGTAGAAATATGTTCCTGGGCAAATTATTTGCCAAACGCTTGGTATAGCAACAGCACAGCTGGAGGGATTTGTGGCACAAAGGGCATAAGATGCAAAGCCTCAGTAAAGGATCTTTAATCTACAGCATGAGCAGTCCTGTGGCTAATGTAAGTAGCACAATCCATTCCAGGGTGATCTAGCATTAGAGGGAAAAATAACACTGGAGAGGGCCAGCAGCGCTGAGTTTTGGCAGCAGCAAGTGCTAGAGAGAATTCATTAGCCTCTGAGTTAGAGCTGGCTTTGGGTTTGCAGGTTTGCTTGGACTAGGCAGGAGCTGACAGATGCTTGACTTAAAGGAGCTGCCAAGTGTGCTGGCCCCAGGAGAGAGAGGCAGGGTCAGGCCCACCTACGGGCAGGGCAGGGCAGGACAGGGTGCCCTGGCCTGAGCTGAGATGGGGCCCCCATCCCCATGGGCAGGGATGAGGGGTGCTCTCAGGGCCTGAGAGGAGGTGGAGAATGGGGCACATTTAACCAGGGCAGTCATACAAAGCTGAGACCTCCCTGGCTGCCTCAACACAGTGTGAGGAAGAGATGACGTACTGTGACAAAGTTTCCCTCTTCCTGAGGAGGCTGAAACCCATTTTCCTACTAACAGGGGCAAAGAAGGAGGAGGCAGTAATAGAGGAGGGGGGTAACACTTTGCCTGCAGGCCAAGACAGCTATTTCTGGGTCAGATATTCCTGGGTCCCCAATCTTCATTGACACTTGGTACCATAGTACCATGGGAGCACTGGCTGGGCTGTGAGCTAGCTGATGGGCATTGCCATTATTTCTGTCTGTCCAGCTGCAGTTTCAGTGGGGCCTGCTCTTCTTTCTCTTGCTGAGCAAAGGTAAAGAAGAAAATAGGGGAAGAAAGGCCGTTGGAGCACTGAGAGCATTTTGTGTTTCTGTGTAGGTATTTTGGTTCTGCTCTGTGGCAAAATCAGTTTATGGACATTTCTTGCAGATGTGTCTATTGGGAATATGTTTTTTTATTATTATATTTGTGTAGATACAACCCCAACAGTATTACATCAGTAGAGATGTTTTAGGGGGCAGCAGGAGGCAAAGTCTTTTGACAGATTAGTTGGTTTGCTTGTATCACTGAAAGAGTGGGAGATAGTGCACTGGAAAGAAAATGTCAAAAAACTTCCATTTCTGAGACAAAATAGCAGCTGGGTTTTGTGATGCCATGAATAAAAATGGAAGCTTTTACAGATGAAGTAGATGTGTTGTGAGAATGAAATGGCTTGTCAGTGTGAGCCAGAGTGGCGTATGTGCTTCTGTCATATGCTCAGGGCTTATATAACTTACTTAGGCAAAAAGTCATGATAAATATTGCACTCTGATTGTTAGGTAGCAATAAGAAATACTACTAACTCTAAGAAAGAGGTGGATAAGTTTTCAAGAGCTGAAATGCTCACAATAGTGCACTAAAATAAGGAATATGGATGGGATGGGAAAGGTAGTGTTAATGCTTCTACCAGAGGAATGGCAGAGTGAAATTATTAAAAGCATATTGTGTATCAGAACAAATTCTTGATTTTGTTATGCAGTGGTCCAGATGTATTTGTAGAAGTTTAGTTTCCATTTTGCACAAGGACTTTGAACCGATATCTTGTTTGAGCAAAGTCACTTTTAACAAAAGCTTTTTCTCTCTGCCCCCACCAGGGAGATCTCTTTTAAAGATCTTTGGTTCTGTCTCTGGGTTTGCTCTCTGCTATGTTGAGGTTATTTCCTTCCTCAGTTTCCTTCTGCGGAGATGCTGCAAGGATAGCAAGGATATGTTGATGATTCAGAATATGACATATGGATCTTTGTTCTCTATTTTCCTGCAAAGAAACAAGGAGTGTAATGGGGTGATGTGAAGAGCAAGCTACCTTGATAACATTCTGCTGTAGTATAATTTCTTCCTGTGGAATAAAGGTCAAACACAGACTCTTTTCTGCTGCTCTAGCGAACAGGCTAGTTCTGACTGATTACTAATCTTTACAGTGACCTTTAAAGAGCCCTGATCTAGCTGGCTGCTACTTGCCTAGCAGTATTGAGGGGCTGATAGTCCCCTGGCTGGATGAAAGATCCTGCAGCAGCTAGCCCTAAAGATCTGCTGTGGCTTTGTAGGGAGAGGTTTTAATGCATCCGTGACATCTTTCTGATAGAAGATGGAACAGTTTGTGTAGCTGGGCAACATTGTTTTAATGGAATAGTAGTAAAGCTGCACTGAGGGACAGGATTTAGGTATCAGATTGCAAGCACATAGAACATACTTAATTGAAAACTGCAGAAAGTGAGGGAGAGGGGGAAGAAAGTGGAGGGGAGATACTGAATAGTTCCCAAGCTACGCGCAGAGAACCAGAGCTATATCCTAAAGTGGTACACAGAGGGTGTGCTCTCAGCAGCAGATTTATCACAGGGTTGGCACTTCTATTTTTATGGAACAACCGTTGTCTCATCACAGGCTGAAAGTTGCACGGCCCTCATCTTTTCAACGCTAGCAGAGTTATGACTCTGTGATTCAAGCAAAAATTCACATCTTTAGTCAGACTGAAGGAATATTTGATGCTGTTTAATATAAACTCTGGATCACTGTATTTTCTTTAAACCTCAGGTCTGGGAGCCTGGCAGTTTCTACAGAGATGCTCATTTATTTGTTTACCAAGAATTTAATCTCTGAAAAGGAGAAAAATATGGAAGGAGTGGTATTGAAAGATGCCAACATCCCAGCAGAAAAACAAGCAGCTTGACTGAGGAACCTTTTTTCCTCTTTTTGGAAAATGCTAGTACCTGTCAGGTGCTCTGAGTCTTTTGATAGGGTGAGAAAAAAATGCAGTTAAGCAAAAACTAATGCCCTGCCAGTATCCAGAGCAGATCATGAATGAAGAACTTCCAGAGCACTGCACAAGAAAATCTTGCTGTAGATTTTGCAGATGAGATGCCTTCAGTTATAGTGTTGTCTTCATTTGTTTGTTTTTAATACAAAGAAGAAGATTCACATTCACAGGCCCTGTTCTTCATGGCAGACTTTAACCACCCTGATATCTGCTGGAGGAACAACACAGCAGGGCACAAACAATCCAGGAGGTTTCTGGAGTGCATTGGTGACAACTTCCTAACACAGGTGACTGAGGGGCTGATGAGGAGAGGCACCGTGCTGGACCTCATACTTATGAACAAGGAAGAATTAGCTGGAGATGTGAAAGTTGGGGGCAGCCATGGCTGCAGAGACCACAAGATGGTGGAATTCAGGATCCTGCAAGGAGGGAGCAGGACAAAAAGCAGGATCACAACCCTGAACTTCAGGACAGCAGATTTTGGCCTGTTCAAGGACCTGCTTGGAAGAATCCCATGGGATAGGGCCCTAGCAGAAAGAGAGGTCCAAGAGAGCTGATTAATATTTAAGGATCACCTCCTCCAAGCTCAAGAATGGTCCATCTCAACAAGCAGGAAGACAAGCAAAGGCAGCTGGAAGTCTGCATGGATGAACAAGCAGCTCCTGACTAAACTCCAACATAAAAAGGAAGTGTACAACAGGTGAAAGCAGGGACGGATGATCTGGGAGGAATATTGAGACACTGTCCAAGCATGCAGGGATGGAGTTAGGAGAGTTAAAGCTCGCCTGAGGTTGAAACAGGCAAAGGACTTGAAAGGAGCAAGAGCAGCTTCTGTAGGTACATAAGCAGCAAAAGGAAGGCTAGGGGAAAATGTAGGCTCACTGCTAAATGGGGCAGGGGCGCTGGTGACAAAGGACATGGAAAAGGCTGAGGTACTGAATGCCATCTTCACCTCAGTCTTTACTGGTAAGACTGGCCTTCAGGAATCCCAGGCCCCTGAGACCAGAGGATCAGATTAGAGAATGCTTAGGCAAACTGGACATGCGCAAGTCTGTGGGCCCTGATGGGATACAGCCACGAGTGCTGAGGGAGCTGGCTGATGTCATTGCAAAGCTGCTGTTTGTCTTTGAAAGATCATGGTGATCAGGAGAGGTTCCTGAGGCCTGGAAGAGAGCAAATGTCACCCCTGTCTTTAAGAAGGACACGAAGGAGGATCCAGGGAGCTGCTGGCTGGTCAGTCTCACCTCGATCCCTGGAAGGTGATGGGGCAACTAATCCTGGATGCTATTTCCAGACATGACAAGGACAGGAGGGTGATTGGGAGTAGTCAGCATGGATTTTTGAAGGGGAAATCATGCTTAGCCAACCTGATACCCTTTTATGATGAGATGACTGGCTTGTTGGATGAGGGGAGAGCAGTGGAAACTGTGTATCCTGACTTTAGTAAGGCTTTTGGCACTGACTCCCGTAACATCCTCATGGACAGGCTGATAAAGTACAAACCAGATAAGCGGTCAGTGAGGTGGATTAAAAGCTGCCCGACCTGCTGGGCACAGAGCTGAATGGCTGAGCCACAGTTGTGAACAGCATCTCAAAGTCCAGCTGGAGGCCAGTCACTAGTGGTGTCCCCCAAGGGTCGATACTGGAGCCGGTACTGTTTAATATCTTCATTAATGGCCTGGCTGATGGGACCAAATGCACCCTCAGCCAGCTTGCTGGTGATCCCAAACTGGGAGCAGTGGCTGATACAGCAGAGGGCTGTGCTGCCATTCAGAGGGACATGGACAGGCTGGAGAGATGGGCGGAGGGGAACCTCATGAAGTTCAACGAGGGCAAGTGCAGGGTGCTGCACCTAGGGAGAAATAACCCCCGGCACCAGTACAGGCTGGGGGCTGACCTGCTGGAAAGCAGCTCTGCGGAGAAGGACCCGGGGGTCCTGGTGGACAGCAAAGTTGACTATGAGCCAGCAACTTGCCCTTGTGGCCAAGAAGGCCAATGGTATCCTGGGGTGCATTAGGAAGAGCATTGCCAGCAGGTCGAGGGAAGTGATCCTCCTCCTCTACCCAGCACTGGGGAGGTGATAGCTGGAGTACTGTGTCCAGTTCTGGGCCCCCCAGTACAAGAGAGGCATGGAGCTACCGGCATGAGTCCAGTGGAGGGCCACAAAGATGGTTAAGGGACTGAAGCATGTCTCATATGAGGAAAGGCTGAGAGAGCTGGGACTGTTCAGCCTGGAGAAGAGAAGGCTCGGGGGGATTTTATCAATACTTAGGAGTATCTGAAGGGAGGGTGTCAGGAGGAGGGGGCCAGACTCTTTTCAGTGGTGCCCGGTGACAGGACGAGAGGCAGCGGGCGCAAACTGAAACACAGGAAATTCTGTCTGACCATCAGAAAACTTTTTTTTTTTTTGACTGTGAGGTTGATGAAACACAGGAACAGCTTGCCCGGAGAGGTTGTGGAGTGTCCGTCCTTGGAGATATTCAAAACCTGACTGGACAGGGTCCTGGGCAGTGTGCTCTAGGTGACCCTGCTCAAGCAGGGGGATTGTCTCAGGTGATCTCCAGAGGTCCCTTCTGACCTCCACTGTTCAGTGGGTCTGTGAACTTCATGAGAATGAACAGTGGAGGGTAGAACGGGTCACACGTAGAGGGAGGAGAAACAATTTTTTAGGATACTTCATTGTGAGGGGATGGGGGAAGGGAAACAGGGAGTCTGAATTTACTTGTCTTTTTCAATGTAACTTCTGTGTTGTGTATGTTTTAGATTAAAAAAAAAAAAAAAAGTCAGCATGGTATTCAAATTCCAGTCTAAACTATAAACCAGCAAAGGATTTAAGGCAATAAACCAGCAAAGGATATGAGGCAAAGTCAGTAGGTGTGAAAATAAAGCAAGGTAGGGTTTCTGTATATTGCTTTACTTCTTTCACACTACTTATGAACAAGAGTCATCATGTATGCTTGCATGTAGGCCTGTTTAAAGAAAATAGATCTAATAAAATCAGATTACTTTGAAATGTATTATTACAACATATACTGATGTTGTTGCCAAGCAGATTAAGGTAGAACTGATTAGTTCCACCCTCTGAAAAGTGAGATGAAAATCAGTACAGAATATCTCTACTTGCACCGTAGAAACAAAACAGAACATGAACTGATTTGCCCAATACAGAGATGCAAAGTAAGCATACTAGCGCAAAGCAGGTTAACAGGTTTATTATTTTCTCACACTCGTATTTTCCTGGACTTGGCAGCAGTGAGTGAATGACAGGTATAAATGATTATAGGTTGCAGGATTGGAGTGGGAAGGGAAAAAGTCCAAAAACTATACCTCAAACACAGCTGGTTTTTACCCTTTAAATGATCTAATTTATACATTAGGTTTTAAAAACTTTTCTGGTCATTTATCTCTGTGGCATATTTAGGGTACCATATTCTGTTTGCAAGTTACCTTACATAGCTGCAGCTCTGGCAGCGTTATCTGAACTATCGCATGATGCTTGTAAAGTAATGCTATTATCTCATCAAGATGCTTGGTGCCAAGCTGTGCACATACTGATCTGTCAGCCTAGCTCTTTGTAATGCTTTATTGCCCAACAGACTCAAAACAAGTGCCCCCTTCTGTGCTAAAAGCAGAGCACTGAATGTATTAACTGGCCCACAACAGTTAACTTAGGTCACCTCGCCAACTACTTATATAATTAGGTCCTCCAAGGTCTGAATTCCCTTTTATTTATTCACTGAAGACCTTAATATTGTCAGCAATATATTGAAAAGCAACCACTTAAGAACCCTTGCAATGTTATGCAGAATAAATTGGTCAGTAAATATGAGCAGCACCTGGCCTTGTTGTGGTTAACACCACTGATTACCTTGAAGGTTTCAGTCTTCAGTAAACATGCCGGAAAAGTTCAGTCTTTCAGAAACCACACTTCCCTGAAAGCAGGGCATGTATATTGTCTACAGTAAGCTAGTGAAATAGATGATCTGCCCAGTTCTTCCACATGCGTTCCAGGCTCACCTTAGTATATCTCAGCTGATGCTGGGTTAAGCACTGAAGTCCAAAAGGAGAGGAATGTGGGAAGAAAGAAAGGAGAAGATAAAAGAGGACTGGACTTCTCTCTCCTAACATAACCAGGGCCTGCAGAAAGTTCTGACTTTAGTCTCTTTCAGCATTTGTGCTGCTTTTAACTTGCAAGAAGCATTGTCACGTTTCTGAATATTTTCCCAACTGATGTCCAGCCACTGTATGAGCTGCCCTGAAGATGGTGTCTGTGTCATGCGGAGATCCTTAGTCAAGGGTGGGGGTAGGTGTTGCTGGAAATGCAGCATGCTTTCTGCACGTGCACTGCAGCAAAATAACTCTTGCTTGAGTTGCTTGCTTGAGTAGAGGATGTTCTCCAAATGCCTAGATCTAATAGTCCAGTACGATTATATGTCTAAAGGTTGCTCTTTCCACTAATTTCTCCTGGACTTGTGAAACCTGGCTTTTCTCTTTACAATATATGATGGTTCTACAGTTATCTAAAGTCTTAGCTGTACAAAGTCATTGGTTTGACATTGCCAACCCTTCTTACGCAAATTAAGGCCCTGCTTAAACAGTTTAGTCGCAGTCTGGTCTAGCCCACAAGGAATTTTAACGCAATTAAGTACAAACTTTCAGAGTGAATTAGAAGGGCTTATAGGATTCCCTGCCATATTACCTATTCAAATCTGCACCTCTTACATTAGCTAAACCTTCAGCCAGTCCCACTGGACCATCCACTCTCTTCTTCTGAGGCTTTTTATTGGCTTTGCTCTAGTCTTCCACCCTGCCACAGACTGTCCAGATAATGTTGCTAGGTAAGAAGACTGAGATCCCTGGTTTAATTGCTGTTCTTGTGGGTCTTTTGCCCTTGTAGCCCAGTTTAGACCTGAGCTTTTTCAGTATCGTATAGTCACAAAACACAATCAAATAAGAGGTTGTAAGATGTCTTCTCTTCTGTCATGTATTATGGAGGAAAATATGGAGGGCATCTGTCTGGAGACAGGAATGTGAGAAAGAAGAGGCATGGAAGAGATTTTTTTTTCTTCTGTTTTTCTATACAGATTTTAAATCAGCTGGGTGGGATTAATATAGATAGCAAAAGTTCTTGAAGATACTGGCTGGAGAAAGGAGGACTGTGAGATTTCCTTCTCTCACTTTGCTCTAGATCCACCTCCATTTTTGGTTGCAAAAAGGGACACGTGTGCAAGTGCTTAGACAAAGAATTGCTCTGCATGCTCTGGAGAGCCATGGAGTGGGAAACCAGATGGAGTCTCCCCTCTCTGCGAGACAGGCTGAGTGAGAGCACTAGCTTTCCTCTTTCTGATTTAAAAAAAAAACAAAAACCCAAACACCACTTATAAATCTTTAAACCCTGATGTCCCAGGGAGAAGAAGAAGAAGAAGAGAGCTGGAGTGAACTCCTTTGGGTTCGTGAGTTGGTCTTCTAGATGTCTCTGTTCCCAGTGGTCCATAGAGAGCTCTCTCCATGAATTTAGTTTGTGTGATGACAGAGATGACTGCTGCTTGCCCTCTCTAATGCTTGGGACTGTCTTTTCTACTGCTTGGCAATGGTGCACATCAGGCACTTTGCAGTTTTTTATCTGATGTAGAAATTGCTGATACAGTTTGATACAGTTGAGTGTCTTGCTTATAGAAATTGTAATTATGAAACATTCCCAATCCTGTTTCTGTCCTCAATACAGCCTGCAAACAGCTGTTAGGTAGGCGGCACTCTTGTGCTGAAACTTCAGGGCAGATACTTCTTCCCTGTCCCCAGAAGGAAGTGTCTCTTCAGAAGTCTGGTATTCAGCAAAATGCCTCTTTCGTTTCCTCTGCATTTGTCACTTGAGGGAACTCCTGGTCAAGGGTTGCTTGTGGGGACAGCATGGGCTGGAAAGCAGATCTGGGTATCTCAGTTCACCTGCTCAGCAATGCAAAGGAAGTTCAGAGATCTAATGGCCAGGGAAAGATAGGAAGCTAGCCAAATACAGAAGCTACTGCTGGATGTTTTAACTCTTTCTAGACACTCTGCTTCTTGAAGCTGTGATCCATTATCCATCTTTCACAGCAGATGGTGAAAAGCAGCTGATGTATTGAGGTACTGTTATTATTGTACGTGGAAAGAAGAAATTAGCTGCAGTGTTTAACTGGCTTTGGAAAGAAATAAGTAAGAAAAGCCAAAAGGGGGATAGAAGAAATTTTGCAGTTTTTCCTTTTGGAAACACTTACAAATGTGCATATGTACTCTTTAAATGAGAAATATTCTTTGATATCCCAGCAGCTTTTGACTAGAACAGACAACCTCCTTGTCAGCTTCAGTGCTGTTCCTCTCTAAAACTCAGGGGAAAAACAGGACAAGTACAGGTGCAATGGCAGCAGTGACACTAGGAACTATACTGAGTTCAGACAGCTGCTGCTGTCTGGATTCTGAAAAACACTTTTCTTTGAAAAAAAAAAAAAAAAAAGCGCCACCCTTCTATAGTTACAAAATGAAATTGTCACTCCAGTGATCTTTCATGTACTTGTTTCAGTTTTTAGAGGTTTTTTCGTGTTTGCCCCTTCATATCCCTTGGTGACAGTTTGATTTTTGTTTTAATTCAAAACTAGTGTGGAATGGACATTTGGTTTCCCAACTGAGCTTTGCTTTCAGTGAAGGAATGAAGTGCCCCTGCTGGTTTATGTGAGTAGTGAAGGGCAAACGGTCAGCCTCTGGAGGGGCCTTACAAACACAGTATGGCGGCTGCGGCTGAAGACTCCTTCGCCTGGCAAGAAGCAGAAGCAGCGCTTTGTTTGCAAACACATTTAGTTGTCATGTAGTGAGAACTATCTTTACTTGATAAATACTCCAATGAGGCCATGGGCTGCTGGTAACATTGGTGTCTTTTGCAGACAGCTCTGCCTTGTGCTGGTGCGAGGGATTGGAGAGCATAGGCCTGACAGTCCAAAGTAACTTTTAGGAGGCCAAAGTGTATTACCTAATGTAAGGTAAAACAGGAAATACAGGTCATATGGGACCAGTCAGACAATATTATAGGATAGTTTTATGAGAAAATATCCTATGAGTGGCAGCTTAGCACACTAATAATTATAGACAGCATTTGCCCAATTTAGTTTTAGTTATGCTAGTGGGAAACGGGATTACCAGAAAATGCTGGAGGTAAGGAGATTAAGAAATAAAAAATGAGGAAAAGCTCTCCATGGACAGATGTCAGGAGTCAGCTAGGTCACAAAACAGCCAATAAACATATTTGTTATCAGGTTGAACAAAAGTCGGTCAGTTTATTGCTAACATTGTTACCTTGTTCAGTTACCCTGTATAGACTGAGATAATTTTATGTTAGGGATAATTCAGAAAAGGTCCTTTTCCTTTGGTACTGTACTTGTGTTCTTACAAAGATCTCTGCCTGCAGATGTCCTGAAACTTTCTTCAAAACCTCATGTCTGAATTTAGGAAGACTTATCTTCCCTTAGCTACCTGCTAGTGTTCTTCAAATTAACTTTTTCATTTAAAATTAATAATTATGTTCTTCATTGCTTTTTTTTTTTGCTCACATAGAAATCAAAAAATTTTGTGCATTCCATGTCCCAGTAATACATGAATCTCTTACATCCTATCTGTGTGGCGTTTTTTATTTCTTGTACTGTGTACTAAAATTTTAAGTAAAATTGTCTTTCATCTATAGTGAGAGCCTTGTTTCTCTAGGGCTGATTTTCTTGAACTTCCCGCTCACATCCCCACTTGTATCTGGGGCCTAAAGGAGCCATAACTGACATTGCAACCAGATTTGTGATCTTCTGCTGAGGGCAATTGTGCAGAACTTGCCCTTTACTTGGCATTTTTCTACCCAGCTTATGTCAGTGCCTGTCCTTCCAGGTGTGGTTAGGGTTACAGTCATTACAATCTGTAGAGGGGGTAAAAAGAAACCTGTATGTTGTTGTTTTGCAGTAATGTCCTGGCGAGGATACCTTCTAGCTGTTTGGGCTTATTTTCCAGTCTTAGAAAAATGCTGGCTGTTTGACAGTAGAGCGCAGTTTGTGTTGTGGCTGACCCTAGCAATATTGTGTAAAGTTTATGGTGGAATCTGTTACCAGCAGGAGTTACTTAACAGGGTGAGAGTGTCTTTCTGACCCCACTTTGCTGAGCTCCTTTGTGTTACGTACTCAGAAGAGAGGCAGAGACTGGTGTCTGCATGGCTGCCACTTCCCCAGTAGAGGTAGGACCAGTCAGACGTCCCACCGGTAAGTCTTGGTGTGGAGACTCCTCTCCTGCCTCGGGGCAGGCTGTGTAATTCCACAGCAGATCCCTCCATGTGACGATAGCTTCCCACTGTTGCACCTGCCTTTAGTATAGCCTTTTATTTCTAATTCCTTAGGCAGCAAGTGCTGCGCTCCTGTTGCAAAGTATGGTGGCCCACTACTCACAGTAGCATTCTTTGCCCACAGCTGCTCCAGCTCTGTTGCAAAATCTGTGCTCTATAGTTTCCTTTCTTCCTCACAGTGTTTTGGATGTTCTCTGACATGTTGGTGAGCTACCTCTCCAGTGGGCGGCTCTGTACGTCTCTCACTGCCTCGCTCCAAAATCCACCACTAACTTGTCTTCGGGGTTGCAGCTTTTTGTGGCTCTGCATTGCATGATGGGTGCCCTTCATTATGCACTGTGCAGTCATGGTCCTCCAGTGCACACCTAGGCTGCCCTCTGCTCATACTCTGAGGTGAGGCCTGGCTATGCATCACTCCTCTGCGTGGCCATGCTTCTTTTGGAAGGAGAAGTGGACAGGAGGGGACCAACAATATATGCAGCCACTCTTCTTACCTCCATGATTGGTAAACTGGGCCTGCAAGCTGCATCCCAGAGCTTACCTGCCCATCCATGTGGACATACCCCTTGGGGCCTCCTCTTCCATTCACAGTGAGAGAGTGTGTTTTCTGTTAGCCAGCATTTCCAGGAGTTGAATGAGAGGGATGTTGCAGTATGTGCTGGAGAGCACAATACAGAAGGAAGCGAGTCTGGCTGTAAATGGGCTTATTAGCAGTAACTGGGAGGTGACAAATCTCTGCTCCTGTTCTCTGTTGCTCCCATTTCCAAGAAACTCCTCAGGCTTGGTGCTGAATACACAGATTCAGGTCTCCTATTGCACCTTTATGACTGAGTCCACTGGAGGACTGGGAAGCCTGGGACAGGGAGATTCCTGTGACTTTGCTTGGAGTCTGCTTTGATCCAGCCAAGCTTATTAGCATTGTTCAGGTCTGGCCATGCCAGGCTCAGGCTGGTCCTGTAAAACCATGACCTGTCTCTTGTTGTGCTCCTTTGTGGTCTAGCAGAAGGGCTTACTAGCTTTTATACCTGGCACTTCATACTGCTGGGTTGCAAGACCTGGCATGATGAAGAAACGAGAGGGTAGAGGAGGAGGTGCAGAGGCACTGGTTGTGCATGGAAGGCGTCTTGATCTGTCAGGATCAGAGCTAATGAATCTGACAGGAGCTGTGCTGGAGCAATTGAGTCGCTAGGTGTTCCTGCTTCTTATAACCTGATGCAGCTCTGTCTAGAGCTAGTGTGAATCCAGCAAGGCTTATTAACTCACCTTCCCTGTCATGTGGAAGGTGTTGTATCATTTCTAGCCAGAGCTGGCTCCAAGAGTAATGCAGCCATGCTCACGGAGGTGCCAAATTTGGCAGCCAACAACCTGGTCAGAGCAAGGCTAGCTTGCATCGAAGGCTCAACCAACTGAATGTTGGAAATTGGAGAGTTAACTGTGAATTGGTCTGAGTGTCACCATTTCAGTTTCTCTGTCATGATGGACAGTGGGTGTCAGTGGCAGCATTGGCAAGGTCTCTCTCTAGCTTACTGCAGATGTGATTAGTGCTGCTGCCATTTCTAGCCAAAAGCAAAAGACTCTGAGCTCAGTCCTTTTAGTTTTCTGATTTTCCCTGCTATCATAAAGGCCCTGGCATACAAGATCTCCTGCCAGATTGGAATTGATTGGATTTGATATTCAAAGGTCTATCATGTTTCAGAAAAAGAAATGTTGTCTGTCTGAAAATAAAATCGGTGTTGGCCTGGCCTATTTGGGGCTACTACTGGGCATGCACTTGTTCAGTCCTCCACAATGGCTTCTGGGCCATATGCAGTAACGTGCTGTCCTATTTCAGCCTTGGGTTTCTGAACTCAGAAAGTTGAGGCTCAACTTTAAGAGCCATGTCACAGTCTCAGCCAATGTCCTATGAAGAGGTGGAGTGTTAAAGACAACACAGCATGAGCGGTGGTGTACTAGGTGGTTCCTAACTTGAGTGTTTACCCTCTAAGAGGTTGGAGTTCAAGGGAAAAGGACTGAGAAAGGGACTGAGGGGCCATTTGACTGTTCTCATTTGTTCTTCTTTGAAGACGCACATCATTTAGGAGGAGCAGGAGTGCATGTGAACATGGTTGACTGGGTTTGGGAAGCGTGTTCTTTGTATTTAGGATGGTGTAGAAAAAGCCAGAATGAAAGGGCTTTGAAGCTGAAAATGATACCAATGGAAAGAATGAATAAGAAATGAGGCCGAGAGGGTTTTGTGAAGACCTTTGAAGTTGAAAACATGAGACTTAAATTTGATTCATGTGCACTGGAGAGTGTTAATAAGTGAAAAATTAGAGAAGGAAATCCAGGGATATGATTTGTTCTATGGGAGAGGAATCATGGCCAGAGAAAACTTCAGAAGGGAACAGTGTTGAAAACAGAATTTTGTACTGTCCTTCACCGCTCCTTAGCATATCACTTGGTTTTAGGGTGTTGCTGTTTCAGCCATCCTCAGTTTAGGAGAAAAGTTGCTATGGCTAACCTAGAAATGATGTGTCTCTGTTTTGAGGACAATACAAAAGGGCACAGTGCTATTGTTGAACATGCTTTTTAACTGCTTTTTGGCTCTTCATTTAGTTTATGTTAATTATATGTTTTCCATTCCTGCATGTCCATGGACTTAGTTTTAGAAACACACCTATGACAGCTGTGCCTCTGCTGCATTTTAGATAATGGTCAGTGATCCTGAAAGAGAATAAAATCAGGGGAAAAAGAGCAAGGGCGGATGAAAGAGGTACGTTATGAGTCTGGATTAATGTATATAGAATCTTTTCTGTAATTACTCAGAAATGGAAGCAAAGCAAGGATGGTGCTTGCTTGGAACACTGCTATCCGCTCTATTTTGGAAGAATAAGTTATGAAGTCTGTTGACAGAGTCTGTCCTTCTGCCTTCAGCTAATCTGTTTTATCCCTGTGCGGGACTGAACTGACTCAGGGTGAGTTCTAACCTATAATAAAGCCTGAAACCTGGAGGTTTCAGTTTTAAGATTGTTGCATTACCTAAGCCCTGACTGCTTGGATGGAGAGAGGCATAGAAGTAAAACCAATGGCTAGAAAGAAGCCAAAAGGGGAAATTTTACAAGGCTTTACAAAGTGAAACTCTGCCAAGTCAAAAAAGCCTCACAACTGATTCACTGCTGAAGAATGATATATTCTGAACAGGCACATTGTCCTCGTGCTGACCGTTGGGCTGGATTCAGTTTGGGTGCCTCGTAGGCTCACATCAATCTCACTCAGTCAGAGAGAGAGAAGCAGCATTAAAGTTGTTGTTCAACAAGCATACCAGTCTTTATCCAAGGGCCCTGAGTCAGAAGTGTGAATGGCACAATGTGAGATAACTAGTAGTTCTTCACTCAGCAGTCTTTGCTGCTCTTTAGAAGTTCCTGCTTTCATTGATGGGATGGCTCATCTGGTTGTGTACAGCTTCTGACCCTCTGCAGTTCACAGCTGTCTGGAAGTGAACCAATACCCATGCGAGGTTATCTAAATATGCCCAGCTGCAAATTGCTGCTTGGTAACAGCACAAGCAACTTGAGGTGTCCCTTAACTAGAAATGGAAAACTGAGACGTGAGATGGAAAGAAGACAGGATCCATTGCAGCCACTTTGAAATGAGACATCCCCAATTAGGATTCCGACTCCTAATGTCTGTCCTGCTCCTTTCAGTCTGGTTTTTGTTTATTTGTTTCTTTTTTCCTGGCTATTTGCTTTCTGAGGTAGTTACAGCCCAGGAGGTGATGCTGAGCTCAATTGCTGCAGCGCATATCTAAACCCCCTTTACTGGACTCTGGGGCAACCAGTCCTCCCTGGGGATGAAAGGGATATCCAGTGATGTACCATCTTGACATGTTTTTAGGCAACCAGACACATTGCAGATGTGAATTACGACTGTAACTTGCTCCATCCCCTGAGATTCTTGACAGCAGTGCTCTGTCACTGGAAATGTGCTCTGCCATACTGGCAGATTTCAGCGGGAGCAGGGGACACTGATTTTCTGAGAGCTATCTTGCCCCTGTGCTAGATGAGGGCTTGTCTCTAGCAGATTTCCTGCAGGCAATGGAACTGCTGCCTTGCCCCAGGTAAATAAGTCATCACCAGCTCTCACTGATTCAGTCTAACTAAGCCCACTGTGATAAGTTAGAAATTGGCTTTCACTACTGGCATTTATCTCTTTTTTACTGATTTTACTGGGGCTAATATTATATTTTCTTATTACCATTATTAAATTATTGGTACAATATCATATTTATCCCATTACACCGATAAATAATGTACTTGAACAGAGACACACTGAGGGGAAAAATGGTCACCTTGGCAGTTCATCCTGTTATGGTCTGTCACCTCATTTTTACTGGCTAAAGCAGCTGTATGATGCTGGATAATGTAGGTTGTTACACCATTTTTCAGCTTTGCAAAGTTCCCTATATAGCTGGATGTCAGAGTCAATCTTCAATATGGGCCCACCAAAGAAACAAAAGTTCCCTGGAACACTTAGCATTCAGGAGTGTTTCACTGGCTTATACCTGTTTACAGATACTGTATAAATTCTTCAGCTATCATAAATAAATAGTTCCTATATTCAGCTTCAGGAAGCCTCTTGAGAACGATCTGAATAAATCTCAGTTCAGCAAGTGCAAAATTTCTCTCTATAGGACATTGCTACACGTGAAAGTTTAACTTACTTCAATGGTTTGTATTGCTCAGCCTTAAAACTAGATTTAAAACAGTGTTCTCTTGGTAGACCTTCAGCTGCCAGATACACAGAGATGTATTTAAGCACCTGTGATTTTAACATGCTGAAAATCTTTCCTTTGAAGTTGTCCTGAGTAATTTTGAAAGCCAGAAAAATTCCTGGCTATTTTAAAGTTATCTTTAGCTTCTCTGATAACACTAAATCTGTGCAGGCAAGGAGTACGACTAACAGGTCTTTCAAACTGACCTCTCCTTACAGCAGTGCTCTTTGCGCTCTGCTGGTTTCAATGAAAGCTGTGCTGAAGGTAGTTGTGTTGAGCTGGCTTTTTGAAATTGCAGCTGGTTCCCTGGCGTCCTGTTACAACCAGTCATGAGTGCACCCTGCTGCCTCCCTTCTCTTGAGCTCCACTGCCTCTGCATGTGTTTTAGTCTCTAATTTAGACCCTGAGCATGAACATGCTGCTCCCAGGGATTTGTGCTGACATCAGTAATAGTGCCAGGAGAGGATGGTTTACTGTCCGTGCCCCGGTACTGTAGTTTCTTATGTTGGTACCTCACCTTACCGAAGCACCCTGATGGGCAGAGACTGATATTAATAACAACTTCTGCGGTCAGTGTGAGTGGAGGAGAACTTGGCAGAAGGTCCTTGCTCGGAGGCATTCTTGGGTCATACGTCTTCATATAAACTGAGCATGTCATTAGATTCATGTGTTTTTAGTACCAGTATCTGAATCCTTTGCATCCTGAGCCAGACTTAATGTGTATCCTTTGCAACTGGTTTCAGTCTTGGCCTCATCACTTTATTAGCTGCTTTCCCACAGTGTTCTTTGTCGTTTCTAGAGTCATAATTTTTAGCTCAGTACTCTCTGACAGTTATTGATGGGAAGTTTTTAGAGCCCATAAGCCTGTTTATTGGTTGTCACATTCTTCTTCCTCATTGTCCATCTCAATTTGACCTATTATATTTTTTTAAATACATAAATGATAAACTAAGGCCAACCACAGAGTGCCCAGAGAAGATGAGAGAAGATTTGGGGAGGGTTTTTGGATTATGTTGCTTTGTTCATATAAGAATCATTTCTAATACAGCTGCATCTGTTTCTGGATGAATTGCTTTTTCTAACTTGGCAATGCATGGGGAGAAAAAACACATACCAGCTATTTGTCACCTTTTCAACGTGCAGTAGGAATAATCTGTATTTGCCTAGTTGTCATACCTATGTGTGGCAACTCAAGGGTCTAAAATTAGCTGTGATAGGGTTCTTCTTGCTCCAAAAATATAATAGATGTTGATGTTAAGCATTGCAAAGAATGAAAGAAAGACCTCAAGTATAAACAAGCATGATTTCAAGTTCATAATACCTTCTATATGAATGTAAAATAGCTTGAAAATTAAACTTGAAACTGTCAGCTCAATCCGTCATTACCTTCCTTTTCATTTTGTCATTTGTATGTAATGGAAATGATTGCAAATTGCTACTTCTAGAGTAACTGCAGGGGAATTTTCATCTGGGGCCATTTCCAGCTTGTACAGAGTTCCTGAAAATTTGCACTGCAGGGTGGAAGAGAAGTGGGCATGGTGTGCTCTGTCTTACTCCTGCAGAACACAAGGGACTCCAGATTTTCCCTCTTTACATTGTTTATGCTATTTCAGATAAGATTCATTTTGATGTGTAAAAGGGCACCCAGCCCATGAAGTGACTGCATTTGGCAAAAAAAAAGACTGGATGCTTTGGGGATTTTTTTGTTGTTGTTTTTAAAGCACATCTCTCTTGTGCAGGCAAAATGTAAGTTTTTTTTAAAAAAAGTAGAAGTGAGCTATTCTGTCTTCTCACAGCTTTTGATAGGGATGCTTGTACTTCTTTGGAAACCCATTTTTGGTTTGAGGTTTTAAATTTTGGGGAGGGTTTTTTTAAATTTTTTTCTTTTGGTAACTGTCTGTTCTAGAGGAGGTTTCCACAAAACAGCAAACAAATGCTGGACAACCTGGGGAGCTGAGATTGTGTTTTGCCGGCTTGATTTTACTGTTTGATTTCCCTCTTTACTCTGTTCTTTTTTTTATTATTATTCTTTACAGCGTGTCCCTTAGGTTCTCTTCTTTACAGCAATTGGACACGGTTAGGAAGTATGACACTGTATTTCCCTGTGGTGCTTCATGGAAGTTAAAATTTAGCCCAATGCTTTGGGCTCTGGTTCATTCTCCTGCAGAAGCAGAGACTGTCCTGGCACACCTAAACCCCTAGATTTATTACTGATCCAGCTGTGGGATGGGGGAACTGAAGCCCTTTGCTTATTGGTCTTTGAATTCCAAATTTTCTGAGTTCTGTGAGGAAAACATTGGGATGGAAACTAGTCAGCAGATTCTAATAGAGATTTACACTTCTGAGGCTGCATAAAGCTATCTGCGCAGGACCTATGTCCTAATAGCTGCTGGACTTGCAACGAATCCCGCCACACCTCTGAGGAGAGGCTTAAAAGGTTTGAAAGGGGAGAAAAAGCACTTGAACCTGCCAAAGGGAAAAGAAACAGAGAACGAGTGGCGGCAGGGGGAGTTGTTAGAGAAGTGAACTCCTGGGCAGGGTGAGCAGTGAGCGCAGCAGAAGGGCGTGGGGAAAGGGCACCGGCAACTTAAAAACTAGCCCGGGCATCTGCCAACAGAGTAAATGAGTAGTGACCCCAGCATAACGGTGACCACACGACTGTTCGGAGTTCACTTTTGGAGTGAACATTGAAGCGTGGTAGATTTTAAATAGATGAGAATTTATTTTTTCTGACTAGAGTACAGCTTCAATAGGAGGAAGTGTGTGTACGTAAACATGATTTCCATTCCAGTTTTAAAAAATAGCTAAATAGAAGGGGAAGAAATGGCCAGTGGATTAAAATTTCAAGGCTGTATATCAGCACTGGCTTAAGCAGCTACTTCTGCATAGCAGGCTGAAATTGAGAAGCCTTTAAATCCACTCTCTAATTCTATCACTCTTGTTTTTTTTTCCCCTTTCTTCAAAAACAGAGCTCTACTGTTTTAGGGTACTTTCACTCAAGTTACTTCAAAGCTTCAGATTTTCAGCCTTTCCTGTAGGTTGGAAACAGACCTGAAGCAGTTTCCTCCGCCTTCTGAAATATGTATAAAATCACCTAACATTTCCCAAGAACTTCATTGGCAGTATAGGCCCCAGGGTATTGGTTATCTGGAACGTAGCTAGGGAGATGAAGCCCACCATCACCCTTGGGTCTTGGTTTTTGGATGCTTCTGTCAACCATTCAGTCTCCCTGCCTTATTCTCCTGAGTAGTGGTTTACCTCATAACATTGTGCTTGTTCTTCCACCTATTTAAGCTCATTCAGCAAACCAACCTTTCGCCTCTCCTCCAAACTTTCAAGAGTTTCTTTCAGTCCTTCCTTGCTTTTTTCCTCCTTTCCTTCTTTCTTTTGTTCTTAGACACAATCTACCACCTTTGCCTTTTTGATTTCCTTCTATATCCATACTTCAATCCAGCTGTTTATCCCCAGAAACCTCGTAGTCACAGCTTTGGTTATGTAAAGAACTATTTTCTCCTGGGTTATTCAGCGTGTGCCTGGTGTTTGTGTATGATCTTCACAGGCTTTCATGAAATTGTTCAGTTATTCTCCTGCATATCTCCTTCACCTTAAGTGTAATTTATCTTTCCTAACTTTCCTCTGATTCTAGTGTTTTATCAAGATCACTTTATTCTCTTAAGGCCTCTGTAGGCTTTTGTTCCTGGCCTCCCACAGATATTCGGGTTAATTCTTTTTCTAATCGCAGATGAAATTGATGCAGCTAAACAAAAAAGAGTCCCTTCAAGGGTTAACATTTTAATGGAAAAGGAATGAGGTGAGAGTTATACAAATACATTTTTGGCATAAGTTTCTTAAAATAGAGGGAAACTTGCCAGGGGAAGATGTATACATATTAATGTGTAATCAACAAATGGGCAACAAGAATTTTTTGGATTTCATTTGTTTGAAAAGTGACCAGCAGACTTCAGCTAAATATGAGAGATTACTTTGATAAAACATTGGGAATTTGAGTATTTTTTTCTCCCTTGCATTCTTTGGCAAACACACACAAAAAAGATGTCCCCTCTAGCACCCAGCAGCTCAGCTTACCTTTTGTATGTGGATATAATTCTCCTTTCTGAGTCTGCAAAACCTCTAAAATCTCCATTAAAATGCACTGTAAACCTCCTCTCTTTGGGAGTACTATGGAGCTATGAAAAGAAGACCATAAAAGTGAAGCCAAAATAAATAAACCTTATTCTAAATGAGTGAGGGTTGGCAAGCTCAACAATTATTAGTTTTGCCTGAGTGAAAAAGGAGGAAGATGGAAATCCACGGGAGAGGATCAGGTTGGTTCAAGTGACACACCAGCATTGTAACCCTACTCTCTAGGTCTGTGTGCAATATACCCAGAGGAAAATAAAACTTGACAGTGTGAAGATTTTATCAGCCTGTGTTTTTGTGACGGTGGGATGCTTGTGAGTAAATGAAGCCAGCAGAAGTTACTTGTCTTGCTCCAAATGAATGTTGCTAAGATCTTTGTTCCATACCTACCCCTTTTCTGTGTGCTGTATATGACAATCTGTGTACCTGTCAAAGAGGTGTCTGTATGTTGTTACTCAAAACCTCCTGCTAGCAAAGCCAGACTCCAAAGCACCATGACTTCTGTCACAAGCATTGCAGCGAGAGAAACCCAAATCAAAAACTAGACTCGGACCTTTTCTCTCCCTCTCATACGAGGAAAACAAAGATCAGCTGGCTCTGTGACACTATCCTACAGGCAGTGCTTGGTCCCCTTATGGGAAGAGGGTGCAGGGAGGAGGATGTTTGTCATTGGAACTCCAGGGATCTGTATTTATTTATTTATTTAGCATTTAATTGAAAGAGCCATTGAGTAGACCTGGAGAAGTGTTGGATAAGGACATGAATTGGTCAGTGCAGAGGACTGACAATCCTGTGGTAAATCAACGCTGTCTGAAGTAAAGTCTGAGGGACAAATCTAACAGTGGGAGAGAGGGAACTGCATGGAGGCTCCAGCCCCGTGGCCCGTTGCAAGGGGCCAGTGCTCCTCCACATCCTGACAGTTTTCTAAATCCCAAATGTCTTTCACAAAATTTATGCGACCTTGAATTAGAACATCTCAGCATCCTCCTTAACCAGAAGCAAGTGCTGGTTATATCAGGAGACAGCTGGGAAGCTTCTCTCTCCTGTTACTCTGAGCTTCCCAGCCTTGAATTTGTGTAAAATTCAGGACTGTAAGCTGTTGCAGGTCCAGGATAAACTAGTTCCTGGTCTTGCGGTCTGGCTAGTGGAAGGGTTTGTTTGCTTGTTTAATTAAATTGAGAGTGGATTTAGTGGGAAGATCTGTGTTTAGTCAAAAGTTTTTGGTAAGTGGAATTTATAAGGTGTTTCTACTGGAGCGCAAGTTGCATTCAGTCCTAGAAGGGCCCCAGATTTTCTGCTTTCTAGCTTTCTCTGTCTCAGATTCAGGTTTCTTATTCTTTCTGAGAATAAAGAGTGAAGGGTCTGTATCTGGCAACCTCTAAAAACCAAATCCAGTCTGTGGATCACTCTGGGATCTAAATTTGGATACAGCTCAACAGATGACCAAAAACAATACTTGTGTGTAAGTAAGTAGTAAGTAAAGGAGGCATTTACAAACACATTTGGGACTGTGTGTAAGCAACGGACTCCTAACACAGGTTTTCTAATGATGTTTCTGTTTGATTCTCTTTGAGTTTAGTGAGATGCTTGCTGTTGTATTTTAATGTCTACAATCTCTCTCCTCTCTTAGAAATAGTGGTAGTGTAGTATTTCTTTTCTCATGTGATTTTAAATACATTGTTTAAAAATGTAAATAGAAATTCTTTTGTTCTTAATTCAGTGCAACTGAGAACTTAAAATCCCCAAACAGATGGCTTTCCATATTTTTCTTGTAATGATATTTTTTAAATAACAAGCTCTAAGGAGCAGAACAAATGATAAGAAAAGTCCTTATCCTGTTTGAGAACTCATATTGCAGTTTGGTTTCTTAAAAGCTGTTATTCCTTAAATAATTCAACCTTTTGTTTTCCTGCATGGTGTGATTTACTGTAGTCTAAAATTAATGAGACAATAATCGTTTTTTTTTCTAAATTGGAGTTTAATATATAATACATTTTATATGTTATTTTTAATACTGAATATCTTTTGGTGTGTTTTATTAGCAGATATCAATCATATCAGTTGTTTTTTTATCACCTGTGAAAAGAGCTGTATTGGCTTTCTACAGAAGTATGGGGGAACAATATGTGTTCAGTTTCCTGTTGGAAGGCTTTCTCCCAAACTTGACCCCTAGATATGTCTGCAGTAGGACAAAAAAAACTCGGGGGGGGGAAGCGTATTAGATGCCTAGGAGAAAGCCCTTGTAGTACAGCCTGCCATGGTGTATGCACATCATTGGTGACACCTGTGTTTGAGGAGGCTGCTGGGCTGGGATGTGTGTCACCTGCAGGGTACGCTGTGCTCACCATGAACACGCAGCCCCAGGCGAGCTCCTTCTGCTCTGCTAAACTGACCCCGAGGCATCAAAGCTGGCTTCCAGGTCTGTTGGATGATGTCCATGTGTGAGCATTTTTGCTTTGGTCTTTACAGTGCTGAAGAACTGGGACTTATATAATGCTTAAGAAATAACCCTCAGACTTTGGTGCCTATGACAGGCGTTTCCCACATCTCTAAAGGGAAAATGTGTTGGCTGCATGGTGCAAAGTGTCAAGGTTGCTTTGTATACCCACTGATAGGGGAACAGGTTGATCTGTGGCTTGCTTTTATCAAGGTGAGTTCAGAAGTTTTCTCAGGATATTCATTCTCCTGGGGGGTGGAGAGAGACTTCATGTACGTATGGAAATGTTCACAGTGGACCATTAGTCTCACAAGCTAACTAGGAGCACTCCTTGTGTCTGACCCACTCTAACAGCAAGCTGTAATGCCAAAAACTACTGTTCCTGGCCAGCACTTACTAGCATCAAGGTAGTGGTTCATAGAACTGATGCTTAAATCTGTGCATAGATGAAGCCAGTGAGCTGAAGCAGGGTCTGCAAACAGTGCTGAACTCTTCCCTACAGCCTTTACCAGGTCACCAATTTCTAGATGTGTGTTTTGTTTGAGGCCTAGAAAATTTGGCAGTCTTATTTCTGCTTAATTAGCCTCATGATTTGAAACTATTTGTGGCCTCTTAATGAACTGGGAAGAAACGAGCAGTTGTTAGCAGCTGGTTGGGCTGTTTAACAGTAGCCATGTGTGTTCAGCAGAACAGCAATAAAGTAGTGAGAGGAAAAGTCTGGTGATGCTGCCTAGGGTCAGGGCCTGCAAGGGTTATCCTTCGTCCTGTTAACGATCACCATTAGCACAGTACAGAATTTCAGCTAGACATAAACAGCCTCATTAAGTGACAGTGACAATGAAGGCTTGGACAGACAGCCTGCATTTGTGCAAAGGCCCGTGGTCCTGTGCGGGAGAATGCGAACTAAGATGCTGGCCTGTGAGCCGGAGCAGCTGAGCAAGGAGGGTGTCTCCCCGTTCGCCGAGGCTGTTATGGGACAAAGGACTTTCAACATCTTCCCAGCTCCATTGAGACTTGCCAGCGCTCATCTGTCAAAACCTCTAGTCACTGAGTTGCCCGGCTCTATCACACACGTGTGGAGCTTCACTGGAAGATGGGCATGGCCATTGCCAGGTGGTGGTACATCTACTAGTTCTGGTTTTGCCCATACCTGAAGACTCAGCCTTGAGTCTGCTGTGCTGATCACTGGTTTGATGCTTTCTCAAGCAAAATGACTGAATCTGTACCCCTGATTTCCCTTCCCCATGTGATCTGGAGAAGGGGGTCCCCCAATTTTTAAAAGTAGGTGACCATCCAGGTGACAACCTCATATGACCACAATCCATTTCTTCTGATATTCCTCCTCCTCCTCCTTCCTCAGAATTATTTTGGCTGCTCCCAAAATCCCAGATCACACAGATTTTGTTTTGCCTTGTTAGCCTGGATACTAGCAAAAACTCCTCCATCTTTCATGAAAGTTTCTAGCAGTACCTGGAAGAAAAGATATAACATATCCTTAAGATAGATATATCAAGATATAACATATAAAAATTAATGCTTCATTTTTGCCAGTTTACAATTCAAGAATACTAAATATGGATCAGTGTGCATACTTTTTGCAGTAGCCTCTCTTATTCTGATAATATTTTTCACTAGTATTAGAAATAATGGAGAGTAGTCATGATATTGCTAAACTACTTCAGCAAAAGAAACAGTATGTATGAAAGAAACTGTATGTTGTGTGGTGAAAATGATTTTCAGATGCATAAAATACCTGGTTAACTGATGTGCTTCTAGTAAGGCTATCACCAAGGATTAAGAGCATTCACTTAGATTGCTCCAGCTTTTGAAGAAGCCTACCCCTCTTTGCTTTGCAAAGAGATGTTTTTTCCTGTATCACAAACATGAATTTTTTTGTGTGAGTCAGATAACGTTTTGGATGTACATGATAAACTTCAGGAGCTTCCTTAACATCTGTCAGTGCTCCTTTGAGGCTAGTATGAATTATGTCTGGCTCTGTCTTTAGATTTTTTCAATCCATAAATGACCCTCACATGTCCCTGTAACCATATTTGTGTAACATTTTGGTGCCTTTGAACAAAATGCTCACTGCAGATGTGTACACCCTTTGTTTTAGTATCTCAGGTGCTAATTATATTATGTGGAGCCTCCCTCAGGATTAGCTCTGATATTTTATGTTAGGGCTGGAGGGATTTCTTGGTTTTTGTTTTAATCAGGTTGATATGCACGTAATATAGTGGCCTTTACTCCACTGTGGCTTTTGTCAAGTGCTCTGCAGTATATATCTGCAGTCACCAAATAATGCACTGCTCTGGTTTGGTTATGAAAATGGTACCTAACTGCACAGAAATAGCAAAGAATAGCTGCATCACTGCAGGAGTTTTAGCCTGTCTGTTCTGTGTAGAGTTTCATAGTTCAGGACAGAATATTTTTGGTCTGTTTCCTCATGTTATTCTCCAAGACTTGCGATCAGCAGAGCACCTTGTTAAACTGGAGGAAGTATCTTAAGAATAACAAAGCAGTGTGTAGGGTTTTAAACCTGGGAGCTATTCAGGCAAAGATGTGAGGCAGATGCTGAATTTCAGTCGGTCCCTTTGATTTCCTGACAACGCAGCTGGTGATGTACTCCTTACCCCCGTGAAGTGAAGGCCTCCGGTATGAGTGAGATGTAATCTCCTTTGCAGGGTCTGGGCTGATTGCTTCTCCTGAGCACCTCTTTCCCACCACGGTTTGCTGTTCCTGGAGGGCGATAGCCTCTGTGGCCTCCTGGCATAACAATGGCTGCTGCTTTTTCAGTCTGGGAGTTGCAAAGGATACCAGAAGTGTAAGATCACAACTAAATCATTTATAATCTTCTGTCTTCTTTCTCATTGCAGACTGAAATGCTTTTGGCTGAAATAGTGGCCTGGCATTCATTTCTCAGGGGTCCTTAAGTCTTGAGAAGCATGCAGGAAAAGCTGAACTGACACAGCTAACCTTCTGATGCCCACCTGGTATTGCTAAACAGCTTTGCTAAAAGGCTTGACACGTTTTTTATGCAGTTGAGGGTTTTGATTTTTTTTTTTTTTCCTCTTCTGCTGCCACAGTTTGTATCTTTGCCCATTTATTTATATGGCTGGTTTGGAAATAGACTTCTTTAAAGAGAAGAAACCCTCACCACTAGAGGATCTCAGTTTTACTTCACCTTTTATTGCCTGTGTTTTTCTTTTTCTTTTTTCCTTTTTTTCCTTTTTTTCCTCCCCAGTGCTTTAGCATCCATCTTTCTGTCAGTCCTTTACTTATATAACTACATTCTGAAAGTAGTTTGAACTTTAAGAAATGTGGTCTTTGCCTTTCCATGAGTCTAATCATGTGATGTTATGCATTGTCCCTTCAAGTCAGTATTTACTTTTTATATGGAATGCACGACTCCTCAGCTTTCTGTAATACAGCTTGGTGGTCAGTCTCAGAGGAAGCTTAAAAACATTTTAAAAGTGCTTCTACAAGTGGTGTTGTCAGAAGTTAGCTTATCTTCAAACAACTCCTTGTATGTGTTTGTATCATCCCTTCCAAATACAAAGTGTCTGGTTTTAAATCTCTGTCTTCCTCATTTTCAGAGCCTTTCAGCTCTGTCATGGCTTGGAACCACTCTTTTTCTTAGTGCATTTTACTCTGTGTTTTGCATCTGTCTATAATCACTCAAAGCCTAAGCGAGGCCTGCTTCATTCAGTGTCTGACTACTAACCAGTTAGCACTGTAACAGGCATCTCTGTCCAACACAACAACTAGCTGCGACTGGTGTTCATGTCAGTGTTCAGAAATGCAGATCCTCACAACTGTTACTCTCTGCCCTTTTATTTTTACTTGCCTGACAGTGAATTCACCCTTACAACTCTTCCTGAAAATCACCGATATAAATGGGATTATAAAAGAGACACTTAAAATCGGTCCCTAGGGTGTCTTTTATCTATTGCTGATAGATGTTCACAGATGTTAAGGCTGGGGGACCATTACAGCTCTGGAATTTGACTGAACTCCTACATTAATCTCAGCAACTTGTGGTAGAATCCAGATAAGTGGGTCAGCTTAAATCTTTTTGAAACTAATAGGTGAACCGCTGTCCTTTTTCTTACTCACAAGTATAACGAACAAGGTATCTTCTTTATTGAACAAAACTGTTGAAACTATAACAGCCTCCAAACACAACACAAGCATGTGATGTCTGCTTGTGCGAAAGAACATGCACACATGCTCGTGTCTGTCTATCTGTGTAAAAGAAGCAGTTATAACTCCGGAGAACTAGACAGGAAAGAAGCAAGAAGTGAAGCAAAACAAGCATGAAGTGAAAACCTTGAAGGGTGGATGCGAACTTACAAAGAGAGGTTTTTGAGTTCATTGTTAACTAGATGGAAGTTGAGCAATGTGGACAAATAAGCTGTCTCCCACTGTGTTCAGGGAAATAGATTTTTATGTGCACTCATTGTAAATAGCAGGAGTGCATGAGAGATGTATATCCTCTGCATCGCCTTCTTTTCTCTGAACAACATGATGCTTTGACCCTGAATTTTTGCTAACCTTTTGGGTCAAAAAAGAATAATAGTATTTCTACTTAAACAGTCTGGTCCTGATCTTAAGCATATTTAGTGCTGGAAAAGCTGACACCTAGAGGAAAACTGTTCAAATCATTACATATCCCTACTGTTTAAAAATATGTACTGTAGTTTCAGCATTCAGGAGGAAGAATTGGGAATGGCCTGAGGGAAGGAGCTGATGAGAAGTCTGTAGCTAGCTTTATTTTGAAACAAGTAAAACTTGGAAGCCTTTTACCAGTAGTTTGCCTTATGTGCATATATTTCTTGCTTCTGTAAGTTGTGTTTTTTCTTTGAAAACTTCATCTTTTTATTTAACAACTCTCCACCCCCGATAAAAGCCAGCCGTGAACACTTTCACCTCCATTCATATTTGTAGCCAAAAACTTCTGGGTTTAGTTTTTGACAATAGCTCAAGAAATTCTGAAGACAGCAGATACTTCCCATGAAAAGAGTTACTTCTGTAAACCTGCTTATTTCAGTCTAATGCTTGCTGAGTAGTATCAGAATTCATTTTCATCACTGCTAAAACCTGAAGCCTTGAGATGTCACTAAGGAGATCTCTTAGTGCAATTTTATTTTCATGCTCTTCGATTTCTTAAGTCATTCCCAACACACATGAAGATGGGGAAGGAACAAGTTGGAAAGATATAAACAGAGAATGGAAAGAGAACAAAATCAAGAGAGAAAGGAAAAAAAGGAAAGAACACTTTCAGTAAAAGTAAATAGTTGAAACATGGTAGATCTGCTTACCTGCAGAATGGTAGTTGGGTTTGGGTTGTGATAGGTGAAAAGGTACTCCCTTTATTTATTTGGACAATCTGTTTCTCTTTCATGTTTTTTTTTTTTTAATTCTTTTCCTCCCACACCTTTTATGTCTCATTTGCTTACTTCTTTTCAGTCTCTGTCTCTCCTTCTTTCTTGAGAGGTAATTTTAGATGTGTGTCTTCACTACAAGCTTGCCAGACTCTTAGCCCTTTGGCAAGTTCATCAGAGTCAAATGTATATTTACAGTGAATAATACAGTGCTGGTGTGGTTTTTGGCTTCCAAATTACAAGTGCAGTTTGTTTCCATATTTCTGAAATCACAGTTCATGTGTAGTTGTAAATCAGTGTGTATTAGCTGATTTGTGCAGGTAATTCATCTAGTTAGGAGCAGCTGTTCACATGTGTGTGAAATTCATTGTCCATTCTCCACAGACTTAAAATTGGAATAGGTTGTCCCAGTTTTCACCTCAACAAATGGAGTCTGTTATTACAAAAGAATGTCTGAAATAATCCCTAAAATCTTTAACTTACCTCCTCTCTGTATGAGGAGAGGGCGTGTTAACGAGTTTATGCATGATGGGAGGAGCATCACACATTTTCTAGGCAACCACTGTCAGGACCAGGAGTTTCTTCCGTTTGTTCTGTATCCCCCTCATTTCCCCATGTGCCTCTCAACCGTCTTTCTCTATTTCTTGGACTCCCTGCCACCCCCCTATCTGTGCCAGAAACTCCCTGTTATCATGTCAACATGTTTGTTGATTTTTTTTTTTCTCAACCATTAGGGAGCTAGGGTTTTTTTGCTGAGCATATAAAACAAAAATTCTTCTCCTTCTGCTGTCCCATCAGTGACATCTCAAATAAAGCCTTCGCTCATCTGCCTTGGGCCTGATCCTACAGAGTCTTCTCTTTGCATTAAGGATTTAGATAATAGAAGAGAAAATACACTGCAATTTTTGTGATGATTTTCTTAAAAAAAAAAGAAAAAAAGAAAAGAAAAAGAAGAAAGGAAGTGGGGGAGAGCAAACTTAGTGCTGGGGCAGTATGATGGGAGAATTTTTGCCCCGTGATGGTGAGGTCACAGTTGCAGTTTTCTGCTCAGCTTTATCCAACACCATAACAAAGATGTAAATAAATTAGAGAGGAACAGAGAGGAACAATAGGTGTGACAAGAGGTTTTAGAAAGTGTGACCTGTGAGGAAAGCATGAAGGCACTGCATTTGCTTTTTTCCCTTGAAAAGAGAAGAGAGTCATACTAACAGTCTTCCAATATAGAAAGGGCTGTTGTAAAGAAATCAGCAAGGACTTGTTCTCCAGGTCTATGTGTCTTAGGGAAAGGAAAAAGCAACTAATCTGTGGCAAAGAAGTTTTAGGTTCTATATTATGAAAATCATAAGGGTAGCAAAGCAATGGGACAGACTGGCTAGGAAGATTGTGAAATCTTCTTAGGAAGGATAGGTTTGAGGAAGCGCTTGTCAGAGGTAACCTAGGAATTGTTCTGCCTGCTTTGTGTCAGGGATCTCTTCCAGCTCAGTAGCCCTGTGAGGAGGCGAGAGTTGTCGCACTGCAAGCTGTTGGTGGTTGCTGTCACCCAGTTCTTTAATCGCCAGACAATTATGGTCCTGGCTGAAGCTGGTGGCTTTGCTGAGGCCTTGCCATGAGCTCTGAGTGGCCTCATTTCCCATACCAGAATTAACAGGCTACTGTCCTTTGCTGCTGGGAATATTCCCTGAAATTCTGTTCTGTTCAAATGGTGCTGTGTTACCACTAAACAGACAAAGAAGTGCTGCTGAGCTGTAGAAAAGGCCTAATTTTGCTTCCTCTGTAGTAGTCATCATCATCATCATCATCACAGGACTAGATGGCTCCATGTATCCCTGTCAGTGAGGAACACTGAAATGTATTTTGGCCCAGATTCAGATGGATGAAATCCCACCATGGTCTCAGAGCCTGCCAGTAGGAAAGAAGCACAGCAATGTCATTCAGGCCATCTGTACTTCTGTGTCTGCTAAAGGCATCCTGATATCTTGATTTTAGAAAGCCCTGTGGAGTCCTAGATTCACTGATTCAGTCAGCTTTCTATATGCATAAAAATGGCTGTTTTCCTCAGGATTCATTTCTTTTAATTATTTTTTCTTTTATTCTCTCTGCTTGCAGTACATTGTTTAGAAAGATTTTCCTTGGGAAAGGTGCTTAATCAAGTATTGGTTTTTACAAAAAGTAGTGAGTGCTCAGAATTTGTGCCTTACTGGAGTAGTTAACGTTAGATCTCCACTTATTGACTGTTTGTCTTCTACTCTATAACCCTGGTTTGCATCCAAAGGTGCTGTTTGGATCTGGTTCCTCCTTGATTTGTTACTACTAAACTGTGCTCCTAATGAAAGTAAGTTTTTTATAGTATGTGGAGGCTGGAAGTGCTGATGTTTGCCTCTCTGTTTTCTCAAAGAAGGAATTAATGTGCATATTTCAGTCCTTGGTATTCTTGGTATCCTGTGCCTGTGTTTCCTCCAGCTTCTGCCTGGTGCTCAGCTGAGCAGGATTGCTTCATGGTCTCTTTCCCTGTATGGGCCCCACCAGTTAGAGTGGGAAAGGAAAGGGAAGAGTTCAGGGCCTTACCTTGGAGCCCTTATGGGTCAACAGCAGGCCTGCAGGCTGCCTGTTCTGCATGTGATCATGTGAGCCTTCTTGGCCTCCAGAAAAAATGATCTATTTCCCTTATCTGTAGTCGTGAGCAAGAGCTTCCTGCAGGACTGTAAAGCCTTGCAGGGAAAACTACCATCCGTCCTCCCGAGGAGCCCTTTCACTGGATGAGGCATTTTTCACTGGGACAAGCAGGGAAAATATGTTGCCCTGTTTGAAGCAGCTGCGTCCTGCAGAGCATGGCTTCCATGACTGATAGGCACAAGGAGACATTCCCAGCCTTGCTTTCCCTGTCAGAAATACAGACATTCGAGGAGCTCAAAATGGGAGACTTTGTAAGGTTGGTGGAGAAGAGCGTTAGGGATAAAAGGTGAATTAGCAGTCAGAGTTGGGAGATGTGATGGAAGCATCCAGGGGAAAGGGGAAGTTGGCAGAGATACTTGTGAAAAGAAAGAAAACGAAGAGGAGAATATGGGAGAAAGCCAGAGAGGCAAGGAGGAAGAGAGTAGGGAACTGACTGCAGTTAACCTCTGTGTACTGGCTCTACTCCCAGATAAATATAACTATTAATATATTGTTTAAATGCCATGTCTGTGTTTCTGGTTTGCTTATCCTGGTAACTTCTAGGTGTTAAACTCAACTTTTAGGAGTCCCCCTCAGGAAAAAGAATAAAATATGTGATCATCAGCCTTTTTAGCCTCTTTTACAGGTAAAGATACTTAGAAGGAAGCATATTTTTCATTTGTGTTTTAGAGGCCTTGATCACCTTATGCTCCTTCATTGAAAATGGATCTCCAGCCAGACATCTTTTGCTTTAGTAGCCTTCTTCCCTGGGTTTCTAAGCCCTGGCACTTTTCCAGTTCAGTTCTCCCATTTTTAAAAATTATTTCTATACTTACATATGCAGAAAGGTCATCTTTCTGAAACCAAACAGCAAGCTGTTTTCAGGGGTGGCTGTTTTAACTGCTTAAAAAGAAACAGTTGATGTTTTACCATCAGCAATTTTGTTTAACCTGTTTATTTGTTTTGTAAGCAGGTCTTTGTGGTTATTATTTTTGGAACAAACTAGAACATGATGACTAGTGCGTTTGTTTTTCTCTCTGCTGGTTCTCTGAGTAGTTAAAAAGCTTGTAAAACCCAAATTAAAAACATCAGCTAATGGAACGGCGAAAAGGGAAGACTGCAAGGATAAAAAGTTGAGCAGGTGAGCTGAGATTCTCGGCCAAGAAACTGGGTGGTTTGGCAGAGCTGTCTGATGGCTGGAAATTTCAAGACAAATTAGGAGAAGCTTTGGGATCTAGACGTGCAGTCTGCACAAAATCTCTCTGTCTCCTGTTCTTCGACCTGGCAGATGTATCTCTAGTGATGTCAGTGGGCGTTATCCCCACGTCCCCAAGGAAATAGATTGGGCCCCACTAGTGTAAGTAATGCCTCATTTTCCCTTCAACTGGAAAATCATCTGAGTTTGCCTTAAATGTTTCACAAGGGAGCTGAGAGAGAGGAAGAGAGGTTTAATATTCCTTTCTCATTACATCATTTGCCTGTTTCTCAGTCGGACTGTGGAGTCCAAACCCAGACATTCTGGAGTTGTTTAAATGACAACTCAGTTATTGCCTAGCTTCACAAGTATTTTGGCTGCTCACATAGTCAAGCTGCAGTCCTCCCCCTAGGAAAAATACTCATGGGAGAGCAAATGGCAAAAAATGCAAACAGCCCCAAGCAGAGCATTAGTGCTTTTGGCAATGAGCTGCCAGCTGTCATTGAAAACAAGTTCAGAATTTGCTATGAGGAACTTTTTAAGGAAAGTGAATCTTCAGAAAGGTTATAAAAAGAATGAAGCCCAGTGCAGTATTTCGGCAGTGTTTACTAACAATGTTTATTTTTTTATACTAGAAAAAAGGTTAGTACAGAAAATACATCTGACAAAGAAACGTCTTATTTTATTTTACATATTTATATACACACACATACAAAATTTTGGAGAAAGAAAAATTGTACCAGTTCATTAGATTCATGAGCCTTGAGTGAATTTAATAAAAAAGAAGAAAAAATCCAGCTTGTGCTCAGATAACATAAAAGTCTAAACATGTGAAACTTTATGATTAATGAATGTGGGAGCTGTGCTATGGGAAACCTCCAAGGAAGCACTGTAGCTTTCTAGTGGAAGTCTAGCCCAGCACTATTTCAGATGTTTAAAGGCCTGTCCTTTCTTCAAGTAAATGCTTGCTTTCAGTTAAAAAGAAAGAAAGGAAAAGGAAAGGCTGGGGAAGGCGTGAAGAAATTACTAGAATTAATGTGTTGACCTTGCAGATCCCAAGTGGAAATGATCCAGCAGAGAGTGATTTGAGAGCTGGCTTTCCTTGGGAGTTGCAGCTCTGCCCGGTGCTAGACTGCAGTGGCTGCGTGTCAGCCCTTGCACTTGCAGGCTGACCTGCCCCGTGGCCATGAGAGCAGGGGGGGCTCGGAGCAGCCCACTGCTCTCACTGTGTTGTTGAATGGACTCTTAAAGGAGCAGGAGGCCCCATGTTAAACTTGACTCTGTCCTAATTGCCTTGCAGCTTTGGCTTTGGGTTTTCCAGAGCTGGCTCTAAGTCAGAATGTTTCTCTTTGAATAAAGCAGCTCCATAGCCCATCTGTAGCAAAGCCTTATGAAATACATCTTTTACTCATACCTGTTTTTCCAGCATTGCTGCAGTAATTCAGATTTACTTTTTTGAGCAGGGATGATTTGTATGCAAATGACAAGTACTTAAAAACATGTGAAGATAAGAGACTTACGTAAAAACTAAGCAGTCCACAGCCTGCAGGATAACTGCAGTAGCTTTTCACCCCAGTCAGGAACCTCGGAGAAGCACCAGCATGAGAGTGCGCTCCAACTGGAACAGCATAGAACAAGCCTTTAATGAAAGCAACTGGAATAATGCTAAATAAAGTGTTTTAATGGCACTCCAAAGAGATGTGTAAAAGCTGCTAGTAAAGTCAATTGAAGGCCTGTCGCAGTGCCTCAGAATTCCCTTCGCAGCCTTCCTGCTGGCAGCAGTTCAAGCCTCTTTACAGTGCGTTAGAGGTAAGCATAACAGTATTATACCAGGCCCTTTGAAAAACTAATAAGAATCTTTTCGCTGTGAGAGAAGCCCATTGCTGCTAGGAGAGGGAACTGCATGTCCTTGAGTCATTTGTTTCTTCAGCTGGGATGGAGAAGGGTCTTTAATAATTGACAAAGCCATTGTTAATAGTTGTATTCCCTGTACTTGCCTCCTAGTAGCTAGAGACATCCATTAAAATGTACTGCTCACAAACAAGTCTATACAATATAGTTCAGTGCCCCAAAAGTCCTTTTTCAAATTCCACCCTCTGCAGATTAGGTGAGAGCAAACTATAGCTTATGCCTTGCAACACGACCTTACTGGGAGATTGTCATCCTGCTGCAAAAAGCTTTTTTGCTCACGTGAGTCTCTCTAGTTTTGCGAGGATGGGAGCATGTATATAAGTAAGTGTAGGAGATAAGGCATTGGTCCCTTTTTCGTGAGGCACCAAGCCCATGCCATATGGGGTGTTTTGAGGAACGCAGTACCATGAAGCCCCTGGAGCAGCATCTTTCCTGCGTGGTGATGGCTCACCTAGGGAAGCACAGTGCTGTGCTTCCCTTGAAGCCCCTTGGTGGCCTTGACTCCTGCAGCATCTGTGCACCAGAATTTCTCTTAATGTGTGGTCACCTTAAAAATTCACAATATATTGACTCCACTAAAGAAACTACTGTTCTCTCTTGCTATGTGTTGCGGACATAGACCCACAGGAAACTTCTCCAAGGGGATTTTGCCAAGGCCTACAAAACGGACAAGAAAGCGCTAAGTATTCTTTCTCCCAAGATTTCCAGATCTATTGTGTAACTGCAGGGAAGATGACTTCAGGATAGGTGTGAATGCAAAATCTGTGAACAACGCACCTGTATAATTACAGCTACGCTGAGACTGCATATGTATTGCTACATTGCATGTAGAATAGGAGAAGATTCATGGGGTGGTGAAGAGAGAAAGTTTAAACTTACAAATAGAGATGACCCAGAAGACAAAAAGCCCAAGTATCAGAATATTTTACTTAAAACATTCTGAAAAAAAGGACTTTTTTATACATTTCATTTTTACTTTATCATCTCAAGGTTTTATATTTCAGTTTGATTTTACTAATCCAACTCGTGTGATATAATGCAACATATTTTTACCTGTCAGAATAAAATGCTTGATAATTTCCTTCAATATTTTCTGACAGTATTTTCTCCTAAATTTTCTCATTTTTATGACAGCAGCATTTTTGATGTAAAATTGTTCAGATGGGAAAATTTCACCTGGGCCCTTTGACAATCATTTGGAATGGATACTTTACCAAAAAGTGAAAAGGCCTCATAGGAATTGTCCTGGTCATCTCAAATAAGGTCCAAAAACCCCTTTATGCCGTAATCATTATGTGGTCTGTATGTGACACGTATTTTAGAAAAAAGTTATTTAAGATACAGTACAAAGGCTTTTCAAAGAGTCATTTTTAAATCTCTCCCTGTAAATGTATGTTCTGCTTAATACCATAAGTATAGCTGCACAGCCTTAAGGAAGGAAGGAGAGTATAAAACAAGCTATTTTTAAGCTTCTCAAAGTTGATTTGTTTTAATAGAAATGTAAAGGTGCTAGATGTTAGGCCAAGCTAAAAACAATGGTACTTGGGCATGTTATGTGATATGGGACATGGGAAGAGGATGCTGGTCCATGATTATTCAGTCTGACCCCTGTCTGATGGCAGGGGTTTACTGTATGTGATTAAAGTAAAAGGCTTAACTTCTAGCAGGAAAAAGAGACAATGCAGTGACCAAAAAGGGTGGCAGGCATTGGATTGTCCAAAGCCCCCTGTGGCCACAGGATAGTGTTCTCACAGGTGTTGGATTAACAAGATTGTGTTGAGAAGAGTGAAACAATCAGCGTGTACAGTAAATGCATTCATCCCATGGATGTTTCTGTTTTAGTTCCAGATTTGTACTCACACGTAATTCTGTTCAGATCCACACAGATGGAGCGAACTTTTAGCTGTTGTTTTTGTTACATTTTGGACAATCCGAGTATCTCCCTGTGGCCTCTTCTGCTGCACCCTGCCTAGGATATGGATCACTAGTGACACATAAAGATATGTGTATGCTCTGTGCAATTCTGCATTTTTGTTTTTACTATCCACCGTAACCAGTAACAAAGAGATTTGTGCAGATGACTATCAACAGTTGTAAAGAGAGAGTGAGAGTAGCCCCAAAACAGTGTCTTTTGTAGCAGACTGGCTGAGTTTGAGTTGCTGATCTCATTTCCTGTTTTCCAAGTTCACAACATGCAAGTTGATTAATGGAGCAAGTGGCATTCTCGTGGCTCCCCGAAGGTCTTTAAGGTTTATGTTCCCAGCAGCTCCTCTTGCTAGAAATAGAGGGTAAGAAAGGACTCATAGATATTTGTTGTTCATGTTTTGTAGTGTCTTGGGGAAGGGTTGCCCTCCCTGCACTTTCGCAGCGACGTATAGTCATCCATTTGATCATATTATGATGCTTCACCAAGGTGAAGAGAGGTGTGAAGTACTTCTGCTTTTGGAAAGTGGAGGATTAAAGTTTGGGAATAGTTTAAGGGTCTAAATGTACATACTTGCTGATGCTGCCTACTGCTTTTGGGCTGTCTGTGTTGGCATGCCTGGATATATATTTCACTGTGATCTTAAAAAGGACAAGAGGACCTTAAACCTGTATATGTTGAGGAAAATGTCCTGTAATAATAACAAAATGGTCTGGAAAACGCCTCTGGTAACTTTTTTATTGGTGATTATCTCACCACTCAAGGTGACAGCAAGGCAGTGTTGAGCTAATATTTGATGAAGGGAATGGTGGAGCAGATCTTGACTGGGCTTTGGAGGTAATTCTTTGGCTTTTCACAGGTCAGGTGCAGGAGCCTCAATTTCCTTTGCCTGGCATCTGGTGATGACATGTGTGTTATAGATAGATACAAATAAAGCATTACTGTTGTGATCTGCTAGCAAATACCAGGCACCTCTGTACTGTATGCCTGAGTAAGCCTTGTGTTCTGGCTATTATTCCTCCATGACAAATGCTTTTGCATTTCCCAGAATAATTGGATGGAGGGATTACATGTTTAAGATGAAATCGGATTTGTTCCATTTGAACTGTAAAGGCAGTGGATATTTAATGGTTCTATTACACTGTAAAGGCAAATCCCCGTAAGATAAAATACCAGAGAACTGAAGGAAAGCTTAGATGATTCATAGGCTCAGCTGATTAGTAAGGTGAATAGTTAAGAAAATTATAAATCTGATTTGGAAAATTCATTCTTAAATGCACTCTGAGTTTCTGGCAAAGAGTGACTCTTCCTGCTGTGCTTCCCTCTTCCCTTTGATTTTCCAGCCTCCTTTTCCTTGCAAAGCCTTGACAGACCAAAGGGTGATGCCCTTCCTGTTTGACTCTTTTGATGCTGATTTCCCTCATAACATTACTCTGGTCACTTCAGACTTGAATCATTCCTAAACAAATGCTGTACATCTTGGAAACAAACTCAGCTGTCATGTGATGTGCTTGACCATTAGCCTCTTGTCTTAATGACTTCTCAGCAGAAAGGAATTAAGAACTTTGTCTCAAAGCACCAAAAGGAGGAGAAGGCAGGTATCAAAGGTACTTTTAAACACTGTTCTGCTGACAATAAACTCAACAGAGAATGGTGGGAAAAGGAATTTTATTGCCTTGACTGACATGCTTCGTTTTTCAGTGTATGGTGCTTATCATCTCTTTATCTCAGTAGGACACAATTAAATGTAATGAGTTTGACAGCTAAGTGAATGCTGTCATTCCTATACCAGAAGTGCCAGGTCAGTTGAATCCTGCTTGCTGATTTCAAGACCATTTTTCCCTAAAGAAAGGTTTGCTTCTTCCTCTAGAAATGCTCTAGGCTGCTTTTCCCTTTTCCTTTTTTCCTCTTTTTTTTTTTGGGGGGAGGGGAGGGGGGCTTTATCTAGGGCCATCAGATACACCCGAGCAGCTGCATCAGTTCTCCTGGAATCCCACTGAGTTCCTGTTCACAACTGAGTGTAATCGCTCAGTCTGGCCCTACAGCAGCACTGTGTTAAACAGTCAAGAACAAGTTTAAAAACTTATTTGCCAATGTAATGTATGCAAATAATCTGCATTAATTGAGCATAGCTAGAGCTGTAAGTGCCTGAAGGTTAATGTCAAATAATCATTAAAAATAGTTTTCTTGGGGAAGAAAGTTAGGTAAACAACCTACAGTTTACAATCCATAGTAATGACTACACATGAAGAATGGAAACTTGCACTGCAGTATACGTGTATGTGCACTTTGATAGAATGTTTGACAGAATTTTGCTAAATTGATCAGGTTGATGGAAAGAGGCTAGTGCCCTTTTGGATTAAGAGTTAGGCCATGAATCCGTCTTTCTGAGACCAGGCCTCTGTTCCTGTTTCTGGAGCTTCCTGTCCCTTTTTTTAGTCTTCATCTAACAGCTCTCTCATTCTTCTTATATATATAATTTCATTTGTGAGTGCATTGTAGGTGCTCTGTTTCTAACCCCTGACCTTGTTCTTTATACATGAACAAGAATTTAATCTCCTTCTTTGTTAAGGGAAAGGATACTTTAAGGGCAGAAATATCTCCTGGTTCTGCAGGAGTCAAATCCTGTGGAAGACAGAAATCACTTCTGAACTGGATGGAGAGTCTCTACCTGAAGGCTGATTAAAAAAACATACACAGTGGATTTTCATCAGGTGAAAAAAAAGTAAAACATGCCTTTCTGTACTTCAAATCAGGGCAATGGAGTAAATCTTCCTCTAAATAAGCATCTCAAAGTCAAGTTAAGGAGAGAAAATGTGAATACATGACCTGCTTTCACACTGCTGTGAAGTCTGTAGATTGTCTGCCTAGGTGTGTGTTGACTAAGTAGCCATACTTAGTGTGCATACTTAATGGGCCACAGAATTAATCCTTTGTGGTGCAATTACATTTTCTTGTTTAAAACTGGATTAGTTAGTGTCATTGCAAGTGAAACTCATGGAGATTAGGTGGAAAAAAAACAACTTTCAGGATCGGGTTATGAGGCTTCAGCCTCTCCCAGGTTCTTACATAGGGACAGTCTGTTTGTCCTATTTATGGAATTGTAGGTTCTGACACCACTCTTTAAATAGCTCTCTCCACATCCCAATGCACTGTCTCATCCAGTCTACAGCATGTGGCCCCAATAGCCATCCTGTATTGTCATCGTTGATCTATGATTAGTAAATCCTGACTGGCAGCTCAGTAGAGAGGACGGGAAGGACCATTTTTTCCATCTCTTGGCAGTAGTCCTTAATGCAAAGAGGGCAGAAAAGCCCACATAATTTTTGGCCTCATATGGCTTGTCTGGAAATATTTATATTTCTAGAGAAATGCCTGTCAGTGGTATAAAACTCTGATTTTGAGAATTCAGCATTTTGCTCAGGCATGGGCCACACTTTATTGAAGTGGCTATTATTTCAAATTGTTATAGGACAAATACAGCTGAGGAATTCTGCTGGTGATATGCAATTAAAATCATTGGTCTAGCTTTTTATCAAGAAGATAAAAAAAATGAGCACAGGAAATGATAAGTTTATACAGTTTAAAAAATAAATTCAGTATAAAACACTTACCATGTAGTGGCCCTGATTTATTGAAATTAATGCTGGTTAAAAATTCTGTGTGACAGCAGTGAGTACAGGAATGGCATGTGAAGAATTAATGTTTAGAACTTACATAACACTTTCCACTGGTGTATCTTATTTCATACATTTCAACAAATACTGCTTCAACATACAGATGGGAAACAGAGCGATAGAATTGAGAGTCATAGCACTTCATTTAAAGTATGTCCTGATGTGAGGTACTGTTCTTAATAAATTTCCTAAGTGAGTACTTTCAGCATCCATGAAGCATAAATACAGAAGCGCTTTGCCACTTCACTTTGTCTGTTTTGGATTATTGTGATGTGAACCTAGTGTTTACATAGCTCTTTTATAGTCCCATCTTATTGCTGTTTGGACTGGGAGGAGCTCTTGGCTGTTTCCCTGAACTAAACCAACTCTACTGCAAAGACTGTGATGTGGGAGGACGAGAAGTGATCAGCATGTGCGTCCCCCGCTCTCTGTATAAAAGACTTGGAGAAGAAAGAAGAAAATCCTTGTCTGGGAAGGCACAGAATGAAGGAGTGAGAGAGACTAGAAAGCTGGCAAATAGTGTAATGAGCACCAGTTTTATAATGCATTAAAAATAAATGCTCTTTATTGTAGCACATAATCAACTCATGGGATTTTCTGTCAAAGGATGTTGCTGAGGCAAATAGTTAGTGAGAGGAAAAAAAAAGGATTAGGCATTTATATAAATAGTAGTCCTACTTGAAGCTTTATTGGATAGACTGAAGAGTTATAAGGGTTGTGGCAAGCCTTTCACTTGAGGGCATAAGCTGAGAAGAAAGGATTATCTGCCTCATTGTGTAGTATAGATTATAGAGTTAGCCAGAGACATGGGAATTTGATCTAGTCCAAAGACCCAGTTTTCTGAAACACCGGCAGAGATTGATGTCACAGCCCAGACTGTGAATTAGTTGGGCTCGTTGCTTGCTCAGCTACGTGATTCTGTTTTCCTCTCGGAGGGGATTATTTTGTGACTGATGGTTATGGAATGGATTTGACATGTAGGGGCTGATGGTGGAATGGTCAGAACTTCAAGGAATTTCTGCCTCCAATGTTTTTAAATTGATTGCAATTTTTACTGGGTGTTTTCTTTTTGATTTATAGGTGGTAATCTGAATAGCTATCAAGCAATAGTTACTGAACAAATGTCCTGGATGCAGTTGCTCTACTATGAGCATGACATGAATCTAAACGCTCTGTGATCCTGTTTGATGTCACTTTCTCCATTGCAAAAACTTCCAGCGTCCTGACCAAATTCTAATCAAGAGAAATCTTCCTCCCCTTGTCTTTGCAGTTGCACTTGATGAGGGGAACCAGGGTGTGTAAAAATCAGCCAGAGTGTGGAGATGGATCTGCCTATACCTCCCCCTTAAGATAAGCTAACCAAAGACGACTGGAAAAAGAGAACTCGGGTTTTATTTAAAAATCTCTTTTTGGGAAGAACTTAACACTTTTAAGAACTTCTCTTTTTAAAGAAAGAAAACTCTAAGTAACAAGGTCAGATAGCATAGAAATAATAATAAAATAAAGATTTCTAAATAACTCTCCCCATGTGATCTTGCAATCAGGCTCTGGCTTCCAGACTTGTTTTCAGTTAATTCAGGGCCTTTTTTGAGATGCTTCAAGTTACACCCAGTCCCCTCTGGTCCATAAGAAGGTCTTTTCCCTGCTTCTGAGGCTTAACTGTCAGTTCTGTGCTCCTACCAGCAGTCTCGCAGTCTCCTCTGTACCTGCAGACTCCCATTTCCATCCTGCAACTCTCTCTTCCTGAGTCACCCCACAGTCTACAACCTTCTCTCCCCTTTGCATGCTCCATTACTCCCAAGGAAGGAATAATCATACCTTCCTTCCAGGAGCATCTGCCTTTCTTAAATGAACATAACACACAACCTGAGACAAAATGAATTAAACAGCTACTAACTTTCACGAACCTGTAGAAGGTTCTTCATTGTGATTATAGAACAATTCCAAGTAAGCCAGTATCTCCACATTGCACTCACTGTATAGACAAACTGATTCAATTTTTACTGAGTGGGAGGGTATGTTTGTACCCCTGCCTACTGCAGAGTGGCTTTAGCAGCAGAAATGGCTCTATTCTAGTCCAGGTTGCATTTTCAGGTGGGTGAAAATAATTTTGTCTATAGGTCATATTAATGGCACTGAGAGATCTTTTCTAGGAGGAGGAAACTGGGCTAGAGATAAAAAAAACCCACAGTGGCTGGCTCATGACCAGCTTGAATTTTCCAAGGTGTTTCCTAGATTAGCAAATTCTTCACAGCAAGACACCTTGAATTTAGAGGCACCAGTACTCCCTTAGTGCTTTGCTGTAAGTGTCACAGGTAGATTTATGGGGAGCTGAAAGCGATCTCCAGAAAGAGAGAGACATTATAAGCTGATGAAACTGAAAAACATTCACAAAAGAATGTTCAGGCTGGCACAGCTGATTTTAGATGCCTTTATATTGGCATTTCTTCATTTGAGCAGAGCGGGAATGTGAAGTAGGTAAAATAATGGAGATGAACTGTTTGGAAAGCTTTTGTGACCTGGGGTGCACATGAACAAGGATGGCCAGGTTGCACCTTAGCGTAGTGGTATGTCAAAGGCTAACTGGCAGTACCATAACAAAAAAATGCAAATAAACTTAAGTAAGCTGTGACCAGAAATGAATAGGAGAATCTTCATATGTTTGTCTGTGAGCATTTTGCGATAAGTTTTGGAGTAGAAATTCCAGTTTTTACTGCCTCCCCATCTTAATTTCATCGCTTCAAACCTAACACGGAGTTAGTGGAAAACAGGGGTGATCCATTCTCAGGTTACTTATCTAGTTTGCTATAAATTTAGGCTTATGAAGAACTGAAGGATTAAGCCTAAATATCAACCTGGCTGAAGCACAGCTTTCCTTTGTTTCTCTTTGTATGCAGAGGTGAGCTGTCTGGGTACCGTGAGAAGCTCTGAGATAATGTGCTTGTCTCCTTCTGTGCAGTCACCTACTGTTAGAAGAAGAATTGAATTAATTGAATGTTTAAAGATTGGCTTAATTGAATGTTTAAAGCTGCCTATCATGGTCCTTAAGATATGAGAATCATATCAGCCATTCCAGATAACAAAGAGCCTTGGGCCTGGAGGACTTGGGAGAATAGCTTGGAAAGGTAGCAAGGTACGGTTAAAAGTCACCTCTTCAAACGGCATAATATAATCTGCTGCAAAAGTGTGGTGGTACTAACATAAATCATTACTGTAGTTTCTTGTCTCAGAGGAACGTGAGTGCTATGCAGAAAACAACAAATGTGCTTGCAACTGAGTGCTTTATATTATATGCACTCGCATCTAATAAGTTCATGGTATATACGTTGTGCATGTAACATTAGATAGACTTCTATATTATGATTTATTAGAAGCCTGCATTTTGAGAGAACTGGTATTATTTTATTGTGATGTGTGTTGAAATACATTCAAAACTACGCTGCAGTATAATATATATCACGAAGACAGTAATTTTGTCATTGTTTGTTTCAGCAGCCATTCCCGCAGCTAACTGACCCTCTGCAGACACATACAAACTGAAACAAACCCACCTGCAAATTCACAGCAAATCTGAAGCAAATTAAACAAAGCATTTACATTGTATGAAGGTTCAAAAATGGCCTCATTTTTTCCATATTTCCCTAACCCTCTTTTTGGCTCAGTATAACTACAGAATGGCTTGTCCTAGAACGTTAAATTTATTTTAATCTGTTGATTTTGGCAAAGACTCATGTCTTGACTAGTTGCAGAGGCCTTGTTGGCAAAATTAATTAGCACTAATAGCATTAATAACATGGTTTCTGCGTACCTCAAGGGCTCACAGTGCTAATGAATTCCACATGGTCCTAGAAGAAGAATTAAGCACTGGAGCAAAGAGAAAAAGGTATACAATATTATGCTTGCTTATCATTGACATACATTTTTGAAAGTCAAAGTCATAAACAGTGTTCTAGAGCATAGCTCACTGGGAAAATTATGCAGACAAAATTGCTTTAGTGCATTTACTTTGGCTATAAGCTATTAGCTAGCTTTTTAACATCCTGGGCAAAATGATTCCTGTCAGTGTTTCCAAGTTAAACATACAATGTTTGAAATATTTAGCTATGGTGAACAGAAGAACTGAATGTTGGTGGAACAGGAACAGAGTTGACAATACAGAAATGACCTTAATCGTACCTCTTCATGACTCCTAGTATTCAACTTCATGGGTAAGTTTGCAGATTAATGTTTGCTTTTTTAAATTTTGAAGTGTAACGTAAGCAATTAGCTACAGCACTGACTAGTAGGGTGTCTCTGATTCAGCAAAGGATTGTCGAAGGTCTACCAAGGCAGCAGGACAATTGCACAGACTGGGAATGTCCAAAAACAGTGTTAAAAGACAAACTGTGAGTCAATCTCATGGTACCGTTAATGACTGGGACCTGCACTTATTGTACATGTGAAGTAACATCTCAATGAGAAAGCTCATAGTGGAGGATAACTGCTGCATGATGCAATGTGTAAGAAACTGATTAAATATTTATAGGGAAGGGTCAGAGATGGAAACATTTTCACTCTAGCTGCAGCAGTTAGACTCTGCTCTATGCATTGTGGTTGCTGGCATTCATGGCTGATCCAGTGTTGAGCCCAGCTGTGTGGCTGGGTGAGCTGATGACGTTTGGTTCCTGAAGGTGAGAGGACTGGAAATGGGCTATGGAGCAGTCAGCTGTGGGGTGTGGATCAGCTGCATCCCAACGTGCCATTCATGGTTAGTGGGACAGAGAGGTCAGGGCCTTGGATGGCCAAGAGGAGAGGCAGACCCTGGAAGATGCAGGGTATGTGAAGGATTGACAGAGCATGCCTAATAGATGCTTCAGACTAGCTAAGTTTTCTTGCACTACCATCCAAATTCATGCAGTAGGTTAGAAAAAGCATGGTCTCCTGAAGTGCTTCAATGTGTGTTTTTGTATTAAAGGAAAAAAGGATTAGTGCCTTTCCTGAAAGTGTCTGGCCCGCTCAGATGCTACTATGTGGACTAGAAGAGCTGCTATTTAAGTTCCAGGTAGGGAATTCTGAAGTTTAGAGCTGTGGCTCTTTAAGAGCTGCACTTGTGCTGTTGCTAATGTGGAGAACCAGAGCTAAAGTAGAAATTATCTTTCATTTCACATTAACAAATATCTTGATTTTTCTGATACTGATGGAAGTCTGTTTTCAGATAGAAGCTTTTAAAGAATTGCAGGCAAAGAATAATTCAATCCAAGCTCGAGAAGTTTTGGAAATAGAGGCTGTACATCTTGTTTTGAGCCCAATGCCAAATATGAAACCTGAAATGCCAAGTGGATAATGATTTGCCTCGACAATTAGACTATCTCTTAATTGTGAGACAGGGTGGAGACCTGATGAATTATGGGAACGAATCTTTACAGAAGATCTCCAGAATATCCTGTGGATCACTAAATTTCAGCTGTGCGCTGTTGGAGGAAATTAACAGTTTTCTTTACAGTCTGAGCTCAGGCCTGTTTATACTCTTTATTGTGGCATTGTGGGGATGTGTGTTTATTATCTGGCAGTGATCCTAGGTCTTACTCAACCCAGTCTACTAATAGTATTTTTCCTACCTGCCTGTGCTGGAATTGGACAGTAAGACTGTTCTTTTGACTTTGTGCATTATCCTTACTAAAAAGGTTCTCCGAGAGGGCTTCTAGCAAAGTAAACTGGTCAGAAATGTCCTCAGCTGGGAAGATGGTGAACAAAGTACTTCCACAGCACCAAGCCATTCTGCATGGTCTCTGCACATGCATAGCATAAAGAGTATTAGGGAAAAGTAGTGAGGGGGAGAGTGACCTTCATACATCAGCTGAGAGCTGGGCCCACTGTCTTTTCTTGTCATAACATTGTCAGCAGCACACTTCAGTGTCTTTCATCTTGGATTGATTAATCAGGTTCTAAGAAAAATTATGTTAGGCCAGCAAGGCTTTTTTTTAAATTTAATTCTATGTCCTCTGTAGGTTTTCATTGATGAAAACAGCTTTCATGTAGTGGTGAAAGCATGAATGTATCATAGGAATACTTGTAGGTATCAAACGAGCAGCACATTTCTCCTGGCAGCGTCCTCGGAAGCTTTTAATCCATGCTGGCCACTTTGCTGCATATCGGATGTTATCTGATGGGGTGATGCAGGATCGTGTTGCAAAGCCTCAGGGAGAGGTTTCCTGAGCTGCATCTGCTGCTCCTGCTGGACAGTTCCCTGGCAACACTGAAATAAGAGGCTGGTGGAGTGGGGTTATGCACTTCTCCTTCAAAGATAGTTCCTGTTAATGGACATACCAAGCCTCTGGAAGAAGTACAGACTCCCAGCAGTATTTTTGGCCTGCTTTCATTTAGGATTTTCCCCTCTTTTTACAAGCACCTTTAAATGGAAATGATTTTTGGTCTCACTGAATGGGCCTGTGGAACAATAGCTTATACAAAAATACCAGGCTCGTGCCAGTGTTCCCAATAGGAATCTGGGGAGTTGGTGAGGGAAGAGGCTGCTGTTCCTGAAAGTCTCTCTCTCTGCTTTTCAGCAGTTTTATAAAGATGTGTTTTGCAAAGGATAATTATCTTCCTAAGCCAGAGATCTGTCAGTAAGGTGGGATTTCCTGTTGGCTGTGAAGAAATGGAATGGGACTGCTGGGAATTGAGCAGAAAGGCAGAGTTCTGAATACAGTCAGACCTTAGCCAGCAGGAGAATGATCTCCTTGAAAAGTTTTTATTTCAACAGATTGGCTCATCCAGACAAGACAAAAGATTTGTTCGCATTTTTCTAAGCAGTTATAGCTGTTTTCCACTATTTTGTCCATGTTTCTCCTTCTCCTCCCCCATCATTGGCTCATACAGTTGACCAGGAAATCAGCAATTCAGGACATGGGAATGAGAGATAATGGTCACGGTTTCTGTAAACACCACAGATTAAAAGCTGAGGTCGAGGATGCGGTATCAGCAAATTTTAGCTAAAACATAAAGCCTTAATGATTGATTTTTGTGGGTTTTTTTTTTTTCATTTTCAGAATTTTTTGCAAGGACGAAGACCACTAACATATTCTCTTTTGAAGAAAATAGGGATTAACCCTTTAATTTTGCCACAAGTATGTTGACCCGTAACTTGTCAGGCCTCAGTGGTCACTTGTGCATTTCCATGAGTCTATCACTTACTGTTATGAAAGAACCACTTTTCTACTTGCAGGTTCTGAAAGTCTTCATGTTCTGCTTTGGTGTTTGGTGTCAAATATTACTCCACTAGCATCAAATGGAAAGAAATTACTTTTTAAGTTGCCAACCTTTTTTTGAAGTCAATAACCCTTTTTTGTTTTGTTTTTCCCTCACCTTTCCCCTCATCACAATCTAACAGTAAACCCACCACACAACAGTAAGGCATTACCCTTCCTTTTGACAGTTTTTTCCACCAGTTTGAGTATCTAGCAAGTTGCTTTCTCCCCCCCCTCCCCCCTTTAGTAGTAAAGGGTTATGGATTTCTCAAGGTCTTTGCCCAGAGATCTTTTTATGAAAGACCATGCAGCATAGGGTGAAGACCCTTTCATAATTATTTCCTGCCCACTGACCTGTATTGTGAAGTCAAAAAATCTATCAAGTGTGACTACAGAAAAAGCATATCTTTTGTAGGTTTGTTTTACCTTCAGCTGCTGTTCTACCACTTACATTCGCATCTGTAAAGAATGTAAAGAAAATGTTGGATTATTACAAGAATAAAATGGAACAAGAATTTTTCTTCCCAAATATATGTTAAATTAGTATCTGCAATTACTGAGTCTCTCTGTTAGTCTGGATGGTTGTATCAGAAAACTGCAGGGAGGACGAGTATATTGTCATTCTTGACTAGTCACTCTTTTGGGGGTTATTGTGTTTTTTTTAAGAGACTAGTACAGTAGTTCTGGTGTTACCATTTCCACCCCATCGTTACTGACTGTACTCGGATATCTTGGAAAATTGACCGTGGTAGAGTTGGACTGTTCAGGTCGGGGCTTGGTTCTGCTGTTTATATTCTACATCAGACCCGAAAGCTGGAGGAGAAAGGACTGTCCTGGCAAATTCCAGTCACAAGTGAAACAGGACAAGTTGGACTGAGGTTTGGTCCCCATGAGATCGCATGAGCTCAACAGGTTCTAACATCGTCAGCCTTGGTCTTTGCAAGGTGTCCTAGGAACTGGTAGTATCTCAGCTTCCTCACTGAATTTGGAGTCCAAACTCTAGTCTAAACCTGTTGTGTATGTTAACTCCTTATCCTAGCTCTAGTTTGAGCAGATTTGTTTATTATTTCCAGAAAAGAGATACTTATGAGGCCTGGTAGATGAACAGTATATTGTTGCTTTATAAAATGATATCTTCTTGGTTTTCAGTGTAGCTTTAGATTTGGTTCCACTCCCGTCAACATGAGCAGAATTTTGCCATTGATTTAAATTAGTAAAGTCAGATCAGAAAGAGAGTGATCTTGTTGAGAGTCCTGTACAAAGAAGAGATGGGAGCAGGGCATTAATTTTGCCGTGCGGAATAGAGTGAGTTGCAGGTATGGAAATGTAAACAGAAAACATGTCATTGTGATTGAAATACTGACAAGAAAGTCATTGCCTAAATTGTTCTCACTGAGCTGAAGCCTCATTTTCTGTTTTTACTTTATATCTGAGGATTTTTAAAAAAATGCATTACTACCCAATTTCTAAATCTTTTCGTTGCTTTACAAATCTATTAACTGTTCACATTTGTAGAAGACTTCCATGCAGAGCTAGTGTATCTCTCCAGATGGTGAGCTGAGGGTGCAGTGCTAGGATTTACATCCTGATGGCACTGTTACAAGATCTGGAACACCACTCTTCCCCTCTTTCCAGGGAGAGCCTCTTCACTAGTACTAGTACACCAATCATTTCACTTAAAACTGCATGCTCACAGTAGACCTCCTGGGTCAACTTTTAAGCTTTGGGTTATTTTTAATATTAACCGCTTATTAATGTGCAGTGCACTTCCAGCAGCACTAATTTGCATGGGTATGAAATCCAGAAGAAGGTGCTTTAGGGATGGTACTGATGACTGTGATATTTATCCTTCCTTAGACCCTTGAGTCAGTTTGACAATCCTCTCTTGTTTTAATGGTGACTCACTACAGTGCTGATTTTGTGGCTCCTTGTAGCATTTGGTATACTAACTGGCTAAGCCTGTGCCTGAAGGCAATAAAGCATACACAGAGTACACAAGCTTCAAGTCACTTGGAGCCAGGTTTCTGAAGGTTCCCATTGATTTAAATGGGAGTCAGGCACCTAAATACTTGGGGGGAAAAAAAATCTAGTCCTTGCTTTTTAGTGTACTGATCACGTATAGCAAACACTTCTTTTTCCTGAGTCCTGAAAGCACAAGACAAGCTCTGTGGATAAGGCAATGCTAGTGGTGTGTTTGGAACAAAAATCATTTACAACAGGCATTTGAGCCACTGCTGGCAATGGCTATCTAATTGAAGGGACCTCATTTGTTACACAAGCAGCATAGGAGCTCATTGCAACAGACTGTAAACTAATTACTACTCTGGTGTAAAAATTAGGGGAATAATTAGGGCTTTGTTTTATTTTGGATGCTTCTATTTTTGTGTACCTGGTTTGAGAGAAACTGGCCTGAGAAGATCAGAAGATTGAGGGAGGAGCAGAGACTTGGAGGGAGCAGTTTGTCCTCCAAACTACAGATAAACTGGCCTCTGGTGTGAGAGCATCTTGCTGAATCCTTAGGTAAAATAAACAGGAATACACAGTTGTTTGGTTTGAAAAACTTTTCTTTTATTATGCTGAGTTTTCTGTTGCATTTAAAATATACTGTGTCTTTAACAGGGTGGTTGGGGCTCCCTGCATAACTTTCTTCTTGGAATTATGAAAGAAGGAAGCAGAGGTAGGTGAGCCGAGTGGATTATGTGTACAGTTTTATGGTCCTTGCCCTGGAACTGAAATTCCACCTCAGGGAAGAGGAGACTCAGGGCTTGGGACCACAGGGGTGGACATCCAAACCAGAAATAGAGACAAGAAACAGCTCTGAGGCACTGGTGGTTCCCTAGGAGAAAGGGTGATGTTGCTGTATAGCAGACTTGCTCCAGTCGCCTCAAAGCTGAGACCTGCCCAATTTAGCAGTACCACTGTCATTTTGTTTGCTGCAGCTCAGTGCTGAGATGGACCTGACAAATTTTCACATTTGTCCCCTGGAGAAATTCTGAAAGTGCCAGCTAAGGCAGTGGAAGTTGGTTGGTATGAAGCCTGTGACAGACCAATTAAAATGGGAAGCCTGTTTCAAATGCGTATTTCTGTTAATAAAGAATAGCTTTTTATCAGAGTGGCTTCAGTGCTGAAGAACTGAACTCTTCCCCCAACTAAAAAAAAATAGATAAAATTTCCTTTTGAAGTATTTTTCGTGAACACTGTAGTGATAAAAATGTACAGTCATATCCTTTGGTCTGGAATTAGATAGCTTCTCAGGCCCTTGGTATTCTGAATACAGAACAGATTCAGGCAGTGTTGCTTTGTATTATGGCACAGGTACCCATATTATTAACCTGTTATTACAAAACCAACACCCTGCAAAGACAGCACTTATTTCTGGTGATTATGCAGTAATTGCACTCAGTTGCTTCAAAATCAGTAATTTTTAATAGTTCCTTTTAACACTAATTAAAAAATTAAGAATAATAATATTCTGTAATTTACTTGTCATTAGTGTGTGCTGTTATGGTCAGTTAGTGTTTTTATTCATTTGGGTTTTTGGCTCACAAAATGTGATTACATGACTACATTAAGTCTCATCTGGTTTGGGAGATTCATTGTGCTGGAATCTGCTTTCACTTTACTTAGAAGAATTCCTGGGAATAGCATTGTGTTTGATGGCCTTAATCAGGATTTATGCTGAGGTAACTGAGATCAGATTCAATCTCAAAGGTTTCCAATTATAATGGAAAAGGATGTAGAAGTATTTGTGGGTTTATTACTTGCTACACGATTTGTTGTCAGCCTACCCTCGAAGGGTGACAATGACAAATTGCACTGTCAGACGGAAGCTCAAGACTGAAAAAGCCTAAGAGCCCTGGCTTGCTCAAACAAAAAGTCTTTGTAGGGATGGAGAGGTTACCCATTCACTATTTACATATACATTCTTATTAGGGAGGAGACACTTAACTGAAATACAAGCCGCATTAAACCCATGAAGTTTCTTTGACTGTAACGCTGTCTATTTTTGCATATGATGGAGCATTTTGAGCATGTCTTTTGTTGCTTTACCACTGGAAAGGCTTTGGCAGGAATTATATTCTCCTTGTGTACACTTCTAAGCAAAGCCATGGCAGAATATCAGCAAACCAACGGGATGCTGTCTGAATACAATAAAAAAGCAGGGTCCAAGAGGGCTTGGGAGGAGAAAAAAGACTGAATGCAGTTAAAGGACAGTTTTATTATAAAGCATGGTGATTAAAATGTTCTGTGGCTTCTGAAATGGATATACAACTTTTCATTAACTGAAGGTGTGCGTCCTTTAGTTTCTTAAGGCATCTGAGTGAAAGTCACCATTCATATCTCTGACTAGCCTTGCAGCCATGCATATCTATGAATGCCATTGTATCTTTAATTATCTTCCCATTAAAAACAAAAAACAAAATACCACCTGCTTTATCAGTCCAGGGGTTCATTATTCTCTTTTTATTCTGGTATAAATCCAGAGAATTGGAAATAAATGTGTTTGTTGACATGAAAAAGAGAAACCATGCAATTCTAACTCTTTGCAGAAGGATCAAGCTGTAAGGTGAAAGAGGCATTTGTATGTCTCACAATGCAGGGCACTGGCATTTCTTATCCAATACATTCTTTTATATCAGATAGTTTGATTTACCAGCAAAAATATATATTTTTTTAAGCTAAAAATATAGCATTCTATTTCTTGCAGTAAGGAGAGTGAGAAAACGTTTCATAATGCTACAGCAGTGTTTGATTTAGAGCCCAGAATATTGTGAGACATCTGGCTACTTTTTTCTCCAAGTGGCTTGACCCTTCTGCAGTTCTCTTGGATGAAATCCTGGCTCATTAAAATCAAAAGCAAAAGTCCTATTGAATTCTGTGGGCCAGTATTTTGCCTTGGCATACTTTCCTCAAAACCCTTTCTTCTTTCAGACCCCTGCTCTGTGGAGCACTTAAACATATGATTACCTCTCAGAATGTCTATTTGTTAGTGGAAAAAAGCTCTTAAAAATATGTTCATCATCAAGATAGGTAATGCTAACACCACTCAAAGACATCATCTGAGAGAGAATACTTATGGAAGAAACGTTCCAGTTTTATTCATTTTATCCTGTGAACATTTAGCCTGCTTGCAAGAATCCAGTGGGTGCACTTTTCCTTTAGGTTTACCTAATAACTTTCCATCCCTGGCTTCCAAAGAAGCAAGAGTGCTCTGATGAATATTGCTGTGGAGAGATAATTAATTCCAGCATTTCATGAGCTCTGTATTAGAAGTAGAAGAAAGAAGGAAGGCTAAAGAATCAGAAAGTGGAGTGGCCAGTTTAAGAGCACATGACTTGTAAAAAGATTTTGCCTGTTAGCTACCTGCTTTTTTTATGCTATTCAGGTTTACAGCACAAAAAAAGGTGAAAATGTATCCATTTGCTTATACTTTAAACAGTCTACCAAAAAAAGGAACTGTTGGGTCAAAAGGTATTATTCTGTTTAAGAAAAGGAATTGCAGATTTCTGAGAGCATTTCGTTAGTCTCAGTATCTACTTCTCTTAATGAGTGGCAATATGGGGATATCACAATTGAAGAGCAAATGAGAGCATACTGCAGCTCCAATGAGTCAGTGCCACTGCTTTTCCTAGCTGCAGCTTTTTGCCTCAGGTGAAAGGCCAGTGAAACAGTAGTTATTTCTGGAGCTTCCTTACTGACAACTTGTGGTCCATTATTTGCATTCCTTGCAAAGGAATATTCAAGCGAATTGAACAGCAATGTGAAAATCAGGACAGTCAGAGGTGTTAGTGCTAGAGATGCAGAGATCACTAGCCACAGGTTAGCTCTGTAAGTGAATGGAAAAACTGGCATGTATTAGTCACATTGTTGGGTAATATAGATCAGAAATTTTCAGTGGCATGTACTTGGCTCAGTAATACAATTAGAGCTGACCCTGAGGAACTGCTTTTGGAGAGAGCCGCTTAATACTGGCAAAGGTCTACCACTTGTCACTAAATTTTTAATTAAAAAAAAATAAATATATGTAGTCATTGCAACAAGGATATTTTTCATTGTGCATCTCTCAGAGGAAATGTGAATATTTTATTCAAATCAAAAAAATCTGCAGCTCCAGCTCAGAAACTGTATAACTCTGCATATCCCTACTGTGCATATAGGCCTTTGCATTGAGAAGGCTGCTGTAATTTGCATTCATCTCATTAGTTTGTTTATAAGATGCCCTGAAGAGAGATTTTTTGTGTGAGTCAGTATGAGCAGATGGAAATAAGAGACCTGGTAATAAAATGTGTGCTTAAAAAAGACATAAAGCTTTACATGAAGGCAGAACAAACCGAACAGGGCTCTCAGTTACTTTTAAGACAGGAATAGTTGTATCAGTGTGAACAAGGGAAGAGTTTGACCCAGCGGATATTGCTACTTTGCTTTTATGTACAAATACAGAGACACTGGGAACATACAGTATTGATAATTAGGGCTTAAAGGTACTTGATATACTAGGTATCTCCTCATAGAGCTATGAAACTCATATGTGTGGTATCCAAAGGTTAAAACAATGCAGGCAGTGAGAAAATGTGTGAAATCTTTTTTTTTTTTTTTAGTTCCTTATAATAACATGCCATTTAAATTCTAAGACAACACTCCCCTGAAATTTCTATTAACTGAATCCAGTGTCCCAGGAGGAGGTGAAAGGGAGGGGAATGGGTGTTCACTCTTCCTGTCTACAGTGAAGCATTTTCTCATACCTATGACTAAGGAGGGAATTTTGCAAACAAGACTCTGTTTTTCCTCGGTGTCCAGTATGTTCCTTAGTACAGTGATAGCAGCAAACGGTGCGTAACTTCTGCCACTTGACTGGGGAAAGCGGAGCTGGACATGTTGGCCCAATGTCCAGTTCAGGGGTGAGGGACAGACTTGTGGCCCTGCGACACTTGCCCCGATGAGGTTCAGCCTTGGGTTGAGTCTTTCAGGTTTTACTGTTTTAACTCTCTTTCAGAGTAGTGATTGTGTAAGAAGCTCTTTGCATTGGCTGAAGTTGAAGTACCCAAACAGGATAGTTTCCTGCCCGTCTTGTGATGGATGGCACAGTTGCTCAGGAGCCAGCGTGGTGCCCAGAGATTGTCTTGTTTGGGCCTAACGGTGGCACGGAAACACCAATAAACTTTGCACTCAGAACACACTGTGTGAACACAAAATCAACGGATGTCTCTGTCTAAGAAGACATACAGATTAAGCGGGTAAAAAGTTTTTGAGATGCTGTGAACCTTAAACATTGCCTGTAACAGGCCTTAGACTATATTTAAATCTTGAGCTTTTGAATCTGAACTGGAACAGGTTGCCCAGCATAGTAAAGCATCTGCCCTTTGAAATAAGCTGATTAGCTATTACACAGCCTGATATAAAAAGAAGTAACATAGCCTCTTCTAAGTGATGGCATCACCTTTAAAAGTGAGACAATTCCTTAACGATTCATGAGGAACTAAACAAGATTTGCTTACGTGTGGCTCCACAGCACAGCTCATGCCTTAATAGGCGAATTGGCTCCTGGATGCTTCACAACCCATTCAAGATTATTTATTTCCTCTCCCACTCGAGATTACACCATTTCCCTGATAGCAATTACAGCAATGGCCTACCTGAAATAGCAGTAGGAAAGGATCTCTGGTCTTTTAATTCACTGACAGCAGCCAGAGATGAAGAGCAGAGCCAGCGAGCCCGCAGGTTCAGGGGATCTGTCTCCACTTGGTCCACAGCACATGCTTTGGGAGATCTGGTTTGCACAAGGGTCTTCTGAAAGGTGCACACAAGTGTGAGAGAGGCAAGCCTGTTTGCTGTTGGACTCTAAGCATAAGGAAATAGGCAGTCTTGGAGCTAATTGTACCTTTGGGTGAATTTAAAAAAGATAAATATTGCATAAACCTGCAGGCTACCTAAGTAATTTATGAACTCACAAAAGAATTTAATACCTGAAGCAGGAAGGACTCAAACCTCAAAACTTTCTATAACTGAGCCCTGTGACTTGAGGTCATTGAATAATTGACCTGTAGATATTTTCTTTTGATTGCAGAACATACGTGCAAAATTCTGAAAGTCTAGTCAGGGAGGAGTTGTAGATATGGGACCTGATATTAAGCACATTATAAATACTGTTGGTAATAAGTAAACTTATTAAAATCAATGAGACTTTAATAGCACCTACAAATTTTGTCTGAACAAATATGAATGATGTTCAGATTCTGACGGTCCTTTATGTAACAGCCAAATTACAAATGCACCCTTTCATTAAAATTTTGTTTTAAAGTTAACTCTACTTCTTGAGGCAATTCTGGAATTTTACATTCCCTGCTCCCGCTATGGTTAGTCTTGAAGAAAAAACATGTTGTAAGGGGCTGTAACTGAGAGTCAGAAATAGTGAGGCAAGCAAAGTAAAATTATTTGAAAATCTACCAAGAAGCATTTCAGGAATAAAACTGAATCTCAGATTCAAGAATCCTGTTTAACCAAAAGACCAGTTCTACCATATGTTTTAAATAATTCTGAAAAGTACTTTTTAGAAACTAACTTCAGACTATTTTGCTCACTTTCTGGAATTCTTTATACAAAAATTGTTTTAAAAATATTGCTATTTACAGAGGGAACCATTTGGAAATAGTTTCACATCATTTTTTTCTGTATCATATCTGGGATTAATTAGCATGAATTGAATTTTTAAAAAAATCTCCTTTGCTGTAGTAGCTGCTCCCAAATGACTGGATCTGGATTCCATTCTAGTATTTGCAGGGCAAGGAATGGCCGTTCAGTATATTTTTAAAAATCTTATCTTCTTTTGAATTTTATTGGGTTTTATCATTCTAAGAATAGTGTTTCTGGTTCCTTAAGTTACAGCTCCTTACTGAACTTTTAGTAAGGCTCATAGCTTTTCATTCTGCTTTCCCCATTGTGCTTTTATCAGATCTCAGTTCTGAGCTGTGACTCGTGTTCTGCAAGGTCTTGCCCTTTCTTTAGCCTTCAAGGAGGCATGAGGAGCAGGAAGGAGCATGATCATCTAAGCCATCAGCTTACGTCTCACTGTTGTCACACATGGCTTCATCATTCTTTATAATGTATATAGTGCTGTCTTTGCAGCTTGACCTCAGATTCACTTTCAAGTCTACAGTGTTTTTATCTAAAGAAAGTTGAATTGAAATAGGATCGAAACATAGAAGTAGACCAGCTCACACAACCTAGAAAGACCTCTAAATATGCTGACTCATCAGGCACCTCTTTAAGAACAACAACTGAGTAGAAGTAGATTTTTCTTGTTCTGTATTTTGCCTTAGAAAACCTTTTCAGAGGTTGTTTCCCCTAAATTCTAACTTCACAGTCAGACTCTGCACTGTAATGACTTTAAAAAAAAAAAGACTGAACTTTCAAACTTGGCCAGCAGAGCTATAAAGTCATCCCTTTTCTATGCTTGAAAGATAAAGCTTTGGTATGTAATGAAACACACACTTTAAGTCAGCAAAAGCAATACAAGCTGTAAACTAGCCTAAATTTAGACATTGTAATAAAACTGTCCATAAAATCCATTAAAAAAAAAAAGTCTTTTTAAAAAAACAAACACAAATCAATCCACTACTGTATATATCAGGAGTTTCTAAACCGTTCTGTGCCATTGTTGCCCTGATCCCACTGGTCCAAGAAATATTTCTGTTGTGGTGCAGAGTCTGTTGGGCTGGGCCCTGTGCAAAGCCCTGCACCCCAACTACAGCGGGGAAGAGAGTAAATTGCTGGGGAGATTTGGGGAATGCAGAGTGGACAAGATTGCTGCTGTGCTGCAATAGGGTTATGGAAAAAAAATCTCTAGGCAAGCTCCATGGAAATCAGGAGCAGTGGGAATCAATGGATGCCAAGGGCCATGCCACACTGCACTGTGTGGATCCTAGGACAGGAAGCGTTCATTGTAGTGAAGGACTCAGGGTTGACATATAATTAATGTCCATCTTTTATGCTACCTGCCTTCTCTTTAAGTGGTTCATCAAATCTTCTTAGTATTGGAGTCCATGAATGCAATTTGTAGGTATGGAAACATTGCAACATCTTGATGATCCAAAAGAGTAGGACTTTGTCACCTGCAGGATGAGTGACAGCTGTGTGGCAGTGGTTGCTCATGCAAGCACAGATTCTCCAGTCAGACTACTGAGACTTTCATAATCAATGAGAAGTTTGGTGCAAGACAAAACAAAAGAAAAAATAATGCGAAAGCATATATGCCGAGCACAAATTCTTGTGGCAATAGGAATGGAAGAGACAGTAGTAGATTAGCTCTTGGTTAACAGAGTAGCTTGGATTAATGAGTTTCAGGGCACAGCAGTTTTAAAATTTAAACTTATATTTGCTTATAGAAATGGACTAAAATGGGCTCTTGCCTTTTTTTGTTGTTGTTCCTGGAAAATTGGAACTATCTTCTCAAACTCTGGGTGTGGGCTTTCTCCTTTCCATTTCTTCAGTGGATACTGTGGTTTGGGAAGGTCCCAGATTTAGAGAAGAGTTCTGCAAAACTGTTATTGACACAGTTCTTCCTGCCAGGAATCAGTGGGACTAATTCACCCAAGTGAATATTAAGGCCTTGTAATGAATTTTTGCAGGACCTGGTACCCCAGATTGCACCTCCCTGCCCAGTAGTCCCTTACTGCTGTGGTCATACTGGCCCCAAAATTTATGTGGGATGCGAAAACTCTTTTAAACTGTATTCAGTAACTTATCCAGCATCTCTTGCTTATGTACAAGTGCTTTATTTCACTCTGTGTTCCTCAGCTCCTTCAGTTAAGGCTTCTCTCCAACATCTGTCTTTGCTCTGCTGCAGCAGCTCTGCAGCATCTGGTAAAGAATCCTAATGGAGATGCCCTTGACTGATGACCTGTTCATGTGCACATGTCAAGGACTTATTAGGTGGGGAGAGAAAGGGGGGGGTCACATCTCTTGAATTGCTGATCAAAGCATGCCTGTGCTTTGTGCCCAGCAAGGTTGTGTTCCCTTGAGATTACTCGCAACCTGGGGCCTTTGGCCAAGGCTGAACTTGTCTAAGAGCTACTTGCAAACCTGATGACCATTTCAGCCAAAGGATCTGTTGGAAGCAGTGGAGCTGCTAGTCTGCATCCTATGAGGTCAGTGCAAGCTGGGAAACCTGGTAATGGCAACCTTAGTTTAGAAAGTTTAGCTATTTATTGTTGCTACATTCCTGAAAATGTCATTAGAGTGGTGGTCCTGTAAGGAACATTTTGTGACAGCAGGTATCAGACCTTCACTGCAGTCAAAGGTTCAATTAGGAATGAAGGAGTCTGAGCCTAATTTAACTCTCAGCCTGTCTATTTCTATTAGCTAAACAGTTTTTAAGTCTCATTATTACACTGTGCATCTAGACAGATTTCCTGGATCCTGATGAGATTTCACACTTCAATTTGGATGGTGCAGGAGATGCCTGACATGTAGCTATTGAACTCATGAGAAAACAGTTTTTAAAATTGAAAGCATTTAAATCAGAGTTAGTGATATGAAAAATGGAAGCCAGTGTATTGCCAAAACCGTATCTGGGACTGAAGATTTCAGCCATTGCTTAAAAATTATAATCTTAGTGCTTACACTCTAAGTGTATATTATAGACATAACCTGTATAGAGTAACATACACTTAGAAACAGAATGTAAGTACTTCAATAATGTAGAATGAAAATGCACCAGCTGAAACTGCTTCACTTGTCATCGTCAGGTTGATGTACGTTCCCATAATAAAAAGTGCATACAAAAAGGTTCAGCATACAGCTTCTCTTTCAGTCAAGGCTTGGCAACTGGCAGTGGATTAGATTTTTCAGAAAAGTAGAGGAAAAGTAGGTTTTAGGCAAAAATATCAAAGAGACCAGAGGCAGAGGAAGAAGCATGAGTTAAAGCTCTTCATTCAGCAGCAGAAGAGGAGAATAATTCAGAAGGAAATTCAAAATGAATGAGCAGCAGAAATGGAGGGGGAGGCCAAGGAGGGAAGCAATTTTAAATAGATAGGGAGGATTGTGTCAGAAAGAGGAAGGAATATTTTAGATAGCAGAACCCTTTTTTTTCTTCCATTAGTCTTCTTCATTACAGTATCTCTTGTCAACTAGTGAGGGAAGGAGGAGGTGGTGATGAAAATAGCTATTTCAGATGAGGTTTGGTTTAAGTTTTTGATTCCTGGAACATTGCCTGACTCACGGAAATTGGTACTGAAAGGCTGAGCAACACTGAGAGAACAGGAGTTAATCTTTTCACTGACCTCTTAACACAGGCATTGCCAATATAGAAATTAATTAGAGGTTGTTCAAGTAATGAGATCCATTACTATTACTTAATACACCACAGTGCACAGAAATCCTTCATTCTTTCTTGAACTAATAAGAAAGGTGTTGCTATAAATCATTTATACAGCACCATGAATATATGCTGCATTTGACAAAGAGGCCTGGCTCAGGTGCCCGAGGTGTCCGCCGAGGGATGCTGGTGGCTGTGGGAGCCCAGTGTCGCTCTTGCTGCCTGAGGCAGGTGCAGGCAGCGCAGCGAGTGCGGGGGCTCTGGGCAGCCCTGCTGGCAATGTGGCTTTCATTAGAGCATTTCCATGATAGCACTTTGTGGCCAAAAAAGCAGTAGGAATGAGATGCAGCCCTGCCTTTGATGGTGTTAGCTAGCCACAGCGTTTGCACCTGTTAAATTACCTCTCAGCCTTGTGTACCAGAAAACACTGTCGTTTCAAGCTGCCTCCTGTGTATCTGGACCAGATCTGAATTTAGCCTCTAGACAGGTATTTTCCCTGCCTTGCAAATTTTAGGAACTGCATAAATGACAACATTTAGCAGTTAAACAACCCTTTCCATCTTCCAAGCTTTGTATGAACATTAAGTAGTAAACATGTTCCCATAAACATGACAAATGGAGATGGAAATAGCACAGTTTGGGTGTAATTGATAGCAGTTCAGCTAGAAACTTTCATGAGAAGCTGGAACGGGGAGATTATCCTCACTCAAGCTGTGCTGGCTGAGAAAGATGCAAAATGGGAAGCGTAAGAAATAGCAGACTGCTACTCTGCTGCTGGACAGCTTCTAATTCAGTGCCAAGCATTGCTCTCAAATGTGCCATTGGGAATGTGACTCATGGTCCTTTCTCAGTAAGTGCTTCAGGACAATGGTGTTAGCAGATCAGATTTGCTCCTGGTTGTAGTGGTGGTAGGTTTATGCCACTATGGAGCATGCCCTAGTAGGAAATCTGCGATACTCTCCCAATTTTGGGTAGGGTTAAGCTGTCAGAATCAAGAACTGTATTTGCAGTCAGTGTAACTGCAGCGCGCTGCCCACAGCCCTGCACTGTTATCTGGAAGCAGTGTCATTGTGGCACTGTAGAGCTTTGAATCTACTCCTCGCAAGTTTTTCTAGTGGTTCATTACTCATCTCCCCACACAAATATACTCCTCCCCAACACATATACTATCTTAAAAGTGTGTGGTGGGCTGTCTATCTGAAACTTCTAGCAGATCTACAACCCTCTCCCAAAATTTTGCTCTTCCTCTGCATGTAATCTAGGCTGTGATTAAGTTGCTGCTTAACAGTCTTTTGGGGTAACTCAGTCTTGCTTTCAGGTGTGTTCTCCAATGCTTTTATCATCTTCTTTTGAACACTCCCCAATTTGTCAACAATCATCTTGAACTGTAGATGTCAGAACTGGGTACTGTATTCCACAAGTAGTTGGACCAGCACCAAATGCTAAGACAATGTGACCTTTCTATTCCAGTTCTGGAGTTTTGCTTGTACATTCAAGGAAATATTTAGTTCTCAACTCCAGCATTACTCTGAGAGCCCATACTGAGATAATTACCCACCATAACTCTAGTTCCTTTTCAGATTCACACTTTCTTGTCCTTTAAGTATATCCTACATTCTCTGTTGCAAGACATGTGACTTTCATTTGCTATGGTCTAATATGTGCCTGAGATCTCTCTGATTTATCCCCTTCTTTCTTTGCCAGCTCCCCAAATTTTTATGCCCTCTTTTGACTTTATCAGTAATTGTGAGAGTTGAGGAAAGCTGTCTCGAGAACTTATTACCTCTGTATTTGTCTTCAGCAGGCTGCCATATCCTATTTTGGGTATACTGCTGCCTTTTTATCTCCACGTTGGTCTGGGCTTTGCCCTGCCAGCAAAGGCTTATTGAATGGAGATGGTCCTTTCTTCAAACTAAAGCGATCTCCTGACTCAAAGAATTGATTTATAGCAGACCTAGAGGATTTGCCAAGAGTTTTTGTAAATGCACAAAGTTTCCATGGGTTTAAAGTACACTTGGTGAATAGTTGGAAGAGAGAGCTTTTAAGGTTTAAAAAGTAGATAAACCACGTTAGATTCAGGAAATCCTCTGAACTAAAAAGAACTGGAGGATGAGAAGACACTCAGGGAAAGGACCATATATTCATATCCTTCCCTTGGTGCCCACTCTTGGCTATAAGTGTCAGAGTTGGGATGCCTGGTTAAATGGACACTTAGCCTGAACTTCTATGGCCATTCTTTTGCTCTGGTGTCAAGGGATCACCTTAGTAGTGCCATTACCTGCCAGAGGGACTGGCTAGCTGTATATAGCTAGTTGCTATTTGGGGCTTTTAAACCATTTTTAGCTGTCAGAGGTGAGGAATGGGAATACTGTTTTCCCAAACTCAGCAACCTTTCTCTTTTCCAGGGACTCTTTCTTTCCAAAGAAAAGAGGAGCCAGAGCCAGGACCCTGGCATTAGAGCTGTTGTTTTCAAAGGATTTGTAATGCCTTTGTCTGCTATCTGCTTCTGTATGTGACTGCCCAATTGCTTGTGTGCCTCTTGAAGAATTAAACTGTAAGCCAGAATGGTGAGATTTGGAAAGAGTGTTTTTCCAGGAGAGCCAGAAGAGACATTGATTCACCTGAGGGACTAGAAAGAACTGGGATGAGTGTTTAGGTAAGTTCCAGCTTTCAATATTGTGCCTAAAATATGTATTGTCTTGCTCCAGATTTCAGAGGCGTGAGGATCCAGTGGCTGAGTCTTCTGGAAATGATTTGGTAACTGTTAAGATGTGGTGTGCAGCCAGATTTTGTTTTTTTTTTCCCTCAGACATCACTCATGTATTTCTCCAGATCATTCATAAAACACATTAAAAAACACACAGCCAAGAACGAACTCTTGCAGAATCCCCTCTGACATGGCTCTGACTCACAGTTCTGTTTCCAGTTGGCTCTTGAGAACTTTTCTTAGCCAGGTTTTAATCAAAGTAGTGTGGGACTTGTTAATTTTTCTGTTTAGTCATTCAGTGTTCTTAAATCAGGTAAGACACTTGCTGATGCAGTCTGGACCATTCAGGTTGGATTTATCAGATGTTAGGGTTTATCTCTGAGATCCTGGAGTTCAGGAAGTTTACCTTGCAGAGGTGGACATTTTTGGTTCAAAGCCATATTTTTCTTCAGGCAAAGCAGATTTAGATTTGTCTCCCATCTCTTAATAGCAAGTTCTTAATAACCAGGATATAAGTACTCCAAGACTTTCTTCCATCAATTCCTATTGCTGGATCTGGTCTGCACTATTTAGTTTTGTATGAAATATCTAAATAGTGAGAAAGCAACTAAACGAGAATTACTCTGTAACCTGGCATCGAGCCATTTCCTTGAGGAAGAAAGGATATGGGCTGAAGTTCTCTACAGTAGAGGGGAGATTTCCCCAAACCAATTGTTATGTTAGAAAAGAAAGAAGGACAGTTAATATCACCTGAAAAATCATTCTCAAGCTAGAAAGTATTTGGCAGTGTCAATCTAAATGCATAGTTTTGAATTTTTTCCCCTTACAATTTTGCTAGTTTTAGGGTTTTTTTACATAGCTCTAATGTGGAAATTGATGTAAATGCTGAGTGAGTGGGAAATTTTTGTTACTAGCCATTAGCATTTGATTTGTGTGTTTCTAAATAAGTACTGTACTTCTACAAATGATTCAGACTAATTAGCAGACAGGGAATTTGAAAAGCAGATGTTATTTACAAAAGGCGATAGACAGGAACTTATGGAGAATAGTTTGGAACAGAAGAATAGAAGCAGAGAGACCAGCAAACAATCTGTCTTTCTTTTTCTTCCCCTTCTACTAAATTTAGAAGGCAAAGCTGCATTTTTTTTCCAGTGCTGTCAAAAGTGAGGTGCCTTATAAAAAGGAAGAGATTTAAAGTAACTTATAAATAGCTGCTGTGGCTAGAGGGAAAGAATACCATAGTGAAAGGGAGAGAAAGAAATCCTGTGGTCTGAAAGAGACTTATATGAGTCCAATAGGACTTTTTTTTCCTGAAGTCATGCATCCAACCCCGTGGGAGTCAGAAGATGGAAATTCACTCCAATGCCACAGTGTAGCAAAGGTGTTCTGTTGGCATTTTAATTGAGTCTCAAGATCATCATCCATGGCAAATCAAGGATTTAAGCTCAGTAAATCAGAGTTCTGCCATGAACTGAAGTGTTGGGTGACATGTCTCAATCTTTCTGACTCAAGATTAAAACATCTTTGAAAGATCTGTTCAGGGAAGCATGTTGACTAGATTTTGGAGTTGCCATTTCTCTATCTGCCATGAGCATTGAAACAAAGTTGTTTCATTATTTATATATTTTTAGTTGTGGTGTTTTAAGCTATTTCTTTTCTTCCCCATGTTTTCCCAAGGTCTCAAAATTAGGAAGATATAAGGATAGCACTCAAAGTAGTCATTTTTGACTCAGTCATATGGCAGATGGATGCATCTGCCATAACAGAGCTGGGGACAGAACCAAAAACTTGTGAGGCTTTCTGTCAATGAGAGCAAGCGAGTGTGTAGATGTCTGATGAGAAAGGGCTCAACCAACTTAGAGTTCACTAGGTAGGAGAAAAAAAACATGGCTTTTGCAGTGAACCAAAACCCGTTATCCCAAAGATGCTGGTTTTGCTTATACTGTGAAAAAGAGTGTAGCTCAGGTTTTACAGAGGCATGAAAAACTCCTTGAACCATTGAAATTATATTTCTTTCTGTCCTTCTTTCCACAGAATTCAAAGTTCAAACTTAACTTTGTAGGATTTCACCTACTGAACACAGCATTTTCACTTACTGATTCAAACAGGACGGGAGTGGACCTTTCCTTTGCAGTTCAGACAAGCCTGGACTAATGGAAGCTACAGACACATACATTTATAGCAAAGACCAGAAGCCCAATTGTTAATGCTCACCCGTAATTAAAGATCCTAATTGCCATTTGGTAGGGGAATCTCACCTTCTGCTTTGCTACAGCCTGCAGTACCTAAGCTTTGTTGAAAAGTCTTATGCATTTAATACCATTATTGAAAATTATATCTTGAAATTTTTTAATTCATGTCTCTTGAGCTTAGTTTGCAATTAGCAATCCTTAGATAATGTACTGCATTTTGCATTTCTTTTGCTTCAGCTCCTACCTGGAAAGAAGGTGGGAATTTCTCAGTTGTCCCCCTGAGCCTAGGGGACAGGTACCCGATGTGAAGTTTGTCCTGGATGGATGCCTGCTCAAGGAAAAGGGGCATCAGCTGACTAAGTGATTGGCCTGTGAGAGAAGTGCATAGGACAAAATACTACAAATACCACAACTCGGATGTTTGGCTGCTTAATGCCAGTCAGCTGTGCTCTTATAAGAAGAATGTGTCAGAAATAGAAATAACCCAGGGAAATGAAGCAAACCCTTATTAGTAATGTGGGTCAGAGAGAAAACTTTTAATTCTGTGTTGTTTCTGATTTGGGGCATGAGCAGGGTTTCTGTGATCTCAAGAAGTGGCTCTCCACAAAGCCTGATGTCTTATGGATCTGTGTGCTGAGTACCATGTAATCCTCTGCTCTCCAGAATAAGCCCAGCTCACCCCTGTGACTTCGTGACCACCTCTCGCGGCTATACTTTCAGAGCCCTGAGCAATTGTGTTTCCCACAATATCTGTGTTTTTCCATCATACCCCATAAAGTCTCTTTTCCTCCACCCCTCCTATGCAGGTACACATGCACACGATGATAGTTTTTTTCCCATGTTCCCTACATGCTTTTACTGTGGGAATATATGTACATTGATTAGATCTGTAAGGTGCTGCCTCCTGGAATAGATAAGGCTGAATTTTGCCTGCCTTTCCCTTATTAGGGTCAGAAATATAGTTTCTTCCCTTTAGTTGGACCTCTGAGTTTCACAGAACTTGTAGAAACTTCAAATCTTCAAGATCTCATCTGTCTTTCAGATCTGATTGATATTGACCAGTGAGCTAAAAAAATTATTAGGAGAAAGGGCTGACAGGCAATATGACTGAAGAGACTTTTTATCTCAGGAAAGCAGGCTGAGAAGCAGTGATGCAAAAGACAGGTCTTGAGTAATAAGGGTGCACACCATGTTCTTGGATAGCCGACAGAAGCCCATATGACAAGTTTCACCAAGTATCTAAAATGAACATGTGAAATAAATATGAAAAAGGAATAGAAAATGTTCTCATTTTCCATTTAACAGGAGTAGGGTAGTCAGTATTTTGAGGAGGGAGGACTGACGAGGCTCTGTGCTCCTGGCTGCACCTGTGTGATTCGAATAGGCACTGGGGAAATGAATTCTGATGTCGGGTTTCAGCCCTTTCATGGAATTGAATATCACCTGACAAGATGACAGTATCCCTGCCCTGAAGGACTTATCAGCTCAAGTCTGGATCCTAAAAACATAGCATTGTGAGCATTTGTAGACTGATGGAGCTGGGAGCAGGGAACTGCTGGATGTTGGGTTTCGGTTAGGATTTTGGGATCCACCCCCTGCTGTGAGCCTATGTTTTAAGTTTAAGCATGGGAATAAAGGAGGAGGGAGGAGAGAAAAGCCAAGCATTTCAAAGCAGCCAAACCTCAGATCAAAGGGTGAATAACAACAGTCTGTGTGCTTCTGGGATTGCTTCCTGCTACTGGGGATGGATGGAGTGGGTCACAAAAGCTCGGAGGAATTGTGTGAGAGCTGAGGACCAAACATACCCTGCCAGCAAACCTCCAGCGGTGATGAAGCAAATTGATTTTGATGTCCGTCCCGATGAAAAAAGTTTATCTCATCCAGTTTGCGGTGGTGGTATAAAACCAGCAGAGAGAAACAACATTAGTAAGACTGTGTTATGCAATAGAGCTGAAAGTTTAGCATATCGGTGAAAAAATGGAGTCATACCTTCAAGAAGCCCCAGGTTCTGATGCAGTCTTCAGGCTTTCTTCATGTCAAGGAGAAAATGAATGTCACTCAAAAAGGTGGCAATATCCCTGGCTTAAAGAACTTATCTACTGAAGCTTTTATAAATGATCTTTGCTGGGTAAATTTCATTTATCGTGCAGCCAAATTAAGATAAATCTGAAAGTTTATGTAACTTTAAAAGGACACTTACTAAAATGTTCTTGTCATTTAAAATAATGTGGAGTCAATAAACTGGTTCTGCACAATGACCTTAACATTTTTTTTCACATACCAGTAAATTTTGTACTATTCCAGGAGTGTAGAAAGTGTCTGGTATATCATTGTGTCATTCCGCCTCACCTCCCCCAACCTCCAGATTTCTAACAATCGAAGTAGTATTTTCTGAATAATAGATCTGCTAATCCTCTCCCCCTTTGTGTTAGGGGAAGATGCACGTATTGCTTAGTTTGTTGCAAAGAATCAATGAAGTACAGTTTTGTTTGTATTTGTGGAGACAACAAAGTCACAGAAGATAGCAGCTTGGCGACTCCAACTGAGATAATGATTAAGATAAAGAAAGTGATGTTTCTAGCATATTTTAAGAAGCCTAGAGGAATTAGCATAGCTTGCAGCAAATTGGAGGCCGGAGAGAGATATTCTTTGAAAGTAAAAGTAAAAATGTGGTCTTTTTACCAAGTATGGTGGAGAACTGATGTTCCCTGTGTTTCAGTAGGTAAGTAGTGTAGGTGACTTAAGAGGAGCTGAGGGTAGAGTTTGCAGGGCAATTGGGAAATGAGTGAGATCATTTAAAATCTTTTCCAGACAAACTTTTTTAAAAATCCCATATTTCTGTTAATATCCAATTTTTTTAGCAATCCCTCTATTTTAACTAGTTCAATTTTATGGTTAGCAGCTAACTATAAGAAGAAATAGTAGCCTAAAGTACCCTTGGAGCCACTAACTATACCTGGCTGTCTATTTCCTAAGAGGATGCCCTGGATTTAAAGACATTATAAGTAAGAGAAGAAACAGCTTCTTTTCTGACATTTGCATTCTTTCGTTCAGCTTGTGCAGAAGGCTGACAGCCCATCTCACTTTTATCAATGATATCCCACCAGCTCCTGGGAATTCAGCACCACGTTTGGCCTGTTCTCCCGGTCCTCCTGAGCCCTTCATTTCCAAGCTGCAGAACCACCCACACATCAACCTGAAATCGGGTAGGCACTGAAGATGCTTGATGTTGCTGAAGAGTCAAGCCTCGGTTGTCAGTTTTAGACATTTGTCTTCTAGGTGTTCATTCTGCTGGATGGTGGCTTGATTTTTGATTTTGTGATATGCTCTTTGTAAAGGTTATTTTAAGCTTCCGGTGGAACAACAGCCAAGTAGGTGGCCTGCTTCCTTCAGAAGAGTTGTGCGAGATTTATCCAATGTCCATGTATTTTAGCTATAGCTCTGCGGTTGTTCTGATCTTTGGCACTTCCCTTAACCTTTGTCTGCCTCACTTTCCCCGAGTGTGAAAGGAGATATATAATTATTACTGAGTAGTACGGGACTTTTTAAGATTTTCACATGACGATCCATGTTTAATTAATTAGTTAAGCATAGACCTGGCTTCAAGGATATGTGTAGCCAATGATTATGACTCAAGTGGTTATAAAGATACAAATGCATATTAGTTTTTGTATACCTCACTGAAACTGGGTCTGTGGAACAAAAGAATTTTTGGCTGGTCATGTATAAATTCATATGTCAGCAGATTCTTCTGCTAGCTGAGGCAAATTAGGGCCAAGCTGTGCCTCTTTTATTACCTAGAATGTGTTATTTGTGCATCTCATATGTATTTTTTCCATTAACTGACCTCCTCTTACATTGTGTAACCCCATTAATACCTGCTGTTATACCCAGCACCATCCTGGGGCTACATGGAAGAGGAACTAAATGGAGCAGAACTGCTCAGAACAGGCACTTTGTGGCTCAGCAGCAATTTTCATGTGAGTTGAAAAGGCCTGCTTGAAATGGCTATTGGAGAGCTTACAGACAAAACAACTGTGCCCATTTGGTCTGTGATAGCAGCTGTTGAGGAGGCCTCTGTGTTAGTGCTTGCTTTCTTCCTGTGTGCATGGTTGTTTCGCAGGGGACATCCACATAAACATGCCCGGCAGCATGTTACGCCTCTGGGTGTGCTCAGCCTTGTGATACTGGAAATGCTCTGGAGACCTGTGTCTGAAAAGTCTTGTTGGCAGGCTCGCAAGGTGGAAGAGAGCAAAGTCTGGTTTGAAATCAGAAAGACACGAGAGACATAATCAGTGGGTTGATTTTTCTTCCCCCCACCTCCCTTCTGTGAGATATCAGTTTGACCCAGGAGCTTTCTGTGTGAGTGAGTGGAAAAAGCTGCCCAGAAATGTTTAATTTGGGAAGATGAATATATTGTGAGATCACAAAGGGAACACAGTACTTCATCAACAGGTTGTACCCAAGGACACTACATCCATTCCTGTAGCTGCTGCCGGTTTGAATCCCAAGTCTCCTGAAATGTTTGGTCACAGAATGAATCAGTTGCAGTTACTGGAAGCTACAGTTTCTGGTCTGGATCAGATATTTCCACCTCTGAGCTCTCATTGGGCAATCAGGTGGAAAAGCCATGGATGCATAAGTAACAGCAGGAAATCATGGAATTACAGAACTCTGACCCATTTAGAGAAAACGAACTGCTTAAAGCTGAAATAGGCCACCTTGAAAATAAAAGTACTAGAATTAATGGTATGCCTCAAACTAATTATTCAGACAGACATTTCAAGCAAGTATAAAACAGTAGCTCCAGTACCTGTTCATGTGAGCTTGACCCTAATTTGTTTCTTCTCCTTTGCTTGTTAGCCTTAATGCAATTTTATGTGGAAAGGGGCACAACCCAGAATTTTAGATCTGAGTGTTTGCTGGGTTGTTAGATCATTAAAAAGAGATGTGGAAAACAACTCCCTGCTTATCCCACCCTTCCATCTTTATAATGGATGGGACCAAACCCTCTTGGCTCTGAGTACTCTGATGGGAAAGTTGATGTGAGATCCAGATTTTGTAAGCTACTCTAAATTCAAGAATAGTCAGGGACATGAGAAACTGCATGCACTGGAGCAAGGGAGCATCCTTGTGATCTGAGCAGCAGTTGAGCAGTACCATTTCCTCAGTGAGTAAAGGGTCTGCTGATGTGATGACAATCCTTGGCAACCCAAGTTTCTGGTTTCAAGGAAGCTTACCATTAGGTTTTGAGATCACTCATCAAGTAGATAACTTGTTACCTGAAATGTTGTCTGAAACAACCCAGAGCCCTCGAACAGGACAGCAGCAGTACTGGAGGAGTTGTGGTGAAGTCTTAAACGTACTGAGAAGAGGCTAGGTCAGCCAAAGCAGCAAACCTCTAGGGCGTGGAGTGTAGAGGAGTGGCAGCAATAAGGAGGTCATGATGACAACCCTTGAAGTGTGCTGCAACACAGAGGTGTTGTCATGGGACATTTCTTTGTTGCCATGACATTTCTTTGGAGAAACATCTGGAGTCCTTGGACTTACTGACGTGGTGCTGCTCCAGGAGCCAGAACCTCTGCCTCTACTTTAATTGAAACTCATTGCTTAAAGAGTACTCAGCACCATCTTGGCAATAAATCCACTGCCTTGAATGAGTGCAGTATCTCAGAGAGAAAGGAGACATCCTTCATATGAGATAGTCACATGTAGAAAAGCAAAATGGTATTGTGGTTTAATCTGAAGGGAAGATCCTTGCCTTTGGTTTCTAGAGACTGTTATTTTGTGTTTTGGCAGATCACTTTGGGCTAATCGAATTTTAGGGACACATAACCAAAATAGTTGATTCAGGCCCCAGACTGTGGGGCACAGGTAAGAAGCAGAGCATGTCATTCAGTACACAGATGGCAGGCCCCAAGCTTACCTTTTCTGGTTTGGCACTCCATGAATCTACCTTTGATTCTGCTTTGCACCCTGGGTTAAATAGGAACTTAAGAGCTGATTTTCTGAGTCATTTAGCTCCCAGAACACGAGCTCAAAAATGACTTGTCTCAACTTCGTTAAATGCTTGGCATCTCTGAAAACAACGTTTTGGGTGTCTGGAGTCAAATAGTGATGCAGATTTTACTGGAGGCACCTAATCTTGGACTTAAGGGGTATTATGAAGCTGAATTAAATGCTGTTAGTTAGAGCCCTTTAATATCCCTGGTGGTATGTTCTGTACAAGTATTAATAAGGCTTTCTGGAAAGTACACAGCTCTCCGTTGGTGCCGCATGTGAATTGCAAGTCAGAGCTGCTTGCAGTTTGGTCCCATTGGTGTTCAAAGAGGAAAGCTGTGTGTGTTCTGTAAGTGGATTTAAGTCTGGTAGAAGAAGCTAAAGAATAGAAAAGAACATCAGATATTAGGAGAGCAGTTTATCTTTCTTCTAGAATGCTTTCTTTTTTCAAAAGTACTTTTGCACAGAGGGTTCTGTGTTTCCATTACACCTTTGCTATGTCTTTGATTTTATCAGGCTGCCTCCAATTGCTTTGTCGGGGTTTGGTAGGCTATGGACTGTGCATTTAATTCAGGAGCTTTGAAAATTATTTTGAACTTTGTGTATGATTCACTGTACAAAAAGGAAAAATATGAAAAGGAGTGAACCTGGCAAAAAAATTGAGTTGTGAAATGTGATAGGGGAGACATGCACCTGTGTATATGCAGTAACACAGGGGTTCCTGGGATAAGAGACCAGCCCTCAAGGTGTCTGCAAAGGTGGAGGCCAGTAGGGTCCACACTGGCATGTCTGGGTCTGAGACAAGGTGAAGAAGGGTTGTGTGATCCCTGAGTTTACTGTCAAGGAAGGGACAGGGTGATAATGGCCATGGGAAGCATCAGAAGCATCCCCAAACTCTGCTCTCAATTGAAGGAGAAAGCTGACAGCTTCCCGTAAGGCCATAAAGTCTCTGTCACAGGCTCCCACAGCTCCAGAAACTCAGGACCCCAGTGGAGCCAATTGATGCTCATGAGTGTTCACATTCATACCAGTGGGGAAGGTAAACCAGAGCACCCCAAATGTCATTTTCCTAGGGTAAAGCCTTCTCCATGTTCCCTAGTGAGGTTTCCTTCATCTTTGAAGATTATTCAGTGGCGTTTTTGTGAAGTGGGCTAAATACTGGACATTACTGGCTATCTTGCATGCTGACCCATCTAGCCAAAGTGTGTCTCTGCGTTTCTAGCCCACTGCTAGTGCCCTTGTTCATGCTTTGATCAACCCTCTCCAATTTTCTTCCTTCTGTCCTTGTCATTTTTTTTCTCTTCTTTAACCAAAAGGATTTTTCCATATGCATCCACTGATCAGTCATGATCTCTCTGAGGGGCTGGCATTCCTCAGATTCTGCCTCTTCCTTCCTGCCTTCTTCCTTTCATTTTGCAGTGCTGCAGAATATATGTAAGGCATGTTTGTCTCCTTAAATAGCCACATTGCTGTAAGCCACATTTTTACTCAAGGGAGAAAGACTGTGGGGTAGAAGGACGCATCCTGCAGGGTCTGTTGGACCTTGTTATTCTAGTCAAACATATTCAGAAATGCATTCAGGGAGTAGGAAGCAGCTCAATTTGTTCTGGGAGTTAAATCAGCTGATCACAGTGGCTCTTTTTGGTTCTTTTTGACTCTTAGATTTTATGTATCTGTACAAGCTGTATCAATTTGTTTACTTAATTGCAAAATTTCTCCTATCTCCAAGCCCAGTGCAAGATACCATTCAAACTTCTAAGCTTAGGGGTAAAGAGGTTTTCTTAATTAAGGCAAATAGACAGAGCCTGCTGCTGCACAGGAAGTATTAAAATTCATTTGAGGCAGGAGGATTGCGCTTGTTTCCCTGGACCTCTATTTGCAGAGAGATCAATGAGAAAAGAAAGTTTAAAGGATGTTATGACTGAAGAAAAGCTAATTGCTTGAAGCAGTTAGACCAGACTGGAGAAGTCCATTGTTGAAATTCTCATCCCAAGGAGATTTCACCCAAGGGAAGCCTTTATGTGTTGTTCAGAAAGGGAGAAGTCTCAAGGGAGGAAATTGTGGAACAACCTGGGAATCTTAATTCCAGTGAGCTGCCAGAAGCAGATGGTATTCATCTCAAGCTGCGAAGGATCTCAGCTCCAAAACTGGAAAGCTACTGACAAACACATGCAATAGACCCCTTAAAATAGGAGCTTTTCCTGGTTGCTATAAAACAGTCACCAGGGATCCTACCTTCCAAAATGGAACCAAGAGTGATCTTGGGACTTGCAGGTGAGTGCACAATATCCTGCACAGAGGGGAAGCATTTCAGTGCAATCAGAACGGAAACACGTACTTAAAAAAACAAAACTACATCATCAGACCAACAACACAGTTTGTGCTTAAAGTCCTCAGCTGGTCTTTGAAGTTGTTTGAAAACTTTATTTAAAATATTGTGAAGAGAAGGTCTGGCGTATATCATCCAGGTTTTTAGGAGGTTTTGATGACGCTTTTTTAGGAAAAGGGACTTCATGTTATGCTACACCGGTAAAATCTTGTCCCTAATTAAATATTGGGTAGGCACCAAGAGTTTTAAGTACGGGCTGTTTTTTAAAATGTAGATGACCTAACAGTGACTTGCAGAGATCTGTGCTGGAATTGCTCTTGTACAATATTTGTTAGTGATTTTAAGGCTGAGTTGAAGATATGGTCATGACACATTGCTACCCAGTTCAGGAAAAATTAGAGGAGCACATAAAATCTAGTAAGGCTAATTCTGTGAGCAAAACAGTAGGTATGATTTAACTCATATACATACAGATTCATGTACAGTGGGAAGAAAAATCTGGTCTTCTCAGACGGCAGTGAGTCTAGACAAGCAGGTTTTCTTTCAGAAGCAAAGATCTAGGAATAGTTGCTGATAGCTGCTCAGCCTGCTTCACTCAGGCAAACAGAGAGGTGCTAAAGTCTTGCTTCAAGTACCCAAAAATGAAAGCTACAGTCACATGCAGTGGGAACTTAAATATCCTTAAAACAAAGGAAAGGAAATAATTCTGCAGACTTCAGTGCTGCAGCATGTCATAAAGCATAAAGTTTGCCAGAGTTAAAGGATTAGATCATTCTACTACCATTAACAGCTTTACAGCAGAAAAATTATATGACCAATATGAAACATCAAATTCTAGATTATAAACTTCACTTCTAGGAAGGAAAATAAAGAAAAAATCTTCCATAACACCGTAAAATATGACAGGCAGACTTTATTAGGCATACTTTTAGTCTGACAGAGGTTACTGTCCTCTGACACAGAACAGTGACCTAAGCTAATGAGTCTAAAATGCAACTTTTCTGTTGTTTTCTGATGCACCTAGATTTCAGTATTTCTGAGAAAGAGAAAGCCTGTCTGTGGACTTCTATGGACTACATGTGTTTCCTCATCAGATATTAGTATTTTATGGAGAACAGAAGTTCTCCTCCATGAATGAGGTTGAGGTTTCAAAACTTGGCTGTGTTCCAAATTTTAGCGAAAACCAAGTAGTTTGATATTCCCCTCAGAGAAAAAAAAAATCATTTAAATTTGGTTTCCTGTCAACAGAAATTATTGGCAGTTTGCAATGTTGTCTGCCTCCTTTGTCCCTTTTGTATTATGTAATGTATTGAAAATAAGAAATTACATTACATGATATTTATTATAGCAATGCTTTCCAAACTAAATGTAGCCCACTTTCTGCTAAATGTTTTCTTTGAGATCCCCAAAGTCACATGTGATTATTTGAGAGAAGGTCTGAAGGTCAGCCTCAGTTTCATAGTCTCAAAATTTTCCAAGCCCCTGAATTATATATTAAGATGTAATAAAAAAAAATCCAGAAGTATAAAAATTGTTTTAAAATTAAACTGGAATGAAAGAAAATGAATCATTTCTTTCCACCACAAAATCAATCATTGATATAACTGCTGTATGTCTGACTGCCCTTTTACTCATTTTACTCCCAATAGACTTGTCCTGAAGAAATAGGTCTCTTTTTTTTTTTGGCCTTTTTTTTTTCTTTTTGCTTTTATCCCTTGAGGGAGGATTATAAGACATTTCACAGTAGAATAGACTACTGATGTAATAGCATATGTAGTACTTAGTTAACACAGGCTCATATAGACATGCAGCAATTACTAGCATTTTTCTGGTATTATGTTATAACTGCTGACGTCTGATAAAACCCTACCAAAGCCAAATCTTTAGACATCAGATAAAATCACTGAGAGCACCTAAGGGGGTTATAAACATATGATGTGTCATTTTTCAAACAGTTTGACATTTAGCCTTCGTCTGAAGTAACTTTTAAGAACTCAGACTTGGGCTAAAATTTTCAGATGCTCCAACATCTCTGTGTGTATTTATATATAGGTAGACAGATACATATATGACAAATGTACATTGCAAATACCACTGTGCATAGTTTAAAGAAGGAACTGGTGTGGGACGACTTCTTGGGATTTCAGGGCTGAAGGAATCATGTTTTGAAGGAGGAATTGAAGGAAAATACTTTATGCATCGATGACGTGTATTCCAAACTTATACATGCAGTCCCTTCTCTCTCTCAAGAAGTGCCATTTCCTCATGAAAACTGATAATCCAGGAAGAAGTCCACAGCAAACTTACAAACCATTACTTACAAATTAGGTGATTAGACATGAACAACTCTTGAGTTGTTTTGTCTGCATAGGTAGGAGCACAGTGGTACTAAACACCAGGAGTCCCTAATGTCATCTTATATTAGCAGTACTCTATTGATAACTAGGAAGAATAGCATAGTAGTGAATAGGGACTTACTTGTCACAGATTTTTTTTTTTACAAAAAGCTTTACTATCTTGAAATTAAAATCGCTTTCTCTAGATTAACCTCTAAACCACAAGATACCCTTGATATTCAGCTCAGTAACTAACTTGTCTCAGTGTGTAAATTAGAAAACACTGCAAATAAATCATGTACTATGTTTAGAGCACTTCTGTCTGTCATGATCAAAAATGTTGTGATAAAGGTAATTGATTACTGCTCTTGGCTGGGTGTAATCACTCCAAGCATCAGCAGCTGCAATGCCTGATGTGGCCAGTAGAAAGAAAGCCTGAATGTAATCAGCTGTGATTAGGCATAGCTGGTTTTTAGGCTGTGAGGAGCAATCATTGTGGAGCAGTTGCTTTGGGATCTTTGTTTTATTTTGAAATTTGCTGCAAAGCTCTTAACATAGCTGACAAACTAGCTCATTTTCTGGGTGCGGTCCTCCAGGGCTTGGGAAGGATATCTACAGTGTTCGCGGAGACATTTATTTAGATTGCTGAATATTGATGAGTCGGGAAATTGTTGTGGGCAGTTCATGGAAGCTCAAAGTACTTTTGAATGGTGCGCAGTTATAGTCAAGACGAACTCATCTGCTACTGATGAGAATGCCACAAGTATTTTTTTTTCCTCTAAGATTTACACTGGGCTCTGGGAGTCAGTGGGGCATCATTGTTTTACTTTACTGTTCCTTCAATCCAGAAGGCTAGAATGGGCAAAAAAAAGAGAGAGGACAAGCCTAAATCTGAGAACCCAGACAGGTAGCTAATGCATACCCAGGTTGGCGCTAAGACAAGGAAAAGAGCCAAGACGTATAAGTATAGCTCTGGCTTCCTTCCAGAAGTTTCTGCAGAACGGGAATGTTTTTGCTGTTCATTTACACAACTGACCTGGGCTTGTGCCAGGGGAGGGGGAAGGCTGAGGAGGGCGTGCGTGTGTTTGTCTTTCCCTCCGCCATATGAAATATGGCTACTTTCCCCCAATGACCATGTCTGTTTGCAAAATTACCATCTCCCCAGTGGAATGAGGTTGTCTGAACAGCAAGTTTGTAGGGAGGGGCTGCTGGATAACATTTATGTTTGTTTTGCTCTGGTTTTCATTACTGAAAGTTTTGCTTTTCAGTACCTATGAGGAAATGTGCTAAATAAGGCTTTTGCTTCTGTGATGACAATGTCTAAAATGTCCCCTTCTGATTAGCATTTGTGTTTGCTTATAGAGTATTTTTAATTGCTTCTTTTTAATAGACTTTAGCAGGGGTCTGAGCTACACTTGAGAACTAAAGCCCTTCGAAAATGTTGTGTCATCATTCAAATACTCCCTAACAGGTCTAATACCTGTTTAGAACAAAACAGTTTACAGTACATTTAATAACTTCTGAAAAGTGACTGGTTCATTCTGGACTGATTTACTGCTGTTGCACACACAAACAAGATTTATAAGAGGAGAGCTTAAATGTGTGCATGTATATAATAGGTAGATACAAACACATATATTTCTATATTAATTTTAAAGCAGCAAATACAGTTGGAAAAAACAGTGTTTTTTTTGACACAGTTCAGGTATGCTAATATGGTTGAAATTATCTTCTTCCTGGAGTGGTCTTTAAGGTCTCTCAGAGTTGAGCGTTTGGCAAAAGTGGCCCTCAAAGAGTGAGACAGGGGCTCAGGGAGAGGCTTGCATCTGTTCCTGTTTGAGTGAGTGCTTGCAGGTACCCATGTCACATCTGCTGCCTAATCAGGTGGAGAAGGGATGATTTTTCTGCATAGCGGTTTGATGTATGCAGTTCGCAGCGACAAGGCTTCTGCTGCCATCCTGTGAAAGACCAGGCCAAACATACACAGTGCCTCCCCTCCCCTCTGCCTGTGGTGAACGTTCCTCTGAGCACCCATCTCCTACTGGCTAGGTTAAGGTAGCTAAGGAGCTGTGTCATCCCCAGGGCAGACTTCCTCCCCTCATACTATAGGCTAGGGAAGCCCAGAAAAGTTCAGGGCTTGCCCAGGAATATACTGCGTCAAGGAATCAGACTCAGTTAACTGTGTTGTCACTTTGTGATGGCCAAATGAGGAAATTGGATCTGTTTAAATGGTCTCTTTTGGAAGCAAATAATTCTACGTGAAATCATGTTATTGCTCTTGTCCAGACCCAATCAGCCGGGCACAGCAGTGTGGCTCTGGAAGGCTGGATTGTGACTTTTCTTCCTGTTAACCCCAGTAAGGACAATGACTTTCAATAGCAGTTTCCTGTAAGGGCAGTGTGTGCAGTTTGCCTCATTCCCATCCCTTTAGCTGATGGGGAGCAGTCCATCTCTGAGTGGTCTTACTACGTACCCACTAAGAGCTAAAAGAAAACTAATGTTAATGACAGCAATATTTTGAATGGGTATCAAAGATGCTTTAGGTCACTTGATCAAATGCAAACTGAACTTACTACATTGAGATGTGCCTCAAAACTTCTGCAGAGACCCTTGTAGAGTCTTTGTTTTAGCAAGTCAGGGAGTGATGGCTTAGATGACTCACTCCACTAAAGCTGGCAAAATCTTGCTGGTCAGACTGCAGTGCAGAAACTGTTGTCCAATTCATTGCTGGTCAGGTAACTAATCTGATATTCAGCACCTCTTTTGAAAGAAGGCAAGCTAGTAGGACGATGAACAGCACTACCAGATACGTGAAGATTGCCAGAAAAATTGTTTCCGTGAATATTTGGACCTCCAAGAAGGACTCTTACAGGCACACTATGTTCCATGCATTTGCCTAGCTAGAAGCTATCTTGGGAGGCACACGGGGATTCAACGGCTCTGTGGGGTGGTGCCCAGCTGTGACCCAGAAGCTGTGTTCTTCTATGAGCAAGGGCAACTGCTTCTGCAATTAATCAAACCTTGTCATTAGTGAGCCTTTTTGTGGCTGTAACCATTAGGCATTGAGGTCTGTGATAGCAATGTTTAATTTCATTTAGGATCACTTCAGAGTTGGAAGTACAGCAGTACTGACTGGAACAGGGCTGAAACAGGTATTCCTTTGTTTCCGGAGAGGAAGGTCTAATGTCATACCAGATAGTTAAAGGTGTAGAAGAAAAGGGTGGCAGGCAGCAGGGGAGAGAACTGGGAGGAAGAAAAGCACTTTGAGTTTCTTCCCTGTATTACAGGCCACGTTAATAAGACATCCAGCACTTGAACTCTGAGTATGTGCTCAAAATTTCCTCTCACTTCTGAATGACCTACTGCACAATCTTTAAGATGTTGACATGTAATAGCTACCTTCAAACAGGATATTATTCAGCACTCTAAAATAATCTAAAATCCATTTGAAGTAGCCAGGTTAATCTCCATCACCTGTGAGTGGGGAATAAAAAATAAATTGTTCACAGCTGATCCCTTCCCTAGCAAAGCCCCAAAGATTTTTGCAACGTTAATGTGGCTGGAATCAATTAAATTGTTGCGCCATTCTTTTAGGTTATTAAATATTTAACTTTTAAGCTTGGACTTAGATATGGACTGTGGCATCCTCTTCCCAGTATTATTTCAACATTTTTAAGATTTTCTGGTCCAGTGAAGAGTTGTTTAGAAAATCTGTTAAAGGCAGTATAGGGAAACAACTTCTATTTAAAGAAGAAAGCTTTAGTGTTTATGCTTTGTTCTGTGGATTATGATTTTGGCTTAAATCATGCCAAGTGAGCTGATGTGAGCGATGAGATGTGAATATATATGGAAAGCTTACTGGAAAGAAACAATTGCATCTAGTTAGTTTATGAGATAAAAGCCACACAGGTCATACTTGTACAACACCAAAATCCTTCTGACATGAAGCAACATTAATTGGACCTGTTTCAGTTAGAATGGTAGTTCTTTGTCTTTAAAGAAATGGCCAGCAGAAATATGTAACTGAGCAAAATGGCCACTTCTAGTATTCCTCCTGCATTCTCAAAGGGGCGAGGTCACACACAGCTGTATTTTTGACCTGCCAGCATTTAAGTGGCTGGTCAACTGTGGAAGCCTGTTGGAAAGAGGTGTCCTCATAACCTATTTTTCAGCTTTTTGCTGAGTGTTTGGGGGAGGCAGGAGAAAGAAGTGTGTGTAGGAAAAGAGCTTCAAGAATAGGGAAGGCTGAGGAGTCAATCCCTTTGCCAAAAAGGGGTGGGAGGTGAGGGGAGAAGTCATTTTATTCATAGTTGGAGGCAGTAGAAGTTCAGGCCATTCTTTCTTTTGAGGTTTTCCCTCCTTCTTGGAGGTAACTACTCAAGCTAATGGACCTCTCTGATGTTATATGTGCTGGAAAACAGATTTACTCAACAGTTACAAGCCTTCCCTTGGTTGACAAAGCATGGATGTGTTCACTAATAATGTAGGCTTCACGGATGCCGAGAGGGTCCCCACTAGCCATCCTTTTGTTTTAAGGGGAAAATAATTCACAGGCAAACCTCTTAGGCCTATTAGTCTATCGCTGGCTCTTGTCCACTATTCCTGACCTCTCTGCTTCCATCTGTTCTCCAAAATGTGCTTTTGAGAGGTGAAATGGGATACTTCTGTCTGTATGTTTTGCTGTCAGTGATCACAGTAACAGCTAATCCCACAGTGTTTAAAGCACAATGACGCCAGTTGTACATTTAACAGCCTTCAAAGCCACTACTAGGACATTTCTTTTGCCAATGAAAAGAATATAAATACTTCTCAGACAGCTTTGGAGTCAGGTGCGTAACGTGCTGGATCTGAAGAGAAAACATTTCATTTTCAGCCCTGTCAGCCAACAAAGCAGTGCTGAGCTTTTCCAGTCCTTAGCATCCCAGAGGGTATTATACTGAGCCAGTGACTGGCCTTGGAGAAGGAAGTATTGAAACCCAAGAGCAGGGACTGACACTTTGCATGACCCTGGCTCAGTGGAGCAGTCAGCATGTATCAGCTCTGCCAATAACCGCAAATGGATTCCTTTGGAGCTGGTATCTTGTTTCATATCACGTAAGGTTATAACTAAACTAAACTTGAACAAATTAGGAATTTTAGAAACAATTTGGATTTGCTCTTTCACCCAATTAAACCCCATTGCTATTATGGCTGGACACACTCCAGCAGTTGTCTTAGTGAGAGTTCCTGCCTATTTTCTAATTTATTCCTAATCGTCTTGGTTTCCTTAGGCTTATTTTCGGAGAAAAAAGTGATGCTCATAGGCATCACAGCAGCTCAGCTTCTGGACAGCCAAATCATTTCCATGGCTCCCGTTACTCCTTTGGGAGGAACAAGAAGGAGAAGAATTGCTGAGAGGTAGGTGGCCAGGTAGCCCATGTGCTACCTGAACAGACAATAGATGCAAGAAGGCAAAAGAAAGGTAGTCAGCTGTAATGAACGTTGGCCTTTTATAAGGAGGGAGAGTAGTGAGTGGACTGAACGGGAGGGGAAAAACAGTGGTTTTTGTGAGGGTGAGAGAAGGAGAACACAAGTGAATGTAAACATGGGTGGGAGGATGGGAGCTAGGGGTATGCAAGGGGAAGGAAAGGGATTGTCTATGCAGGAAAACCTGTCTTTCGTTGGAGTTATTTCACTTTCAGTAGTATTAGAGCCAAGACATCTTGTTAGCTGTTTTCCTCAAAATTTCAAAGCTTCCCCACTAAAACTGCCCGAGAAAATCATCTCACAGTAATACTAAGACTCCCTAAATAGTGACAGCTCACCTGCCTCAGCTCCTACCTTTCCTTCTGCAGACTCTCAGGCAGTGTATTATCTATCCAAAGGTCATTACTCGAGAAAGATTTGCACCTTTTAAATGCATGAAGTGAACACTTCTAGATTTGTTCAACAGTTATTGATCCCCCCCCCAAATTTGTATTATACGGATGCTTCTCTGGGATGCATTGTGGTTATGCCCATAGTATAAAACTGAAAAAGTGAGTGTTGGTCTCTCAAGATCATGGCTCAATCACTTTGCCCCAAATAGTCCCCTTTTTTCGTTGGTCTGTGCTGCCAGCTTCCACACAGGAGAAATCTCGTCATCAGATAGAACAAGTGAATAAAGTCCTGGTAGCTCCTGTCCCATGCTAACAGGGCATGGGTAGAAGAAGGGCACAGAGTGTTGGGCCTGTGAGCAGCTGGAGCTATAGGCAGTGTAAAGACTAAGTCATACAGAGGGAATAAAGCCATATTTACCCACACCTTGTGGTGCCATACTCAAACACAACTTAGCTAGATCATAGGCTGTGCCTGCCCGTGTTCACACAGATTCTCCTTCGAGATCTTTCAGCACCTCAGTACTGTTTGTACTGCTTTTGCCTGGGCTTTATAAACAAAACCATGCTGTGACCTCTCCAGTTCTGGCACCTGGTTAAACTTTTTTTAAATTTAATTTTGTATTTCTAACAGATTACTGTGGCCATTGTTTTTAGCCACGCTTCCTGAAGCTAAAAATTCTGCTTTTGGTAGGGCAGATGCCAGGACTGCAACGTCATGACCACTTGAAAGTCCAGCTGTTTGACAGGTTCTTTTAGGTCAAATTCACTGTGAGGAGTGGGCAAGCTAGGGAGAGTAACTGTGTCTTTAATTTTCAGTCAACTACAGAATCTCATTGCAAAGATGTAGTAACAGGGTGAGGGCAATAAAGAAGGGATTTCCTGTTTTTCTCTTTTTTTTCCTAGTTCCAGACCCCATGGCAATTCCAGGTACTGTTTACAATGACTGCTTAGACTGGCGCTGTGGTGTCGCTATGGTAAAGCACAGCAGATGTGTCTAATCAAATAGCCTTTATGTCTCCCTCCAGGAGGGTGACCACAAACACTAGAGCTTCTTTTTAGGTATGGAATACTAGGAAGTGGAAGGCTTTTTTTTTTACAGACTCTGTAGCAGGCATTACCAGTTAGCAGCCATTTTACCAGACTTGTTTTGAGGGTTTTTCCATTATTTCAACATGTTTATCCTATGTAACTTAAGAGGAGAATGTAATGGAATTGATTTTTTTTATCATATTTTAGGTTGAGAAACCCAGTTAATGAAAGAAGCGTGTGTATGTGCTTGTACCTGGAAACCAGATAAGCCAGTTCTCAGATGGATCTGGTTAATGACTAAACCAAATAAAAAGATAGGGACAGGGATATGTTGTGAACAACATCCTTTTTCAGTCATCTGACTGGAGTTCACTTTTTCTGATCCAAATCGGTTTGTTGATAAGGTCACTTCACGTATTAAAAGGGCTGAGTTTGTGTGAATTTTGCGAGGACAACACTGGCAGATGTTACAGATTTTAAACACAGTCATCCCCTTAAGCAAACAAACTGAAAATTTTATTCAGGGAAAACTCAAACAATGATAGGTGTGGTATGCAACCTGTATTGTGAGGACACTGGAATTCATTCAAATGCCCAAGGGGTAATGAATTTTGTTTAAATTAATAAAACAAGCTTTCTGTTAAAAGAATACACAAGATGCTTCTGAATGTTGCTGCTAAGACTACAGCCAGGGAGTCAGTGAACATCTGACTGTTCGATACATGGTCAAGAAAGAAAGAAGAAGGGTGAGAAGACAAGAAAAACTGGGTACGTGGTTGCTTTGCTTAACTCCCGGCATGCAAAATTGGTAGTGTGTTATTCTGAAGAAGGTTTCAAGGGAAGAATCCCATGTGTGACCTCATTTGCCCCTTAGTGACAATCACAGAACTCTGCTCCTGCAGTCCACTTAAAAGGTGAGAAAGGCTTGCTCTTCTAAGAGCCCAGGAGAAAGCTGTTTTTTGTTCATTGGCTTTTTTTTTGTTTGTTTCAAAATAATAGAAACGGTAATGTTTTACTCCCTGAGGGATGAGGTGTTGGTACAAGCACCTCTCTGCATCGTTGGGTGGTAGGGTGGTGAGGGAGCTGAGGTCATGTTCTCATGGTTAAAACAGGAACGTAATCTCCTGTGGAACTAGAAACGTGCACTTTACCTTCCATAGTTCTTTGGGCTTAAAATTAAGCGTGGCCTGCAATTTGTAATTTATGACCATGTTCCAGTAAACAGTTTGCATTATTTAACTCTAAAAAACAGATGTGAACAAGAACATTAAAAGAGAGCAGGGGGGCTCTTAGTTCTTATCGCAGTGCTAGATTTCATTAAAGTATCACAGTTAGAGCTCTGATGCCAAGAATAATAAAATAGCTAAACAAATAGAAAAAAAAAAAAAAGCATGCCAGCACGGTCCATCCTGGGGATATATATATATTTAGTTCTATATCTGACCTTTTACAAATTCAATAATTTGCTCATCCAGACACTTCCCAAAGGCCAAGATTTCCAAAAAGCTAAAGCCACAAGTCTCTCTAAGTTGCTGCTGCTGACCCTGTCTCTGTTATGGGGAAAAAATAATCAATAGACAAACACCTACAGAGCAAGCTCCATGAGCTGTGGGAAGGCTTTATTAAGTCAAAGCTCCTGTTGCATGAGCATGTATTCTGGGGGGACTTTTTAATTTTGTATTCAGACTGATACTATCATAACCAGCAGGTCTGCTCCCTAGACTCACCTCTGTAAAGCCAAGATTTAAAAAACTGAAATTAAATTAAGCATACCATTCTTGACACAAAGTGCCCCTGTTTTGCTTCTGGTCCTTTGCAGTTACATTAGTGAGACTTAGCTATGATAAGCTACAGGTTGCTTCCCATAGTCTGAGGGCAATTAAGTCATTTACTGGTGTAATGGAGCTTGAATGGAGGATTCAGTCTTTCAAGTTAAAGCTTGGTAGCACTGAACGCTTTCATTTCCTCATTCCAAACATAAGATCACTGCTCAAAAACCCTTTGTGGGAAATTCGTCATCCTTTTTGATGTGATCCCACTAAAAAGATCCTGGCCCAAGTCTGTCACCAAATTAATACACAAGAGATGTGATTCGTTCGTATAATTTGTGTGCCTGCAAGAAGTCATCTTCATAGGAGTACCAAAGGCAAATGTAGGCTGCCTCACCTTTAAGGCCTATGCTTTCTAATTTAAAGATAAAGGAAAAAAAGCACTTTGTGGCAGTTCATGCCTTAAAGCTAGTACTTCAAAGGACAGAAACAAACCTTTAGTGTCACAAGTCCCTCAGGGCTCTTCTCCCCTTGTCTAACACTCTGTGTTTATTCTTGAAATACATTTTACTTTATATGTATAAATACATATAAATTTAAATTTATACACATATATTTGCACCAAAGGGTGCTTAAAGGAGTAAAGTCTGTGGACTTCAGATAATGAAACTGTAAAGAGAACAGAACCCCTAGAATTCACATTATCACCGCCTCAAAGTCAAAAATACATAAAAGAAAACAAATCAAAAATGCTGCAGATTTCATTTAGTCTTGGCTCAGAAACTAGCTCTAGAGCTTTTCAAAGGCTACTGGTAATAAACGGTTTATGTAACTTTCTTCTTCTGGTAGGTTCTGATTTTGTAATGGTTTTATCTGAGGAGGTAAATGTAGAGGCCCTCTACCACCCTCATCCTTTTGGGAAAAAAACATCGCTACAACCCAAACTTCCAGAATCATATCGTTACCTAACACTAGGCATTTTCAAATGAGCTGAGTGCATCTGTGGAGCTTTGAAGACTGCACAAATGACAATGAAGTAGCAAAGTGAATTCAGAGAAGCAGCTCTGCTAAGGTGAACCCAATGCCCACTTCTGATTCAGTCCCACTGCTATGTGGGGCAGGAGCAGGGGTGTCCGTGCCAGGCAGGACCGTTCATCCCAAGCAGCAGACCAGAACTGCAGTGGGCGTGGGATAGGACCATGTCACTGCACAAGGCTGCTGCTGTTGTTCTGTGCAAAAGGCTCTTCATGCAGAAGGCATAGTGTAGAGGTATGGATGTGTTGGCCTTAACCCACACAGCTTAGTATTGAAGCAGTCTTGTCATGCAAGCCTTGACTGCACAAGCTGCGTGTGGAAGCAGGCAGGTTGGGTGTGATGCCTGAGCTGGCTTGCTTGCCTGTGACCCATGTAAGCTGCAGACTCAGCATTTCTGCAGCAGACAAAGCTTAAAGTCACTGTACTTGCTTCTAATGAATGTAGGCTCTGTCCACACTTGGCAGGTTTCTTCAGGCTCTGCCGGTTAAACTAATAAAAGATATTATCTCTCCCTATGAGCTTTGACTTGCTTAGATTATCACCATTCTGCCACTTGGAGATCACACAAAGTAACTCCTTGGGACTGGGTAAGGCTCCAGTGATAGCAGAGAGAAAAACGTGAGAATTACACTCATAAACCTATACAAGGTTTAAGGCCACTGAGTGGGTAGTTAACACCACTTTGCAATCCCTGACTGGGTTTGTTCTGTTTTTGTTTAGTGACTCCATGGATTGCCGGAGATTTCCTACCAGAGAACTCTGTGGGCATCACTCTACTCCGTGTTTCTTTCTTGGGAGTGTGCCATGTCTTGTCTTATGCAGGGGCAGCCATTTCTTTTCTAAACACCTGCCTACCCTTGCTGGACTTCGAAACCAGCCAGTCGTCTTCAAGCAGTGCCAGCATGATCTCTTGAAGGCAATTTCTGTGGACTGAGTGGGATTTTAAAAACTATTGTATTTCTTGCATGGGATTTTGCCTCTCTCCACTTCTTACTTGCTAGATCATAACAAATTGAGGTCTATGTTTCTTATTCTTTACTGACTTGGTTGTATTTTTAACAATTATTTATTTTTAATACAAACAAATGAAGCAACCTGCCTTGCCTTTTCATATCAGCAAAGCTTCTCCGCGTTAGCAAAACATTGCAGCAGCCTAAGAAAACATAGAGTGTGGCCATTTCTGCAGCGACCCAAAATACTCACTCGTGTGCTCTGGCCCAACCATGATAGTTTGCTGCTTTTGGCTATGAGCAGTGGATTGTTTTATGGTAGTTAACTATTGTATTCCATATATGCACATTATCCACATTCTCTGCCAAGGAGGTTTCCTCTTGCAAAACTTCCTTCATTGTTTTCCCACCTCTTGTCCATATTTTTTTGTTTCCCCTTATCCAGAATCATTATCTGGTGTTTTAAAAAGCAAAATATTCCCTAGCTTTTAATCCTTTCTCTTTTTTTTTTCCCTTCTGGTGCACCTCTTCTGGATTTAATATTTTTATGTCCTGGTTTTCTATATTTTCTTTGTCCCATTTCATTTCTCAGATACCCGCGGATCACGTCTCTTCCAGATTCCATGTGCTATTCATGCTATTTTTTTGCCTTGCAATCTTGTTCCATACATTTCTCCTTTCTGTCTTTCTCCACCTTATCTTTAGTGAGAAGCAGTGGTTTGCAAGACTTACTGTAAAGATTCAGCTAAATGCCCGGTGTTATCTGACCAAAAAATGGTTGGATTTCCAGGCATGTTCTTTCATTAGATGGCATGTCTCAATATTCTGGTAAAAGTTCGTATAGTGCAATGTGTCATATAAATGGCATCCTGCTTTTCCATTCCATGCCGATATTTGTTGTCCCCTAAAAAAACCAAACCCACAAACACACACAAAAAGGAAATCAAAGCCAGCTCTCAGTAAATTTAATGCAAGTTAACAATGGTCAAACCTCATACAGTGCAACAACTTGTAATATCTGGGTTTAGGATATGAAGTTTTTTGCAGGAGTGCTTTCCTTTTGTATTGAGTTAGGCCATAAAAAGAAAGCTGGTGGATAAAATTATTTGCCCTTTTAGTGTGAGCTGCAGAGGTCTAAGTCATGTTCAGTGTTTAGAGTCCTCTGCACTGGGAAGGGGGTGAGAGGACTGTCCATACTGGACGGGGAGTTGCCTGTGGAGTGTTACGTTTTCTTGGGGTACTTCTTAATGAGGTTTCTCCAATGTCTCTCCAGTCCTTTCCATTTCATTAAATTTGCTGATAAAGTTCTTTGAGCTACCAAAGCAAACCCCATGGTCTATGTTTAATAAGTAAGGGTGGGAGGAAGAAGAGAAGGGAAGGAAGTAGTCTTCACAAATACATTTCAAATTTGTCCTTTAGTAAGCAAAATATTTTGAAAGGTTTGCAGTAAGCGTGCAGGCTGAAATGTCAAACTCACTCATTAAAAAAGCTTTGAAATATTTTGTAAAACATTTGTGAGCCTGAGTTTGTAAGTGGTGGGAAAGTTAAACAATCCTGTACCAGGTTGCAATTGATTGCAGAGCAGTGGGATTACAGAGTCGGTAAATATATACCTATAGGAATGATATGGACACTGTGCTTACTGGAACTGTTTTACTAATAAATTCTGAGCGGAAAATAGATCGTTTTGTAATGCGCAAGCCCTCTGCAGCTTTGGTTAAGCAATAAACACATACATCAAGGAAAGGAATGAGCAGAATCTATGGGCCTGAGTCCCAGCTACCTTGCGTCTTGTGCCATTTGCACTGGTGCTAAATCAGAATGAAAATATCACCGTTTGGACTATTGTGTCCACTTGGCAGAACTACAGCAAGGGGTACAGTGCAAGACAGCAGCATTTTCTCCAGTAGGATATTTAGGCTCATTCCACCTTGCCCGTGAGCTGTGCAGAATCTTGGGACTGGCCTCTTGGATTCTGCGTCCCCTTTTCCAGAGAGACAAAGTGCCATAGGAAATAAAAATACAGTTCTCTGATTCCCCTAAATTGGTTAGTTTTGCCCCATTCAGTTACGGGGACCAAGGGAAGGCAAAGTGAAGTGGCCTTCTTTTGTTCGTGCTGCATATCCCAACACAACCTGCGAGGAGATCAAAGGCCCCTATCATGCCAGGAGCAAAACTTTTGCTGGCTTTAATGGCAGAAAGGGCAGAGGAGAGGCGCACCATTCATGGAGCATTACACTCACCTCGGCAAGACCTTGGGTCACCAGAGAAATTTGCAGAACAGGGCTAAAAGTGAGCACATACTCCCCTCTGTGCTGTGGGTCTTACGTTTGGTGGGGGTTACAGTGGGTATATATAGTAAGTTTGCTTGCCAGGTTTCTAAAAATCTCGTAAAAATTCAAGGCTGGTGGGTTTCACTCCAAAATGCATTTCACGTAGCTCAGGACACAATTTACATTTATTGATGGGCTCTTCTCAGGACAGCTGAGTAAGATCTGGAAATGACTTGCAAGGACAAGAGCAGTTTCTTCTAGCCGGAGTCTAGTTCACTTGCAAGGCAGCAAGAGGAGACGTGAACGGCAGCTGTCTGAGTGTCCCTGCCTGGTCCCATATTACCACACAGCTGCTGCTTCTGTCACTGCCATTCCTTCTGCCTTCATCAGCCCAGAGTTCAATGGAAAAATAATTTAATACAAATTTTAGAGGAACATGCAGTTAATCAAAACACAGCATACTGCCAGCGCAATCTCCCCAGAACCAGGCTATAATACACATTCAATTCTGATGCTTCGCTCCCTTGACAGAGATATTAGCAAAAAGAGGAAATGGGCTATTACTGCAACAAAGGCTTTGACAGCCCAGGGAAAATGGCATGTTAACTCATCATCCGTGCAGTCTTCAGCAGCCCTCTGAGTTAGCCTGGTAATAACTCTGCTCCCTGCTCTGCAACTGTCGCGAAAGGAGTGATGCACTTCGCTGGTAAGAGGGAAGCAGCACTACGTTTATTGCAGTAAGACAGCGACTTAACAAAGTTCAATCATAAATAAGAACGATTTAATGAGGTTCGATTGGCAAGGTTCACTCAGTTATTTACTGCATGAAGGACAGGGTCAGATGCGTGTGCAACGGAGACCTTCCCATTGAGTCACGAGGTTCAGACTGGACCCCCTTGCTTTCTAAACTCCTTTGAAGAGGAGCCTAGGTGTGGCTGGATCCAGTCCTAGTCCCAGACTTGGTCAACAGTTTATGTCTAAAGGAGTGTGTGCAAAGGAGACCCTCCCATTGAGTCACAAGGTTTGGAAAGGACTCCTTTGCTTTCTGAACTCCTTCAGAGAGGAGCCTACGTGCAGCTGGATCCAGTCCTAGTCTCAGACTTGGTCAACGGTTTATGTCTAAGGGATTATGTGCGCAATTAGTCAGAGATATAACTCAGCAAAGTTTCGTGAAGTTCGCAAAAGTTCAGCATGCTATTAATCACTTACCGAGGATCTGTCACGGGTAAGGAATCTCTCAACCTCGAGGAGTAACCTTGAGAGGCGTCCCTGCTCAAGGGGAGGTTCTGCAGTGCAGCCCGCTGCCATGCAGGAGAGTTCAAGGGGCTCTGGGCTGCCCCCTATTTATGGGGGGGAGATGATTGACTCATGGTCATATTTGCATACTAGACGGGCCTTAGTTGGTGCATGCTCAACCAGCCCCTACATACGTGCTGTTTACAGGGAGGTCAGGTTGAGGGGGAGAGAGCACATCAGTGGGGGGAAAGGAGCACACTGTCACAACAACTCACCCAAAATCTGCCTGGTTGTTGCATGGTTTTGTCTTCTGTGGAACATGGCACAGTTTTTTGTGCATCTGATACCTGCTCTGCATAGGCAGGCATACCAACAAATAGCACAACCTACACAAGCTGTTAAAAGATCATCTTCAGTCTGCTTTGGTTCAGACCTCAGACCCTCTAGGTTATAGCCACTGATGTATGTATCAAGCAGGCAAAGAGTTATTACTGTATTTAATAGATAGGGTGTTGCTTTATTTTAAGGGCAAATCAGCTTGCATTGCAGATGTAGAAGCAGCACTGTCTATTTTTATTGGAGGCAAATGCTGGAGTGTATTTGTTTGAATTGGAAAAGGCTGCAAGAATCAGGAGAATTAGCTACATTAACAAAGATCATTTGGTAAATTGGACATATTTTAGCTATTTTAAGAGCCAGTTCAGACTGCTACAAATAAGGACCAGTTTTCCCTGGGGCTCTAAGAAAGCTCTAGATGTATGGTCATTTCTGAGTTCATTTTGCCATGTTTGAGATGTGCTAATGAACTGCGCTTCAGAAACTGCTGTGTTTGTTCCCTGGTGTTTCTGTGCCTTGGATTCTGTGCTGTTCCCAGGCTATCGATAGCACTGAGGTAGTGCCATTTAGCTAAAGGTGCATGGTGCTTTGTCTCTCTGTCCATGATCTGTCTGTTAACCGCTATCATTAGACTAGTCAAAAGATGAACAGTTACTTTTGGACAGAGACCATTGCTGTATGAAGATATAGCATTTTCTATAACAACAGATGGCATAAATGGAAAAAGTAAACAAGCCTTGGGATCTTTATCAGGTCTGACAAGCAACAGCAAAACCAAAAGATTTATAAGCTCACGTGTTCATTGGAGGGTTTCCCTCTACCCAGTCTTTTTCAGTGATTTTTTCTGGAAAACAGTAAATGAAAGCAATGGGAAGTTCTCTCTTTTGTTCTTTTCCCTTCGTAACTGAAGTTGGTTTGACTTAGTCACTCCAAGTTGAGGCTGCTGGCCAGGCCCTCTTCCCCCACATTTACATTCCCACTCCCTCCACTGTGCTGTCACTGGTGCATACATGGCCGTCTTGTGATGAACCAGGGTTCAGGGGGCTGATCTGCCTCAAAATGAACCGTATTTGGCCTTCAGCTGCTTGTTCCTGGTCCTGGAGTAGCCCCTCTCTCATTCTAGCAGAAGTGTTTCTGGGGCCATCTGGGGAACCAAGTTGGGAAACTGATCCCACTGAAAAATAACCAGGAAAACATCATGTGTTTTTCTCCCAGCTGAACCAGTTTCTTAATCTGATTTGCCAGGCTACAGAAATACTATTACTGACAGAACACAGTGCAGGGGCAGGAATGAGATCAGTGAAGAAAAGGACAAAGTGAACCTGAAGAAACACAGGTTGAGCTATGTCCTTGGAGCTAGAAGTAGATCTAGGCTAGGTGAGAAAATAGGACGGTGCAGCAGCTCTGTCTCATCCCTGGGATGGGGGAGGACTCTCCAGCAGCAGCTTGGTGAGAAGAGTCAGATCTCTGTGGAACACCTAATAATAGTTGCACACTTGGATGCAAGGTTCTCAGGGTAGCTGTGAATATGAACAGAGAGGCCGTGATCTGAATTAGGATCTTGAGGCCATGCTGTGGCTTTTGCTGCAACCAGAGAAAGACTTTTCTCTAGTCTTTTGGGTATGAGGCCAATAGCGGCACGCAGCCCCACAGCTGCAAGGTGGCCAGGTCCTGGCACCTCCTGTGATGGCCAGTACCAGTTGCAGCTGCCAGACCAGGGAGCTGGCTGCTTTCACCCACCCGATGGAGAAACGTCCTCACTTCATTCTAGGAGGAGCACGTTTCTGGCATACAGGTCTAATGAGGTGCTGCCACCTCCCTGCCATCCCCCAGTGCTTTCTGGGGCCGTGCTGGTTGGCAGATGCCAGGCACCAGGTTCCCTCTTGCCATCAGTGCCTGAAAGCCCCAGAGATGTCCATCAGCCCTTGGGAGGAGCTCGTCCTTGCAGCATTTCTGAAAGAGGAGCAGAGCGGCTCTGAACTGAGTCTTGCCAGTGTTGTCATCTGATTATAGCCCTGCTCCAGTCCAGCACAACTGCAGTGGAGGCAACATCTGACCTAAAAATCAGAAAGCTACCGCTCTACACTTTGTAAAGAAAAAAACAGAAAGAAGGGAGCTAAGACTTGGCTTTTAATTTACACTCCCAGGAAGAAGAAGAAGAAGAAGAAGATTAACTTAGAGGTAAATTACCTTAACAATCACACAATTACATGAATAGACAAAGCATAAGCCCATCAGACATACCATAACATGAGTGTTCATCTGCAGAGAGTGGAAAGTGTGTCAGGATCTCACAGGAAATCAGTCTATGACAGAGTATTTTCCCAGACCTGTAAAATTCAAGAGATAACTAACAGGGCTTTTTTGCTTTATCTTGTGCTTACTCATACCACCAAAATAAAATCTGGCTCAGGCAATATTGACCTTTCATGAATGTACCTACAGCCATCAGTAGAGTAACAAAGATTGGTAGGAAAACTTCCCATTTCTTGAATGTGTGCTTCAACTGGCCACAAAGTATTTAACAATGTTGACACTCAGGTGTTCACAGTGAAGCTTCAGAGTGAAAGTCTTATGGAGATGAATGAACATTTATGATTCACAAATGTTATTTTAAGATATGATAGTTGCTGTTGTTTTCAGACACCAAAAGTCCTTAAATTCTGGAAAAGAAATGATAGTGTCAAATGCAAAAAAAAAAAAAAAAAAAAAAAACAAACTACTTAGGAGTTTTATTTTACTCTGGATGAAAGTTTTGGGTAGCTATAATAGAGCAAGTATATTCTCTACTCTTTCCTGCTGGCACTATTTCCAAATGTCTCCCCCATTTTACTTCTGTAACCTTCAAGCTAAAACATCGTCTGTGACATTGTACCTTATCCTGTGACTGCTCCAGGTTGTTACTGAATTGCATAGCTGCCTAATTCTGGTTAGTGATCCTATGAAGTGTGGAGCGTGGGGGAACACAGTCAAGCTTTCATCTTTTTTTTTTTTTTTTTTTGCATTGCTTATAATCTTTTCTTTATAAAAACCAATTTACAAGTTAGTCATACAAAACCTAAACTTATGTATAGCTGTTGAAAGGAGCTGCCTTGACAGCAGCCAGAAGATATTGTTCTGTCCTGCTGACTCACAGTTGCTCACTGACGCAGGAGGGTGTGAAACTCTCAGAGAAAAGGGGAAAAGCTGGCTGCTATCTCCACCCTGACACCAACTCACCACAGGTGTCAAGTTTTTAATTCCAGGTTTGCAGAGGAAAGTTAGACTCCTAACCACTATTAAACCCAGTAAATATGGTGTGAATACTGCCATGAGGCAATGGGTAAGTATCTCTGCTTAGGATAGTTTTCCAGCTAGGAAAGCAGTATGCAGAATTGCCAGAGCTAGCATCCACAAGAAATGTTGCTTTGAGGTATGCCAGGAAAACCTTTGCTGAGCAGCTAACCTTTTTGCATATATTAGGATAAACAATTAAAGTGTATTTTGTTTTGGTTTGTCTTTTTCTGGATACACCACTTTTTTGTACAATTGATGCAGCTGATAGTTGAAGAACCTGTATTTACAAGAATATTGTAATTACTTATTCAACAGGAAGATAGCCTAACATTTCATCATTGTTTAAATTTTAATTCGGTGAAAATGTAACCTCCAGAAAACATTGTTCACATTTATAATTAATAGGTTGTTATACACTGTAGCTTACATTTTGATATACTTTCCTCCAACGCTGTGAGGAAGTGTTTCATGCTATCTCTTTCTGAATTCATAACAAATGAAAACGGTCTGGTTTGTTTTGTGCAAGGAGGTTCATTTGCAGGGAGATGCAGGACCAGTTTGCTGTTTGCCGTCTAATACAATTTAGAAATAACAGTACAAGGTTCCATTTTTCTCATGACAGTGATTCTCCCACCAGAATGAGGTTCTGGCAGTCTGCTCTCGTACAAAGTAGACTCAAATGTAATTATGCTGCTATGACAACTTTGTCTTACAGTGCTCACAATCCTTTTTCTTCTACTCTTTGTAGTGCAGCTATGGGTAGAAACCAATTCTGTTTTTCTTCTTCCAGTATAAATAGAAACACACGTCAATGAAGTCTAAGAGGTACTTGTATAAGATCTGGATCAGCCCCAGTATATTTACCACTTCTTTTTTTAAAAATGGCAGGGGGAATAAAGTGGGGAAAAATGTAAGGTGCTTGACCTGCCCTCACTTAACATATGGTGAGACCACTGTATCTAACATCTGTGTGTGCAGGGAAGCCTTCTCTGTTTGCATCTTCACTCTCACATGGGAAGAGAGCAGCGACCATCCACATCACTCCCCAGTCCTGCCTTCACCAAGGTATAAACTATGTCACTTCTTCTGAGCCTTTATGCAGTTTTTAGGCCTTGCAAAGGGATCCTGTGCATGTTCTCACCCAGACTACTCCTGGGCTTCAGGTAGTTTATGGCACAAGGAGAATTGTTGCTATTTGGTGAGGCTGCCATTAAAAAGTATATATATATATATATATATATATATATATATGTATGAAAACTCTTTTTTGGCCACTGCATCCTGTATGATGAAGGAAGGCAGACTAGGGGAATGGGCTACATATCAGGAGAGCAAGTACGGGGAAGCTAGCCTGAAGGAATGTTCTGGTCATTCAGGTTCCTAGAGGGATCAGCTGCTCTGATGGAAGATTACTATGGGAAATTTTTGATAGTTGAATATTTTAGAGAATGGGCATCAACTTTCCATTCCCTATTTCCTGTGTCTACTTGCTGTATGGGGTCTGAGCCTGCTGTCTCCTGCTGTGAAAGGTGATCTGAACTCTGCTGGACCTATTCCAAAAGGTTTTAGCTTCCTTTCAGAGCTTCCCCTTCAGCCTTTGAGCTAGACAGCAGAAAAGAGAAAGTCTCTTTGAGGGTCACTTCAACATTCAGAACCTGATGCAGACATATAACTGCCGAATGCCTCGGGCCAGCCCTGAGGTAACGTGGTTTCATGATCAAGACGTCTCCATTAATTGCTACCAAAGTCAGAGGTTTTCTGTAGGTTTACCTTTGTTATGTTCAGCAAAGAATTGTTAAGTGTAGCTGCTGTAACTTAATTCACAGTGACACCCAGGGAGCGGTGGAGAGATGCCAGAGGTGTGATAGAGAACGTCTTAGTTTCGTGTGGCTTCCTGAAATTCCCCAAAACACACTGAAAAGAGTCCAGCCATTTTTTTTTCTTTTCATTGGAGGCAAGAAATATTCTCTTTCCAGCTGTGAAAGCAACTGTATAGGCCAGAACAGAAGGTGTTTGCAGTAAAAGACACACAGGCTTAGATGAAATATTTTGATCTTTTTTATCCCTGAATTCTCCAGCAAGCTGGCAGCAGATCACAAAAAGAGAGACCCAGGGCTTCTACTGGATTTCTTAGTTCTGATTCATGCCCTGGAAGTTGTAGGTACTTCTCCTAGTGTCACTTGCTCTCTATCACTGGACCGACACCTGAAGTCTCAAAAAGACTTTTCCTAGTCAGGCTGGCTGAAACAGCTACCAGTCCCAGCAACGGACAGGAGAGAGAGTTTTTGCAATCCCCTACTTGCATCACCACTTCCAAAATGGTCTTTCATTTGGAGGCATAGCAATGTCCCACATTTTACCTGCTCCAGAGCCCATGATGCCATGCAGTCCCCAGCCCCAGAGTTGGAGCAGGTGGCCTTTGCGGGCAGCTGGACAGTTGCAGCAAGGGCTGAAAGGCGAGCAGAGGAACAGTGAGAGTTAATGGTGAAGGAATCGAGAGACTCTGCAATCTCTGGGGATTGCCACCTTGAAAACAGCCATTTTAATACTCCAAAGCACTGGAGCAGTGGTGGGGCCTTGTTTCCTGGTTAAGGAACTGTGGCAGCCGCGGTGGGTCTGGACCTCTTTTGACAGGCAGCTCTCCCCATCCCTGAATGCTTGAATTTCGGGTGCTGCGACTGCTCTTCCACCTTCCCTGTCTCCTGCCCGGCTTAATGCTTGAGCAGGATTCGTCAACATGGGTGCCAACAGCATCCAAGGATGGCCTGAAGCCATTGATGTTTGGTAGTACCAGACACAGAAAAGCTGTGCTGAGATCTTACGTTTTCGCTCATGGGTGGCTCTCCACCTTGTCTTGCTGTCTAGATTTCTCATGTTGCAGACTAGGAGTTTATATGGGACTCTCACAAAAGCCAAGGCAGATCCCAGACAACATAATGTTGGTTGTGGGACTGGTCTGTAGCTGAGTAGGATGAAATTGGAGGGGGAACACTCAATGCTTTCTATGCTTCCACTGAACTGGTGGTAAAACTGTATTGTCAGCAGACAGCCTTCCTGTTTTAAGGGTTGTTCCTGGGGGAAAGTCTTAATGCATCTCCATGTGCATGACAGCTGTTGTCCTCTAGGCAATCAGAGTGTTCCTGGGCTGATTTTATATCTCATCTGTACTTCACCCAACCTCTCTTCCCTGTTACACATACTTCTCTCTATACCTCCATGTTCCCAAAGCATTTCGTGCCAAGAACCAAAGTCGGCTTTACCTCCCATTCAGTCTGGCCTCAGCTCTCGGTAAGAGTGCACCCCTGTGTGCCTCCACTCTTGGTGGCAGGTCACTGTCTGCTCTGCTGCATGCCGCCAGCGGTCCTGCACATCAGCCCTTTGCAAGGACTGATTGACTCTGCTCACCTGCCTGGACTTTGCCTCAGAAGTAAAAAACCTGCTCTTGCATCTGTCCAAGAGGAAAATAGCTGGGCGTGTTTGATCCTTACTAAAAGTAAGCTCTGTTCACAAGAAGAAAAGAAAGACATGTGAAAGCCTTCTTTTCTCACAAGCTCTATTCTTCCACAGTAAACTGCCTTGTGCCATCAATCATATCTCTGCAAAGAGTGCAGCAGAGTGTCCAAAACCATGGCTTGCATTTACTTTGTGAGGCTGCTAATGACTATGGGGTCAAAATGAACTGAGTCCTCCCTGAGGAGATAACACCATTTTATTCCGAGACGCAGGTCATAACATAGGAGATACGTGTGTATTTGCCTTTCTTGTGAGCAATTCACATCTTTTTCTCTTTTGTTTTCTTATGGAAGCTAAGTCAGGAGTTGTTCAGACCAACTGAATGCTGGACAAGGGGACAAATATTCTGTTTTGGAGGTTTCATAAGAGAAGAAATGAGAATCACACCTGTCTTTCCTTCTCTGTAACTCACACGAATAACATCACAGTCTCTTAAGAAAAGTGGTGGCTTTCTTCCAGATGATGGATGCTTTTTTTAGAAAGTTTCAGAATTGTTAGATGCTCAAACTCAATCTTAGCAATAGCAATTTGCTATTGATAAGTTAGAAGGTGGATATACTTTGAGTGATTTGGCATCTTAAAAAGAGCTTGTGACTTATTGGGATTCTTGTTTCATTTCCTTCATCGGCTTGTACAGAAAATGGACAAACATTCTTTTCGCGGTTTTGATTCTGTATTATTATGAGTTCTATGGCTCCGTATTTCACAGCTGCAATAAAACCGCATACTGCAGTGATGGGAACCATATAAGTACCTAGCTCGATGATAAAAATATTGTTACTGAGTCCTTCAGGGTGTGCTTTGCAAGAAAAGACACTTAATCTAAAGAATAAGGGATTGTTAACTTTTACTATATAGCATATGCAATATTAGAATTTATTAGTCTGTTGTTCAGTACAGTATCTGATGCAGTTTAGTGGTTTTTTTTTTTTTCCATGAGATAAAAACAGTTCCCAAACCTCCTGCCTCAGTTTTCCTTTTTGCAATATGTCAAGGCTGGTGATACTAAGTGAAAATGCAGTAAATTAAAAACCAGCATACATACATAGCACACAGGCAGAACATGATTCACATAGGTAATTGGAAGGGTCTGGGTTTTTTCCAGATCAATAAAAGATTGAGTCCTAGTTTAGATATGAAAATTAACTGAATATAGTGAACACTGCTTACAACACTGTGCAATTACTGCGTTTGGGAATGCGTAAGAGAGTATGACCATGTTTCTATATGCACTGTGGCACTCTTCAAGCAGTTTGTAACAAACAGTTAATAATAAACCCCACCAAACTTGTCACCAACAAAATAAACTGCATGAAGGATCAACACGCTCCCTTTTTGTGTTTACAGAGACCCTCAAGCATGCTAGGGCTCATAATTGCCAGGTGTGGTCAATACAGTGGAGAGCTTACACCTGGGTATACAGTGCAGTGAACAGGGGTAACAAATAGAAAGGAAAAAAACCACAAAGGTAAGAAGAAGGCGTTACCCTGCTAAGATGATTCAGCAATGCAATGTCAGAGATCTGTGCATTATTTGTTGTCATATTTAATGGTAATGAGTAGAAAGTGTTGCCAATTCATTCTTTTTTTTTTTTAATTCAACACCTTGCTGTATTTTTACATTTACATTTAGTTTCTTGTTTAAACTGAGTATAAAATCACAGGTTCAGCTTGTGGCTACTTTCAGCACCCTGCGAGGGGGGAGATCCACTTCTTTACCTTTCTTCAGTCAGAGGGAAAAGCAGTCATTCTTTGTTACAAAATCTGCATCAGTGGCAGGTTTTAAAGACTTCATTGCTTGATGCCCAAATTTGTTTTTTAAAAATTTTGAAGTGCCAGCTCTTCTGCAAAACAAGCTGCTTATCCCTCAATTGTAGGAACTTCAAACAGTTATGCTGACAGCATCTAGACAGCCCCAGCTGAAATAGCTTGAGATGGTGATAGCTTCTCCTGGCAAGCGAGGGAGATTAAGAGCAAAATCCTACAGTGACGAAGTTCATTACATTTAAGTCCCTTTCTTCTTTAGATCTCTATACATCTTGAGGCCTGATCACCACTTCTCACGTTTTTTCCTCCTTGCAGGAAGTGTACGTTGTCAGGGTGCAGATCCACCGCAGGAGCAGTTTGTCCCTCTGTGCTTGCTTGGCACTGGCTCCTGCCGGAGCCGAGGGGCAGCCTGCACTCCACAGCAGTGCTTACGCACAGCTGTTTGTTGTTCTGCAGCTCTTCGTCATGGTTTGCCAAGCCAAAGTGGCTACTTCACCCATTTCAGTATCTGATATTAATTTGTCCCTGCTCCACAACTCCAGAGCACAGTGCCTTTATGCTTTGTTAAATCTGCAGACAGGCAGTGAGATGCATTTTAAATATTTTCACCTGAGTATGTGCAGCATAGAAGAACAGTGTGTGGATACACATCAGGGTGAGAATTTCTGTTTGTTTTCCTATCTCTGAATGAACAAGTATTTTTTTGCCCAGCAGATGTAGCTCACAGATGTTTGTCTTTCTCACTTGACTCCTCTCTCCAGTTTTCTCTTATCTATTTGCATACCTTAGAGATATACTTCCTTTCTTCGTGGTATGCAGAAGCTTGAAATTAGATATACGTTGAAGTACCCTGTTTGCTAGGAGAAAGCCACTACAGAGTAGTTAGTTAGGAAGCTAACCTCTGTGATTGCAGTGTGTGCTAAGAGGCTAAATGCTTTGGGGAATATGAACCCTGGTGACTGCTGCAACACTAGTACAAGGAACTCTGACATCTCGGTCTGATGCACCGGCATTGCCACATCTGCAGCAACACACTGTGATCATGCCAGTGCCCTAGGACAGACACATCTGCAGTTCCTAGGTCCATCAGTGCCCAGTTTCTACTGAAATGAGCAGTCTACGTATGTCGGTAGATCTGGGCAAGAAGTTTTTTTATTGAGGAAAGGGGCTTTGAGGGGCAGATTTTAGATACTGAGCTCCACATATTGGGAGTGAGCAGTAGCCTGAACTGACATAATACAGTTTCAAGCATCTGCTGTTGGTAAATGCTCAGGTCCTTTTCTGTCTTACCGTCCTTGCAGTGGCTCAACGTAGTGTGCATGTACAAGCAGTGGGTATCGTACAAGCATTGCAGGCTCATGGCAAGTTTTTTGTTTCCTTTTTAACACAGTGCAAGCAGCATCTTAATACTAAGCTCCTTTCCAATAACTAGGTCTGTCTCAACATATTGTCTGTGCAGGTCCCTATTTTTAGGAACTATGTTTTCCATCTGGCTCATGGGGAAGGTTGCCTTACCGCTGCAGGTGCAATCTACATAGGCAGTTTCACACAGCTCCTGAAAATTTTAGGTAGCAGACAGATTGAGGCTACCTCTGACTGCAGAAAACAAGTCTCAAAAGGAATGAAAACACATCTTTTGTTTTCTGGGCTTGAGTTGATAGCCCAGGCTCCCAACTAGCCTGAAAGCCCTGTGCAAACTCCAACAGCCTCCCCATGGGCTGTTTCTTTAAATCTGGAGGCAATGAGCACCTGCAGCCTTTCAGGGCCCATTTTATAAGGGGTTGCTGTCTGCTGGGGCTTGCTTTTTTCTAACTGGCAACTACTCCTTCTTTCCTCTTCCCCACCTTCCCCCATGAGTTTATTTTGAATTCCTTCCTTCTGCCATTTTAATGTCCTCTTTGACTTAAAAGCACTTGGTCATGAGAAAAGCTGTGTAGAAGAGTTATCTCTCAGCTCTCCTTTGTGTGGGACTGTGCCAGGAAATCTTTGCAGAGCCCTTTAGCTCTGTCAGAAGGAGAAGGTTTGTAAGCACCAAATCTCACTGCTTTACCTTTCTCCACCCTACACATACTGCGGTGTCCTTGGCATGAAGGTGGGCTCTGCAAGCAAAACCTCCTAGCCTTTGTGCCCTCTTTGCTGGCAGCCCTATGTGCAGGCATTCCTGTGGATGGCCCAGCCAGTGCCAGTGCCAGCGTGGGACCATTTCTGTGCTTGCAGAAGATGGTTCAGCTGTGGCTTTCCTTGCCAAGGCCCCGAGCATGCCAGTCATGGGGGGAAGCTAGCTGGGTCTTGATGTGTTTTTTCTCTCTTTCTGCCAGCTCAACACATGAGATTGTGGTACTTCATGATGTTTTAGAAGCTAGAAACCTTCTGTGCTTGCTGTGAGGAAAAACCCTAAGCTGAAATGAGATAGATGAGCGTGCAATGTATGTCTTCCTTTACACATGTATGTCTGTCTTTTTTTTTTTTAAGAAACCCATGGAACTGGAGCGTAACAGAGGGAAAAAAGAAAAAGCTGAGGAGAAATAACAGAGAACTTCAAGTCTGTGGCCATCAGAGCAAAATACAAAAAGGAACGGCAGCAGGATTATGAATCCTTCACCCTGTCAGACTGGCTGTGAAATCACCGTTGGCCTAGTTTGTGCTAGCGTCCAAATGCCCTTATGTGACCCTCTCTTTCTAAAGCTGGAAGGGGACATTAGAAAGCTGCAAAAAATCAGAAGGTTGAGAGCCAGATTAAGCTAGACTTTAAAAGGACAGTACTCCAAAGCGAACAGCCGCGGACAACCAAGAGAAGGGCAGTGCTGCTATGCAGGCGAGTTGGTTCATGCAAGAGGCTGAGCATCATGACCCCTTTGAATCTAGCCCAAGTTAACCACCACCTCGCAAACAAATATATGAAAAAGAGTGAATTCTGCATTTATTTGCTGAAACACCTACCTACTTTGTGTTTAAAACTGCGGTTTCATCCCATAGTGTTATATGTCAGTATGGTGACCTTTAACAGTCTGTAAATCAAAGGTGTCAGCTTTTCCACTTTTGTCATGAGCCTTGTGTTTCTGGCTGTGTGTTTTAGTTTCTTGTGGTTAGCTGCAGCTTTCTTGCAAATTTTTCCGGTTTGGAAAGGGCCATTGTTTCCTGCACTTCTTACCACCAGAGAGCTACAAGCCAAGGTGGGCAGCCTTTCCAGGCAGCTCTTCCCCACTAGGACTGAGGGTGCGCTCAGTAGTGCTCACTGCCTCTTGCTGTTTTTAAGCAGACTGAAGTGGGACTCTTCTCTGTGCCTCTTTATGTTGGTTCCTGGCAGCTGTGGGGAGAGGCTAGAGGGGAAAACCAGCCTGAAAATGTTTGTTTGTTTTTTGTTTTAAAAAGAAATTTAAAAAAAGCAATCCCAAAACAAAACAAAAAACCCCAACTTCTCCAGTTGTTGACAAACATCTTATACACTTATGTGGAAATTTTCCTATTATTGTTATTATTTCAGCTTTTAGTTGGCCATGGGAACATTTCCAAGGAAACCAATGCTCTGGGAAATCTTTTGTTTTCCAGAAAGGCTGTTATTCAAAAGCAATTAACATAAAAACATGAAAATTGACTAGCTTTAGAGACAGAAGAATGGAGGAAGGAAGTGTGTGTGTGTGTGTCTTGTGCGTGTGTGTGTAGGGAATATGGCTGGCAGGGTCAAAAGGCAGGAGGGTAGAGACCATGGCAGGGGTCGGCGCAGTGCAATTGCTGAGGTCAGTGGGGATGGGAGAGACGTGCGCAGGGGAAGTGGGAGCAAGGAGAGTGGTTGGGGACTGCTGTGAATTTTAGGGGTGAGACAAGCTGAGGAGACAGAGGTTGGGGAGGAGAGAGGTGCGGGGTGGTGCATGGCCCAGGACAGTGGGGGGACGGAGATGCCCAGATGTGAGGGTGGAGATGCCCAAGGTCTTTCCATTCTCCAGGCCGGGTATGAATGTTGTTTTCTGTCTTTTGACTGTTGTGAGTACCTGCTGTCAGCTGTTGTGATAATGTGCAGCTTTCTGCATGGGTTTCAAGATCAAACTTGTATTTTGGCAGCCTGTGGCAATGCTTCTGCGTCACTTCGCTTCCATTGAAGCCACCATAAGTGCTGGACTGAGGCACAAGCAGTGACATTTCACTGTATCTATTTTATGCAGTTACAGAATCTCTCTTTCCACCTCTTTCCCTGGTGGGTTTTGGACCAGCTGGCTAACTTCAGTCTCACTTGACTGGAGGCAGGGGGTCCCTAGGTATTAAGGTATTGTCTAGTTTTGTGAAAATTGAGGTTGATCAGAGTTTCCAGCTGACCCCTAGTCAGAGCTCTGCCTTTCTCAAAGGACACAGCTGTTTTAAAGCCTGAGCTGCACCCTATACAGCCTAAAGTAAGGGACAACAGTAAATACCGTGCAGTAGAAGTACTGAAGAAGAGTAACTACTGATGAACTGCAGTTACTGAGGTAGAAGGAAAGGATGCAGAAGGTTTTTGTTTTTGTGTTTAAAATCAAAACCTAGCCAGGATTCCTGCCTTCTGCTGCTCTCGGAAGAAAACCCCTACTTCCTAGAAGCATGTTTGAAATAGAAATCCACAAAGACCTTTGCTCAAATAAAAGTTTGAAATTAGAAAGTTTGTTCTGAACTAGACAATGGTCTTTCACTCCAAAAAATCTGTGTATGTGGGGTGAGAAACAAGACACAAAAAGTCAGAAGAAGAGGGAACTGCAGGACCAGATTCAAAACAGGTGGCGGCTTGGAAGCACCGCATAGAGATGGCACAGGAAAAACTGTCTGGGACTGCTCTACTCTTATGGTAATATGAGACTTTTGGGGTTTTCAAGGCAGTGTTTCTGTGTTGGTATTTTCCTCCAAACCTTCTCTTCCATACAAAGAGCAACATAAACTTTTAGTAGACCATCAGTAGCATGTACTATCATGCCCACTCCTTTCCATTCTTCTGTCCCATTTCAAGATCAAATTTTAATTGAAACAAGATGTGGCAGACAGGATGAGTTTCTATATATAGGTTATAAAATGTCATCTTAAAAGGAATGTATGTGACCCAGTTCAAATACCAATTTAAAGAAAAAAAAGTGTTAAACACATAGCCCCATTAGACACAGAAAGGTCTCCTTGTAAATTGTCTTATTCTTTGACAGATATTTATTTAGGCTGGTTTCAGCAAATGATAACATATTTTCTGATTTGGTGCACAGTAAATGCATTTTGCCAGTAGTTTCATTCATATTGCACTTTGAATTGCTATTGAATTTGTTGCACAGATAATGTGCTCTCTTAGTTTCTTTCTTTCACCATTTTTTAAAGAAGTTGAATTTAAGTAATCAATAACCTGGTACACAGAAGAGGGTTTTTTGTTTCTTGTTTTTGTTTTTAAACCAAATCCTCAATTAAAAAACCTAAGTTGGCATGATACAGTGTTCTAGGATGAGCATATCATTTATTTGAGAAACCTTTTGGCATGTTGTAGAGGTTGTGATGGAGAGTTTAAAAGCCACGTGGGACCTTTAAGCTTGTACTTGCATTTATATAACAGAGTATTTCAGTCCCCTCGGCCTGCTCAGAAATTTACCTGCATAAGTAACAGAGGCAGCCGGGGTTCAGCTTTTGTTATTCAATCTCTTTTCAGTGTATGAAGTGCTCTCAAACAGCTGCTTACGTAAGTAGAGGTTTGGCATGGTTACATTTTTCAGTACTTGCTTATATACTCTTTTTTTTCCTTTGCTTTCTGATGGGTTTCATTTATCATTCTTATTGCTGGTGTTCTGCAGCAGTGTGTGTTTTGAGAAAAATATGTACTATAAGTGTAAATATGTTTTCATTATAAAAAAATATAAAATTAATACTAGCTAGGAGAAGAGCCCAATGTACATATTTTTAAAGTATGCTTAAGTTTAAATAAATGAAACATTTACTTTTAAATATTATCAGTACTCACTGAGGTTAACACATTATTACTATAGACAGTAAACTGAGCCAACTATCACTTAAAGACCATCAACAGAAGTACTAGGTTTCTAGGGGGATGATAAATAAGTTAGTGAAGTTATAAAAAAATTTTAGCCCATACTGCAGTGTTAGCTGTTTGAGTACATGCTGCAGAACTTCTCAGTTATTTTCAAACCTGCGTTATTTCTATGTGAAAGCCAAGTATTTATATTACATCAAGGTCAAGAAATGGCACATTCACCAGCCATAAATGTAGAGTGCAAGCTTTATCATTCAAAATACAGGCTGACTTTTTTTTTTTCTTTTTCCTCAAGTTGACTGATGGATTTAGACATACTAATTACAGTAATGGAAGTTGCGTGTTTAAATATCCTAGGCTGTCTCTAGCATGAGAAGTCACAGCTTATCTTCCAGAATCGAATATAAGGATTTCTCAAGCCACAACCCACAGACCACCAGCAGTGTGTGTTGATAGCGTTTCAGGGACAGATGACGGTCATGTCTGACAAAATTTATAATGCAGCTCATTGTGACATTGATATTGGCCGAATTTGTGCATTAATCTTGCTACCGTGTGGATACATCTTAAGACTTGTTTTTCAAAATGCATCAGCCTGAGTACCAAGGTATAGAGAAAAAAAGGAATAAGGGGTTGCGGTTCTGGAGGAGCAAAAGAGAGGTCCTTTGCCTAAATGCGCGTGATGCGTCTCCTGTCCCTACAGCACTCTACCCATCTTCTTCCATAGTAAACACCAAGGGTGGAAACCTCAGGAGAAACTTGTATGTGCATCCTAGGCCACCTAATTGATTTTCCAGCCAGTTTTGAGACTTATCTCTAGCCATTCATATAACTGGTAAATCATAGGAGAGATATGTGCTATATGGAAGCAAGCATTGCTGTGAACCCTCAAGTTGGCATTTAGACGTGAAAGCAGTTAAGCGAGCCGATCCGAGACCTATCTGCATCTTTTGTAATAAGAATTCAAAGGGTATATATGCACATGGAGAGACTATGAGTGCATGTGCTGAGTGAAATACCATCTAGATAAGACTGTCTGCATGTATAGAAAGAACACAGTTCTTTTAAAGTCCAAACTACACATATACAGCCTAATGTAATGCATTTTCTTTTGCAAGAGGAGAGAAGATTCCTGAATTTTTTAAGCTTACCTCTCTCATTTAGTACCCCTATATCCCCTTTCAATGCCTTTTTGATTTTTGCAGCTAGTCCTGACCTTTGTAGGAATCTGATCAGGGGACAAAAACCATACTGTTTAATATGGGTGCCTTGTCACAGTGTATTTGAATCCTGAACAAAAACACTTTGAGGTATTGGTACTATTCAGCAACCCACAGGCAAAATTGTTTTCACTGAACCTCTTCACTACGTGGTTATAAGAAAAGGCTGTAAAGTGTTTGTGGCCATTTGTGGTCAGAATAAGCATCAGATATGATAAATTATTCTTACTGAATACTTCAGGAATTGGACTTAGTAGTGAATTTGCTTTAACTTCAGAATAGAGCTGCAGTGTAATCTTTAGCAGAGATGTGAACCAGTTGTGTAATGCTGGCCTTTCTGCTCCTCACACATAGTCTTGCTCACAATCACAAATTCATTATTGCTACTAAAAAATATATTCTGTCAAGGGAGTGGAAAATTTAAGTGGCTCCAAAAAGCAGAAGCCAGCACAGCCACTGAGCTATGTGGGATGAGAGCACCATGACACAACTGTACTGCAGGCAGGGTTTGGCCAGAGGATTGTGTGAGAAGCCTCTTTGCTGCCAGACTCGTGATGAAAAGGAGAGAGGGGGTGAGTGTGAGTGAGCTCCAAGTGGGGAATCATTGCTCACGTTAGCCAGCGACGGTTCGAGTCCACCACAGAGACAGAAGGGAAGCGACCACTGAGCATTGCAGAGTCTGTGTTGGGAGCAGCTTCTGCCATAGTGGTCAAGTCAGTGAGGGGTTGTCTTCTTCACGCCTGACGGAGATGGGCTCTCCAGCTAGTTTTATTCAGAATAATAGGATTAGCTGCAGAGAAACATATATGGACTGCCAAGAAGAGGAAAGAGCCTCTATTGTTGAGAGAAAGATTGGCTTGTTTTCTTCTTTGCCTTCAAATAAATATACTTAAAACATTGAACTTTTCTACTAGTGAAGCAAAATAGCATTGGAACAAGAGATGGCAGTGAACGCACTAAAATGGGTGCTACACCAAAAATAACAAAGGATAAAAAAATTGCTGAGGAAGAGAAGTTTAAAACCCAAACTATATGTATCTTGAGATGGCAGTTGTCCCTCATTCCAAAGAGCAAATCTTGTAGCCAGCTGCTTTGGAAGTAACTTTCTATTGCAAAAGAAAACATACCTGCCTAGTTCTGTGCTAGACCCAAATGTTTTGCAGTTTAGGGTCAGCTGAAAAGGAGATTTTGACCATCTCTCCTCTGTAGTGGAAATGGGTGACAGCCCCGAAGGGGATTCCAAGTCTGGGCCTGAATTTTCCCCAAGTGTTGTATAGAGTTGAGATTTTGCCTCTTCCCATTGTTGGGGCCTGTACTAATTTCTCAAGAAATACCAAGGAGCCACGCAAGTACTGAAAGAATTAACTTTAATCTAATTTAACTGCAGCCAGGAGCCTGCTTTCCCATTTCCTGTCTCCTAAGAAGATAACTGGGGAATGTGGAAGGACTATTTGCGGGAGGTTTGACCCTGTGTTTCAATAGATGGCACCACCTGTGTCTGTGTCAGTGTGTCCGTGTCCAAGGAAAACAGCTCACTTCCTGGAGTCCCCAGTCAGGGAGGAATGTCACCGTGCATCACAGCCTGGAGCGGAAATCGGATAGTGCTGCTGAGAGCCCACACTGTGACCAGCTCACGTTTGGGCTTTGCTCATGTGAGCTAATGACAGCGGTTTGCTCTTTCCTGTAGTTGACAGCAGGAGAGAGACAGGGAAGCGGGAGGGAAGGGGGGCAATTTTTCCCCAGAAATGTATTTGTCTGGCAGCTATCAAGTCAAGCATCTGTGTGTCCTGGGAAGTACAGAGAGATGTTTTCCCCCGCTGATTCTGCCCCTGAACTGCCCAGCTGCTTGGCTTGAGGCAGCTTTGGCAAGACAGCCTGTTGCAAAATACAGAAAGTTATTTTCTTAGCTCTGTTCCCCTGCTCTATGGAATGAACTAAAGCTTTGCTCCACCAAGCCTTGGCCACCAGGAGAGAAGAGGATTAGAAATACAATGGTAAATATAAAATGGATAATTTCTACAGAAATATGTAGGTGGCAGCATGTAGGTGAGGATAGATAACGACAAGGCAGGTTAAAGAAGTTTGCAAGTCTTTTCATGCAGTATCGAGGCTCTGCTGTGCACTGTAATAGTGGCTTTAATGGACTGTGCTGCCTCTGGGTTGAAAGGAGTGGATTTTGCGGTTCTTCTGCCTGTCCCCTCTTCACCAAGTGTGGCTCGTAACGGGATAACTTGTTTCCAAGGCATATGAATGGAGGTGCCATTGCCTTCCTCCTTCTTCCAAAGCTCAGTAGCTGGCTGACTTCTTTTCCAGCTTGAATGTTCAGAAAAACATTCTTAAACCATGGCATCTCCAGAGATTTCTGGTAAGAAAACAGTGTTAATTTGCCCAGTCTAAAAGCAGAAGATGGAAAAAAAAGGGATAAAATACACTATCGTCTTTGTTCTAAATACCTGGAATGAATGTCACTGTTGGAAAGAAGTGACGTAAATTGCTTTAACGTTTTTCTCTTTTATTTATGGAGCCGTGCAGTACTGCTGCCACAGCATGGGTGCATTGCATGGCACAATCCACACATTTTCACCCTTTAAAAGCAGTGACTCTAATTACAGCAGATATCCCACAAGGTGTGCACCTGTGCTTTACTGTGTTTGCCTAAGGGGGATTGTGTCATATCAGCTTCTGGAGAAGTTCGGGTTAGGTGCCTGTGTCATGGAAAAATAAGGCTTGATAAACAGAGAACCTAGGAAGCCAAAATAAATACTAGAAACGTATAAAGCAGTTAAGGTGGTGTAGATTAGCGTGTACAAAGGGGTGTGTAAATCTGAACATTTAGCATAATTATTTGCTTTTGTAGTAAGAGGGAAGTCACTATATTACTGCATTCTTAGATGGAGATCCCTGCTCACAGCCTTAGAGTTATTTCAATGTCCCACTTAACTCAGTCCCAAATATCATGAAGGTTTGGGCCCACATTTAGATCTTTACTGACTTGCAAATGTGGAAGGAAGGAGAAGGAGATGTGAGACTTTAGAAAGCACACCCATCAGCAAAAAGCATTGGTGTACACGCTGCAGCTCTCGACTGAATCAAATACCAACCATTTAAAAAATATCCCCTCAATGAAAGTAGCTGGAAAAATAGGACTGTAAAAGGGATAGGAGTTTCTTCATCTCAGGTTCGTGTTCAGCAGCTGATAGAGGGTATAATTCTGTGCATTCTTGCCTTAGTGTTTACCACTTTTTTTTTCTTTAATCTATGGGCTGACACACAGCACTACAATATAAATATTGGAGACAGAGAAGCAGGTGAAAAACTGTAGTTATTTAAATTAGTCATTGAGACACATCCAATGACTTGGTTATTGAGAAAGCATGAGTTATCGTTTTCTTGCTGTCATTTGAAGATGAATGTTTTGCAGCCCAAACCCCATCATTATTTGTGTGTATGTATTAAAAAAAAGGTTTTTTTACAGCAATCATAAGACTTCTAGACTTGCTAGGAGGTGGGTCCAACTTGTGGTTAAATTCTGCAGACGATAGTCTTGCTGATCTCAGGATTTTCCAAAGATTAAAATGCAGATGTCTGGATTTCTCAAAACCCCATGAAACTTCAAAAACATCAGACCCATTTCACGCTTCCCCAGATATTAGAGATGGCCATAAACCAGTTCAACATCCCAGCAATAATTTTTTTAAGAGACAGTCTATTGAATAGCTCTTTGTAGCCCATTAGCGACTTTAGGTTTTACATTTTAGCAAGTGTAATTAGAGTTTATCCTTTAGCTTTTGCTTAACTCCCAGAAATTATTTGTGAGGTGCACGCCGACATGTGTGCGTGTACAATGTTTTTTCCAGTTGTGCTATTTTTATAACATAAAGTACTGTTTAAAATGGGTATGTGTATTGGGTGTTCTCTGTGAGTGTGTATATATATGTATGTATATATAAACACACATACATACACATGCACATCTATCTATCTATCTATCTATAAAGTCTGAGCCAATAAAAATAAAGAAATCTTCAGGTGAAAGCTGGCACCCTGTGATGGTAATGGTAATGGTCGTGCTGTGCCCGGCCCTGCTCTTGGTGCTGGCTCTTCCAGGAGTCTGAGGCCAGTGTGTGAGGGTTGGTGCCTACCCGCCACATTGTCCTGTATATGGACTCATCTAGATGAGAATTTGTTACCTGAATTAATACTAACACACTCTAAATTCCTGGCAAAAATCTTTCCAGTGCTTGTATTTACTTTAAGGGTTTGAACATTGTTATAGTTTGTGTGGCAAATATCCCTAATCTACACGAGTTGGCAGGAAAGAGAAAGTGTTACGAACAGAGGACATGCCGACCTTGTCCCTGCCTGAGCAGAGCCTAGAAGGGCTGGTGGTATATGTGTGTCTTTTTTTCATTTACTTAATTGTTTTAAGTTTCTCAGATGGGAACTGCTTAGTCTTGGGTAGCCATACAGTTCGGGAAACAGAAATATGCTTGCTGATGGGAAACACTTTGCATATTAGGATGGCTGTCTCAATCTGTGGCGAGCCATTTGTGATTTTCTGGTAAACTCATCCCCTTTAGAGCTTCATTCCAATGGCCCTTTTGACGGAGGGCCTGCTGTAGTGGATGCTTCTGGTTTTGGCCCACCCTGGGGTTTCAATTATCATTTGCAGAAGGCTCCTTCTTTGGCAGCAGGTACCAGTAGATATCCTGTCGTGCCTTCAGCTTTCCTTTGTGTTTTTCCACTTAGGGTTTTTCTTCTTTTAGTGCTTCTTTTCTGGTTTCAGTAAGTAGCTTAGGCAGATCTGCAGGTGAATTTTAATGCTTTTAAATGAACACCTTCTTTTTGACTAACATGCTTGTTTATTTTTCACACCTCGTTTTTAAGATTAATATCACAGGGCTTTAGTGGTTTGAGGTTTTTGTTTGGTTGGTTTTGATTGGTTGGTTGTTGCCTTTTTTTGAATTGGTTGGTGGGGGGAAGTAGGAGGTAGGAAGGAATCTGCCTCCAGGGAAGGTGGTGTTACTTAACTATGCCTGGGAGATTATTTCTTAGTGGCTCAATTGTAATTACTACTTGATCAAATTTCTGTGTGGTATTTAGGACAAAATCAAATATAGCCTCTGTTTCTGTATGACCTGAAGAAGAGCTGTTACTTGAAACATTCATTTTATGGGGTCAAGAAATTTCATCTGTAATTCTTATGCATCCTGCAATGGTGTTTGACAAATCTATATGTTTATGTATGTTGATGGGATGGGAGGTACAAAGGAGGAATTTGAGGATACCTGTTACTGCTGGATTCTGGTTATGTTTTCTGAAATCTCCTTAGAAATATATGTAGTAGGCCAGGATTTTTAAACTGTTACATTTGATGAGCGGTTTGTCCAGTGTATTGGTTTGAGTTTGTGATGTGAGCCTGGAGGTTGATGTTAATTAATTAGGTCATGAAGGTAATAAAGATGTGGTTTAAAGGTGAAGAATTTCTGGAAGAATGAGAAGAGGGCTCCTGTCCACAGTTGTTTTTTTGGTTTTTTTTTTCTTTCCTCTCCTCTAACAATATGTGCACATGCTATCACCAATTCAGCTCCAATACTGGCAGCAGTAGCAGGAAGCTTTCAGTGGCAAGGGCAAGTCTGTATTGTGTGAGCTGGGTCAGATATTTTGGGTGTTGAGTCAAAATCCACTCTGTTAGTAAGACTCCCTGAAGTCTTCAGAGAGGAGCAGATGGCCAGAAGGGATCCAGGCTGAGTTTAGACCATGTGTGTCCAACTCCGCAGTCCTCCATATCCCCACACGGCTGCTGACAGAATCCCTAGGCTCTGAACTCCTGGAGGGTTACCCAGACGTCTGAAGCTCTGCTTCTGAACGTGCCTGGAGGCATGTCAGTGTTGACAGAGCACTCATCCCTGTGCGTGCTCACCTCTTCCAGACTGCCCTCTGCGAAAGGCCACTGTAGGGCTGCCTTCACCTGAAATACAGCCAGTGCAGGGATGCTGCTGCAGCTTCTACTCTCCTTATCCAACAGCTTCAGCATTAAGATGCTTCCTCCTGCCATTTGATATGGGCTCAGTCTCCTCTTTCACCTGACAGGTTCAAAGCCACATCTCCCACTCTCAGGAGAGCCTCTGACCTAGCAGGGCTGTAGAGCTGTTTCACACGGGGTGCAGCCCCCACTCCTCCTTGTCAAGATTTGTAGAGTTAGAGGGATTAAAAGAGATTCTGTTCAGTGCAGTGAAAAGAGTACATGTGTGAGAAGTGGAAGACCAGGCTTTCAGTGTTTTTTACAACTATCACCCATGTGGCTTATGATTATTTTATATAAAAAGTATAAACAGTCTTATGGGTGAGGGCTCCCGGAGAGGTCTGCATGTCCCAGTGGAGCTGTACTCAGGAAATTTACAGGAAAAATGAATTTTGCATTCCCCATCCCAGTGTGATCCTTCAGAGGGAAAGTCAAGGTTCATGGAGAATTTGACTTTCAACTCATTATTAGAGAAATTGTAAGAATGTGGAGACAGCTGGTGAAATAAGCTGTTTGCAGACAGGGTTTCACTGAAACCAGTGGGGTTTGACATGCCATTTCCTAAGTGTTCTGGAAGCATGGGGCTAAATCAGGGTATTTACATGGAATATTTCATATTCCACTAAAATGGTGGTAATAATTCTTAATGTGTAAAGCTTATGGGAAGGGCTTATGTAATACTGTAAAGGAGTTGCTGGTACTTACTCCTTTAGCCCTCTTGTTTTGCACAGCCTGGTGTGATAGATGAAGCATGACAAACAAACAAATTCTTGGTTTTTAGAGGCCAAAAATGTTTGGCTGATTGTACTTTGCCATCAGCTTCAGTTACGAAAGCCCATTTAATATGAGGGGAACAAGGCTTGTGCCTATTAACTGCTACCACTTGTGCTCATGAGAATGGTGGCAGCCATTGAATCTACATCATCAGCTGTGACTTACCTTTCAGGAAGGCACAATTTGAAGTCCTGAGTTATGCTCTAGTTATGCTCTTTACTCCAGATATAAAACCACTGTAGCGTCACATTTGTGTTTCAGAGGATTAAGAATCACCCACAGAATGTTTTGCAAATGATTTCTCTTTGGCACAGCCTTATATTTTCATGACAATTGCTTCTGAAATCCCAAAGCCTGTCCTTAGTCCGAGTCGAGCTCTTGTTGAGGTTCCTGATTTCCCCTTTATTGAGGCTGTTATCAGACCCCACACTCTGCCCTGGTTGCCCCCAAAGCAAGAACTGATATCCAGACACTCTACTAGGGACTGTTGGCTTTTTCCACATGAGGGAAGGTGTCTGCGTTTTGGTCAGGAGCTGAAAAGCAGCCTTCCACCATGAGATTGCCTGCACATATTCACCCCCACCATGTTTGCTTAGCCACCTGGTGAAGGATGTAGTTGTAGGCATGGGAAGGAGAGGTGCACACCGTACAGCCAGCCCTTGGCTGTTCCTGTAAGCAGCCATGGCCTAAAGGGTTCAAGTCATTAACTGCTCTAGTTGTTCAGGTGGAGTTCAGACTGCAGGAGCGCTCATGTATGTGGATGGGGTCTCTCCTTCACTCCCTTCTGTGAGCACACAAGGATTACCAGCACCTGGGTTATCTAGGCTGGAAGATGAGAATTTGGGTAAATAGAGCAATATACTAAAAAAAAACAAACAAACCTTATTTCTGTCCCCTGTGTCTTCTTGATGCATTGAATCATGATACTCATGAAACTAATGAATTGAAGCACAATATTAGGCAATGTATTTTTGTAGGATGTCCTCTTTAGAGGCATCTCCACTGCCTGGGAGTAGAGAACCAAAAGAAGCTGTCTTATAAATGCTGGCTCTCAGGACATGAATGGGATCACAGCCAAAATTCAGACATTCCCCATTATCCCTGGTTAACCTAGTGCCCAAAATCTGCCAAGTATTGACAAAGCAGACTAGGCTTGCAAACTCTACGTATGAGAGACTTACAGCTGTAAAATTATCAGATATATATTGAGACACTGAATGTGCACAGATACCAATTTCGTGTGAGGCCAATTTCATTAGGCAGAAAATACCTTCTTCCCCTTATTGGGTAGGAAGCTGTCTTCAGGAATTCCCAAATTTTATGCTCAGAACTTGCTTCCTGTATGTGTCATGTCCTCCAATGTTTAAACAGAAGTACGTACATGAAGGGTACCTTTTCTCCCTTTAGGCAAACCATGCTTTGGATTCAAGACTTGCAGAGAAAGGGGACATTGTTCACATGAGCTGTGCATAGTTAGCAGCTTATAAACAATTTATTCACTTGAAGGAATAGTAATTTTTGCATCCCAGATGTGGGACATTGGCGAAGACTTCAGATATAGTGCAACAGAAAAACTGAGTCTGGTCCAGGGACTACGTTGGCTTTAACCAGAGTTACAGTCACAGCAGTTAGCACACAAGCAGCTGACAGAAAGTTTTGCCCTGAAGAGAACATGCTTGCAAGCAACAAACAAAAAACACCCAGCCCAAAACCAATTTATTATCTAGTCCACTAGTACTACAACTTTTATGTAGAGATTATTGATTTTAGGGTACTGCATCAGGGAAAGTGATGTTCTACACTTAAAATGTGATCTTACAGGTCATAAACCATAAACAATTACACAAGCAATACTTACCAGTAGCTTAAACACCGTTTATTAGTTAGTATTATGTCTCCTAAGAGATTACTGCTATTGCAGTCTGTAGACTGTGATTTACAATAGTATAATCATCTGAAACGACTGGATTTATTAAGCTTCTCAGATAATAGAAAACCAAGTCAAGCAATACTTATAGATACCAAGTGGACTTAAACAAGAATGTTTTTTCTTACATAAAAATGAATTACTTTATTACAGCCTGTCCACCCCTCAGCAGATAGACAACAGTGGTTTATAATCAGGAACACATAAATGAGAAAAATAAGGCATTTCTATGAATTCTAATGTTAATGGTATCATCTTAGTGTGACTGAAGTGTTTGGTAGTAATACTGATATCGCTTGACTATTCTTTCTAAAAAGAGCACTAAGTTATTTTTTTCCCCCCCAGAATCTATTAAATCTGTGAATGTCTCCTTCCTTGCAGTATGTAAACCACAAACACTCTTAGAGATTGTAAGAGGCCTTAAAAACCTCTTGGTAGGTTTTCTAATAATAAATTGTTGTCTTAATTTATTAAAGATGACTGACTTTCAGGAAAAACATTTTAATCATGTGGGGAGTTGGAGCCTTTCTCTTAATAGAATGGATATACAAAGGCTTTTTAACCCTACGCTAGTTCATTTTTAGTTTAATATTCTTCACTAGTAAAAACCCCTCCCTTTTCCTTTGCTTCCTTGTGCACAGGGTAGTTTTGACATTTACAGATCTCTGTCAAAGGAGATCAAGACATATGTGCCTGCTACTTCTGTCCTCTGTGAAGGCCTGTATGTAGTGCATCCATAAAGATCTAGACCACTACAGTGGGAGAAGGCAAGGAAATACAGGCCAGTGAAGAAGGCTCTGAGATGGCTCAAGGCCTCTCTGAACTGAATTTTGCTGCTCTCCAGAAGGGGCCATTCCTAGTATGGACAGGGCAGAGGGAAAGGCTGTGACAGGAAGGTTTCCATGGAAAACAAAAACTGCTGTACAAAACAGTGGTGAAGAGTCAAGGAAAGAGCCCTGGAGATTCAGGATCCTGCTCTCCCTTCCACTAATGTCAGTGGGAATTCTGTGGGAGCTTAGCAACTGGCATCCTTTGTGCCATTACTGGCCTAACAGTGGGGGATTATAATAGAATATATTAGTATAAATGTATGTGAGGCTGAAGCCATGGTCTGTATGAAGTAGTACACTCAGGTAATACTTGACAGATAGTTATGGTTGTACATTAACAAAAGTCCTTAAAAAGCAATCTGTTTTATGTATGTAACAGTAGTATTAGTCAAAATCCATTCTTCCCAAGTCTTAAATGGTATTTGTCACTGCTTCTCTTTTCAAATGCCTTTCTTTTGTCATCTTTGCAGTTTAAATTCAACTTCTTTTATTTATGTTTATATAACCTTCAATAAGCACTTTTAAATATAAACATACTTCACAAATTTCACCTTTTTTAAAGCTGGCAATAAAACGTACTTTAAAACTGGTCTGTGGCACAGACTAGCTCCTCATTTATCCATATTTTTGACTTATATGCAGCGAAAGTAGGTAATGCTCAGTTCTCCTCTCATAGAAGCCATTGATGAGAACAGCAGGTCCACATGCGATTTCCAAAAAGAACCGAATCAGACTGAATGACAGTTGTATGTGTTGGTTACTAGATCTTTTCTATCCTCAGCTTCCTGCTAAAGCAAATACATTTTGATTGTTCCACACAGTAAACTGGTGTTGTTCAATGTAATGTTGAACGATTCTAGTGGTTGATTTCCAAGTGAGGCACTACAGACTAAGAAAAAAAAAAAAAGCCAGCAACAAAGGAAAAAGCAAGCAAGGAAGGAAAAGGGAATCTAGCAGCAACTGTATGGATAGAAAGCATTGAGAGAGTATCCATTAATATTTTTGCCAATTCTAAGCTGTGTTTACTTTTCCGCTTTCCATTTATTCAGTAAGACACTTGGGTTCTGAAAACTGAATGGATAAATACTGTACAGTAGAAATTAGCTGAGAAAAGTAACAACATACAATGCAGGAGGGCATAGAACCTGTATGAACACTTTTGACAGTGAAGGAGCCTGTGCTCCTAAATAGTCATTCCGAAAGAATGGTAAAAATATTTGTGGGAGAGAACAAGATGGTAAAGTCCAATTTTCTGTGCTGCTGTCTACTTATTTAAAGCAAAAAAAAAAAAAAATCTTACAGCAGTTCTACGTGTTTTCTTTTCATATCAAAGTTAAGCTTATGTTATAAGCATGTTTTCAGTACGTAAAGTAAGTTAAAAACATCCATTCTAAAACTCAGATGCAAAGTGAATGCGGCTTGGATGCTTACTGGCATGAGGAGAGCTATTCTGTCTGATTTTTTGTTTTGTGATACAGTTGTAGCATTATCTGGTATCCAGGGCTTTGAAGGATCTATTGTAAGCCTGTTTTAAAGACTTTTAAAATTACTTTTTTTTATAAATATTAGATCACAAAAACTGAGGAATGAGTCCCAGATACATTGAGTAAACAATGTGTCCCATTGTTAAGAGTTTTTTTTCTGTTTTGGAGTTGAAATTAAACTAGCATTAAGAGTGCTCTGCATATTCCTTCTTTCAATGAGAAGAAATCTGTACTAACTACCATTTCTATAGAAATGTACATTCAAGATGTAGCTTAGACATTAACTAGTCGCAACTGTGTGCTTCTTGTGCACTCAGACAGATGATGTGATTTGTACAAGATGACAATGTCCATGACAGAGCTGGGATGAGACGAGGACTGCTGTGTTCACTAGTGCTCAGTGGCTCAGCTCCTCAGTAACCAGGACAATCTAGTAATTAAAAAGCTATGGGACAAATCTTCTATTAAGCGCTTGGTAGTTTTGCATGCAGGAAGACAGCATTCCTACAACAAGTGGAAACTTGCCTAGCAGTCTTTCTGGCCAACACCCGTTGACTCAGAGAGATAAGTGGGATAACTGCTACAGCTAAAGGATACTTTATGGAGTATGGGAGCGAACTGGCACAGACTGTGGCTGGAGGCTAGGAATGGCTGATACTGCATTTGGTATCCAGATGAAGAAATCAAAACTTGACAGGTAGCTAAGGCTGGGACAAAGACACAGAGTGGGAAGAAAACAAATCAGTGAGCTGTCGTAAGGAAGAAGACAAAAAGAAAGAATGGCAGAAAAACTTTGCCTACTTCCTCCCAAGCTCAATTTTCAGAAATCATTCAGCAAGTTAGCAAGTATTTCTCAACTCCCCAGATAGGGATCTAAACTCTCCTTCCTTCTGCTTCCTCTAAAGGACAACAATATTCAGTTACTGTTGGTTACTCTTCAGGTACCTCATGGTGCACAGACTTAAGAGGTCTTGCCTTGCTGAAGACCATCTGGGTGATAGAACATCATTGCATAGCAGAATTCCTGTCTTTTTAGAATGCTTTTTTAGAAGTCCTGGAAATTAGTACAAGAAAGCAGAGGTAGAAGAAAATTCAGATTATGAAATGAAGCACTTACTTAAAAGTTACAAAGTATCACATTAGAGCTACCTTTTGATTTGATCCCTTTATGCACATTCATTAGGATAGCTTACTCAAACACATTTGAGTCCAACTTTATTTATGCTGACAACTCTTGCAATTTAAATATCTGTATGAAATAATGCTTAACACCATCAACAGTCGCCACAATAGTAGCACTTTGTATTTTAGCTTCATTTTACAGGTGGGACAAACTTCTCCATAGCCAAGCAGCAAGCATATTTGCATGGCAGATTTAGAAGCTGGCGTATCTTGGTACCTTTTCCTTTATTCAGATGACTTTTTCCTCTTCTGAACCACAGTAGTATGTAAAATATACAGGGTGGGTGTGAAATCCTGGCCCTATAGAAATTAATGTAACTCAGGCATTAGGATGCAGGCCTATATCCTTAACATTTAAGTTATTTTGTTGACTAAATCAAATTACTTACAAGTTGGCAAACTAACAAATATCAGTATTTATCAAAACCATATGTTCTTTCAAATCCATGTATCATCAGCTACTTCCAGATGTAAATATAAATGAATATTTTTAAGGAATCTCAATCTTGCAGTCAGTTTCCATCATGATTCTGAGAATTAGCACTGTTCGCAAGTGATATACAACAGCATTTGGTCCCTTCAGGAAACAATACTTGTTGCTTTCCTTAGAGCAAGATATCCTGTAACCACGTCTGAAGGGAGCATCCGAATATAGGCAAATTCTTCAATAGTACTAAATCTCAGCTTGCTCTGGGGATCTGTATAATTTGCCTGAAAAAGAAACAATGGCAAAGACACTATTCAAAGAAAATCTCAAAACAGAACACTAAAGAAGTATCTAATTACAACACCAATGAATTTTGTATTTCTTTTCCCAGTAACAGCACTGCTGTTCTACCATGTGACCATAAGTTAGTACTTTTTTTCTTTCTCCTCTTGTGTCAGAGCTTATGAGAAGTTAATAGATGCCTATAAAATTACATTTGAAATGCATTAAACATAACAGAGGGCTAAAACAGCTTCATACAAAATGCAGTGCAAAAGAAATTCCACAACTCTCTAAACTCACCCTAGCAACTCTGTGTCTTGTGCAGTCTCTCACAAGGCAGCTCTCCAAAGAGTCAGACTGCTGCCAATAAATTATCCACAAAGAGGCTGAATTATGGGTGCTCTGATGGCTTTGGACTGATTTTTCCCTTCCTGCATACAACTTAGCTTTTCATTTACTTTAAAGTGGTTATTAAAGCAAAGGAGTCTCAGCTTATGGTTCTGTGACTGAACTGATAAGAAATTTGAACTCAATCTTTTGCTGTGCTTCAAATTTCTGCTTTCAGGATAGTAGCCTGGCCAGCTAACCCTGGGCTGTGCTTATATCCTCTGCTGTATTTGGCTCTTGGGTGCCTGGGAGAGGGGAAAGTTCATTCCATTCTCCCCCCTTCCCTGTTGCCACAGAAACCTTGAGCTTGGACTAGCTAGGGCTGCAACCCAGGAGCTGGGCTGGAAGAAGGCAGCCTCCAGGGTATCCGCCTCTCCACCTTTAGCCTCCAGTAGACAGTTGTGACACTTTTAGTATTATATTCCAGATGCCTGCCAGTGCTCTAAAAGGGGCTTATTTATGTTTCCTTAACAGGAGATGGTGGTAGGCTGCAAGGCGCAGGCAGTTTAGATCCCTTAAGACGCCTCTACTAAAAAAGAAAAGGCCAGGGAAAACTGCAGCATTCCCTCCATCTGTAGTCTTAAAGTGTTGAGACCTCTACCATTTTTATATTGGAAGGATTTGTTGTCCATAGTAAAACAATTTAGAGAAGATTTTTGTCGTATTTCAATCCAGTTAATTGCCTGGCCTGGTAAGATATAGCAGAAAATTTTGAGTATTTGTAGCTTGTTTCTTTACAAAGAAATGCTGGAATGTTAATTTAATGTGGCCAACAAACAGTCCAGCCACCACTTTACAGCTACACCAGGTATAAAAATATTTTTATTTCACACTTTATTTTATACTCTGGCCTCATATGTCTAAGAAAAACCTAAACAAGTAGACTGCTTTTCATGATTCTGTAATCAACTAGCCAGACAATACCTACAATTTCTGTTGTGCACCAGTCTAGGTTAAAAGAGCTGTGGCATTTCTTTACCAATCATCTCATACTACTTATCAGGCAGTACCATTAGATGTTTGTATGCACTAACATATCATAACTAATATATAGTGAGATTTAGTAATTTATGCTATGATTTCAGTCTGAAAACTTTACTGCTACTTTGGCAATAATTAAAACAGAAAAGTGAAGTAATGCAAAGTTTCTCATATTTATAAACTAAGTCAAAGGCCACAGATACATGCTCTTCAAATACAATAAGTTAGTTATCTCAATATGTTCCTGCGGTATCAAGGCTGATCTATTTTCAGGAAAGGAAGAGAAATTTAAACATTTGAAGTTTGTTTTAATCTTCGTTAGATTAAATTACTTTGTTTTGCATGTCAGCATATCTAAATACTCATCTTGCAAGTTTGGAAATAATACTTTTATTTTACAATGTCAATTGTACATAATTAATACATAGTATTACAAGTATATAATACAAGTAATACAAGTACATAAATAATAGCTTTTGAGTTCTAAGCTGCCTTACAAACCACTGGTGAATTTAATTCCATTTGTTTTACCACACAGAAAGCGAAGAAGATCAATAGAATTTAATTGTGGTAGTTACTATAACTGCAGATATACTGATGAGTGTTTTAATAAACTTCTCTCTCTCTCTCTCTCTCTTTTTTTTTTTTAACAAGATAGATTACTTAATTCTTCCCTAAATGAGTAATGCTAAGGAATTTATTTTATTTTTTTTCCATGGGGAATCCAGCATTCTCATAGAAAATATATTTTTACACAGATGCTTTCAGATTCCACATAGAAAATACACGGATTTTTTTCTTATTAGATTTCTAAAAACATTATTTTACCCCATGCATATTCCTATAGGAAATGACCTTGAAAATAAACTTAGTGCTTCTTATGAAACATTTCTGGTGTAGCAATTTAAAGGACAGGCCGTCTCAGTTATCTTAACAAAAAAGATTTTTTTCAACATGGTATTTTTATTGTAGTCTGAAGAAACCTTGCAGGCCAGGTAAAATAGGAAACTTGTCCCAAGGTGCATTTAGAAGTAGGAAGATTTAAAAAAAAAAGCTGAAAGTGGAAAGACAAAAATAAGAAACAGAAGTAGTGCTGAATGGAACCTTCAGAGAAACGACATTATTTATACTGAGCTAGAACAGTAACTATATAAATCACTGATGCAAAGGAGGAGCTGGTAAAGAAGAACTGAGGAGCTGGCAGGAACACTGTATTTCCTATGGCTAAACCGATCCTTAGCTGGTGCAGACACAATCTTCACTTACGTTTTGCTGTGTACTGTCATCTTGTTATAGGTGCAATGACTGACCAGTTTTGATATATGTTGAAGGCCAGCTCTGTACAAGATTGGTTCCTTGGAGAGGGGGCAATGAAAAGCACTTACACCCTTATGCCTCCTGCCCCACGTAAACCCTTCAGAGGTCAGAGATGTTGCTGCAACTCTAGTAACACCTATTGTGAATGTTATTAATGCTTGCAAAACAACTCTAAGAGAGGAGGATAGGGAATGGATGAAGATGAGTATTATTTCATGAATTTTTTGACATTTTGCTAAAATCTACTTGTTATTATTTCACTTGTCCACCTACCCCTTGTTCTGCCAGCCATTGCATCCTTATACTGAATGCAGATTGCGTTATTCAACTGACCCCTGCTCCTTGCCTGAAAATGAGATGTTGCTATAATGAAACAATACTCTTAGGAGTACAATACTGTGAGTCTGTCTGGCTGGAGGGAATTATTTTCACTGGATTTGTGAACTATATCATCTCCCGCATTTTCTGTCTCCCAGCTCATCTGTGAGGGAGGTACTGCTTTCCCATTCCCTCTTCAACACTATGGGTTACCAGCCTGGGTCTGAGCAACCCATTCCATTTCTAAATCATGCTGAGAAGCACAGGCTGGAAACATGCCATCTCCCAGATGCCTTATGTTAATGTATTACTTCAAAAATAAGGAAGTCAAAGAAAATACATGTTGTCAAATCAAGAATTCAAATGTTAGGATGTGCAGGATTACCGTTGCCTCTATAGCCATCCCCTGATTCCTTGCACTGTGTATCCACTATAAGGCAGTCCTTAACTAAGTGCTTACCCATAGTTTTCTCAACAAGGACTTTCACCTTGTTCAGTGCATGGAATACATGGTGCTCACATAGTGAGATGTTTAATCCTCTCTACCCCAACAGATGCCATATATTGAATACTCCTATTTGATGCACATTGCTCAAATTTCACTTTGAAGATAGAATTGTTAATTTTCTGATGAGCTTTTTTGTGTGTTAAACTGTATCAACATAACAGCAGGTACATTTACAGATATCTCTAGGAGATGGTACCATCCCTGTGAGGTAGGATAGTGCCCTACGGATGAGAAACAGATAGATAAACTGGGAGGAGGGACCCAGAAATTCTGCTTGGGGGAATTTTAAGTAACAAAATTTTCATTATTGTAGTTATTTAGTATAAACACTACTTAACCCTTTTTATAGTCCAAAATACAACATTCCCATTCATTTCAATTGTAATAAATGCATATACTTCTGCAAAATAAATCACTGGGGTTTGAAAGTAAGCATCCATAAAGTGAGAAGATATGCTGTTACTAACCTTTGTTTTAAGTGAAATTCTTTATGCCACATAGGAACAGTGACAGCAGCAGCAACAAAATTTTTGATGGGCAGAATTCAATGACTTTACTCATGTTTTGTGCCAACAGAATCTTTGCAGAATTCAGGTGCCAAACTATAACTACCGATACTTTTTTGAGCATGTGCAAACCAAGATCTTTCAAAGACTAAGCTATTTTTAATTTTTTTTTTTTAACAAAACCATATAAAAGAGTCCATCTGTGACACACAGGCTATGCATCTGCCAAAATCCCAAGTTCCTGCTCTGAAGCATTGGGGTATTTGAGATTCTTAAATATTCATGCCAAATGTCTGGCTCAGACTGATTTGTTTGAGGGAAAGTTTGAGAGCAATGACTATAAGAATTTTTCTTAATGTGGGCCAATCAATATAGTTTTGCCTAATCTCATCCTTGGAAATTGATGAACCATCTTTTTGAAACTTTCCCTAAAAGATGTAATGAAAAAAATCATCCTCAGGCAAATGCTCAGCATGGAAAGTTTCAGTCTCTGTGGTTAAAGTTTGGCAAAGTTAGAAGTGATGGAAACTATAGGCTACCAGCTCCCACTGTAACACTAGAGAATCAAGAATGATAGAGAACTACACAGACCTGACAGCTGGGAAAGTGGTGTAAGACAAGCCACCTGGCAGGAAAAGGTATTTAATCTGTCCTAGCATCTATTAAGATCCTGAGGGCTTTGTGATATAAGGATAGTATTAAGGTTTTGGCCCTGAATCACTGGACTACTGTTAAGCATAAGGCTGAACTGGAGCCTCAGCAAGTACATCTTTTACAAGGCAAGCACCACCTTTATTTTGTTGTGGGAAGTGAGATGCCAACTTTGAGAAAAATAAAATACTTACTGGAAGTCCTGAAATGTCTGAATATTTCTTGGCAGGCTTAAAGGAGGGAGGAGCATCAATATTAAAATCTAGAGAGAAACAAAGGGATAAGTTCAGTTTGTCATATATATATTTTAAAAAGCAAAACCATAACGTAAGGAGGTAACAAATACTTCTTTAAAACGCTGCCTTTACCTCCTGAGGTGTCTATTAACTAGCAGCACTAAGGTAATAAACATGAAGCAGAATTACCTCTGAAAACATTTAGCCTGCTGGCATTGTAACTAATAGGCTGATTCTGCTCACCTCACTAATAAGAGTTCAGCAAGCAGAACTGCTCTCCCTAAAAGGAAAATTTCAAGAGAGCTATTTGAACGGCACTATAAATGCACTGATTTCCTGCAAGTCTTAATGACAATTTCCCTTGCAGTCAGAGTTATTTGCAAAGAATAGCCATTAGCATATGCTGAATGTTAAGACCACAAGACATTGCTCAAGACTGCAGCTCTGAAATACTGTAATCCAGGAAAGCAAAATAATCTTTTAAATCAGATAAATCTTTAAGCATGTACCACTTTAAGCCTAGTCAGTGACCTAGAATATTATCTGAATGTTAAAATTAAATGATGGCAATTGCTATTCTTTCATGTCCTTTAGATACAAATAGCAACTACTCTCATTTGTTTTTTTAAGATACAAGTGGTATGTTTCAGTAGTTAAATACCCATTTTTTAATGTTCACAAAAATATTTTGTACCTGCCTCATTTATTTCCTCCTTCCTGATCTCCCTTGCACCTGATTCAGATGTTGCAATAAACTGAAATGCTCCATCCCTATCAAGTATTTAAATCATAATCCATCAATTCAAAAGAAACAAATGCCACAGACAGCTGTTTTTAAATATGCAATTGAATTTGTTTTTCCACCCTCTTAAAAAATAGATTGCAAATTTACTGTTGCAAATAGAATGTAATGGAAATAGCAACATCAGCAGACTGCCGGTTACAATAGGCAGGAGCACACAGTAATCCACATTTTTCTATAATAGTGGTGTCTAAAACACAAAAATGGCAGTTATTTTTGGATAAAGCACCAAGTCTGACAAAAAGTATATGCATGTGCTCAACTCTAAGATGCCTCCAATTGCTTAAGTAAAATCCAGGGATTGGATTCTGCCTCTAGCTATGTTGAATAGTATCCCACTTTATGAGTAGACTTGGATATATCTAGACTAGAAACACTGCTGTAACTCCACTCCTATAGATGTACACAAGTTAGCTGTAAATCAGGAGTGCAGTTTCAGCTATGCTGAACTAAATATGTGATGCAGATTTAAAATCTCCCAAGAATCTCAGATAAGGAGCTGGATAGGAAGTTTGGGCTGAGGGCTGAGCTACTGCAAGTATGTGGCTAACTGAATCTCCCTTGAAAACAGTTCAAATACAGCTAATCAAGCAACAGCCACCACAGTACAGACTTACCTGTCAGGAGACGTGAGAGCTATATGCAGAGGAGGAGGCTCCTCAGCAGTGCTGAGGTGACAAAAACTTGATGGGAATAAGCAATTTATGACTTGTTTCTGATAAATATACTTCCTTCATTAAATTCTCTCCCCAAATGTATTTGAACTTTCTTACAACACTCAAAATTATTTGCTTCCCTTTACTTTCAATTTAGTGCTGGTGACTGTAGTTGAACTCATCTTAAATGTATTACTGGATTCTGTTAAAGTAGGATACTGCATACACTGATAAAATAATTTAGTTTTGTTTTAAGGAAAGTTATTTGTGTGGATTTTATTATTTATAAATAAATGCAAAGTGTCTAAGCAGCTTACAGCTAGGATCATTTAGTTGCCATGGCAATGCCCTTTCAGAAGCAAGAATTTGTTTTAGGTTCTTCCAAGTTCTGTTCTTCTTGCCAGCTGCTGCTCCACCAATGCTGGAGTGCTAGAATTAAAAGCACGATGTTTAGAGAAAAAAATAAATAAAGATTGCTATTTCAGAATTTGACACTTTTATTTCATAGTCTTTCTGATACATCTCATCTTGTCATGAACCATTTGTTATCCCCACTTACTTAGTCAGTAGACTAACATACTGTACACTTTAATCTTGCAAGAAAAACAAAGCTTTTGAACTGTGTCAGAGCTACTATGTTTTGGATTAACTGAAGGAAATGAAAATCTGCTTTTTACATGGAAATAGAAAATCAATGTGGTTAGGTTTAGTCTGAGATTACAGGATTCTGTATGTACTTTCCATCATATTAGAACTTATTGCTATGAAGTTGTGTCTAAAATTGCGATTACATGGCTAAATTCTCTCCCTCCTTTTTATGGCATATAGAAAATTACAGGTGCAGCTCTCTCTCTTTCAAGTTATCTATGGCTGTAGAAAACACAGCTGATCTTGCAAGATGTAATGAGTACTATCAGAAGTTTTCTGGAAATTTTGTTTTTTTTCCAAATGATAGAAGACAGAATAATAAAAAAAAGAATAAGAGAATGTTGGCTGGCAAGACAGTTTTGCATTTTGAAAGCTACACTAACAGAAAGCTTTCTACAGATACTATAATAGTAATTTCAGTTATAAAATGTGATTGCTATGGAGTAATTTATTTATGTCCCTCCAGAGGCAGAAGATGCACCACATACTGTACTACTTCTAAATGATCAAAGGACGCAGATTTTCAGCTTTACGTCAGAAAAGAAAATGTTCTTACAACTGGAGAGTTGTTGTTATCTCTGTTAATAATTACTACCTGCCACATCAGTCCTATCAAAACTTGGCAAAATTCTGCACACTTCTGCTGTGATTGTTTTATAAATTAGCATGTAAAATAGTTGATAATGATAGGAAGAAGGATTCAATGAGAAAGATTTTTCTCCACAGAAGTAATGTAATATATCATATTCAGAAGGATGCTCATGAGCTGATCATATCTTAACCTTTTTGGCAATGAATATCCAATATAGAAATTACATCAAAATCCTTGCTCTGTGAGTAACACCCAAGTAATCTAGAGATCATTGTAAGGAATATGGGATGAAAACAGATGTACTACCACATTTCTAATCCAAGTCCATTACATGAATTTTCCCCCACAACATTGCATGATTTTTTTTTTTTCAGTAATCTGTTTTCTCATAAACTGGCACTTATGGCTTGATCTGAAGCCAAATGAAGCTGAGAGGAAGTCTACTCGACTTCAGTAAGCCGTGAATCAAACACAAAGTTTTGCTACCAGTTTGATTCTTGTTTTCGATAATGAGAAAAAGTTGATATTGTCCTCTGTACAGTAAACTAGAAATGATTATTTACAGAAAAATCTACATGAGGGTCTGCGTGTCTGTTTAGGGGAATGGGAGAGGCAAATAAAAAAGGAAGCAAGATCAAAATTGGTAACTACTGTATTTCCTGCTATATTTTACTTAAATGTGTGACTCTAACAAACATTTGAAGTTACATGAAAACAAAATGAGATGTGCTGATTAAGTACCTGGAAATTACTTTCAATTGTTTTAAAGAAGCAAAACAGGTGAGAATACACAGATTAGACTGTTTACATTATGTTTGGAGCACTCCACAGCTCAATTCAGTGCTGTGTGTTTTCTAAAGGCAGGGGATGCAAGTAGCTATACTGCTAAAGGCAGACCCTGACTTTGGAGCTGTTTGCTGAGACTAAGCAGCAGGAGGCCCCTCTCAGTTTGGTGGCATCTTTCCACAAGGGTTCCAAAGTTGAAATTTTATTGACAGGAAATGTTTATTAGAGGCCTTGATAGCATGTGCTTTGCTCCTTTATTTAGTTAAGATGTCTCCATTTAGCAGGTAGAAGGAATACTTTGCTGCAGTATTTCTTCAGTCCAGGATTGCCAAACATGGGGTTTATATGCACTTATGCCCCCAAGGAACGGGGCTGAGTCTTTGCTCACATACCTACAATCAAAGGGCAACAACTGCCAAGTGCAAATTAACCAAACAACCTCTGCACTGGGGAGGCTCAGGGAAAGCTCTGGGTAGCGCTATTCCTTGCTCTGCATGGTTGTCAGAAGGTACTCCACCCCCCCCAAGGGATGTGACTTCCAGTCAGGTAATACTGCTTAGAAAAAGGTGATTTCTTCCTTCTTCTCTGTTTTTAAAGTAGGTCCAAAAAAATCTATCCTCTGCAAGGAGCTAACAGTTTTAAACTCAGGTATATTTTTAAGAGATATGCATGATTTAATTTAATTTCTTCCTTTTAAGGCAAATTAGGCTGGAAGGTTGCAAAAGTCATCACAATTGTTTCTAGCAGTTCATGCAGACAAAAAGCTAGTTAAATTTCAATACATTTTTTCTCAGATTAGTTATTGTATTGGGGAGGACAATTTATTGTCAAGTTTTTATTATAACTACCTATTATTACTGGAACAGTTGTCAAAGGCTCTGTACATTCATTGTTATTTCAAGTAGGCAGACAGTATTGCCTCTTTGGCAATGGTGATGTCCCTCAGAAATGAGCATAAGGCCTAATGGCTATTTATTTAAATCCTATACAGAAGTGACATGGACTGCATCTGGGCACAAATGAGCTTTTCCCTAAGCCCTCTTCCCCAAAGAGGCTGGTGCTCACTGGAGAATTAGAGTGAGCAAAGTATACAATAGTTTGACTGCTCCTCTTATGACAGAAGCAGTCTGCAAAGCAGACACAGAACAACTTGCAAGTCGGAGATGAATTTTATACCCCTGCCAAACTCTTGCTTAGTGAGCTATATAAAGCCACACAATGTGCTGTGGGATACTGTATCTTATTCATACAAAATTAAATCTGGGATAAAATGCTTCTTTCTAAGTACTGACTTAGGGCTAGCAGTCTGAGGAGTTTACTGGTCTGGAAAGCATTTGTACAGTGTGTCAGGGAGTTGGTCCTAACAGGGAAGATAAAAAAATATTAAAGACAAACCCAACAACGATTGCATTATTAGCTCTAGTCTTCCCTCACCTTCTCCCCTAGTTTAAACCTCACATTGTTTTAGCAGCCTGTATTTCGTCAGCTGTCAGAGTTTACATGACTTCTGAACACTAGAAGGCAAGACTTCTGAAGAGTACAGAGCATTTGCTGCTAAATCTAGCAATTACTGAAAGAACAGGCACCAAAGGTCTGTCAGAGTTTCAGGGACTGGGAGAGGAGCAAAATGCCAGTTGCTAATGACTATGTGGCTGATTTTTAGTTCAATTATTTTGCAGCCTGCCTTGGCTAAGAGCTAGGAGATGGGATTCCTACGTTTACAGTAGTATAAATTGTTCCTTTCTAGCTATGGTAGTTTGTGATATATCACACCATAAAGCTTCTGCACATACTTTGATTTAGCGGGTTTGCTGGCTCTGTTCCAGAATGTAGTATTACAGTTCTGCCTCTGGTCCAGTGCCATTTTCATGTTATACTATAATGTGCACTTTGGACCATAATGTGGCATGGACTTGAGCTGATTTTCTTAAAAACTGCTGACCTTCTATTTGGCTGTTAAGCTGACTTTCTTAATATTTACATCAGCAATATGATTAAATAGAATCCTAGTTAAGGTTTTATTTGAAGAGTTTATAATATCAAATTGTTACAATAATATACTTACGATGAAGTTTAGATCTTTAAATGGTAATGGCTTGATGGTTGCTTCCACTGATCCTGTGCTGGAATCTGTGTTCAGAAATTTATTTTCATTCATGGTCTCTCCACCTGTACTCTGAAGAAAGAACACAGTCTTACTGCTTGTTAATCTGAGCAAGTTCAACAGGAGACTGACCCCTTTGCTTTATTACCTATCATCTGTTGCCTGCTTGGCCTTTCTCTCTCTCTTAAACCTTTAAAGAAGTTACATGCCAGCAGTGGGGAAGCATGAAACAGAATTATCTGTCAAGCAGTTTACAACTGATGCATAAAGGGAAGAGGGGAACACAGTGGCCAAAACTCACTGAATAAAAACAGCATAGGTTTTATTTCACTGTTGATGAAAGCCATCTCTCTAAAGTGCAAGAGAGCATATGAATCCAGAAATAGGCAGAGAGGTATATTGGATTTGTTTCAGAAAGTTCAGTATTAAAGAATCAAAAAAAATAAATAGTATAAAATTTATAAAGTTTATTTCAAAGTTCTAAAGAATAACTGAGTAATCAGTTTATTCTCCATCCTGGACTTCAGTCATGCCTGAGGGAGGATTGAGGGGAAAATATGTACTATTTATTATTATATATAAAATGTATTATATGTTTTTTTACATACAGACCTTGCAGGGGTACTGGTTTGTATTTTCTATGCTTTTCTTTACAGTTTATTTATTTAGGGGGAAAAGCAGTGGGAGCACGTGCATGTGTGACTGGAAAGCTAAAAATGTTGTGTGACAGTGTAGCCAATTTCTGATAGCAGCATGGCTGATTCTGTGTTGTTTTTTATTTTGACAGTGCCCTGTACGTATCCACGCTACCAGAACTAGCCCACTCTACATACACAAATGTTCCTAGTGAAATCCTGACTTATATTAAAGCCAATGAGAATTTTGCCATTGAGTTCAGCAGTTCAATCAATAGGATTTCATGCCTTGATGCTTTTTTCTTGAAGAACAAAAAGCCTGGGTAAAAACTAAATCAATATTTACTGAATGGGTGGTTAAAATGTTTTCGTACTTTTGCCTTCAGACAGATAATACTCTGAAAAAAAGGGTTTTTTTTTTCTTTTTTCTGTGAACAACCTGCAGTGCAAAACCTTCCTTGTTAGTATATACTCTTTTAAGTAAGAGAAATAAAGGTATTAGTGAATTATGGGAGTGCTCCTAGAAATCAAGAATATATAGTAAAGGCTGTGATCCAGCATATCCTTCCCTGTGTGATTACAAGGGAAGTGTTTGAATTCTTAACTACGCATAAGTAATTACAGGATTATGAACTATGCAAGTTGAATACTACTTTGGGAAAATACATCAGTTATTCAACAATGACTGTTTTTAACAAAGCAAAGATAGAGGTCTTAAATATTCCAAGTATGGTATAAAGAATCATTCAAATAAAATTGTCACATTTCTGATATCTTATTAAATTAAAATGTATTAATGAGGATGATCTATTTTGAAAACCAAATACAGTCCTCTATAAGCCCACACTACTGGGAATACTGTCATAATAACATCACTGGAAGCAGCATTGAAGTCTGCAGCTTAAACTTAATTCTTCCCATGCGAAAGACAGGACTAAAATGCTGACTGTCAAAAACAGAAAAGAAATGCAGATGGATGTTTAAAAACATATGCATTATGTGACACTGCATAGAGAAAATATTATTTTATGCAACCCTGAATAAAGTGGCTTTATAGAATCAGTAGCTGCGTTTCAACCTATGCCCAGGACCATATTCTTGTGCATGCATGTCCAACACTTCAGATTTCAGCAGCAAACATTAATCTTGAGAAAGTCAAGGCTTGAGATACAAGATTATTTCTGATGAATAAATTATCTCTTTGATACTCTTCATAGTAATGTGAAGTCTGTAACTGAAGGACTCAGCACTCAGCAGTTATTTTTCAAAGCACTCGCTCCTTTTACTTGGTACCATTTGATTGGTTTTAAATTCAGTCCTCAATTAATTACTTTATCACTTTTGCCCCTTCAAAGGACTTCTAAATATTCTGTTGTTTCTGAAACAGTTTCTGAGTAGTATTTGAACAATGGCTTAAACAGTAGCCAGCGTATTGAGACAGTGCAAATAAAAGTGGTTAAACAGTAAAGGGGAAAAAGCTTCCTTATACATACAATCCTTAATTTCTGCAGCTGGATACCTTTAGGTATTATACTCCCTGTCTTCAGTGAGTTTTTCTGTATGGATTCAGTGCTAATCTTGCTGGCACATTGGGAGGGAAAGCGAGGAACTGTTCCTGGCAGGACAAGCCATGAATGTAAATTCTACATGTAGTTTCTTTTCCTGACTAACCCCTAAGGAATTACAGGTATTAGTGCTACTGAGAGTTGGGATAACTCACGTTACAGGCCAGAAGTTCTTAATTTTGTTTGTGCTGGTATCACTCTCACAGTGGCAGAGGCAGCAAGAGCAGGAGCTGCTGCATTTCCAGGCAACATGAACACCCATCAAACCTCCCGTCCCACTGAGACGTAGTGACAGTAGTAGCTTCTGGGTCTGTTGCGGACAATTTGAGAGAGGAGGTTGTCTTCTCCAAGGAGAAGGCTGGTGTGCAAGACTAAAGCAGCTTGCATACCATAGTGGTGTGCAATTGGTATCACAATTTGGGAGCCCTGTGACAGACTGGGAAGCAAATAAAACTGAGAACTATGATCCCAGCTAAATGCTGGAAACTGAGATAAAAACATACTGGAGAGGCATGCTGGTTTCACTTCAATCAGCACTGCTTGTATGAAAACTCTTGATTTATAGCAACAGCACTATGGAAGAGAGATATTCAGCTAGCGTTCTTTTCTTTCTGGAAAAACATTAGAGAGTTTTGTAGAAGCCCTACTTCCAGAAAAATTTGCTACTGCACAGAGGAGTGAACTCCTGTAAGTACAGAGCTTTGAAATGATCTTACAGTGCAGAATTCGGAGTTGATATCTTTAGGAGTTTTTCAACCCCAAACTGCAAGTTTCTCAACAATTCTACAAATCTGTCCAATATATATTTTAAAATGCAGGATCTAAAACATAAGAAACATCATTTAATGTTTTAGGTTTGATATATATTTTTTTAAGTTCTTAAAGGGATGGGGAGTGATGCCAAATGAATTTTAACCAGTGTAGATCTACCTTTGTACTGTAAAATCCATCTTGAAAGTGAGAAATACAGTGATAAATACAAAACATTATTTAGAGCCTGAAAGATAATTCCCCAGCAGACAATTACTGCACAGTAAAGGTAATAAACTTTTAACATCAGTTGAGCAATGTTGCTCAAATGTGTTTGTTTGCTTGGTCATTAGTTTGTAAGATAGTTCATTCTTCACTGTCTTGTGCTAGTGTGAAAAAACAGGAATGAATTCAGCTCCCCTTTGTAGTCCTATTAAGAGATCATAGTCTCATCAGCACAGTGAGGAAGTGTATGTTACCAGGGAACATATACTGTTCAGTGTGTGCTGTAACCCTAAGTCATGTGTGGGGTAACTTCCCCTTCCTGCTAAATTCACATTTTCACTATCCAGCCAGCCACTTAGCTAACTCCCTCAACCCACAGTCTCCTAAAATAAACCAAATGCTTTGCCATAAGACTTAAAAGTGCAACCATAGGCTAAAACTCTTGATAGCTTCTTTAAAGCTTCTTTTTAACTGATTTTGTAATGTAAACGTCCTTGATGGGGAGCTCCATACACACTTTAAGGAGAGAGAATGAAGAAGCTTTTAATGTGCACTTTATAACTACATTGTGGCTTTTAAACCGTGGTTTGCGTATGTAGGGTTACAGGGAATTTGTGCTGCAGTAGTCACCAAACAGTCTGTATTCATATGTAGGGTACATCTACACAGCCAAATGAAGATGCAATTCTAGTATAGATGAACATGCTTACAATAGTCTTACTCCAATGAATGATAAAATCCATGCTGCCACCACTTCTTATTTTACCTTCCTCTGCCCTCCTCCTTGCAGTACACTCCCTAGCCAGGTGCGGAGCAACCTCGGCTGGAATTGCATGTTGTACAGGGTGTAGAACAGCAGTCAAAGGCTTCTTATAGGATCACTTGTGCCATTTTATTCCTTTTATTAATTGTGTTTATGCACTTTAGCTGAATTTTAACTACAACCACAATGTGACAGGTTAGCAACATCTACCCTTCAGCCTTCCACTATGAATAGATTTCACATTTCTTTTTGTAACACCATCTATCAAGTGCTTCAGTGCATCCCAGCTGAGTAGGATGCAGCCCTCTCCTTTCCAGCCCAGGACTGGACTGTTGTTGCGCAGTAAGGAAGAGGGCTCAGTACTCCACTTAGTTAAAAGGCAGCGAAAATTCTCGAGCAAGGGAAGGCCTACGGCAAACACTCAGGAGTGCTAAGAGATTAGCCATAAGAGTGGCCAAGTCTGGGGAAGAGACCTGAGCTAAGCTTGCTACCTTAACATTGGTTTCTTTTGAATAAAGCCAAAACCCCAGGAATGAGTCTAGTTTGGACTCTACTGTATATGCTGTCTGTACTGGGAGAAAACTCACATTGGGAGGCTGCCTATTCACATATTAGTTTCAATCTTAGGTTTTGGTAGATGTATTAATTTTTCAATATATTTTGTTCCAAATTCCCTACCGCAGATGTATTGGTTTTCACATCATTCTCAAAGATTTCTCCATCTGTCTGGTTTTATTTAAGGAGAGGACAAGCAAAAACTTGTAGAACATGGAAGCTGAATTCTTTGTTTTGGCTATTTCCAGGTGGAATCAGCATTGTGGGGTTTGGGATGGGTGTCTGTGATGGGACTAAATACCGTGTGGAATTAGTTTATTATGAAATTGCTTGTCTGAATTGTCATTCTTGTTTTTTCCAAGGATGAAAGCTGCATACCACAATAACTGATTTGTGCCGAGGAATCATTTCCTATCTACTTTTGTATTACATTTTATGATCTTGCTTCATTATGATAGATTATTAGGATTTTACCAAGTATAAAAAGTACTTTCTAAAACTTAAAAGCCAAATTTTAAAGATTTTTTTTGTGCAATTCTGGCATGATGGTTGGTCAGTTTTAACACTATATTTAATAGTGCAAATGTAGATGAAGATCATCATCTGTGTAGTTTTTTGTTTTTGTTTTGCTTTGAAATCCATTTTATCAGTGCTCAATACTTCTAATACTCTGGCTCTGCCTTAAAGTGATGACTAGGGCACTACTGAAAAGTGAGAGGTGAGAATCTGCTTCTGAATCAAGCCCTTGAACTTGGTGAAAATTTTGCCCCGAGAACAAAATGTGGTTTGTTGAGGAGCTCATTTGTCTCCAAACACTGTATGTGAAGGTAAATTAAATAAAGTATTTTACTTACTTTTGGCAGCTGATTTCCATAATCATAATAATACCACAATGAAATTCTTAATTTTATTGACACATTTGTTTTAACTTGGCCTCAATATTGGTATTTGTCTAATTTCCCTCTGATAGGTTACTTTTAAAGCAACAATATTCAGCCTGTAGCAACTTACTCAACTTTTAGCTTTGTTTCAAATTCTGTGACATCCCAATGAAGCTGTGGCATGTAACCAGGGAACAAAATGGTAATGTCTGCAATGGATGGGTTAAACCCATATTTTTACTAGCAGCCAATTACAGTGAGTGAAAATTGTGTACAGAAACATACTACAGATGTCACTAGATGACAGCAGCAATGATAGGAGCAGACTTTACCAAATTGGGAATAGACTTTGAATGTCAGCTATTTAACAGAGTCTCAGCTAATACTGCTCATCCTAGAACATATATTAGGCTATTTTGATTAATATATTTGCTCTCACTATATAACAAACCTGGCACAGGCACATTCTGAATATTTAATTCATTTAACTTTGCATGATGACACGAGCCATTAAAAACTTGAGCACATGCGGTCTGTCAGACAAAAGTGAAGCTCTTTACGCTGCTGGGAACAATTCACAGAGAAAAGTGTCAGAATTAGATGTGTTTACTCTCAACTTAAAATGATAGCTAAAAATTTCCCATCACCAGCATTATGAGAATAATGCATTTCCAAAAGCAAATTCACTGAAGACTCAGTAGGGCTGAAGACATCGCATTCTCTCTTGACCATCGAGATTAACTCTCTCCACTTCCGTGATGGAAAGGCTTGCTGGAAGGCGTTACTCAGTAACATGTATAATCATGTCTTCCCCATCTGGTTACATTTTACTCGTTCTTGGATTCGGTGGGAAAAGGTTTTCCCTCCTTCTTTGCACACACTAAACTGAAGCCTGATAAATTTCCCCAGTCCTTTCTCTTTCAGCACGCTGGTACATGGTAGTGTTTTAGGAATGTTCTCCCTTCAAAACGATGAAAAGTTTTCATCTGCTTATTTTGGGGAAGGAGAAAAAAGATCTCAGCTTGAAACTGTTTAAATGCCAGGAAGGAAAAAAATAAATAAATCTTGCATATCCACAGCAAATTTTGTTCCAGAGGGTACTGAAAAACCTCAATTTACTAAACACAAAGAAACTGAGTAGTAGCCAGTCGAAAACAGATATTAAACACAGTGCAGAACAACGTTCTTGGATTCGACCAGCTGGTAGAGTGGGCAATATGTTCAGCAATGCATACAGGGTAAATTGGGAGTAAATCCATTTAAGTCACAGGGGTTTCATCGTTGCCAACTCAGCCTCTAACAGAAAAGACAAGGTTCAAGGGGCAGGTTTTTGCCTCCATTGACATAAAAGGTAAAACCCAAATGCCTGACAACAAAAATAATTTTTGTTTAAATTATGACAGTTTCCTCAAATGCTGCTGCTAAGGAAGGGCAGTTAAAAGCAAACATAACAACATAAAACTTGAAGTGAGATTTTTTAAATTATTATAGTAATAGTTTATAATTCTAAGTACATTTGACTAAATTACTTCAGCTGCTTCTAACCATTACCCAGAGGAGGAATGGTGAGTAAATCTGGCAGCTCATGTGTCAAAGTACTTTGCTGAGTGAGAGTTAAAAGGAGGCTGCCACGGTTTTATATTAGTACCTGGCTAATTGTTTAGCTGTCAACAGGTACGACTTAGTAACACTATTTCAACAAGTACCAGTAATCTGAAGAAAGACTCTTATGTGGGGAGCAGGTGAAAGCTTACTTACCTGTATAGAAAAGTTTTAATTTCATCACTGATATTCAAGTATCTTTTTGCAAAAATTTTGAAGATGAATAACAAAAAGTTTGCCCTTTCTAAGATACCAGTTCCCTTCTAACTAACTGTACAGATCCACTGAGCATCCAGAATTAATCAGCTACGCTAATTAACTCCAAACATATGACTAAAACTTAGAAATAATCCAGTCTGTTGGGTATATTAAAAAAAAGAGGGGGGGGATTTGAAGCAGGCCATGGAAAATATTTAAACTACACTCTAAATAAATAAAGGTAATCAAGGCATATACATTCTCCAGAAAGCAGTCTGTACGTTATCCTTTCAAACTTTTATACTGATGTTTTGAGATGACTGAAAACATCTTATATTCTAACTGCCTTAGAAAGGCTGAACAAAATTTTACTCATGCACTAAAAGACTGGACTGTCACAAGGTGATGGATGGCTTTGCTATGTTCTCTGCAGGGCATTTCAATACCATAGACTTCAAGACTTGATTAAAGGGCGACATTCTCATTTAGGGTCCCGTCACTGCCTGAGCTTCAAACCAATATCATTCACCTGCACTGGTGCTTTCAGTGACAAAGTACTTACCAGAATGTATAAAATACTAATTACTTTAGTTACTTTGATAGAGGTATAAAGCACCCTAAAGCAAAGCTCTATTATACTGCATGAGGGTTTGAATTCAAAATTAAAAATGCAGCCAAAGGGAGGGTAAGATTTTAATTACATTCCCACCTCTCAAACATTTCTTGAAAACCTGGAGGAAAAAGACCTAGCAATTTCATTACACAAGAAATCCCTTTTCCACAGGTACAGCTCACTTTAAAAAGAAAACAAATCCAGCAAAACTCTACTTTACTTTGTTCTCTTCAAACTTATTAAAATTTCAAATACAGAAACAGACTAACAATCTTTAATAAAAGCTTTGATCTCTTCTCAAGAGATTTCAGATGCCAAACATATTTTTCCATTTAAAAACTTTCAATCACTATGATAGACCAAGTTTTATAAGTTACAGATATTTTAAGGGGAAACAAAAATACTATTTTCTATGGGGAAAAGCCTCAAATAAAATGTAATTGGGACACAACTGTGAACAGCTTCACACTATCTCAGAAAGGCCTGGTTTAATTTGCATTGCCACAAAGCTCCCTTTGGCTTAAATAATTGCAAAGGATCTCTCACTTTTAGATTTCATTTGGTGGATTGGGACTACTCCTTGTTTATAACGTTTGACAGTTTTCTTTATTAAGAAAATTGTAACTCAAATTCAGGAGATGAATGGCATGCTGAAGCAGCTCTGGAGCAAAAAATTTCAGTATATATGGAATGAAAGAGCACATGTTAGTTCATACTAAGGGTAAAACTGAGCCCATTAACAGAGGAATTTGATTTCTCACGAGAAAAAAATCTTATAAATTGATGGGTTTTATGACTGAAAATGAATGGAAGCATAGTAGCAAAAAAGACTATTCAAGGAGTAAATCAGAACTGAAATTTTATAAAAACTGCCTGTAGCTTTCTCCAAACAGAAAAATTCAGTTCAGTCAAGGATTTTGGGTAGACTGCTTCCTAAAGGTTAAAATACATCATCTGATATGTAACAGTCAAGGTCAAAGGATTGCAGGAAAAAGAATGGAGAATTAAAATATGCTCATGTGCTGTAAATATTGTAATACTGTTCAGGGAGCAATACCAAAATCCCACTACCAAACAACAGGCTTTAGCCAAGGCAGGAGAAGAATCTAAGTCCATTCATCTACATGTGACTGAACCAGATATAAGGAAAGCAAAAAGATACTGACTCCTGTGGCTGATGAGAAAGCAAATCCGTTCTGCAAAAAATGCTCAGTTTCCTGATTTTAGTTTATTCTGCCAAACATTATCCATTTCTAGAGGAACCAAAGTTTGAGTATGCTCTTAAAGGAAAGGCAATTAATTAGTTTGTAGTAATGATAGGTATATCTGTCTTACAAAGTTTCTAGTCTATCCTTAGGAAAAATACAGATACCTGAACTAGAAGAATCTAATTTTAGATCCTGATGTTGTGGTAAACTGCTAAACTGGTAAGGATAAGAAAATTTTACTTTTGCACACTTTGGCCCTTCCTATTGTCTGTCTTAACTGTCACTTTAAGCAGATAAAAATTCACATTCTATTTCTATTACATTTCCACTAGCTATACCTACTGCTGTCATAATGCATTAGAAATTGTAACCAATCTTAATGCAAAAGCTTAGCATTACAGTCTAAAGATTCTCAGAAGACGATTTCTTCATTTGTATACAGGTGCTTAAGACTATCATACCAAACCAACATGTCAAAAAGGCAAATGTTAGGCACAACGACATATGGAATATTTCACTTTTAAAGCAATTCAAAATAAAAATATTTTTCTACTAATAACCAAAACTTCAAAAAGTGCTTATCGAAGGTATACCATATCAAAGAGCAATAATTGTATCAGATGTTCCAAAGATCGCTAAAAGAGGACGAAAAGGAAACTACATCTTAGTTTTTAAAAACCTTCAGACTAGAAATGTCACCCTTATTATTTGTCCCATATTATGGGACAAAAAATCTTGCTGCACATGCCCTGAAAACTATATCAACTTTCCTTCACCTAGCAAACTCAACACCAACCATTCTTGCCTTTAATAGCACGCCGGGTCTCCTGTACTCGGCAAAATTGTAGGTGCATTATCCTATAGATACCTACCTTTAATGAAAAAAAACCTGTTGACTATATCAAAACAGACAGAAGGCAGATTCTAATTTAGGTGAAGATAAGGTAATATAAGTATCTACTGTAGACTATATTGAGATCGCTTAGGGGGAAAAGGTTGTATAGTAATGCTAATTTCAAGGCAAATTTCTGAAATATTTCTGCAGAAATAATCATACAAATACGTGGTTGCTTACTCAACTGTATAAGCTCTATGGCAATACATTTCACCTTGATATTGTATATTGAAGCTGAGGAACTGCTGCACATTCTGAAAACAGCCAGACAGTTCAATGTTTTGTATATAAACTTGTATCCTGACTGGCATTTTTTGCTGGACTTAAAATAGAACTGTTAAAAGACTTGACTTTTCCACTGCATTAGAATTAGTGAAGTTTTGACATCCATGAGTGAAGGTATCACATCTGTGATTAGAGATGAGAGAGAAACATAGTATTTAATGGATTTAATATTTTGTGAGGGGTCTAATGGGATATTTTAAGAAGATTTCCACAATAAATTATTTAGCAAACCAAAAAAAGCCTTTTGGACAGATGGAAAGAAGGAGGATAAAAAGGGCAGACAAAAGGCAATTCTGGCTGAAACAAATTAGGTTTAACAGAAACACGTTTCTTTATTCTTTTCCTGACCTAAGGATAAAATTTGAGATTGTGAATTTAAGACTCAAATGAGCATTACTACTTCTGGACCAGGCAAATGAAGAGAATCAACTTAAGAAGAGCAACCAAAACAGAATAAGAACTTTCCCAGCTGACAACTTTAGACTAGGCTTAAGAGGCGAGTATGTCATGGCATAATGGTTTTCTCCTATTCCAGTTTGTTCATTTTAAGAATTACTTTTGCTGTAAGAATATTGTGCTGTTCTCCATGAGGAAAAGCAGTTCTAGTAAAACATGTAAACATTGTTACAGTAAAGGGAGAATTAATAATGTCTAAATGTTGTCATCAAGTTTTGGACTTCATTAATACACTGTAGGGAAAAGTACCTAATTTAGGTACCCTGAAATGCCTCCTAAAGAAGTGTACTACTGCCCATCTAGGGAGAGAATGCATCTGTCTTTTAGGCGCAAAAATCAGATGTCTGAACTGAGACCCAGTAACACTGAATCACAGATTCACTGAGGTTAGAAGGGACCTCAAGATGTCTCTAATCCAACCTTCTGCTCGAAGCAGGGTCAACACTGAATTTAGACCTGGCTGCTCAGAGCTTTGTCCAGACAGGTACTGAAAATCTCTGAGGATGAATATTCCACAATTCTCTTGGCAACCTTCCCTTTCCCTATCTAGAAGTCAATATCCTATACAATAGAAAATACTGTTTTTATTAACAAAAAGTTCTTTTGGCCATAATCAGTCAAACAACTCATGTTATTTACTGTCCTAATTTCTGCATGTTCAGCATTATTTTGCTGTAGTCCTGATGGTTTAAGGGCATAAATGAAACAGAGTTTGTAGGCAGAGGAGTGATCTTTTATTAAATGCACCCGTGTACCTGGACAATTAAGATAAGCTTCTGGATGGACTGCATACCAAACCACCACTGACAACAGAAAGACTGGTTTTATGGCACATAATCCATTCTTTCACTGTTTTCTACAGGCTTTTAACTCTCTCCTTGCTCCTGGATGATACATACTTTGATAATACTCTCTCCCATCCCTGATTAACAGCCTCTCTACTTCAGGGATGCCGCTACCCTTTCTTTCAAAGATGGTCTAATTGATACATATCTAACTAAATGCTAAACAGTTGTTCTCAAACTGTAGTTAGCTTTGAAAGTTGCCACTTTGTTTTCAGATTTGAAGAAAGACTTGTATGCTTGACAGCTAATTGATTTTTCCAGCTATACTGCTTAGTTTCGTAAATGACGCTATCCATACCTGTAAAGCTTGTCTAATTTATGCAGAAACTGTCATAGATCTCTGTCTCTTCTGCCCTTCTCTCACTAACTCAGAAAAGTGTGAATGTGAGGAAGCAGAAAAGGTGGCTGTCATGTGATAAACATATATCATCCTTATGAACACAAAGCTAGTAATGCTACAAGCATACCATCATGGTAGAGGCTGAAAAGTGAAAAAACATACCTTACTTATAATTGCCCTGTGTAGAAGGATCCACCTCTACGCCTGTAGATGTTTACAAAATGAAGTAGCTGTTAAAGTATCTGTTTTTAAATGGCATCAGAAAAGCACACAGAAGCCCAATATTTTGTCTGTTTAATGAAAATTAAGGAAGTATAATATATAAATCATTTTTTTCTCCATTTAATAAATAGCAAAAAGGCAGATCTGCTACTGGAAGTCTCTCTTCATATGGTAAATCCTACCAAGGGCTTGTAGTGCTTTACAACAGATTTTTTTTTTTAATTCCCCAAAATGCTTCTCATCCACAGCATGGGCTTATAATGAGCAAGGGCAAAACTTCTTCCTGAGTGCAGCTAGCAGTGATGCCCTGAAGCAAGATGATTACAAACCATGTAACTACACATATTGCCTCCTCCCAGAATGACAGACTCTGTGGAACTCTCTGCTACAGTTTAATCATATATTACTCAGAAAATAATTTCCTTCTATCCATTTCAAATTTGTTTCTTGACTTAACAGTGATCCATTTTTATTACAACATAAGTACATATTATTAGATGGCATGACTATACAGCATTTTGGCTAGAGTTTCAGAAGGAAAGGATTTTGAATCCCTCTTTGTATAACTACGTATTTTGCATTAAAATATCATTAGACAAAGCATATAAACAGACCTTGGCGCAAGGGAAGAAACTTCACTCTCCTGTTCTGACAAGTGTGTTCAATACTAGACTACACAGTCATTCTCTTTGGAACAAACAGATCAACTTTGGTCCTCAACTGTAGAGAAGAAAATGTTTCCACATTCCTCTCCTACCCCACTAGACTGGCTTCCAGCCTAGCAGTTAGGGTGTGCTTGTGGAAAAAGTAGGTTTGAATCCCCTCAGGCAGAGGCAGGAACTGAACTAACTTCAGCTGGGGAACAAGTACCAGTGTCATAAGTGAGACTTCTGTTCTGTTTTTGAAAGAAAGGATTTAATAGTTGTTTTCAGAAAGGCAGATGTTTATGGTTCTGAATCCCAAGTGGAAGGAGATACCTAAGTCTGTGGGGAGAAGCAGAATTATGACCAGGCCTTAGGATTTCCTACTGGCTTATTTTGGTGGCATCTCACAGAGCTTGCTGGGTTTTGCAGATTCAGTTCTAAGGTATTCAGAGACTGGCACACAAACAGTAGTGGATTAAAATACGACAACTGAAGCTGTTACCATCCCTATCTTCCCTGGACCAGGATATTGGATCTGCTAATGAATCAAATTGTGAACTGCTGAAGTTTTCATTTAGCTTGTTAAGATAAAATAATGAAACCTGCGGTTTAAGAGTATCCAAGCTGATGAAATAGCTCATTTGCAGTGGAAAAGTGGTTTTCTGCCTGCCACATGGTCCTGGTCCTTCCTTGTTCTAGCTCTAGCACCAGGAAGACTAGAAGCAGGAGACTGTGGTTTTCTGCCAGAGTGCTCAGGTTTGGTAAGTGAGTTTTCTGACTGATGAATTCTATCAGCAGCTGGGTAGGTCTGGTGAATAGCAAAGCTGGGGGCAATAACGCGGGCAACAGAAGCACGCAGCTGAGAGTTGTGGAGGGGGGGAAGAGCAAGGGAGATAGGAGGAGAGTAGGACTCTTACCTTTCATTGTGATAAACTACTAGATTGGTTAACTGTGTCTCTTGACACTGTAGATGTGCTTTACAGTGAGACAAGACATGCTGTTGATGGATGTGAATTCTGCTGTGAGGGCTGGGTGTATTTCACAGTGCTTGATGTCACAACTTTCCCGGCTTGCTGCCGGTTCGAGCCAAAATAAATAGCCAATATCTCTATTCTGTTTCCTTGGAATGCTAAACAAATGTGTTCAAAACCCTTGTAGGCTACCAAATTAACATTTCTATTAGCCTTTCTAATCCAAAATTAACATATTTATATAATTACTAACACCTTGCTAAAGCAAGGACTGAAATATTATCTAACTCAAGCATTATACTTCACAAAAATGTGTAAAACAGTCTGACAGTTATAAAAAATCTGCAATAGCTATACAGTTAAGTTATTCCAAGTTTTCTTTCATTAACCTGAACCTTTTAATGAGCTAACTGGATTCTGACATTGCATCTTAGAAGTACTACCTCTCAGACAAAACATCTTGCTAAAGCAGATGTATAAAATGTTTTAGATCATTGTTTCTTTTCCAAAACTTAGTTCATCCTATTTTATCTCCTTATGATAAAAGCAACCAACCATTTTTATTCTCTCTCTTAAGTTTCTTGTGTGTTTATTATGAATGCTGAAATTAAGTGCAATCATAGTAAGACCCTCCATTAGCTAAAGGAAAAATCAAAATTCTCTACTAGGATAAGGGGAGAAGGCTAAAAAACATGACACCAGCATACTGTCACCCATAGTAAAAGTCAATACACATATGCTTTTGCCTTTCTCTCTGCAACATAACACATCTGTGTTTACTCTAAATCTCAAATCTAATTGCATTTGGTTGGGGAGCTGGTAGTTCTCAGAGACTGGTATCAACTGATTTGGAAATTCACATACTTTTGTGATTACAGATCATCTAAAGCCTTCAGCATGTGATAAATGTCAGGCAAAGTCAATTCTTAGTCCTCAGTTTTGACAGTCTTCCTTTTAATCTAGACTGCTATATAAAAACAATTCCCTCTTTTACAAAATGTTTTAACTTAAAGGACTCATTTTATAACTTTAGCCAGATTTCCCTATAAAATCTGATAATTGTTTTCTAATTATCCCTTTTTCCTCACCAGGGACTGGAGGGATCCTGGTTCTTTAACAGATTTGACTTCAAATATGCAACTCACAAAACTTGGTATCTCAGAATGATCCTGGTTCTCATTAGCAGACTGCTTGGAAATAAATGGGTTTTTGGAAAGGTCCAAAAAAAACCTTCTGGAGGAGGACGTACTTAACACTTCAGCTGTTCACTGTCTGCTTTGTTTCAGAAGGTATCTTTGTGTTCATGTGTGTTTAAAAGGATTAGGAGATCTAAGTACTGACCCTTTGAGTGCTTTGCATGGAGAATCACAAATTTGGGGGATTTCTCTGTGGCCTCGTGACATGCAGTGTGATGTCAGAATACGCTAACCATCTATGTTAACTATCCCAGTTTAACTACTACCTTTTAAACTGTAGTTAAGACACGGCAAGTTGCTTTAAACTGCTGAATTAAAGACTTTTTAGAGCCAAGACTTGTAGGTAGTGATATGAACAAGTGTGGAAGTGGCTGAATTTGAGAACAGCTCACCTCAGCAATTCTTAACAGTAACTAGCAATCTACTGTGCCATGTCATATCCATGCTTTATCCAATGAAACAATCATTTAAATAGATTTAGATTTGAGTTAACATCCCCTGGGAGCATGTTACATCTTTTAAAGATATTGCTTCAGGTGAGCAGTAGCTTCAGATTGGCACTGCTTCACTGGTTAAATTCATATATTTTCAGTTATTATCATAATCTTAAGGCTGAGACATTTAAAAAGAAAAGTAGAAGAGTAGTTTAGAGCATAATGACACGACAACTTTTTCATAAAAAAAATTTGCTTTTTAAATTTCCAACTGCAAATAAAAATTATGCTTTTGTGTCCTGGCAAGTCTTATACAGAATACTGTTATATTAATTAGAGTAAGTTTAGTGTTATACTAATTAGAATAAGTCTGTAAACAAGGTCTGAATTCATGAGCAGCTAAAAATTAACTTCAGAGTAGAAAGTTATTATAGTATGGCATACTATAGGAAGTGCTTGTCCCAAAACATGGTGAAAGCAGTAGTTCAGTTAAGTAGTTGCAGTGGTACTTACCGATTCTGTAGTTAAACTCCTTCTAACCTCATTTTTCAGGAAATTAGAGTCAGATCAAATGGACTCTTTAAAACAAAGTTACTTTAAAATTGATTTGATGGTTTCCTACTTACAGTGAAAGGCTTGGGAAAATAGCAGAACGGAAAAATTGATTAAATTTAGTGATGGTTTAGAGTCCAATTCCATGCCATTTATGTGCTAGGGTAAGCTCTCTCTGTCTTTTGTGGACAGCTTCTGAATACATAACAGTAACCATTTTTAATACATATATATTTTTAAAAGTCATGTTATTGAGCATACAGCCGTCTAGCAGATCCTTAATCTGATGATCTTCAGATTATACTGTAAAACATCTTTGTTCAGTTATATTAAAAAAAAAAAAGTTCTAAGCTTATCTTGGAGTTGCTCCTTTTATTTGAATGGTCCAGGTGAGAGGACCTTTCTTAAGAGGATGATAACTTTAAACCATTTTGACCTTTGTATTTTCTAATACTATTGCATAACTTCTGCTTTTGAGCATAAAACGTAAAAAAATAAAAAAATAGTGTCAATTATGCACCTGGGAGCTAGTTATATAAAATGAAGTTTACCAGTAGTACTGCTGCAATATTCACCATTAGAGATAAAATCAATATATTTAATAGTTTAAGTAAATAACTCTTAAATACCATTGAAAATTGGCAGAGGAGGAAATTCAGTCTTTATTTTCTAAATTGTATCAAGACCTGCTGCTGCAGCAAGAATGGAGAAAGAGGAAACAAAGCATTTACCCTATATTTTTGCAGTTTACTGGGTTTTCCATCAATTCCGATGTAAGACAAACCATGATGTCATTCCCCAAATGAGGTATTTATTCATACTTCATCTCTCATGTGTGAAGTTGCTTCACAAATAACATAAGAAGAGATGCACTTACCATAATATTCAGCACTTTTTCCCTCTTTAATCGTGCTCTGACAAAATCACAGACTTTCTTTTTTCAAATCATTCTCTTATCTAAACTGCAAATTTTGTCTTTTGAGCTTGCTAGCTCTAGTGGGCAAGCATTTTGTTCTATCAATTACACCTGATGTAGAATACACTTTTTTAAAAGCTTCCTGTTGCTGTAACAATTCATAAAAATAAAGATATGAACACTAAGGTAGAGGAACTAGTGGCATTTTAAGATCTGTGTCTACAACTTATTCTATCCCAGGTTATGTGATAGTAATTAAAAAGATGAGACCTGGAGACAGGTCTGCACTCATGCCTACATTACTTTTGCCAGTGATTGGAGATGAAGCAGCACACCAGCTATTGGGAAACAGCTACTGGCAAGGACAGCTAACTGAATGGTGCTGTATCATCCACAAAACAGCATAGTTTTTGTCACGTTAAAGTCACCATTGTCACCATATAATATATGTAATAATCCTAAACATTAAAAATCCTTTGCTGCAGCAAGACTTAAGTATTTTTCAGTGGCACAACAGCATGGGAGGAATAATTGTGCAAGGCTAATAAAAGTGATGTAATCAATCTGCAATCATGCTTTCCTGTAAATGCACTTTTAGATTTGGTAAATACAGGCATTATATCCAAAAAGTGTGTGTCTCCTTGTGTAGACATGACTGACAAGCAGTATGTGGCATATTCTTCCAAAATAAACATGACTCAATACCTTTGGGTCAGTAACTCATACAAAATATGAAGAACATTTTTTTTTTTTTATGCTTTTGAAATGTATCTTAAAGTTGCAGTTCACTTGCTAGACCATGTGTTGCTGAAATATAATCAAAATTGGGTTTAAAAAAAAATCTGTCTCTTGTGTGATACTGGGAGTGCCTTGTAGGATACACACAGTGGCTTAAACTAGTCGATTACATCGCTACACTGAAGTGAATTTGTTATACAAAAAGCCCAAATTTTTAGTGATTCTTTGAAATCTATAGTTCTACCAGACCAGCCTTCCTTTCAGTACAAGGACTATAATAGCTATTTGTGAAATAAATCATGCAAAAGAAAAACAGGATACTGTGATTTGTGGATGTTACAAAAGAACTTTTTGTTTAATTTCATGGTGATGGAATCACAGATCCGGGAAAGTTCAAAGTTGGCACAATATGAAGTATACTTTGGAGGAGCTTCTCAGCAGTTATCAGTTAATGTAATGGCCAAAAGTATGCTAGGTACAGTATGTTAGAAGACTAGGTCCCAAACCTTCAGTTGAACCTGCAAATAATTGTAAACCTCTTGGAAGAGGTCCTCTTCCCTCCCCTTAGCTTGCTAATTAACCAAAGAAATCACTAGCTATTTCTTCATCTGTTTCACAATGTCAGTTTCTTTAAAACAGAAACTATTCCATGCTTGAGCTATGGCATGATATATTTGGCTTATGAAAGGCTGTAAAAAATAAGATCAAAGAAGTTAATTAGGAAAGTGAAGAGTAAAAAGAGTAACAAGTGTTACCTTGAAACCTGTGCTGAAAGTGGCACATATAAAAGGTACATGTACCTATCAGACTGCCAGATGGAGAGTGCTACTAATCTGGAGTTTAAAAAAGTTCTCACAATGATTGGATGGTCAGTACATAATATATTCAGAAAAAGTATTAAAAAGTTTATGGATGAACTAGTTCCTGATTGGCTGAGCCATTTAAAGATTAGATAAACTATAAAATAGAGCAGTAAGTCCTTGTTGACTGGCTATATTCTGAATAGGTTGGCAGACTAGAATTATTTCAGTATTTCATTGTGTCACAGGCTACCTTATTCAGAAGATGTATATTACTCAGCAATTAGCTAAGGCCTATATAAGGACTTTTGGAGATTACAGATTGAAAGAAGTACTGCAGAAGAACATGCCCAATGATTAATATTTCTAACTCAAAAAATACAAAGCCTCCATTTCATTTATGTTTAAACTGGCTTTCTCCAGAGCTAGTCAGCGCCACTGAGTGTGATACCTAGATCAATGAGCTGTTTCTTCTCCCAGTCTTCTGGTTACATATTTTCTGAGCTGCCTTTTTTTTTTTTTAATTGCACTGCTGAAAACAATGGATGTATATGCTGATTAATGTTGAGAATGTATATGTATACGTTGAGAATGCTTCTTTCTCCACTGAAAACACTTGTGTGAAGAAATGCAAAAACTGCTTACCACACACTACCAAAATGATAAGAAATCATGAATTGTCTAATAATACTGAAAGTTGTCCATGGACTTAAGTTTGATATGAATTGCAGAAAACAGTTTTGGCGGTTTAAAGGTTTGGAGAAGTATATTTTATATATATATAATGTGTGTGTGTGTGTATCTATATATATCTATCTCACATATATATACATATACAGTAGTCCATTCCATGCTGGAAATCCAGACTGTTATCCCTAACAGACCTTGAAAATAGTTGTCAAAGGCTATCATGCCAGGCAGTAATTTTTCACTGTTGCAGTGCAGTTTGTTAGCTACATTAATCACCATGGTTCATTTTCCTTCTCCTAGGGATAAGCCCACCAGAAAAGGAAAAGCAACTATGTAAACGCCACAGGGTGAAGAACACAAGAGTTACAAGAGCATCATTCTGAATGAGGAAGGGTCTGTGTCTGCACCCTGGCAGGAGCACAGTGGCTTTTCATTGTCTAGAAAGAAGGTCTGCTGAAAAATGCAGAAACATTCCTCTAGATCTGATGGCTCACATGAAAATAGCAGCCTAATTGGCAGTAGTGCCTACTATGCAGCTATGCTACCATTACAGTTCATGAAAAATTGTGGAAAAGAAACATTTCTAGGGGAAAAAAAAACATAATCACTTTTTCCAGCATTCAATTTTGACGACTTCAGCTACCAAAATCCTTTTAAAAGTAGTCCAAAACATACCACATCTAAAGTCTATACAGATGTCATACAAGCACTTCAGGAACCTCTGCTATACGATACACTGGCCCCTCTGCTAAGGACTTAGTTTTGGAGTATGAGCTGCTACATCATGATCAACGGGCAGATGTCATCATAGTTTGGGATGAGGTCTGTGAAACTGCGTGGTTATGTTGCACAACGCAGAAAGGAAGGCTGCGCTAGCTAGTGCTACTGGAGGTAGGAGGTAAGAATAAATTCACATTAATTCCCCTTCTCCCTGACCCTGTTCCCCAAAAATCAAGCTCCAAGGTTTCATCTTCATTTCCCATTTAACTCTTATGTCCACCTAGCTGAAGTGAAGCAGGCCATAATGCAAAGTAATATCTGAGCAGCACAGAACAGCCCTACCAGCTGATGAGCTGTGCTAGTTCCTCCTCTGTGACAGACCAACTACCCTGAATCATAACCATCATCATGTACAAATTAAGAGGTCTGTGTATGTAGGCGTACATACAGGATTCAGGTACGCCATAATTTAACATAAGTTACAAATACAGTTACTAAAAGCAGGCATAGAAAAGGGTAACTCAAATATAGTTTGATGAGAAAGTGTCAACACATATAAGACCAGCTGTTAGTGATTTTAAACACAGCTTTTATTGAATCTAAGGTAAGCTTTGCTTCTTAAGCCTGGAGCATGCATGAGAAGTATGTTATAATTTTAACTATGTACACAGCCACCGCTCTACAGGAGAATGGAAAAAGAGACCTGAAACAAAACGTTCACAATGCCTCGAAAGAAACTATCAGGCCAAACACAAGGTAAGTCCGCCGACCGAGATTCAGGAGCAAGTACCCGAGCGGCGAGCCCGCACACGCAGCTTCCGCAACGACAGCTTCTAGCCTAGTCGGGGACCAGGCCGGACAGTACACGGCACTGGGGGGGGGGGGAAATACGGGGCCGTTAATGCCCCCAACCGCCCTCCCCAGGCGCACGCGCGCTCCCTGCGAGCATGCGCGCGGCACTCGGCGCCGGCGGGGGGAGGGGGAAACAGCTCCGCCGCGCATACGCGCCAGCCTCCCCGAGCCCATTACCTGAGAGCCGCCCAGCGCCATCACTTTCTTTTTCTTGGTGGGGCCGCTGCCGGTGCCAGGGCTCGCTGGGCGCTTCTTGCTACGGGATGGGGCGCCGGCAGGAGAAGAGGCCGCTGCGGGGATCAGACTCGCCATCTCCTCCACGGCCCCTTTGTGCCTGGGCTGAGGATGCCGGCGGGGCGGCACAAGGAGATAGGGCCCTTCCCCCCCCTCCCCGGGCCCAAGCTGCTGCCGCGCGTGCGCAGTGGCGCCGTGGGAGCTGCCGGGTGTCTCGTTGCTCCTCCGTGGGTCGTTAGTGGGCATGCGCAGTAGGCAGCGCGGTGACCCACCCCCACGCGGGCGTTAGGAGGGAGCGCGGGCGGGCGGCGGGCAGGCCCTAGGGGTGCCTTGAAGGGGGGGAGGTTATGGTGGTTTGGCCGTGTGTTGTGGGGGTTTCTGCTGTGAGTGCATGGGGCTGCTGGGGTGACTCTCACAGGAAGCAGCCTGCTTTCTCTGCTCCCTGCTCCGTGGCTGTCTGTGCTATCTCAGGAGCGGCTGTGGAGGGAGAGTGGGTCCACGAGGGGAGTTCATCAGTGTGTATCTCGCTTTGCTGTAACCTCAGCTGAAGGCCCCTATGAGTGGGAGGCTGCAAAATGTGGCTAGCTGTATGTTGGCTAACCATAGGAAGTATTAAGTGTGCGGTGTTGGAAAGGAAGCTATAGTTGTTCCCCACGTATTGCAAAGACTTTAGAGTGCTGCCGTGTGCAGTAGCTTGGGAAGTGTTTTAATCTTGAAGTAAAAGGTGGTGTAAGGCCTGATTTAATGCAAGCTATAGTTCTGGGGTAGGGGAATAACCTGGCCCAAGCGTAACTTGTGCATTGGAGTGCAAGGCTGCATCTTAGCAGGCAGTTATTGTCTTAAGTCTGCCCAAAGTGAAATAAAGTTTATGGACAACATTGTTAGACCAAGAGAAGGACCTGTGTGTGTTTAAAATGTGTTGGCTTTTCCAGTTATATTAGGTGCCTTGATAAAACATACAGCCATTTTTAGTTATTCCCTTCAGTTCTAAGATCATGAGATCCAAGAGTCCTACCAATAGGTCTTCCATGTTACTGACCACTTTTTAACTGTATAATCTTTCTAAATGGAAATTGCCCGTTGTTACCGTTGTGATTAAAGCTTCCAAAATATGATTTGACAGATAATTGATAGTGAATGTCTTTATGGGAAATTCATACTGATAAAAGGCACATGGTGCAACACCCTGTGTTGATGTGGCTAGTGAATTGGTCTAAAGACTTTCATTTTGTTGGAATCGGGAATAATTTTGCACTGGAGCAACATATCAGAATAGATTTGGGGTGATTAGGACTATGATAAAAAGTATGGTGGCAGTCTTCTTGCAGTCTGTGCTGTTTTGTCCTGTGGCCTGGAGAACTAGTTCATGGTGACATTGTGTTAGAGACTGCTCTCAAGCCTCCTTGATGGCCAATAGAATTGTTTTTGGCTTCTTTATGCTTGCATATGCTTGAAATCAACATACTGGTCAACTTATTGGCTTTTTTTTTTTTTTTTTTTTTTGCTGCCTGTATATAGTGCCTAATTGTTAGGTTTCTAGCTGCAGCTGTATGAGACCCTGTCCCAGTGCATGCTTTGTAGAGGGAGGCAGAGGTCCAAGAAGTTGATATTCAGGCATAAAAATTAGGTCAGATTTATAGACACTGCTATAATGAGGACTGATCTTGGTCACAGTGGGGGTGCCAGGCAGTGCTGTATAAAACAAAAGCTTTGAAGGTGGCCTGAGAGTTGAGAACAAAAGCCTGGACTTCCAGGCTGTGTTCCAGGCACCTGTGTATATAGCAGAAAAGCAGGACAGGATTTGCTTGTACAGACATCCAAGGCCTTGTACAGACATCCAAGTCCCATCTTCTCCTTCCCAACTGTGGTTGCTACCTTTCTGTCTGTGAGTGCTTAGGCTACCAGCAGCATTTCAGAGCAGACTGGTAAAAGTTACTGCATTTGCTCTTGTTGTTTGTGATAGTTTTAGGCTGATGTATGCTATGCACTTTGTGTTTCTTCTCTCTTCAAATGACAGCCTCCCATCATGTGCTCAAAATGGTGACCTGAGTTTGAAATTAGCTGGGGTAGTTAGAATTGCAGGGGAGTTATATCCCCTGACAAAGCCAAATCTGCTTTACTGTATGCTCAGAGTGTTGTTCTTGTCTCAGTCGGCCTCTTTTCATTCCCAGGACTGGGTCTCACTCATCTCTTTCCCACACTCATGCTCTTTGCTCAGCTCCCAGGCATGCCCAATTAAAAGGAGGCATACCCTATCACAGGAATGTTTTATTGAGAGTTGAGCATCTATAATTCTACTGTAGACTAGATGTCGCATGTGAATCATGTAGAGAATTAATCTGCTGCATCAGTGAAAGTTTATAAACAGTGCTCAGCATGGCATTTTCTTATCTGTACCCATTTTTATCAGTCTACTAACCACAAAATCAAAAGGCCCACATGTATTGTAGCAATATTGAGTACAATGCAATTTTACAAGGTACCAAACACTTTAAAGTCCCAGAAGGCCTACAGCTCGTTGGAAAATAGCAATAATAGCAATGTAAATGATGAGAGTGTCCACAGGGGATGAATAATTGAATTATGGATGTGGAAAGGGCTCTAGTAAGGCTCTAGAATTGCAAGGCAGGTTGCCTTCTCCCCCGTTCTTGAATAGCTGCCTACACCCAGCCTTGCAGAAAATGAAGAGGTGCTGTTCTGGTGAGTAAGTGAAATATATATCTCACTAGGTTCCTGTTACAGACTTAAATGGGTAGTTTCTTTGCCATAGAGAAGAGGGCTTGCCTGAAGAAGTGTAAATTGCAATTGCTAGTTTGACATCTGTGCGATTTGGCTCTTCCTGCTATTCATTTTTAACCAGGCTCATGGTGAACACTGTTTCTCTCACTACTACTGCAAGGTCTATTTTTTAAATGCTGCTTCACTAAGAAAATTAAATACAGCTCGGCAATAACTCTGCATGCTCTTTGCTATGAGCAGTTACCCAGCCACCTATTAGTAATAGTCTCAGTGAACTGGGAAGGTTCCTTGTACTTTTCAAAATGGTACGGGAAGAAAAATGCATAAGGACCCCAGAGACTCCTGAATTGGGGAGAAGCTCTCAAGATGGTATCCCAAATTTGAGGCAGGTTTCTATTTTGTTTGTTTGTTTCTTTTTCCCTTTGACTTGATGAAAATTGAATACTAAGATAGTTTTTTTTCATTGTGCAGAGGGGCTAACTCCAGTATGAGCTGCTGAGGCCTTTGAAGCATGATGGTGCCTCATGATTGGATAATTTAAGGTTGTTTCTTTTCTTTTTTTTTTTTCTTCCTTAATGGGAGGAAAAAAGTGATGAGAGAAGAAAATATTTAGAAACCCTGCAAAAGGGTCTTTGAGATGAAGTAGGCAGCCCAGAAGTAGAGGGTGTTTCTGGGGCAAGAGAAGACAGGACTACAGAGCAAACCAGAAGTGAGCACCACAAAGACCCAAGAGTCAGTAAGTGCAGGCTCACTTGGGCCTGGCAGGACTGAGGCTCACAGTAGTGTAAAGGACAGAGGAGATCAAGTGGCCTGAGCAAGCAAATGCAGAGGCCTTGGCTGTACAGACAGTCTTGTTACCAGTAAAGTCACCCCAAGCTCCTACAGCAGCCTTGCTGGCTCAGCTGGGAGCACTGCCAAGTGTCTGTACATGCAGTCAGTCCTTTGCTCCCTGCCGCGTTTGACACTGTACTGGCAAGCAGAGCTGGGGTCTGGGAAGGCCTCTAAAGTCAGTCTCTAGTCTTTCTGACTTGTGTGCAGGCTGTTTCTGTACTTAATAGATAATCGTCAGTAGAGAACAAATCAAGAGGGAGAGATGTGATAGGGTCCTAGGAGGGCTCTACCATCTACTGCAGAAGCACAGGCTACTGTGCTACACACAGCTACTACTGCACACCAGACGGCTGTGGTGTGGGCTGCAGGGAAAGCAAGGACAGACTTAACTGGATGAGGATGACCTATGATTGTAAGTATTGATGTGTATCTGGAGGTGCGGAGACAGCTGATGGACAAGATCCATAGAAAGATATCATTTGTGAAACAAGCTTCATCAGAGCTGTTTGCTTTTTGCCGTAGTTCTAGTAGCAGCTTCACTCTGTAGCAAGTACAGATTGTGTCAGCTGTTTCTACAGGTACTGGAGAACTTGGCCAAGTGGAGTGGCTGGTTACGATAGGACACCCTCTTATTGTTGTGTTCAGTCTGTGTGGGAGCAAATGCCTTAGTACCAACACGCTTGATCTGAAAGGATCAAAGGATCAATCTACTGTATCAAAAGGAAAGACTGATCTCTGCAACTGTGAATTTATTCTATTACAAGCTTTGAAATTAAATCTTTCTCGCTATTTAATTTAAATCATACCTGCTTGTTTAGCTTTCAATATCCCTACTATTCTGACTTTTGTACTACTAGAAAAATGAGGGGTTTAAAATGAAATTGTCTGTGCTTTCTCTCATTGACCATATTGCAGTTTATAAAATTACTAGGTACCTAAAATAGTGCTAGAGAATGTGCATAATACTTTTGTATAAACACGGAATAGCATTGAATTGAAAATGGAGGTTTTTAAAATTCTTACATAACCTCTTTCTACATCTGTTTCTGTCTGCAGAGTGGAGATAACATTTTGCTATGTACTAGGTATTATTTAAAGTTGAATTTAATGTAAGAAGTTGTTGCTGTTGAGAGATGCCTACTGATGATGACTGTTACAGTTACTTCATAGGATTACAATTTCTTGACAACAGTATCAGACACCTTGTTTCTGTTAATTTTTCCATTGTCAGTGGCATTACACAGCTGCAGTTTGTGCTATAGTTTTCTAAATTTTAACTTTTTAAAGAGGCATTTAAAAACACCTTTTTTTTTTTATTGTGTACATGTTAACTCAGTGTTCTCTGCATTTTTTATAGAGGTTCTGAAAAAAGAAAAGATTGAAGTTCTTAGCTTCACTGCTCTATCAGGTAAAAAGAAGGGATTTCTGCAGGGTAGCTTGTGAGGTCTTGTGGCATTTTGTACATTAGTCTTTAAAAGTACTTGAAGGCTTTGATGACTTTTCACAGCCTGCAGTGTGAACTTTTGTGATGTGCATTTGTTCCCTGCAGTTTGCAGCTGCAGGCACTGCACTAGCTTTGTTTAAATATAATGCTGAATGCCTTTAAAATAGGTATTTGAACTTTGGATTAAGGAGGCTACTTTTGTAATATTAAAGGCCTTTTTGCTGCATACATCAAATATCTAACTTTCAATGCAATCTTCCTGACAGAAGCTTTGAAAACACCATTTTTAAGTCCTTAGTAACGAAAAAGGGAAATGGGTTCTTTAGAAATCTTTTGTGCAATTTTCCTAGTACCAGAAAGTACAAGTTTCCTAGTTTCCAGAAACAAGCAGTAAAAGAAGATTCAGAAATTTTTTAAGTGTTGGCTTCTGACCAAAAATTGTATGCATGCTTTGTCTAGCAAATTCAACCAAAATATTGTATACACAAGATAAATCTAAAACAAAAGGTTATGTTAAATATAGATTTTAATATGACAAGATGAAGTTCTACACTGGAAAAAAATGTTATATTTGTCTTTGATTTTAAACGGTATTCTATTTGCTTAGGCTGTGAAATGATGAAACTTGCCATTGTTTAGTTAATGTATTCTTTATATCCTGGATAGTTATTTGATGTGTAATATTTAACATATTTACCCACTGTTTCAAAGGATTTATGAGTTAATTTATTTTATGAAGTTTAATCTCATCTTTCTCAAAGTGAAAATTGGTTAAGAATTTCCCTACTTAGTTTGCATTTAGATTCTGATGAATGTTTTCTGCAGTTATTCATGTGAACAAGCTCTTGATTTCTGAAATACTCAGCTGAGAAAAATAAAAATGTCATGATAGTCATTTGCATAATTTTTAATGCAGTAACCACCTTGAAAACCCTGTAGGTTTGTAAACTGAGAAAATGTGGATTAGCTGAATAAGTAATCGGATTTATGAATGTAAGATTCTGATGGGATGGCAAGTAGTTTGCAAGCAATCTAGAGACTTAACATATACATACAATCAATTTATTAATAACTCTAAAGAATAATTCACAGGAACAGAAGTGTCCCCTGGAGTTCATTAACAAAGCAGGTGTTGAAGTCACTGAATAAATTGCTCAAAGAGATTAGCTCGTGCATTTCTGCTTGTTAGACCAAGTCTGCTATTGTTATAGTACTTTTTCAATTGCTTATATGTTAAGGCTGTGGCATTTTGTATGTTATTTGCTTTGTTCACTTAGTATTATTTTCTCAATCCCCCCCAAAAAAAACAAACAAACAAACAAAAACCAAAGATGAAGATGTAAAGTGGGGGAAATGTGACACCTGCTTGGTAACATCTTGATTTTGGTAGTTATTTGTCAGTCCCTTCCCCTTCCTCTCTTTCCCCCCCCCCCCAAATGCAAACTAGAAATGCAAGTGCTAGATGCAGCTACTCTATGGTGGGTGCAAAACTGGTGAGACTATCCAGTACCGTAGCCAAGGTTGTTCTGTGAGGGTCTGCTCAGTTGCTACTATGCAAACCAGATTATGGGGTAGACAACAATTTTTAAATTTGCAGGTAATACCAAGCCAAGAGGGACCTGTAGTTGGATGATAAGATTAAAATTCAGAGAAAAGACTAAAAAAAAAAAGTATATGCAAGCACAAGTTCTATGCTTTATTTTTACAGCCAGTGATTTTTAAGTGCCTGATGTGTTGATCCTTGGAAATCTGTAGGGTCCATGAGAGGTGATGGAGAGAAGCAAATTGTTACTTAGCATCAATGTAATTTTTGTGAAATTCCTAAAAAAGATCATATCTTTTTGGTGGAAAAAGTGTTCTACAATACAGAAAAGGTTGAAAATGATTGGAACTACATAAATCAGAGGTTGGGGTAAAAATGAGTGGATGGCAGTTGCAGTAGAAAGCATTGCAGCGACAGAGTGAACTACCAGCTGAATATGAATCAACAATATTGCAGTGCCCTGAAATATAAATGTCACATAAACAGGAAGCCTGCAAGGGACATGCAGTAATCCTTTCACTTGTCAAAGCTTTAGGCTCAATTTGAATGCAGTGTCTAGCTTTGGGCATTACACTGCTGGACTCTCTCTCCAAATGCTTCATATCTTTCTTGAAGAGAATAAGAGAATTTATCTGAGGTCGAGGAAGCATGATCTGTGAGGAAAGGTTGAAGAATTTAGGTTGCATGTGTGGCATAAGGAGGAGAAGGGGGCTGGAGGAGATTTCTACAAGAAAGGAAGGGGTAAACTGTTCTCTGTGCCCACTGTGGATTAACTCAATTTACTAAGCAATATAGGCCATTCTTTATACATGATCCATATTCTGTAACGTTATTCTTTTTACTAGTAAAAACCCCACTAGAAGAATCTGTTTTCTTATTTTCTGTGATGCCCTAAAGTGGGTAGTATGTAGAGGAATTTTGGTGTCCTGGGGTTTTTTTGGTTTTGTTTTCTCTCAGTGAGTGGTTGACTGCAAATTGGGAGAACTTGGGTTTTCTTTTCAGCTTTTGGTAGATAAATCCAAGGATATGAAAGGCTACTGCAGAGGGGAAGGGACCACCTCTCCCCATGTCTGCAATAATGAAATAAAGGGCTTGACTTTGCAGCAAGGAAGATTCAGGTTAGATATTACAAAAAGCTTTTTTCAGAGAAGGCAAACTTAGCCCTAAAATAGCTTGCTTTTGAAGGTTTTAAAAAACAGGTTAGATGTCTGCTGTGAAAGATCAGGTACAACTGATTCTGCCAAGAGACAGGAGAGTAGATTACATGACCTCTCAAGAATTTTTCCAGTTCTGTTTTCTGTGATTCTATCAATTCCATCATTATTCTTAAAAAAAAAAAAAAAAAAGGAAAAGAAAGAAAGAAAAAAAAAGAAAAAAAAAAAGGGGGGGGGGCACGGCAGATGGTCTGACATAAAGTAGGAATGTAAGACTGGCCTTTCAGGGTCAGACTGTTTAACCCAGTATTTCATCTTTAATGTTGTCCAAAACAGATGTGCAGACAAAACTATATGAACAGGGCATATATATGATACTTGCCTTCAGTATTCTCCCAGGCTGTAACCTCCATCTGTGGCTCAAGCATTTCTTGAGCTGTATGTGGTTTCTGTGTGCTTAGTAACTCTTGGTAGATTCCTGTTCTGTGTCCTCTTGAACTAGTCTGAGCCCACCTGCTCCATTACCACTAAAGATTTTATAGGTCTTTACCGTATCCAACCTTAAATGTCTCTCTCTTTCTAAACAGAGGAGTTCTAGCTTAGTTATTTGTTATCTAGAAGAAGATCCTTGGATCCTCCTCGTTGGCTCTCTTGGAACATTTTCAGCTCTACTGTATCTTCTTTGAGCTGGAGGGGAAAAAACCGCACACAGTATCTAAGATGTAGGCACTCCATAACTCTATACAGTGGCAAAGCAATGTTCTCTGTTTTATTCTGAATTCCTTTTCCAATAATTGATTATCTTTTTTTGACTGCTATTGAGCACTAAGCTTGTATTTCCATAATCTGTCTCTCATAATCTCAAGGTAGCAGTCTCAGAGTAATACTGGTCAGTTCATTGTATATGTGAAATTAGGATAGTTTTATTCTCCTGTGTATCTTTTTACATTTTTCTACGTTGAATTTCCTGTCCTGGTTTATTGCCTATTTACTAAGTCTCATAAGGCCCATATGTAGTTTTTTTAATTATGAGCCCTAATCTTCACTACCCTAAATAGCGAAGTAGCATCAGCAACTTTAACCTTGCAATTTACCCCTTTTCTAGTTTGTTAATAAATACAATGAGCAACACAAGTCCCAGCACAGATCTCTATGAGGACTGTTTACTTTCCTAATGCTATTAGGAGGTTATATCCTCCTTCGTTGTTGGTTTGTTCTTGAAAGGTGCTTAGTTTCCAGAAGCCTCTTGAAAAACCAAATAGACTGTATCAACTGGATCTCCATTGTCCATAAGCTTGTGGACATCTTCAAAAACAAATGACATTACTAGTGAACAATGCAATTTTTTCCTTACATGAGAAACTATTCTCTTCACCAAATACAAATTTGCTAATTTCCCAGTGTTACTGTCCTAGTTCTGACTCATAGACTTGGTGTGCTTTTTATTGCTTGTGATACAATGATTTCATCATCTGTGTCTTCACTTTCTGGAATACTGAAATTATAAATGAATGCATTTTACCTCTTGAAAAAAGATTTTGATGAAGAGCATTGTTAACCATGTGCTGTTGAGCATGTCATGTTATGCAGTAAAAAGATTTGCAAATGCATGTGAAGTTTTTCAATATGCATGATTAATATTAAAACTGGATTCTTTTTCAGTACCACTTAGTGTTATATTACTGCTGAGATTATTGACAAAAAATAGGTATGTCAGCCTGTTGTGTCATTTTTATTTCCTAAGCTGTGTTTGAAGATGGCTCAGCAAACTTCAGTAACAGGGAAGAGAAAAAGTAACTTCAAGTCAGAGTTATGCTGTCCTGGTCATGGCAATTGCTCTGACTTGGCCAAAGGCCTGAATTTACTTGTTTGCATTAGGTGGATATATGCAGTCCTTTGCAGTTAAAGAATTTTGCAAATGATCTCATTGTATGAGTAATTAAGATCTCTGCTCTGTTAATGGAGTCCATCATTAAAAAGGTAATGCATGTTTTTATTTAATTAAAAATATTATATCTGAGTACTTTTCAAGATTTTTTCCCCAGCTCCAATTCCTTCCTTCCTCCAATGAACTTCTAGCATGGGGGGGTGTTGTTTCCTGTAGCAAATATTAAGTGCTAATATGAACAGAAGATATCACTGTCTTTACCACCTTTCATCTTTTATGATTGAAAGAAATGTTTTCTGTATTATTTTGATTAAAAAAAAATCATTTAAATTCCTCTTCTGAAAGGTTCTAAGAAATCTTTCTTCTCCACCTAAGGATCTGAGAATGCATGTAATTATATCTAATAATTTCACCATTGTCAGATTAGATTGATTTTTTTTTTTAGTCACTTGTGTAGATTAGATTCAACACAGGTGCTCGAAGTGAAAGAAGGTGCATTAATCTGCAGTGACATTCTGTCTCTCCCAATTAGTGAATTCTAAGAAATGTTAGATAATGGAAGTTTGACCATGTGAGGCATTTTTGTTCGCGCTTGGACCTTAGTAAAGTTAAGGATGATTAGCTCTTCAAAGGCATCCATCAGCAACTTAAGTTTTGGGCCTGCAAAAAAGCATGAAAAGTTATTGGAAATAATATTCTGGACAAATTTAAAAGTTGGAGGACAAATGATTGTTTTTAAACTGACATTTTGAGGGAGACTTTTATTAAATTACTGTAACGTAAACCTGTAGGGTACTGCATCTTTGTGTAATTAAAATGCCTGTCAAAATTTTGATTAGCCTATTCACATTTAACATGTGAATTTGTTTGTACGCAGTGGTTTTTCTAGTGCTATGTAACCTTGTTATTTGACATGTTTGTGGTTCTGTGTAGTGTTGAAGGTTATGCACTAATTTCTTCAAACTGCATGTGGTCAGACCATAATTTTAATTATTTTCAGCACATAGTACATTAACACTACTGGAAGTGAATAGTGAAAGACAAGTACAGAAAAATGAAGTGCAAAGAAGTGACTTATCTCTGTGTTTGCATATCTTCTGATTTGGCAGAATTAATGCTGGCAGTGCTTTGCTGTAGCTTGAAGTATATGCTTATTCCTTAATTATCTCAGTTACTGAATATGCTCATTGCATAATCTGGGGAAGCAGTAATTGAGTCCATTACTGTAGATAAACAATTGCCAATTTATAGTACTTCAAATAAAATCATCTTGACTGTAAACAGATGTTACAGATTCTAAAATATTGATGCTATCTTACTTTTACCATGATGAAATCTAAAGTGATTTTCTTAATGTGCACTCTGCCAATGCTCTTTGAAAATGCCAATGTTTTCTTTTTATTTCTTTGACAGTCTACTCCTATCAGATTAAAATATTTTTTCCTTTTCACATGTGCCTTAATTTTTTGTTGAGCTATTTATCTTTTTTGTTTGTTTGTTTAATATTGGCATTAGCTAATGTCAAGAAGCTAGTCCTTTTTAATAACTTAAGAAGATTGCCTTTTGATTAAATCAGAGCAGTAAAGGATATAACTTTAGTTGATGAAGCAATGATAGTTTTGTAGATGTGTAGGCAGTTTTCAGTTTCCTACTTAAAAAAGATGCAATAGGTTCATCTTATTTGAGGAATGTTTCCATAAATCCCAATGTAGTATTAAAACAAAAAGCCAAACTTGGTAGGAGCTTAATGTTAATAGCAGAAAGTAGATTGAACAGCACAGTGAGATGTAGGAGTTGTCCTGCAGATGACAATACATAGTAATTTTTAGGTTTAATTCCTTATATTTTGCCAGTCTATTAATCCACCAAATCCAGAAGCAGTGGTCAATATGGAGTTTCTATAAAGCATTAATTGGTTGTGTAAAACTGTACTATGGGTTGGAAAGATGGAATTCTGCTGCATCTGAAAAAAATCTATATTAAAAAAAACAGGCTTGGTTGCTTTCTTCCCCCCCTTTATTGGTAATTATGAATTATCTGGTCCTATAAAACATGCAGGTACAAGACCGAATCCTACATCGGTGGGCTTGCAGTATGCTTGTCTGAATGATCTCTCTTGTGGTGGAGCAAGGCTTGATCTAATTCCTCCTGGAAGTGGGGAAAAACTCTTCATTGACCACAGTGAGAGCTAGAACTTCTCCAGAAACAGAAGTAACTTTGGTTACTCAAGGAGAATTATGCGACTGTGAGGTTGGAATTGGGGCCTCTAATGTCTTGTGTGAGTGATGTTGCAACCCATATGAAAGAGTTTCTCTCTTGGGACTGCCCCCTTGTCAGCTTGTGTGTTCTCATATTGCGACATATGCTATACAGCAGTGATTGACTGGATTTCAAAATATATATTAATTAAGTGGAAGTCAGTCTCCCTCCTTCTCTCCCTCCTTCCCTGTTGCGAAAGGAGTGATGCACTTCACTCATAAGAGGGAAGCAGCACTACGTTTATTGCAGTAAGACAGCAACTTTGTTAAGTTCAATCATAAATCAGAACGATTTAATGAGGTTCGATTGGCAAGGTTCACTCAGTTATTTACTGCATGAAGGACAGGGTCAGATGCGTGTGCAACGGAGACCTTCCCATTGAGTCACGAGGTTCAGACTGGACCCCCTTGCTTTCCAAACTCCTCTGGAGAGGAGCCTAGGTGTGGCTGGATCCAGTCCCAGTCCCAGACTTGGTCAATGGTTTATGTCTAAGGGATTATGTGCGCAATTAATCAGAGATATAACTCAGCAAAGTTTCGTGAAGTTCGCAAAAGTTCAGCATGCTATTAATCGTTTACCGAGGATCTGTCGTGGGTAAGGAATCTCTCAACCTCGAGGAGTAACCTTGAGAGGCGTCCCTGCTCAAGGGGACGTTCTGCAGTGCAGCCCGCTGCCATGCAGGAGAGCTCAAGGGGCTCTGGGCTGCCCCCTATTTATGGGGGGGAGATGATTGACTCATAGTCATATTTGCATACTAGACGGGCCTTAGTTGGCGTATGCTCAATTAGCCCCTACATACGTGCTGTTTACAGGGAGGTCAGGTTGAGGGGGAGAGAGCACATCAGTGGGGGGAAAGGAGCACACCGTCACATTCCCCCCCCCCCCCCCCCCAAAAAAAAAATAAAAAGCGCTCTAGAGGCCTATCCTGCTAATGCTAAAGTTTTGCTGTTGAGTATTGTGAGAGTGGGTACATGCCTCCTGTTATGCAGAATTATTCTCCCAGTCTCAAGGGGCGATTTCATATCTTATGCCTGCAAAATGAAATTGATCTCACAAATACATAGCCCAGAAGTGCTCATTTAATCTTGGAAGTAGTCCCACTGAATGTAATGAGCCCTTAGATAGTAGATTCTTTGGGACTTTTATTTTCCTTTGTGCCTTATTCAGTGATAAGCACAATATCCATTAGCTTTTATATTTAACATCTACTGTTACTTACAGCAAAATGCATTTAGGTTTTGGCTTAGAAGTGATATTTCAAACACATAAGCATAAAAAGTATGTGGCAAAAGACAACAGTTAAAATAGAATTATTCTGAAATTAAGATATTTGAAGAATCTGAGTTGGCTTTGTGAAATTTTGAATACTACCTTTTTGAATGCTGCTGCAGGGATTGTAAGATTGGGTCTTAGTTGGAAAGAGTCTTACAGCTACTAGAATTTTTGAGAGAGGAAGGTTTGTAGACCTCGGATAGTAAACACTCCAATCTGCTGATAAACGCTGATAGTTAAAGTAACCCTGGCTTCTACATTGCTGAGAATAAATGCAGAAAAATACAGATTAGCTCCAATGCTGACAGCCGAAGGTATCCGACAGTGTTACCCAATGAGGTGCTCTGACATCTATTCAAGTCAATAGCATGCTTCCAATTGACTTCACCAACTTTGGATGAGCTTTTCTTCCTTAGCTGTCCCTTCATTTCTGCATGTTTCCCAAATCATATTCCTAAAATAAGCTTCCTGCAGGCTGGATTTGATCTGCAGAATTGATGTGGTCTAATTATATATTTATTAATAAGCTATATTTAAAGAGCAATCTCATTTTAGATAATTGAGACATCAGTTTTTCTTCCCAGACAGTTTCAATTTTTGGTTTTAGGGCGGAGGAAAAATTCAACCTTGCTAGAAGAGTTTATAAGCTTTCTAAATACAATGATTTAGTTAGAACAGCATTTCTACTCTGGTTTTGTAAAGCCACATCCCACACTGACCCGAGCTCAGTATGAGGCCTACAGTGCTTGACCATATTCCTTTAGCAGCATGCTTTGGAAGAGTTCATGGGAAATTGTGCATGCTTTTTTAGGTATTTTTTCTGAAGGTTACTGTGCTAGCATCTTACTGTTTGATTATTTTCTCTTTTAGAAAAAAGAGAGGAGTAGGAAATAGGAGGAAGAGACAGCAGAAATAAATAGAAATGTAGGCAATAAAACCAAACTAGTCTATCATGCTATGAGAAAATTAGGTGAGATGAGTTGACTTGCCTATTTGTTTTCACTTTAGAACTGTTTGGAAGGCACATTATCTACTGCATTGGTTTTCATGTTAAAAAATTGTACTCTGGCTCAGCAGTGCTGTCAAGAAGTACAGTATGTCCCACCTCGTTAAGATCTTGTCCATCTGGCTAGAACAGCAGGAAACCTAGTCTTCAAATAGAAAAATAATCAGTTTTGTACATTTCCTTTCTTCAGCTCTGTATCTGTATTCATCTAAAAATTCAATGAAATTTTCAGGCAAGTGCTTCAGGAGCAACAATCCTAATACAAGTGCCATTCAGAACATCAATGCCTATTGTTTGGCATGTAGCAAGGTGACCAACTATGAGAAATGAGAGTCCAAACAAATAATATTTTGGATATGTTAGGGGAAAAAAACCCCTGCTTATTAAATAGAAATACAAACTGTGGTTGATTGACAGCATAATTGGAAGAAATATTAGAAAGGGAGGACTTTCCTCCTCTTTTTGAATATGTGAACAGGATTGCATCACTGTTTGGGCACAGAAGTGCGTCACTTCATGCCTAAAAGTATGTTTTATATGGAAAGCAATAACTGAGCCATATAAAAGAGAAGTGACTTGGAGCTTATTTGATTCACTACAGTACTATTCAGATTAAGGGTCTGTTCCACCATAACAAAAGTATATATTGCCAGTTGTGTAGACACCAACAAACTACAGATGTGTCTTTCCTGTTGGAACTAAGAGAAAAACAACTCCAAAAGCCAGAAGGGGGGGGGGGGGGGGAAAGCACAGCAAAACTGCCAAAACATTGCCTATGTTTTCAGGTAATTGCTTTCATCACCATTCAGCTTCTGGGAATTGTAGCACTCTTCAGGTTAAAGTCATTCTCTTCATGGGATGCATATCAATTCAGTGTCCTTATTCTTTACAGCGGCCACTCGGAGGTCCTGCAAGAAATTGATTTTAAACCTGTATTGTCTTTCTGAAAAATACTCCCCAAGACTGAATGAGGGGTTCTGATTAAACCTTTTTCTTTCAGAGACCTCAGATCTTACTGATACAGTTCTACTAGTTGGAGTTGCAACACCGAATGAATAAAGCAGTGTGACTTTATAAGCTCACTACTTTGCAAAGACAGAGTGTGGCTATTGGTGGAAGGTGGTTGCACACAAGGCTAAAGTCCCACATCAAAGGCTGGATAGAAATCAAATTGTATTTTGCAACTGAGGTAATACCAGAGGATGTGTAATGGTGTGCTAATGAATATTGTTTGCAATATAAAAGAAACAGTTTTTAAAAAGTAAATATAGAGTCAGAAAAGAGCAAATAGGCTAGAATAATTTGTATTTATTCTCTGCCTCCTAAAAATATTTACATCTTTAGTTCTATTGTAGACATAAAAGGTAAGAGAATTCAGTGTGTAACAAAAGAAATGAGCATGCAAATCAATTTCTGACAACAGACATCAGTTAACAATTTGCCATTAGGTGATGTTTAACAATCTGAGAGTAATGAAAGCAGTTTTCAGAGAGAATAATTTACTGTGTTCTGGACTATGTTGTTATACACTGAAAGAATAACTATGCAGAGCATAGTCTTTCGGATAGAGAGATTTAACACCTTGCAAGGCATGAGTGTATCTTTGAAGAAGTCACTTCACTGAGCATTTTCTTTATGCAAAGAAGGATATTTCAAATAATAAAGCAAGTTTTACTGTTAAAACTGCTAAACAGTGATATGCTGTAGTGAAAATTGAGAAGTATGTAACTAAATATGAGTATGGTTTAATAATGAAGTACAGGAATAGGAAGTAAGACCTTGGATTTTCTTTGAAATTTTGTCACTGACTTTCTTTGCAACCTTGGGCAAGACCTCAGTTTGCTTCCCATAAAGACAGGGGTAACTTTACTTGCATTACAGGGTCCTGTTTGGTTAGTATTCAGTGGCATCTGCTACTCTAAGTTCTGCCATTGGTCTAACGAGAGTGGGACTGAGACAGTTGTGTCAGCAAGAGCTTTGAGAACATTAAGTAAAAAATATCGTGGATGTATAACAAGTTTATTTATCTCAGATTTGCACTAACCTAAGTGCCAGTGTTTCCAATATTTAATAACAAGTCCAGCGTATATTCAGATAATTAGATAAAGAGCAAGACATTGTTTAGATGCAAAGATGCAATTTAAAACATGTTTGAGAACAATGATACTGTGTTTACTCTTGACTCTAATGGAAGTGATTGGCCAAGACCCTGTGGAAATGCCAAGGAGTTAGTTCAGGGCACCTGGAATGCAAACAGCTTACGACCCCGAGAAGGTAATATACCTTTTGTGCCCACTGCCACCCACTGCATCTTCCTGTTGACCTCATCAGACTGATGAGTTCACACAAAGGTTGTCACACTTGAGGCACCTGACCTCAGAATAGTTCAATAAGGAAACTTTACATTCCTACACTCTCTGACATTCCTCTGTGAGCTCTGTTGGTAGTAGGCTTCAAGATCCCATGGGGACTTGTGGTATTTGGGCATTGTATTAAGCACATTATCTAAGCTCTCTGGAAATACTTCCTTATTCAGCTCTTTGCTCATGCACATCTGCTCGCTCAGAGTGGAAAGCTCATAGACTTTTCCCTTTTACATTATGGGAAAACATCTCAGAAATGGCACTCTGGAGAGTTAAACCCTTTTTACAAAAGACTTGAGAAAAAAGATATGAAAATAGATTCATTTAAAATTAAATACATTAATTTACTTTAATGCTGCTGTGCTGGTTCTAGACTATAAACTTGAGCTTTTTCTCATCTTCTCAGAAGTGCATAGCTCTTTGCTTGCACAGTTTCTTTGCTTGTAACACTTGATGAAACAATCTTTCTTCACTGTCCACCTGTGCTAGGATCTCTGAGTATATATCAAAAAAATAGCATAGCTTATTTTTAATTTAACATGTTTGTATGAAGGTGGGCGAGAGTGAGGGAGGCTTGCTGTGGCTGTATTGTGTAATACAGATGAAAATATAGTGTGTTTTTGTTTTTGTTTTCTTCCCCTGGATCCACAAGATTACTATCCAGGTAGAATTATTTGCACTGCATAAAGGAAGGGTTAAAAAATGCAGGCAAACCACAAGGTGGGAAGGAGAAGTAGATCAACAGTTTAAGCAGATTTTCTTCATTTTGTCCATTCCAAGCAGTGCTGCTTTGGCTGTGGCAGCTGCTGTAGCTCTAAGGCTGAAACAGCGGCTGCAGACCATTACTTTGAGGTGCTGGACTTTTTCTTTAATCCCTGTATGTTGGCCTCATGCTTAGCCATGGTGTACTCAGCTCTGGTGCAGGATTTAGGAATTGGACAGTAAGCATTAAAACAGGGAGTGATTTTTATCCCCCTTGTCCAAAATCAGTGCATCCCTGGGAGGAAGACAGTGAGTCTACTAATATCAAAGGTCCTAGCAACACAGCAAGACAAAAGAAATCTTATCAGAATCCCCTTATTACTCAGATGTATGGTGGATAAAAGATTTTATACTTGCATATGTTTGAGACTGTGGGGTAGAAGGACTTAAGAATAAGAACAGAACTGTATGAATGTTAGACTATTTCATAATATCTGAAAATTGTTAATGAAGTCTGAGTGTTGGTTTATTTTATGGTTTTACAGAAAAGCCTCTTTATGTTTTAGATAAATTATTTGACCCCCCCCCCCCACACACACACATGTTGTCCACTGGTTCCAGAAATCAAAACCCCATGGAGAGTACATGGATTCCTGTGGTCTGGACCAGATCATAAGGGCAGCACTGAATTAAGAAATGGAGGCAATAGTTGCCTTTTGCTTTTGTCAGCAGCCTGCATGTCTACAAAGCTCACCTGCAGCAATTAAGTATTGCCAGTACATTGCTATTAAACACATATTTAAGTGGACAGCTAGCTGAAATTGATCCACCTAGAATTATTGCCATTTGGAGCTCTGCAGATTATAGAAGAGGAATGATCACCTTTATATTGAAAAGAGAAACTAAACAAAACTTTGGCTGGAAGCTGAGGAGGTGCTGCTATGTATTTGTTCTGGCCCTGGTAATCTTTCCCCAGGCATCCGCTTCTGGGACTGTCAGAGACAGGATACTAAACTACGTGGACTTTTGGTCTGACCCAAACTAGCCATTTGTGCAGGCATAACTCATTTCAAATGCCATGTGGTAAATGGCAAATATAATTAAATCATTAAATTGTAGTGGGTGTTGACCCTTTTAAAACCTTAATTGAGCAATAAAAGTGGAATCTAGATTATGGGTGGAGTCCTTTGGAAATAATATCTGGGAATGCTAATCAATGCACACTTTACTGTAGGAATATGAGACTAATGGGAAAAACCTATGAAATGCTTATTAAAGGCTTGCTCCAACTGAAAAGTGACTGGTGAGTAATGCATTTTTACCATGTTAATGTACTTTCCTTATCTGTCAGTAATTTCTTATGATGCTTGTAACTTAAATGTTCCTACTTCTGCTTGTGCTTCACAAGCCATATATAAAAGAAATAGTATTTTTCCAACACAACTGTTAATATATTAAGTTCCAGTCACTGCCTCCACTAGAAACCTGTGGAAGACAAATAGATTATTCACTTGTCACTGAAGACATAATTTAATGATTCAGCTTATCACTACACTAATGAATTCAGCGTTTTTGTGTCAGTTAATCTATGATGTGTGGAAAAGAGAAGACAGTAGCTTTACGTTGCAGACCTATCAGTGGGAAGCCCACTTCTGTCCTTTGCTTTTCTGTATTGGATAAGTAAGCCTATTTATTGTAGAAGCCACTAAGGTACAAAGCTGAAGCCCCTGAGTGCCACTTTTACAGTCCCTTTGAGAAGATACCTTCACTTTCAGGCAACTGGTTTCTAAATGGCCTCTGGCACCCCCACAAAGCTGCCTTGTTTCACATTTGGTGAAAACCTGGATATTGCTGACCCACTGTGTTAACAGTAATGGGTAAATAGTGAAGGATAGATGGAAGCATCTGGGTGAGAAATCTGTGACAGGCTGTTATGTCAAAATATTTAGTATCTGCTTCTGCTTTAATCACTCTTACTGTTTTTAAGTCAGTGACAAAAACATCCTGCTGGGATAGGAACACTGGGATCCCATCTGCAGGAAGAACAAATGTTAGACAGGCCTTGCTATTATGTAGACCCAATAGTATATCAAGCAAACATATTTGCTAGTTTTACTGTTGTTTTTAAGACTGCTTGAGAAAAGTTGCTTTAACCAGGCTTATAAACTTTCTAATGGCTACATAAAATTATACCTCATCTTTGTTTATCCATAGTGTAAAGCTACTCTGATAAAAATAAGAGAGACTTCATTTTTAGAGGTTTATTATACCTTTATGTTGCTGTAAGGCCATCTGTGTTTTTCTTGGAAGAAAACTCATTCATATTTCTTCCAGGATAGAACCAGTCAGTTTCACTTTGTAAAGGCTAGGACTGTTTGTGATAAATCCTCAGTCCTTTAGGTCACGTGTATATTTGAATAAGGTTTAATAGTTATTTTTCTTTTGTGGTTTAAAAATCCACAATTTGTAGTTGTGGATATTCTTGCTGCATGAAACTTTTGCTAATATATTGAAACATGTTGCTGTGCCAGAAATATCCTATCAATACAGCACTTCTTTTTTTCTTGTAACATAAACTTAGAAATAAGTATCAAAACAAATTATGACATATAGAGTAACAACAGGTTATGGAAGAATGATGAATGTGCTCCGGGTTTAATGTAGATCTTCAGGAAATGGAAGCACTTTTATATCTGCCAATCCCTTTTAAAAAAACTGTTAAACTTTTTGAAAACTGGTGTTTACATTCTTTGAAATCTTTATATTTAGAAGCAACCTTGTTCTTTGAAAAACTTGGTTTAAGCTGCCAAACATACTAACATCCTCTGATGTTGTTCTAAAGCTTGCTTTCAATAAGAGAATTAAGAGAAGGAAAAATTAAGGACTGGAAGTTGAGGAACTAACTCCTGTTGAGGAAGCTAATGCTTTGAAAATGTGGCCTCGGGTGGCTTGCTGCAGTAGGTCAAATAGGAAATGCATAATATCAATCAGGATGGATTTTAGAAATATTGAAAAGAAAGTGCAAGAGTTGCCAAAAACGTTCTTTTACCCAAGGCTTTCCTTAATGATTCAGAGTCTCCTGCAACTCCTGACTCTTCTGTGATACAATATACAGCTTAGGTGGCAGTAGCACAGTGTGATTGCTATTTTGTTTGCACTTGGTACCATATGAGTCAATACTTATTAGATTCTCAAACTAATTGGGTAGCATGATATCCATAGGGTTAGGCTTATGAGTCATTTCCCAGTCCAATTTGGGCTGTGCAGTGTCACTGCTTTTCTGTCCTTAAGTTCCTCCCCAGAGGTAGGACAGTGCCATAGTTCCAGTCCAAGACTGGGAAGAGGAGTGGGGTGAAGGAGACCTGTCCTCCCTCTTTCTTTTCCCCAGCAAAGGATCAAAGGAGAGGGGTTGTGCACACATGGGTTCAGAGAGCATCTATGGAAAGTGAGTGTGCAGGGGTCCTCATTCCCTGAGAAGTGAGAAGGGGTGTCCCTCCCAGAAACCGTGTGCTCTTACCCTTTGCTCTGGGTTACCGGCTCAGGTCCCAGCCATTCCTTCCTACCACCATTAGAGGTGAGGTGACGGGGAGCTGGGGCTCATGAACATCAGACTGGGTGGGGATCAGAGGCACAAGAAAGACAAGTTCTCGTGGCTATTGCTTGCTTGCTTGCTTTTCCTTTGTCCAAAAGGGAATTATTGTCGAGCAAAAATTCAGTCAGTGCTGCTGCAGCTCTTTTGGAGCAAATCAGTGCTACAGATGAAGAGTATAGAGATCACATGCTCCTGTTCACTTGGTTTGGATCACTGAGCAAATGAGCTTCTTACCCATTCTTGATTCATTGCAATGTCACTGGAGCAAATGGAGGACATACAACACTTTGTTCTTGCTCAGGCTGAAGGAAAGCAGCATTAATAATAATAATAATAATAAAAAAATAGTTGCATTTGATAGAAATTTTGGCTTCTGGGGTAAAAGTCGTGTATGACTACCTCTCAGAAGACACTCCAGGAAAAGTAGTGAAAGGAGATATCTTTTGGCAAATTGCTTTTTTGGGATTACTGAGAGCAGCAAGTTGAGAAACAGAAGAGATGAAGCTATGTGGGATCCCAGCTGACCATAAGAAATCAAATTGTGCTCTTTAGAAGAAAACCGATTGCCAGATTTATTAAGCTTTAATCTTATTTGCAGTTAGTAGCCCCAAAGAGAATGTGTTGCTGGAGACCTTGCAAGAACAGGTATTGCAGACAGCTTGTGGAACAAAGACAATGTGATGGAAACAATGCAAAAACAGTTCAACATTTGCTATAATAAAGTTAGCTTATGACTTTCTTTGTAACAAATTCAACAATAAATGCCAATTTCTTCATTGGCAATTACCTCTAGTGGGGCAAACACATCCCCAAAGTTGATGTGAAGAGAGTATTTATATATATATATATATATATATTTTTTTTTCTTTTTCTAGAGTGGATTGTATCTGGCATGTAAATATACATTTTATTTCTACAGTTTTCTTTTAAAAACACCATGCTGAATGAGTGTAAAATGCAAGTGCTACTTGTTTGCATTCGTTTCAAATTGGATGCTTTTTCAGATTCTCATGCAGTGAACTGCAGAATGCTGACATGGTGACCTGCTTCAACTAGGGAAGATTTCTATCCCAGTTCTGTGAGAATTCTTTGGCAAGGCTGCTCATAGTTGTCCTCATGACATAAGCCAAGCTACTCACATGAATTACAATTACACATACCTTATCTGTGGGATCAGGATGGTCCCAAGATCTGGCTCCAGGTACCTCCATGTGCCTTGCAGGTAACCTGAGTCTGAGTTTCTCATCTGCTCTGAATTTGACAGCTCTGGGATTTTTCTAGGAAAGATCTTTTTTTTTTTTTTTTTTTTTTTTTTTTGTCTTGTTCAGTTGACCTTTCTGCTTTTGCATGTGGGCCAGACACATGATAAAGGCCTACCCAGGTAACTGTGCCCTTCAGTGCCTGTTATAGTACCAATTACACTGGGGGTTGCCTTCTGCAGTGTACTACTGTTTGCCCTAGATCTGGTCTCTTAGGGTGGCCTGTGCATATTAGTAGAGTAGAGGAGTGACATAGTTTGGCCTTAAGATGACTTGACAAACATTAACCAGTGTTTGAAATTCCCCTGACACACACACGCAGTGTTGTGCATATATAATTTCTTGAGAGAGTACCATGAAATCAGAAGGGTGGCACTGACAATTACAAACCATTAAAAAGATTTACAAATTCTATTTGCTCTCATGACTTGAAGATGTACATATTTTAAAATAAAGAAATAACACTACAGAGTTGATTCACTAGTGCTCTGCAATCCATTAAACCTGAATCTCAATATACTTCTCTTAATACAACTGCCATAAACTTAGTCCTTAAATTTTACATTTTTGAATGTACACTTACTCCAAAGATGTATCTCTTTATCTGTGTGATTTAGTGAATTCATGTCACTTCTTAAAGTGTCTTTGACTGTGTCTAGAGGTCTCACATTGACTTTTTTTTTCATGAAATTGATAACTTTTTTGCTAAGTGAGTTTCCTAGACTTAGTTGCAGTGCAACAGAATAGATAATTGAGCTGACATAAAGACATTCCACCAGAGGGATTTGGGACACACTCTACAGCATCATCAGTCATAAAGGAACAAGTGTTAAGCTGCTTTCATATGGTAAAGTGCTTGCACATGATAAATCATCCTTGCTATAATGGCTAGCATAAATTGAAAAAACAGAGTTTTGACATAGAAAAGCCTGATACTCATTAAATTATCTGGCTGTGTATAAACACGCATGTATTAATTCCTGAGCCTGTAAATGCTAAATGTAGGCTAGCTCTATAGCTCTTGAAGTGGTGTGCATCACCTCATGTAGGGAAGCTGACTGTACAAATACAGGGTTCCTAATAAATGTATCAGCTGAGCAATCCAGCAAAGCTCAAATATGTTCTTTAAGCAAACAGGGTATCCAGTTCAATTCATTGGAGGTGAGCTATGTGTGAGTGCTATGCTGGACCAGGACCTAAATGAAGAATGCCTCTTTGTTCTGCTACTTATGCATTGGCTACCTTGGTATTTTTACACATAGGTTTACTCTGTGAGCTGATGACAATTTTGAGCCCTTTTTCAAAATATATTATATCCTACCACAGATGTTCAAACTTTAGTCAAACCCACTTTTAGTCTAATGCTCAACCTTGCTTGGCTAGATATTTTCTCTCCTCCAGTGACTATTATCCACTTTTGACTCTCTCCAATGAGGCCATAGCCTAAGAACAGACAGCTGGAGTCTGACTGCAACAATAGTGCTACTGTCTAGTCTCTCCTACTTGAAGATGATGGGTCTGAAATATCTTAATACTTCCAAAAATAGGGAAGTACATAGTGATCAAAATATGTGTACAGCAAAATACACTGAGGAAAAGGATTCCATATGCTCTCTGCCTAGCAAACTAGACACTCATCTTCAGCAGATCTGCAGGGGCATAGAAAGATTCTGAACTCACTGGCTTCATCTCAAGAAGAAAACATTCCAAATGAATCACTGGGAAGCTTAAGTACCTTTAAAAAAGGCCTACATTTATTTTGGAGGAGGCAAGAGCAAGTAGCACCAGCATATGCAAAGCGCTGCAGGAAAAAATAAACCTTACAGCTAGAAAAAATAAAAATATTGTAAGGGTAGTGGCTGCAGTAACCATGTGGTGGGTAAAGGACTAGAACCAGCCAGTGTCTGAATAGCAGTATCGTAAAAGGGAGAAATAAATAGAAGCGTCAGTAAAATTCCTTCTGCTACAAAATTGTAGCATCAGTATGAGTTAAGCACTTGCTTAACTTTGTCTGCACACCTTCCTTTTTTCCCCCTGCATTGTTTAAATTGTATTTAGAATATAGGGTTTCTGCCAAGGAATTTATTAAATATATTTATAATGAGCACAGCATGTTTTTGTTTTATATAAACAAATGCATCTTTATGATTATACATAACTTCAAAGACTAAGATTTACTTGTCAGGAAAACCCAGTATTTTCTCCACTGAACTTCTGCTTGTTAGTTAGACTTTTTAAAGAGGGCATATAAACATTGATTTGTAAATTTTAAAAAGCTAAATTTGAGAGTATGGAAAGGTGAAACACTTCCCAGAATTCCAATGTCCAGTATATATTTGTTTTCAAAGTCATTTTCTAGCTGAATTAAATACTCTTTGTACACAAATACTATTATAGAGCACGTCTTAACATTTTGATGCTGCAGTGGGTTTCATGTCTGTGATCTGCTGTATCGTTCGGAGGCCACTGCCAACAGGAGGTACACTGCCTATTACACTGTAAGGACCCCATGCAGAGTTTACTTTCAGCCGTGGGTACTCAGATTGCCACTGGTGTGCCATGTGAGGGGTGCACAAGCTGTGCCGAAGCCATACGTGGCCCTGGAAGGTCCCTGAACGGCTGTCTCAGGCAGCACCCCTCAGAAAGCTTGGGCAGGGCTACTGAGATAAGCAGTTCTTGCGCGTTCACGTGGACCAGACCGACTCTGAAGAGTGTTTAATTGTGGGTGTAGCAGATGCCAGCGCAGCAGTGATGACACAGAAAAAGTACAAACCCTTATACAAAGCTGCAATCCCTGCTTGCAGCAACGCATTAGTAGCCTGAAGCGTTTTATATTTATATATATATATAAAAATACAGGTGTTGCATAAAGTACAGTTACAGGATGAGGAGAAGGGAGCCGCAGGCCCACAGCACTCAGGATGCCTTGACCCACACTGCTCCCGCCCTTGTGTGTGTAGTCTACCAGCAGCACCGCCGCGGGGAAGAGGCTGCGCGGGCAAAGCCCGCACTTCCCGCTCGCTGACTTGGGCGCCACAACCCCCGGCCCGGTGCGCCCTCCCCGGCCCCGGGCAGGCTCCCCGCCCCGGCGCTGCCCCCCGGCCGCGGCTCATAGCCGCGCCCCGGGTACCCACCCGCCCCGCTCCACAGAGCCATTGCGCAGCACGCCTCCCACATCCGGGTGAGCGGCGGAGCGGGGCGGGGCGCGCGCCGCGGCCGTAACCACCCCGCCCCGCCCCCTGCCTCCTGCCCCCGCCCCCGTGCCGAGGATGGAGCCGCGGCGCTGAGGAGGGCTCGGGCGGCTGCGGCGCGCGGGAGAGTGGCGAGGGGCGGCCGGAGGCGCCGCCGCTGGGGGACTGCGGCTGCTGGCCTCAAGGCGCGGAGGGAGGCGGCGGCTGCTTCGCGGGGCTGTGCGTAGCCGTACCGCGCCCGGCGAGCGCAGGAAGAGGGGGGCTGAGGCGGCGGCGGCGGCGCAGTTCTCCCTTCCTGGCTGCGGAGCGAGGCGGAGAGAGGAGGCGCCGGGTGCCCGCGACCGGCTGCCCGGCTGCGCCACGGCGGCGGCGGGTGGGAGCGGCTGGTCGCCGCCGCCCCCCGCAGGACCGAGGCCGCGGGGCTCCGCTCGCGGGCCGCCGGCGGCAGGAGCGGGCGGCGGGGCCCCCGGCGTCGGGCACGGCGGCCAGGTGAGTGCGGGCGGCGGCGCCGCGCCGCGGCCCGTCCCGCTTTCCTTGCCCCGCGGCTCGGGGCGGCTCGGCTCGGCGCGGCTCGCCTCCTCCCCCCGCCTCACCGGGAATGCAGGAAGGGGAAGAGCAGCGCTGCCGCCGCGCCGGGCTGGGGGCGGTGGGGGCGGGGGGAGGTGCCGCCTCCCCGCTGCCCGCCGGCGGGGGGGCCGGGGCATCCTGCCGCCGCCCTGGGCGGCGAGGGAGGCGCTGCGTGTCGGGGGCAGCGGGGAGCCCCGCGGCGGCATCCCTGGCCCGGCCCCGCTGTCACCTCCGGGTCGGTCACTTAGTGGTCGTTGTGTAACGCGGGGCGAAATATTTTAGACTCTTATTTGGCGGAATCCGGATCAGGCTTATTTTGTTTCCCTTTAATTCATTTATAAAGCTGAGGAAAATTAAGGCTGTCGTTCCAAGTAGCTGCCTGAAGCAAGTTAGTCCTCCTGTGTCTTTACCCGTGTTAACAGAGGGCTGGTACCTCCTTCCACCCCAAGAAAGCAGAAGTCGTCATGCTGTGTCCATTGCCACCCCCCTCCCCGCATTATTATTAAATATGGCCACGTTTTTAGGTCCTGCTTGTTTTTAGCAGTCCCCTGAACCTGTCACTTTGTACACTTACAGGAGTGAGATACTGAAATGGAAACTGATTTTTTTTGTGCAGCAGCTGCTGAGAGAAATAACTTTTATGGCTATCGAACCAGCATCTTATGTTTATATAAATTATGTGAGCAGCACATGAACGGTGAATGAACGTTAACTAACAGCTGTGCAAAGCCGAAACTATGTAACTAACTGTGTATTTTTATACACTGCTGCTCTTAACTTAGCTCCTTTGCAAAGGCAGTGAAGATCATGCTACTCTGAACGCTCGGAACACCACAAAACTCGTTTTTCTTGTAAATACAAAGGGTTGTTTATAGTGGAGAAAGCATTTCACTTTCCAGTGCCAGCTTCATCGTTTTCTGTGACTTGGAATTTTGTCCGTGTCCTTCTGTCATGTTGGCCTTTTATAAGTGGTATTGCTAGCACTCTGAATTTGAATTTGTTGCTTTTTGTCAGGCTTATCTATAAAACATGAAAGCAAATCAGAGAGGAATATTTCTCAAATGACTGTAGATAGGGAGATTGTGGCAGCATGGTTGTCATCAGGAAATGATACATAATGGTACCTGGTAAGGGCACCACATACGAGCCACCCTTGGGATGAAGGGGATAATGATAATGCTTCAACTATTATTGGATGCTCTCTGGCTTTTCAGAATTGTAAACTGTGTGAATGAAGATACTTTATTCCTTAATTTGGAACAGTGCAATTCAAAGACACAAATGAAAATCATGGAAATGTTTTAAAAATACCATGTGACAGTCATTGCATAGCCCGATGGTGAGGTGGTGCAGTTCCACTTTTTTATAAAAAAAAACTTGCACACACACACCCTTCTCCTACACTCCCCCCCCCCGTTATCCTTATCATCTCAAACTGGATTTGTTAAAACACATCCAGGAATCGGATATACGTCGAAAGAATGGAGGTACTTCAGTATAAATTTCAAAGCCAAATTGCTGTTTTGGCAAAACAGAATCCTGCTGTTTTGTTTCTGGAAGAACTTCCTTGTCTTTGGTTCTGTCCTTTCTTTGTTGCACGCACATCGTAAAGCTGCGTATTAGCTGTCAAGTTGTTAGATACCTTTTTTTCTTCAAACAGCATGCTATTTCTATGATAGTCTTTGAGATAAGAACAAAAAGTAGTTTTCCAAGGACACTCATCTAAAAATAGGGTACTTCGAAATACTTAAATCAACTGAATGTAATTTAAATTACATTAGGTTTAGTTCATGAGACAAAGGATTCTTGAAAGATTTTGCATTTTATATTTTGCGTGACTTCAGTGCATGTGGTAAGTGTCAGACTATCCACCTGGCAGGTTGAAGTTTGATTTACAGGACCAACACAGCATGGTCCTCAGTTTCACCATCTTCCTCAGTCTGTTTCTTTAAAGATCTTCTGTGTGGAAGTACAGAAACTATCTCTAGATGTAGGTTTGACTGTATTGGGAGCCTTGAGTGCCTACAATGAAAAGCCCTCACCTAAAAGTTAAAACTAAACTTTTTTTGTGTGTGTAAGATGTATTTAAGCTCACTTTAAAAATTGGAGTGGTGCTTTTGAGAATAATACTTTTTCATACTCATAAATCATTTGCTTTGAACGATAATTCTGTTTTTCTTTTTTATTTTTGTTAAATTAGCCAAAACCTGGAAGTCTGAAATGCTATCAATGAGGTCAAGTTATATTGTATGTTTTGCATTCTAGCATTGCTTTTTAGGATCTTGATTTTGAAAGTTTGCTTGGAAGGTGGTTCCCCGCCCCCCCGCCCCCTTCCCCCAGTAGTTCCATTTTAGTTCAGTTTGAGTTTTGGCCAACACAGTCACTTGAACATTGGAATTGTCACAGTGGAGCTTATTCAGAGTTCATCTGGATGAATATCTTGTTGCAGATAGTTTTGAGAAGTGTTACAGGAGACATGTTGAATACTTCTGTCTTAGTACAGATCTCATACTAATACTTGACAGAAGTAGACTTGAATCCTTAACTGTGATGTTCCTTATTCTGTTCCAGGCTTTTGTTAACTATAACTCATACATGTCAACTTTGAATCCTTTGACTATTGAAATTATTTTCCTTTTGTTTACTTTGTTTAGACTAGCTATAACTGTGTATTTTTCCATGTCTTGCTTCATAATTCTTTTCTTCATATTAGCAATACAAATTTCTAAATCTGCTCATGCAGGTTTTTTCAGATATTTCATCTAATCCTGCAGCAGCCTTTTTTGAGATAGTGATGAAGAATGAGCCACTAATTTTATATGAAGATATCACACTTTTGTTAGTGCTTGTCATTGGTCCTCTTGAATCTTGGACATTTTTAATTTACAAGAGCTATGTTCTCAGATTGAACAGAGGTAGTCTTTGAGTTCTACCTCTTTTATACTAGATCTAGTGAATTTAGAATGTTGCTGACCATATTAATAAGTCTGTTTTTAATTTTCAGTACTACCCCTTTTATATTTACCAACTTTGAGTTTCATATGCTGCTGTATTGCCTGTACATCATGGTTGATTAGCTGCCAGTTGGTTACATTTCTGGTCTTCTGTCCTTGACTAACCCATATAGCTGTTACTTTTTCTACTTTCTTTTCCAGATTGTTAATGAGTACCTTTAAGTGTCACTTGCTTTATGGATCCTTGAAGCATCCTGATTTTAACCTTTTGTCATGTTGAAGTTTGACTATGTATTAATAGTCTGAGCTTCCTGTTTCTTAGCTAGGAATAAAACAAATTCTTTAAAACAAAATATAATTGAAATCTGCAAAATATGTTTGCAGTATTGTAATCATGGACTTTACTCAAGTTTAGTACCAAATCTATTCTTGATAGTAGTATTCTAAATTTAATTGCCCAAAATAAAACATTTTAACTGTATCCTTGTCATAAAAGCATTTTGACACCATCTTCTGCTAATTCTAGCAAAGCCTTTTTTCCCTTTTAGAATCTTTCTAGCAAGCTTAGTCCATTATGTGAAAAAAACGCATCATAAAAATCAATGGAATTGATATACTTTTAGCTAATGTATTAAAAAGCTTGCTAACTGCTCTATTATTCATTTTTTGATTGCTTGAATACTGCTTTACTCTATGAAATACAGAGGTTCTTAAGAGACATTCACTTTCAGTTAAACTAGAAGCTTGTGACTTTGAACATTGCATAAATATCTTGCATATGTACTGTTATAATAACTCCCAACTCCTTGAGGCGTTCTTAACATCAGGTTCATATAAAGGGCTGATTATAATCTACTAAAGAGTATTAACTTAAATTCTAAAACCCTGGGCTACACAGGTTACTGAATGACAGTTTATAGTTTCTTAAGGGAAATATGTCTTTGATTTCTTGTATCTTTGTCTGAAGGTTCAATGGAACTGAGCAGTAAATGTAAAAAGATTTCTTTGGCTGACAGCCTCAGTTGTTGCTGAAAGGAGATGTGCATGGAAACCTGGTTGGTTAAGAAAAGGTTCCCTTAACAAGGTGGTTCCTGTTGATTATTTTGCTTGGTATCACTTCCCACCCATGCTTCTGTTACCCAGAGGTTAGTTTTCAGGCATTAACCCTACTCCCCCTCCCTCTGCCTTTAAGTGCTAGATAATGGTGGTATGGGACTTGATTGTGAAAGGCCTTCAGAACTTTATTTTTTTGCCAGGGTGTGTCTGTGTGTGTGTGGGGGGGTTTTTTTCCCCCCTCTTTTCCCCCCTCTTTTCCCCCCTCTTTTCCCCCCTCTTTTCCCCCCTCTTTTCCCCCCTCTTTTCCCCCCTCTTTTCCCCCCTCTTTTCCCCCCTCTTTTCCCCCCTCTTTTCCCCCCTCTTTTCCCCCCTCTTTTCCCCCCTCTTTTCCCCCCTCTTTTCCCCCCTCTTTTCCCCCCTCTTTTCCCCCCTCTTTTCCCCCCTCTTTTCCCCCCTCTTTTCCCCCCTCTTTTCCCCCCTCTTTTCCCCCCTCTTTTCCCCCCTCTTTTCCCCCCTCTTTTCCCCCCTCTTTTCCCCCCTCTTTTCCCCCCTCTTTTCCCCCCTCTTTTCCCCCCTCTTTTCCCCCCTCTTTTCCCCCCTCTTTTCCCCCCTCTTTTCCCCCCTCTTTTCCCCCCTCTTTTCCCCCCTCTTTTCCCCCCTCTTTTCCCCCCTCTTTTCCCCCCTCTTTTCCCCCCTCTTTTCCCCCCTCTTTTCCCCCCTCTTTTCCCCCCTCTTTTCCCCCCTCTTTTCCCCCCTCTTTTCCCCCCTCTTTTCCCCCCTCTTTTCCCCCCTCTTTTCCCCCCTCTTTTCCCCCCTCTTTTCCCCCCTCTTTTCCCCCCTCTTTTCCCCCCTCTTTTCCCCCCTCTTTTCCCCCCTCTTTTCCCCCCTCTTTTCCCCCCTCTTTTCCCCCCTCTTTTCCCCCCTCTTTTCCCCCCTCTTTTCCCCCCTCTTTTCCCCCCTCTTTTCCCCCCTCTTTTCCCCCCTCTTTTCCCCCCTCTTTTCCCCCCTCTTTTCCCCCCTCTTTTCCCCCCTCTTTTCCCCCCTCTTTTCCCCCCTCTTTTCCCCCCTCTTTTCCCCCCTCTTTTCCCCCCTCTTTTCCCCCCTCTTTTCCCCCCTCTTTTCCCCCCTCTTTTCCCCCCTCTTTTCCCCCCTCTTTTCCCCCCTCTTTTCCCCCCTCTTTTCCCCCCTCTTTTCCCCCCTCTTTTCCCCCCTCTTTTCCCCCCCTATTGTCTATTGTATAGACTACTGTTCTGCATGATAAGATGTCCCTTAAACTTTTTGCATTTATTACATTTGCAGAAGAATCCCATTACTATTAGTAACAGTGTTACTGTGACGTTAGTGAAGACTAATGTATAGTGACATGATACAAAACTGATGTCCAGTGACTAGTGAAGTGTTAGTGTACTGTACTGTTAGTGAAGAACAGTATGAAGCAACAGTTTGTTGCTATGGAAGTTCAGACTGTAGGACCAACTGAAGTACAGCTGCTCTGAAGTTTGTTCCAAATGCAGGAGGGAAGAGGTTTTGCACTTTTTTTTTTTCCTTTTTTTCCTCCTGTGCCATGCTAATATCAACTTTTGGAACCTTTACTCTGTTAGAAAATTTATCAAAAAGATCAGTTCAGTGTTCTGCTGTTTAGTTGAAAGTGTATTAGCTTCCTTTGGAGGTGGAATGTGTGAATTGCTCTTTTGTTCCACAGCACTAGTCTTTCTTTTTAAAACTTGGCTTATAAATTGTAAGGCGGTGTAATTAACGCTGGTAAATGTTTTGGAAAGTCTACTTTATTTCCATTAGTGTTAGTGTTGGTTAAGCTGCACAAATGGTAGAATCCCTGGGAATTTTTCTGTGAGATTTCTTACTGTAGATTAACTCTTACCATTTTTCTTGCAAGTAGTATATCTTTGTAACAGGATGTGGTACTAATTTTGTATTAAGTTCCAATAGCTCTTCATGTGAGAGAATTCTGATTTGTGACTGAAGTCATATGACAAAATTTATCATCACAGTTATGTGGAATAATTGAATTGGCACAATATTCCCCATCCAAATTGCCTATGAAAACTTGTCAGGGCAAGCAGCAGGGTATACATGATCTTTGACTTTTTTTTAACAGCACGTCAGGATAGAGTCCAGAGCTTCAGCTGCTGCTTCTTATCAGCCTCAGAAATTATTTATGATAATATCACAGTGCATAAATACATTATATTAAGTAGTTCTACAGGAGATGGAAATACTGTCTTCATTCTACAGGTGCAGCTTGGTTGAGATGAACAGAGACTGCAGAATTTTGGAACCTAATCTGATTACTTTCCTATAATCATAAGTCGCCATTATCATATCTTTCTCCATGCCATTTACACCTGTACTCTGTATGCTAGCAATGCTTTAGTGCAAATTGTGAATGATAATCAGAATTACATTGAAAATTAGAAAGGAAGTGATAACACCAGGATTCTTTTGGGGAGAGGGAGCAGGAAACGTTTTAGTTCTTTGGAGGGTCTGTGAGGGATATTGGTAATGGGTTGGAATCAGTTGTCAGCAGGAAAAAGGTTTGGAGGCACCCATTAAATATTGAAATAAAGGAGCTGACTTGCTTAAGAAGAAAAAATTAACCTAATGACCATGGACCTCTATAAAGTGAATGAGGTATCTCTCACTGGTCTTAATCGGATGTCTCCACAGCAGTATTCTAAAATGAGTTCCACAGTGGCAGCCAGGGCTAGGACAAGAATTAGGACCAAGCATAAAGCCTTCTCCCACCTCTGCCAGAAGTGGGTGACAAGCTGTTGTAATTTCATGTGGTTACTTCTTAACTTTTCTAGGTAATGCTTGTGTGTGTCTGTCCATCTGTCTTGCTCCTTTAAAAAAAAAAAAAAAAAAAAAAAAGATTTCTGAATCTTAAGATGGTGCAAATGCAAATTAGTTGTAGATGAAAAGTGATTGGTCAGTTGTGCTTTCACTCTTTCTGTGACATTCATCAGTTTGATTACTATTAAGAATAATTTAGCATTAAGAACAACCTGGGATAATTTCTGTATATTCTGCTTCTGACACTTCTGCATTAAATCCATTGAAGAGAGAACATTCAGTGACAGGTCCTTTTTTTTTAAAATATCTTTAAGGACTCATTTAAGTTAAACTAATGGATTTATTTACTTTTCAGTTCATTGTGTACTCAGACTAATTGGGTTTGATACACTTTCAAACATAGAAGCTGAATCTTAATTCTAAATGGAAAACTCAACTTTGACTATTGTTTCTAGAAAATATTTCTGGAAGAAAATATTTCAATTTGTGCTGATTGGAATACTTCTTTGAATATCCATTTTGTGAGATAGTGACTGTCATAAAGAAGTTAAGGATGCATTTCAAGAGCATTTATCTTATTTAGACCATTTTGTGGTTTTAAACTCTAATGTCTGTAGTATCATGTGAGTAATGGTAGTCTGATATCTTTGAAAATGGCTAAAGATAGCATACCAGAACAGTCTTGTTCCAAAGAGATATTTAGAATAACTGGTATACCTAAACTATCTAAAAAAACATGCAAACAATGTCTGACTTCATTTAATTCTTTTCCGATATATTGCAAAATTTTGCATTTTTTTTTCTTCAGGGCTCACAAATCAGAAGTTTAGGAATGTAAGCATCTATATTTTAGTAGTGTAGTAAACCTACATCATTTTCAGTTTTCAAATTTTGAAGATAGTGCACATATATACCTATCATGCTACAAATATTAAGCTTTGTAGAGTGCAACAGAGGTAATGCAATTAAAATATGCTTGTTTGAAATAAATCTTTCAAGCAAAATGGACCCTGTCACTGAAAGTCCTTTTTGTCCTCAAAGAAAGGCTATAAAATGGAAGTCCTTTTCCAGGCTGACATTTCTAAATATTTGATTTTTGTGGAGAATTTCTTGAACTGAGAGTCTCAGAAATACTAAGTTGTGCGGCTCAATATCTTTTTGGAGTAAGAAAGCACAGCACCACCTTCAGGAGTCTTACTGCATGTTAAAAATATGGTAAATCCTTTGTTGTGCTCCAAACTTCCAAGGCCTTTAGGTTTTTACCACAACTTGCACCTTGCTCCCTTTTTAGGCACTTTCTGTTTTACCAGATCTTATACAGAAGGAGTTGCATGTAGGTAGGATGAAAAAATACAGCACATTAAGCTTGCAGTTGCCTGAAACTTATCTTTAATCAGTCTAAAGTATCTGGCCTCTTTAAAGAGCAGTCTGTTGGCTGATAGCATTCTGGAAATGGAGTGTAAGCTATCTGTGGGGAAAAAACTCCCATCTGCTCAGTGGTGGTGTTTCTTTTGCAACTGCTGCTGTGGTTTGTGTGGGCATTGAAGTGAATTAGGAGAATAATGTGGCAGGAAAGGTGCGTAAGAATTCTTCCTTCATTGTAAAAGCCAAAGTTCACTTCTGCAGCAGAACAGAATGGACCAGCTGCTGAAATGTTAGATGGCATACTTCTCAGAAATGTTTTTTGAGCTTCAAATCAGTTTTAACTTCTGGCATCGCTGCTTTTATTTTTATGAAAGTTGGATTGAAATGTTTTCAAAGGGTATGGATCAACATCAGTCTTAGGTACTGTTCCTGCTGTGCAGAGTTCCAGAACTAAATGGTCAATTATTTAGCCTTCAAACTAATTCTGACAGGTTGAAAGCATAAGAAGTATTGGTAGCATAGCTTTAGGAAAACTAGCGTTCATTATAGGTTTAACATGCTTTAAAGTCTGTATTTGATGTTCAGCTATGAATAGATTCATTCAATTGCTAGGAACTGTGTTAACATTTCATCAAGTGTAAGGTCATTTGTATACTTGTATTTGAAATACTATTTTGTTGTACAAAATGTTAGTCAGGCAAAACTTGGTTACTTGACTATCCAGTAGTTCCAGCAGCTCTAACAGACTAGTGCAGAAAACATTAAATAATCCATAAAGTCATATAAAAGTACAGTTGGAAGAAAAATACCTCCCTGCGGTACCGCAGAAGCAGAGCTACTCTGACAAAAGCATGTGAAAAGTCTTACCTTATACATTCAAAAGGCATATGGTATGCTTGCTAAAAGATGAAGGACACTTTTTTTGGGGGGGGGGTATTAGACATTCAAGTACTATTTCATAATACTATTTCCATTATTCTGCTATGCTGTTATCTCATCAAAGGAAATAAGGATGTTAAGGGAAAAAAAATTATGGACAGTTTCAGAAAGGAATCTAGTGAATAACCAGACCCAGTTAAAACACTAAATCAAGACATACCTTGTGTGTGCAGGTCCAGCATAAAACCTTTCTCTTTATTAGAATGTGTTCATCAGGGTATATATCCAATTTTGCATTACAGTTCTAAATCATATCTGCAGAAGTAAGTTTTCAAAAATGTAAGATGACCAATACCTAAAAGAAACAAAGTCATCTTGTATACTGACTTTGTTAAATCTTTAAAAAAAGAAACCCCATAAAAACCAGAAAACCAAAACCCTTATTTCTAGAAGTAATTTATTTTCTTTCCTCCCTCAGGTTTCTTTCTTTTAGTCCCTTTTGGATTTTGTAGAGTTGTTGAATCACATCTTTTATTTTGCTTTTCCATATCCAGGAAAACTAATCACTTTTCTGCAACCAGTTAATGCTTGAAATCTGTTGTGTGCAAGAAATGGATTGTTCCAATCTCAGCTGTGATCTGATTTATAGAAGTGCAATAATATTTTATTTTCTTTCTCTGGATTATCTCAAAGCTTTTTCATGCTGTTTTGGACTGTTTTGACTTTTCCTCACCTCCTCTTTTTTTTTTTGACAGAGTAAGAACTTTTTAGGCTGAAACAATAGTTTCTCTACATTTCATGTGCATTACGTATACTTGAAAAATGCCTACAATTTTTTTTAACCACACTTCACTGTTTTGAAAAACTTTATAAAACGTCTCAACTTCTGCCAGGAAAACCATGCCTTCTATTTTCTGTACATCATGTGTCATCCACAGCTTGGGGGATAAGACTGAGTTGTGGTCACTTGTATTACTCCACTAGGTTGGATCACTGTAGGGTTTTTAAATGAAGAAACCAAAATGGGATGGTTTTAAAAGTGAATAGGCTTTCTTTATTGATGCTTCTGTGTAGAAGAGCCCAGACTTTGATAGTGTGCAAGTCAGGGACTGATCTCCAAATCAAAATTTTGGCTTTGAGATTCCTTGTAGCTAAATTTTCAACTGTGAGGCTGTAAAAATATTTGAAAACAACTTTCTCATAATAATCAAGCCATGTTTTGTTGTAGAAGCTAATAAGATGGTGATTTGCTATAACTTCTGTCTGTAGGGATGATCTGTACAACCTATTTCTTGTGTCTGGTCCACAGAAAAATTTCACATTATTCTAAGGGCCTGTGTTTGCTGTGGTATCCATCACTCCTAACCCATGCTGGCTAATTGCTAGTTTAAAAGAGCTCACATTGATTACTGTTGCAGCATACCAGCTTTATGGTTTTCTGTCATTTGTGATTTCTCCATTTCTTCCTTTTGCCCGAGTATGTAATGGGTGGTTGGGTGTATCATTAATTTTTATTCAGAAGGATGTGGTAATTTTTCAGGGGTGGGAGAGGATAAATGTATTTGGAACAAGCCAAAATAATAAAAATTCCTAGTAACTTTGTGGGGTTTTTGACATCTAGTTTGAAATGTCTTGCAGACATCGCTATCTGAAAGTGAAGCTCAACAACTTTTCAAAATCATCGCTGTAGTGTAACTGGAGTTTTTCAGAAAAAGGAAAAACTCCACCTCAAAGTCAAGTTACTGAAAAAGTTCATTTTACTATTACTGGTACTTGGAGGGTATGCAAAAATGGCACGATGTTTTATATTTTCCTTTGTACATGAGTTCTTGACTTAATTTTATTGACTAGTGGTATTTCAGTGTATTTTGAACAGCTTAATGAGTTCTCTTCTGTTTTAACAAAGTATTAAGCCATAACATGGAAGGCAAGCTAAGATATGTCAGAAGAGAGAAACAATATTTATTTAACAGAAAAGTGATGACTGGCATGGTTGAAATAAATTGAAATCTCTATGTGGCCAGCCATATTGAAGCAGAAATGAACACAATGGCCTAAGTGACAGCTGCTGTTTTTAAGGAATTCCCAATCTGACTGGAGTCAGTTTGGCTGCAGAAAGGGGGATCGGTTTGGTTCTTGGTGGCAGCAGCTGGAACAGTGCTGTTCTGGGATCGTGAAACTTGTCACGGGCTGAACAGTCACTGTCAGAACAAGGAGAAAAAAGTTTAGCCAGTCTTATGCAAGTAGTTATTGAAGAGTTGGCTTCCTTTTTGAAAAGAGTGTTTGTTTCAGATGAGGAGTGGAAGAGGGAAAGAATTTATTTATGAACAGTTTGAATGCTTATGGAGGAACATTAGCAGAAAAGCTTGAAACTTATGAAATCAACTGTATATAGACTAGAAGAATTTTAAGAGGCCTCTAGCCGTCTTAAAATTGTTTGTGTCTGAAAATCTATTGTAAGTGAAAATTTGTGGAGAAAATGCTGTTTTCTGTACAACTTCACAAAGAAATCTGAATAGAGCAATAAACATTTTCTTTTCTACATGGTTCTTCCAGCTATGAGAAGAACTAAAGAAAAAATGTAATATATGAAAAATTTGAAGGATATATGAAATATTTGTAGCCACTCACTTTGACTACATCTGTTTGAATCAAATGTATGGTTTTCAAGTAACGGAAGGGGCATTTTCTTAGCTGTACCATCATCGGCTAGGGTCTGTTCTTTGCCTGCAGCTTCTCTGCTGAAAGACTGGTATCATATGTCCAATATGGCAACATCGTGCTGTTACTGTCTGTGTTGTAAAAGCTAATAGCATAGTGGTTAGGTGAATCCTTGCCCCAGTAAAACATCAGAATTGCTTTGTCAGGAGTAGAGAGGTTGCCATTTGACACCTTTATATTCAGTTTGGTCTCCTGAGAAAACTGGGTTGATATGATTGCTCCGTCCACCTTCAGTCTTCCATCACCCTCCATGTCTGTCCCTGTCCATGCTCCCCCCCCCACCCCAAATAGCTCATAGGCTATTTTTAGTCACACTTGCTGGGGGAGGGAGGGAAGTCCCCAAAATACCAAATTGCTGTAAGTTTGGAGAAAATGAGTGCTGAGGCACAAGAGACACAAATTAATGCTCCTGATGGAGGCTGTGGGGGGAGCTCAGCAGTTGCCTGTTCTCTTTTGGCCAGCCAGTTGACCAGTGAGCCATTTCTTCACTGACCAGATGGCACATGTGAACCTTGGAACAAGTCATAGCATGTGATGCTTCTTGCTGAGTTGGTAATTAAGAGACATAGGAAAGATGTAATAATCTCATGTGGGGAATGGAGGTTTTGAACGTTGAGGGAGAAAGGAGAGCTCATAATGGACAGTGGCAAGGTATTGAGGTTATTGCTGGTGACAGAAATATATGGGACATCAGGCTTCCTGGTTCTGTTTTTCACAGGGCAAGATAACTTGTGTTTTATTGTGGCAAGGGCTGCTTGAAGATGCACTGTAATTTATTTCTAAGCATCAACTTTTCCAAAGATATTTTTCAATGTGCTGCTTGCTCCTACTGCAGCTGGTCTTTTTAAATTATAAAGAAGCAGCCAGCTGCTGCTACAGGGTATTTTTTTAGATGAACACACTGCTGCAAGTTAAACCACTTTGCTTGCATTTATAAGTAGCTGGTTGTGTTTCTTCTCCCCAACACAAAGCTTCCATAGTTTGCTTATAAACTTCTAAATATGGGTTTACTGAATATTCTTTTATAAGACAGGAATGATTTGCTATCTGCTCATAGAAGAGATAATTAGCTCATAAAGTGGCTATTTTTAGGTATAGTATCTCATGTTGTTCTTCTCTTGAAAAGCTAAAAAGAATAGCGGGAAAGCAGACTGCAAACAAGATATAGATAAGATTAACGTATTGTTCATACATGTAAAGTACGTAAGCCAATCTAATTAGGGAGTGCTATAATCTAGTTCAGTTGCTTTCCAAATACTGTGAGGAAAAGCAATGAAAGAAGCTCCAATCTACTCTCTTCAAACTAATATTTTCTCCATTAAAATTAAACCAGATACCTCATTTAGAAAATTGAGGCTTATTTCTTCAGAACTGTGACAGCTTCTTGGGCAGAAGGATTGCAGGTGAAAATTAATAAAGGGACTGTCTGGTCAGACTTTCTTCAAATTCCACTGTTGGATATTTAGTTATGACCTCCTTTCTTTGGTGGACAGGTATTCTACACTGTAATATTCCAGAAAGGAAAAGCTTACCTGCTTTTGAATAACAGTGTGTTTGTAATAATATTCTCCTGCTTTTCTGAACGAACAATATGATTTTAAGTACCTCATTGTTATTAAGAAATAAGATGTTAATGCAAGTTTGGTGCATTCTTAAGTGTTGATACATATGCTTTCACTCCCTTTTTTTTTTTACCTGAATTCTCTGCTGTTTCTCTACTGTAGCATTTCAAGAACTTCCTTGTCATCAAAAAGGTAATTGGTAGAAGAGAGGTTGTTTCAAGTCATGAAATGAGCACATCGTAAGTTAAAGGATAGGTTGTCTTAAGGTGTCTTTTAACTATTTTTCATTTGTTGCTAATGGCATATTAATTTTGTCTCTCTGATTTGCCTAACTGGGTTTGCTCTGTTTTTTTAGCATATTAACAAGAATTTGTAAATTACATGTAATATAATACATCTTGTTACATCCAAATTTCTATTTGTTGTGGTAATGTTCATGGGTCATTGACATTTTTTTCAAAGACTTATAAATATATAGCTGGGTCACAGAATATTAAAATACTGTACTGCTGGCTACTCAGCTTGTAATTATTGCAGAATCTGAAATAATGAGCTGAAATAATCTGAAATAGAGAGCTGCTACTTATAAGTTTGTCCGTATTAATTTTCTATCAAAGTAATTTGAAGCTAAGTATTTATGTGTCATACCATGACAATTTAGCTTAGGTATTTTGATGGGTGGTCTCCTGTTTTGGTGGAAGCCTCACAGGGAGGTAATTGTAAGTCTTAAGTTTCCAGTTGAAGAGAAGGTCTTAAAAATGCTTTTTCAGCTGGCAGTGTTTCTCTAGCTACTAATGATGAATTGGAATTCAAAACTCTTCAAAAAAAAAAAAAAATACTGCATGTTTCCTAGTGTATACAAAAAGGTTAGTTGATACTTCCCATGTAAGCCAATGTTAAGAAATGGTTTGCTAAGGGTGTGAGTTTGATAAGCAGTTGATCTGAAAGCTGAATGAGTTGGCAGGCTCTATTTTGGCCTATCATGAGATGCACAAAAACGTTGAACTTCATACTTGATTTTCTTGGTGTCAACTTAAATATTGTTTTGGATTAAGTGGTTTAAGACAATATGGTAGCCCCAAAGAGTTTCCTGTGTTACTAAAGAAATAATTTAATATTGATTGAACAAAAATACATTCATAACATTTTTATCATTTTATATTTAGCTAAATTTTTAAATGATGTCTTCATTTATTTCTTTTCTGAGCATGCTTGGTATTTTTGGTGCTTGGTGAAGTTGCTCTGTGGTGTAACATCTGCCATTAAAGAAAATGTTCAGGTTTTGTTCTTCTGTAAGTTATAGTTCTCTCTATATACTGTCCTTCCTCACAGAATACCAATCACCTATACTAGCTGACACACTGGTTATTTTATTTTTATTTTTAGGGGCTTTATCTAAAATGTAAATATTCTGGATGTTTTCACATTGCTAGCTAACTTTTGCTGTGACACCTTAAGATAGGCTTCTATCTGGAAGGTTCCTCTTTTGTCCCTTTCTAGAATATTCAAGTAAGAATTATTCCTCATCCCTGAACTAGCTAGATGTTTTGGGGAAGCAAGAATTCATACAGTTGATGTGCTTCCAATTTCTGGAAAATATTAAATGGTTGAATTTATATGAGAATAGCTGATGAAGATTTCCAATAGTGAAGGCGTCTCAGGGCCTGAAGTCTACCAGGTATCAGGCTAATAATTCCTCCCTTGTGCTGTTACAAAGTAGTTCAGGATGTTCCTGCTCCACAGCAACTGCTAAAGAGCTTTTCAAATCAAGATGGAGAAACAAACAGCTGGAGAAAATTTAAGAAATAATTAACAAGTAACAAGCCTGTGAGATTTAATGAAACAGCAATGGCAAGTCTCAAGATTTAAGAGTTAGATTGTAACTTGGTGAGCACATCAATCTGCCACTGCTGCTGAAGGAAACAGTCTTTCGCCCTCTTTACCCTGCTATTCTTTTACTTCCTTAGACCTGGATTTACTTCCTTGTGAACTGGTTTTCAAATTACTCTGGATTACAGCTCATTTTTTGCTAAATTAGTTTTAACCCAAAGCAGTGTTATTACAAAGCAGGAAGCATTGTGGGGATAGGAAGAAATGCTTGGGGACTAGGGGATGTTATAATGCTTTCCTTGAGCTGCAGTGCTAATTTTCAGTGTTTATAATTATGACTTGATTTTAGGCATGATGCATATGCAACCTGGATACCTTTTTTTCCTGGATGCTTCAATATCTTCTGGGCTTGTATGTGTGAAAAGAAAAGCAGTGTGAGCAGCTGACTGGCTCAGCAATTAGTAAACTCAGTGGAACAGGGCATTTCTAGAGTATTTCTTACCCTGTTTTCAGAGTTTGTTATTTCTTACCTTATTTCAGAGTATTTCTTATCTTAAGATTTGCAGCACTATTTGGGAAACTTTATGCTGGATTGCTACGCTGCCGAAGACTGCTTTAAAACAGCAATGTGCTTTTTTGTTGTTGGGCGTGTGGGGTGTTTTTTTTTTTTAAGAAAAGCTAATTCATTATTTTGTTGCCACAGTTTCCTTACCCTTGTTATAATAGCTTGCAGTATTCTGTTTCAGCTGCCAGTTACTGATTTTACAGAGGGGACAAGAAAGAAATTAGGATCGGTATTACTGACTGAATGCATTGTTTTTGAAATTTGATAACACTTCTTATGTTCCTTTGTTACAAACAAAACTTCCTGAAATGGGAACTGATATCTCACCTGAAGCCGGAAAATGTTAGCTTGACTGCCTGCTCCTTAGAAAAATGGAAGAAATTATAATAAAAAAAAAAGGAGGGGGGAATCTTCCTTCTCTTGCAAATAAGAAATGATAGTCATTTATCAGCTCAGCCAAATTTCAGATAGTGCTGCAGGCAGTAGAGCTTTGCTTGAAGACTGATGAAGACATCTGAAACTAGAATTTCTGTGGGAAGGTTAGTATTTATATGTAGAAAGACATATGCTCACTTAAGCAGTTTGTTTTAGGGTATGTAGTCTCCTGTTGACACTGACAGTCTTACTGAAATATTTCAAATCTGACAGAAGGCAGCAAACCATTCATTCTCCACTCCCTTCTGCATGTCTCCCTACAAAATTTTACTTTTAACTGAAGTGTTAATGTTTTCAAAGAACTGGGGTCAGCAGACTAGACTTCTTCTAGGGGTGGTACATATTTCTTCTGTGCTCTATGCTACCTTTCTTTTAAAGTTTATTTTTATGTTCTGTAAGCTTACTGTTCCCTGGATTAGACTCCTTTTAAATAAGCAGTGCATTATTCTGGACTTGCTTTAGAGTTATGATCTGCTTGTTCACCCTTTCAACAGCTGGCACTATTTTGTCCACAAGCTTTTAAGAAGCCCAGTATGTACCTTAGAACTTCAGTCCCCCAATAAGTAAAGGAAGAGAGTGCAGTTTTCTCATTTGCATCTTTGATTAGCAAGTGCTAATTATGTTTTGCAAGAGAATATTTCCTACTTAACTTGTAAGGATTTTTTATGGTTAGATTTACTTCCTAAATTAGTAAATGTATAATAGCCTTTTTCTAGTACTGTATATGGTCATAAAGGATTTAGTTTAGAATAAGTATTGTTTAATATTTATATTTCTTTCACAATGAGGGTACAGAGCTGAATAGACAGTAGACTTTCCTGTGCCAGTGCACTAGAATAAATGATTTCTCTGGGGTTGAACAGACATAATGAGATGTGTGAAGCAATGGTTTTACATTGGGGATTTTCAACCACTTAGCACTTGTTTGTCTTCATAAGAAAATATTATATCATTGAGATCCTTTGTAAATGTTGAAAAGCATTGTGGAAATTTGACATTTGCTTTTACAGTTCAGTAATTGATTTAATTTTAAGCACTGACCATTGTGAAGGGTTAGCCTCAGGGTGTTGCTTAGATACTTTCTCCCCACCTGTTTTCACTAGAGGTATGTTAATTTTCAATAATATGCTATAGATTCTACTACAGTAGTGCGGCATCTTCAAACCTGCTGGCGGCCACATGAATGTTTATTTCCTCTTCTGTAGTTTCCCATGAAATTAAGACTTTTGAAATATATCAAGTACTAATTTTGAGTTTCAGGGAAGAAAGAACTAAACCTTTGGCTAAAACAAATCTGTAGTTCCACTTCTCTACTTAAGGAACAGAGTTGCTATAAATTTTATTATCTCATAATTTGCTTGTTGCTCATGTCACCTGCAAACTGATTTCTTAGCCTGAAGAGGGCTGAGGTTATGATCTTTTAAGAAACATTAGAGCAGCATGTTGTGGCATATTTGAGTGCCCATAATTTTGTATCCCTCTGATCATGTAGGAGGTGATGTAAAATCTTTGTAGTTATCTCAATCTCTGTAGTTCCTTTAAAAATCATCAATGGGGAAATGGAGAATCTGTGTGAATTCACTGTGTGAATTGCTGTCATTATTGGCATTAAATGTGAAAGAAGGATGTTCTCTGAATGTCTGTTCAATACAGACACTTATTCAAATAAGAGAATTATTTTTGCAATCCACAAACATTGTGACTCCTATATGTGGCTCTGGCCAGTGTTTCAGAGTAGCTGGCTAAAACTTGTTTAGGTTTAAATAAAATCTCGGAGTACTGGATTCCAGTGATGCATCACTGTTTTTGTTCTCCAAAATACCTTTCTGGACTGTCAAGTGCCACTCTAGAGTGAGTGCCCTAGCCTTTTTGCAGAGGGTGTTGTGCATGTGATGACAGAACATTTGGCTCTTGGTAAGGGTTGTCTTTACTTATGGAGTTCTCTCGTTACTTTGATTTTTTTCATATTGTATACAATCCCATTCATGTGGATGTTGTTTTTAAAAAATGGATTTTAATTTTTGCTTCCCTCTTTTAACGATCACCTGAAAATTAAAAAAGTTGAAGACATCACCCAAAATATCCAGCAGTATAAAACAGGACAGTAAATGATCAGCAAGGAATATCTTGGCCTACCATCATCCTTATCTAATTTTCATTTTATAAAATATTTGGATTTGATGTGAGGCCTTCTAAGCATAAGCTGCTTGGATGCTGTTTTCTCCAAATTCCAAAATCCCAGCTCCCAAAATTCCACTTTAAATCTGTAGACTATTTATATGGACAGTTTAAAGGAAACATCTTCAGTTTGAACCATGTAACTTAGTAAGGAACATTGAAAACTGGTGCTCGCTGGTAACCTTAGTCTAAGTACTCACAACTGCTATTTCTAGAGGAGGGCTGTTAAATTAAAATGCTGAAAATTTTAAAGCTATTATTATTGCAACAGATGCTTTCTCCTTTTTGTTCACGTGCATGGTCTGTTATCTGTGTGCATGTCTTTCAACCCACCTGCCTGTCTACATCAACAGTGCCCATAGGCTGCAAATATTTTCTGGGTAACTTGCATTTTACATCAAGGAAATGAAGGGTGCAGTGCAGCTTTTTCACCTTGGTTTCTTTTTGCCTGTTTCTGGATTAAAGATGTCTCTTGTTTTGAGTCTGAACTATCAGAAAATCATTTGCTAGTTCTGTACATATTCTGTATCTTAATTTTTCGTTCTTGACAGGATTGAATGGAAAAATCTAGCCAGAATAGAAACATACCTAAGAGATATAGTTATCTATAAGACAGTATTCTCTCTGAACATGCAAATTTGCAAGCCTTACTGTGAAGATCAGAAACAGAGTCAAACCACTCTAACTTCCTCTACAACAGGAAGCTTGTGGACTGGGGGAAAGCCACATGTGATGCACTTACAGAGCAAACTAAGGAAACATGGCCTAGATAAAAGCCGTTTTGGGATGTGTGTAAAATCATTAGGTTAGCAGTAGCCGAGTGTTATTTTTCAGTAGTTCACTTTCAGAAAGGGAGAGAATATTGTACAGGGTTTTGTGCGTGTGTTTCAGCTTATCGTTCTTGTTAATGAACTGGATAATGGAATAGAGTATTATTATGAGATTTGAAGACAACAGGAATTTGGGAATAAGTGCATGTACATGTGAAGTCCAGACAGCAATTCAAAACAATCTTGATCGTTAGAAAGGTGACCTGCAAGTATAAGATATGGTTTAGTAGAATAAATTAAGTGCGTTATGTTTAAGTAGGAATAATCTAAAAATACAAGATGGGGAATGTCGCGAAAGGAGTGATGCACTTCCTTCGTAAGAGGGAAGCAGCACTATGTTTATTGCAGTAAGACAGCAACTTAACAAAGTTCAATCGTAAATAAGAATGATTCAATGAGGTTCGATTGGCAAGGTTCACTCAGTTATTTACTGCATGAAGGACAGGGTCGGATGCGTGTGCAACGGAGACCCTCCTGTTAAGTCACGAGGTTCAGACTGGACCCCCTTGCTTTCCAAACTCCTTCTGAGAGGAGCCTGGGTGCGGCTGGATCCAGTCCTAGTCCCAGACTTGGTCAACGGTTTATGTCTAAGGGATTATGTGCGCAATTAGTCAGAGATATAACTCAGCAAAGTTTCGTGAAGTTCGCAAAAGTTCAGCATGCTATTAATCACTTACCGAGGATCTGTCACGGGTAAGGAATCTCTCAACCTCGAGGAGTAACCTTGAGAGGCGTCCCTGCTCAGGGGGAGGTTCCGCAGTGCAGCCCGCTGCCATGCAGGAGAGCTCAAGGGGCTCTGGGCTGCCCCCTATTTATGGGGGGGAGATGACTGACTCATGGTCATATTTGCATACTAGACGGGCCTTAGTTGGTGCATGCTCAATTAGCCCCTACATACGTGCTGTTTACAGGGAGGTCAGGTTGAGGGGGAGAGAGCACATCAGTGGGGGGAAAGGAGCACACCGTCACACGGAACAATTGCTAAGTAGTCCCCCCTCAAAAGTCTAGGACAAACAGTAGATTACAAATTAAGTAAGAGTTAACAAAGCCATCTTTTTCAGAAAGAAAAGGTGTGTGTATGTATTGGTGTGGATAAACAGTGGCGTAATCGGGAGGTTATGTGCAGCTGAGCCTTCTGCTCTGTTCTGTCTTGTAAGGTTAAAGTATTGTATTGGTTTTGGCCATTGTACTTTAAGAAAGATGTAGGCACAGTTAATTTGCCACAGGAGGACAATGGTAATGACTTGGGATTTAGAAAAGATGGTATCTGCAGAAAGAATGATTAATTGGCATTCTCTTTTTTTGTAACCTAAAGAAAAGATCAAGGCAGAAGATGAGCCTTTAAATGTGTAGAAGTTTGCCACAAAAAAGGGAACATCTGCCCATGGTAGATGTGCCTTCCTTACTAATGGCAGCATGGACCATTCTTTGTGTTCTGCTTTCATTGTTCTTGTTTGTTTGCTTTTAAAGTTGATGATGAACTGATACAGGACAGCAGTGAACAAAGAACATATCTTCTTAGGATCCTTTGAAGAAATGCATTTATTAGCAAAATCACTAAAGGATGGATATTCATGTAAACAGTTAAATAGATCAGATGAACTTGGGTTAAAGCTCTTGACTGGACAGAAGAAAGCCTGGTCCCAGCTTTGCCAGCAGCTTATCCAGTAGTGAGCAGCAGATCACTTCTTTTCCCAGTTTGCCCATCTGTAAAAATGGATCATGTTCTCCACCTCTAAGGCACTTGAATCTTTTTTTGAGGAAAAGTGATACAAAAAAGCTAATTTAACATGAGCAATACTAATTTGTGTGTTGCATGTTATAATATGTAGAACCTAGTCAGATGTCTCATAGAAGTCTGTGCATTTGTTTAACTGTTCTGAAGGCTGTGAATAATTTGATTTAGAAAAAATGATGTTGGGTCTCTGGAATTATGTCACGATCTCTTAACACTTGACTGCCACCTTTCTAAAAGTGTTGTGTGATTGATGTTAACTCTCCTGCTGTGTGTGCCTGGGGTCATCTACTGTATCCTTATTCTTCTGGCCCTTTGAAACTTCTCTGTTTGTTCAGATTTGTTTAAAAATTGTATTACTTCTGGGAGATCCTTAGCCAGTTCTCTTAAAACTCAGACTGTAAGCCACTTCAGTGGATATAAAACTGCTTAATGCATACTGATAGAATAAGAATAGTTTTAGTACTTTAGTAATCTATTGTCAAATGCAGAGCAGAAATGAGTTGAAGCATTTGCCTTTTCTATTTTATGATATGAAAAAAATGAAGACACTGTCAAATATTATACTTGTCTCTGTACTGAGGCAGGTAAAGTAATAATTTGTTTTGGAATAAGCAGCTGACAGATGCCTTTTCTTCCACTGCCAATCTTAGCTTTCCTTACCAGGTATTTCTTCCATACTGTCAAGTTATCATAGAAGTCAGCATCTTTATTTTTTCCTCCTTTGTTTTATGTTATTTTTCATCTAGACAAGCAATACTGAAAGCCATCAGTTTAAACAGGCAGAGCAGTAAACTTGTATAATTTAGTAGGCTCGTTTATAATATGGCAAATATGATAAATGAGCTCATAATATATGGCAAATCTTACTTAAGTGTAGACAAGTTACACTTGCATTAAAAATGGAAAAACTTATTTTATCATGTCTGTTGAGATATTTTGTTCACTTTTCAGTTGTTTAGAAATTCCTTCAGACATTGCTGTATTAACTGGGTGAAGGGAGAGATTTGAAGGAGTTGTTTCATTAAGTATTGCTAAAATTTAAAAGATAACCCTTGGAAAGGTTCAGAAATCATTTTTCAAGTGTCACTCTCCTTTGTTAAGAACTATTTTTTTTTAACTTTAAGTTTGTGTTAGTTTAGTAATACCTTTTTTACAAAAGCTATCATTATAAACACTAATGTTTAAATTGTAGGCAAGAGATGAAAGAATGTATATTAAAAAACAAAAAAACAAAAAAAACCCAAAGCCCCAACATCTATAAACTAGAATACATATGGAAAAATTCAGTTCAGAAGAATGATCTTCTCCAGAGCTGCTCATGTGAATGTAAGCCACAGAGAGGCTGTTTTCTAGCTTTATCTAGAACAAAGTTTGTTGTGCTAAGTGTTCCTGACTGGATAGAGGGCGACATATATAGAACTCAAAAATAGATAACTGCTTATTTAGGAGGAGAGGCAGTCCTACTCAAATCATATCATTTGAAAGGCTACAAAATTTTGATGACTGTTGTTCCGCCTTTCCTTTTTAGTCTGCATATGTTTTCCTCACAGGCTCAGTTCACTGCCTCTCTTAGCAGCTGTCTTTTGGCTTCTCCCTTGTGCAAAAATTTGGATTTTGAAGTCTTAAATGGTTGGGAAACTCTCCTCCCCTTCCCCTTTCACCTCAACCTCTGCCAGAATTGAATTTGAAACTTATTTGAATTTCTGTTCTCCTTCTAGGACAGCCTTAAGACCTTGTGGATGGAAAACATCTGCTTTTGCTTCTATGTTCATGTCAGAATGACCTAGGCCAATACGTTGCTTTATGGATCTTACCACAGATGCTCTACAGCAATGCAGTGGGATCTCACCACCAGTGTTTGTGGACCATCCAGATGGCTGTAAACATACAGAGAAGGTTAGTACAAAATATAATCCAGGAATTCTTGACACTTTGGTAAGGTCTGTCTGCACTGGATGTGTCTTAGAGCAAAGGGAGTGCTTAGAGACCGCATGTATGCTACTACATTGCCATTACATAGTCCATATTTCTTTGTTCTTTCAAGGCCCTGGTGGCCCAAGTCTGTGGTCTGCAACCATTAAAGAGGTGTCCATCAGAATCTCTTTGGATATTAGCACAAGCCTAACTTGTCAATTATTCTGCTTTCCTCCTGGTAGTTGAAAGTACAATGTCCAAGTGAATACACAGAACTTTTGTGCTATAGCTTCTGACAGAAGCATACTTTTCTGTGGGCAGCAGAACTAACAAAGCCTGTTTTCTTGTTTGTTTGTTTGTTTTGTTTTTCTTCTACTGCAGTAAGCACAGTTCCCTTAAAGCATCCTACTTGAGCAAGAGATAACATATTAAACTACAATTGGAATTACATGTGTACTCACTGGTGGCCCAATGCAGTGTTTAATAACTTAGTTCTTGTCAAGTCTTTCTCTTTGTGTGCATCTCCCACTTATTACTGATTTATTTATTTATTTTAAAGTTTGGTTGAAATAAGACGGAGAACCCAAGTTTAAAGAGACAAACAGACAATGATATGGTAGCACAGGTCTGTTTCCTTTGTCAGGAAACAGTAACCAGTTCACTTGTTTTTACTGGGTCAAATGTTGTGTCCTCTAATTGATGTCTTCAGTATTGACATTTTGTGCGCATTTATTTCAGCTTAGGTTTGCAACAACAACAACAAAAAACTATTAGCACCTTTCATAAGATTAGTTTTCATTGACATATTTTAAAGAATTCATTGGCACCAACTTTGAAGTTCAGGTTCAGTGGGGGAAAAGGAGAAAGGCCTCTTTCAACTCTAAGTTGATCTTTTTCCAGTCAGTTTCAAAGCATCCTAATTCAGCACATGCTCTTATATTCAGTATTGAAAAAGGATATCTTGAACAAGCATCAGTTTAGGAGAGGGGGGAAAATTCATCTGAAATGACTACTTCTTATTGTTAAATAAAATCAGTGTTTTTTCTGAGTAAAAACTTTGGATTGAAAAACTTGCTCTGGTTTTTGTTTGTTTATTTCTGAATTTGAATACATACTGATTGGATCATCATTGTAGCTTATGGCCTCTCAAGCTTAGGCTCCTCTTATATTTCTTTCCCTGTAGCCCAGCCACCTCTTTTGTGGTTGTTGGTCTGCATGGTGAATTTAATCAGGTAACTGATATAAGTGGAAAAAAGTGGTGTTGCAGGGAGACTTAATGAATGCCTTACTTAACGGATAAAGTTTTGGCATTCTAAGGAGGAACAATCCTCTCTCCCCTCTCCTTTAATCTTCTAGACATTCTTTGGTCCTCTCTGGGGATCCGGCTGAAAAAAAGCAGAATTGTTCTTAGCTATTTTTCAGTCCTGTCAGTGCCCTGATCTAGTTTGTTGCATTGCTGTATAACTTTTTGTTAACAAAGCAGGAGGCTGGCATGCTGGAATGAGAGAGAAGGGAGAGTAACAGGTACTTATGTAGTAGCATTGATGAATCTCTAGCCATGGTCTAACCATTTGATATGGTTTCTCAAGCATGTCCACTCTCCTTTGTTGAAAGGATTTTGGTATCTTCAGGGAAGCAGAAAAAATCTTTTAGAATAGTTACTGAAAAGTCATTTTAAATGAATTGGAGCATAAAATTTAAGAGTCTTTAGAAGCTATTTGATTTCATTTAAATTAAAATTTAAGTGGTTATACTACTCAAATGCTGCGCACTCCAGTTATGTGTAGCTGAATTTGGAAAACAGTTCCATCATGTTTCCTTTTTTTTAATGCTTTCTGAAGCATTAACTTTTTCTCAGTGACCTGTTTCTCTCTTGCCTTCTAGTCAGATATGAATTTTGAATTGTGAAAAAGCTTAAGTTACTGCCAACTTCATACCTTCAAAAATGAAGTGCCAAATTAAATATGTTGGCCAACTCTTACAAAGTGCCCGACAAACTTCAGGGGGGGAAAAAAATAGCAAAGTAATAAGAAACTGAATATTTGAAGAAATGTAGATAACTTAGTGAAGTCTAATACTTCTCTACCGTACTTAATGGTCTAATGATTATTTTCTCTGTGAAATTATGCAGAAACTCGTTAGCATCAATTTCATAGCTAATTGAAAAACACAATGCACTCATTCAAATATAATCTCTCTGCCTTAAATAATTGCAGATAAAACCCTTCAGATTTCTCTGGAGTGCTGCACAGTGCAACAAATAGCAAATTCTAAACTTAATCACTTTTTTCCCTGTACTGGTGTAGTGCCTATATCTTGATAAGACTAGTTTAAACTTGCAAAACCTTTTTTGTATTAGGATGAAAACTTGTAAGTCGAGCCAGTTGGAATCACTGGCTGTAAGAGAGTAGTCTTGAAGTCTAACACATGAGTGAATCTGCCATTTTAATCCTGGAGACTGAGGAAAAAAGATCCAGCAACATTGGAAAAAGTCTATTACAAAATGATGAAAATGTAGTATTTTCCTGTGGGAAAAGGCTGTTTAAATATTTTCCATGATTTAAGTCAAAACTAAATTTTTGCTAAGTTTTATTGATATTGTTTTTCTGGCATTTTCTTTCACTGAGGGGCTCAAAATTTGAGGTCCTTGTTCATATTCAAGAAAAGTACGAATTTTTGAAGCTGTTGGCAAAATGGGATTGCTGTTTTCTGCAGAACTTGTCTTATGTTTTCCATACTCCTGCCATCAAATGTGGGCTTGAATGCTAATTTTTAAATTTTTGATGAAACAAAAGTTGGAAAGACTGCTCAGGTGATCTGTTTAACCTTTAGATGTCCTGCACAAATGCTGTGATGGCAGTGACTTGATAGGGCTACTGAAGAGCTGCTTTAACTTTATATCCACCTCTTTGTAGACTTTTTTCTTTTTTTGTTACTTTTTCTCATCAATAATGTTATGCTTTTTGTCACGGTATGTCCAAACTGCAGAAGAAAACAAAATATTCTTGTCATATTGGCTTTTCAGATTTAAATGTAACGTGTTCCTGGTCTCAGTGTTAATAGTTTATATATTTCAGTTTGAGCACACCACACTTAACTGGGGTGTGTGTGTGTGTGTTTTGTTTTGTTTTGTTTTTTTTGCTTGCTTGATTGGAAATACTACTATGGTGAATGTAAAGAGATTTTAAAATATTTATTGTAGTATTGGAGATGAGTCTGAGAAGAGTCCTCAATGTAGTCAGCATTTAGTTTGTCTGGAAATACTGGCAAATGGAGTTTTGGTTTGTAAACAATTTCTTTCTAAGGATATCTAATATGTGTGTGTTTGAGGAGGGGGGAGCCAAGGGGAAGCCAAAGTGTTCAGTGAGCTTCATAGACTGGATTTCTTGTCCTTTTTAATTTTTTTTCTTTTTTCCACACTATATGGTCTCAGTATTCCACAATTAAAAGTTGTTTGATTCTACTGGCTGGCCATATGCTGTCTTTTTTTCTTTGCTATTAACCTTCTGCCAGTCTTTCATGGCTCTTCTGATTTCTTTCTTGCCTAGAAAATTTCCTTTTCATGAACTGGGGTGCAATTCCACACTTGTAGTGACTACTAGTGTAAAACCTATTTCGTTTATTTGCGTTAGGACTTGCATATGAGCTGTGTCAAACCTAGTTCTCTCCCCTCTGCTTGGCAGAATATGGAAACTATGACTTCGGATAACTTTAATGAGCTAGGCATGTCCCCATGGTCAATCGCAATATCTATGCATTTATAATTGTTAGTTATCCCTTATAGGAAGGCATATTCAGTGGATAGGTGAATACTGTGTGTTTAAGGTTTTTTCTGTTTTGTTTTGTTTTTTTTATTCATATGGGCAGCTGTGTGTTTCTTAGACAAGTGGAGTCTTAACTTTTTTTTTCCTCCTCTTTTTTTTTTTTTCCTTGTTAAATCAGCCTGAATCTGACAGCAGCAGAAGACCACCTTTCCCTTCTGGCTCTGCTCCATTTGTTTTCTTCATGCTTTTTGGTATGGTAGCAACCTAGGAGATATAAGAGTGATGGGGAAAGTGATTGTGTCTGCTTGCATGGAACAGAAGTGGTCAGATCTGCTGCCTGCCTACCATAGTTTGCTTGCTTGTATATAGAGAGGAAAAATGCAGTGAAAAGGAAAGGGAGAGTGGACTTTTGTGTGAATGTCCTAAAATCTGAAACTAGGCTTTGGGGCAGTTCAGATTGGACAGTAACTTCTTTTGTACTCTTAGGCATAACAAGTGCTTCAATCTATGAACTTCTCTAGCTCACCTAAAATCTGAATTCCAGAGTTAAAGCTCTGGTCCTCTAGAAATAGCAGTCCCAGGGCTGAGAAGACCGGGACGCCATGGGGACAGAGAAAGTATCTGGGACTCTAGCCCTGAACAAAAACCATCTCTATATCGAGCTGTGCTTGCTAACTATTCTATCAACTTCTCCCTTTCTCTTTCTTCTTTCCTTGTCCAGGCTTACAAAGGACCCCAAATTCTAAAGGATTTTCAGGACTCTGCTTTGTTAGTCTGCTTATTTTGTTTTTCATGTGGCAATTTGTTTCTTCATGTTTACCTATCCAAAGTAGAACCCCAAAATACAAAGTTTAGGAACAGACTTCCCACAGACAAATTCATGAGTCCTTGAAGAAAATCTTGTGGTTTGTTCTTTTTATACCACATGTAATTCTCCTTGGATTGACAAGGGAAATGAAGAACTTAAGCCTGAGATATATTATGCTTTCTGATATTTATTTGTTGCCAGAGATCTCTGGGAAGGCAGAATTAGAAAGAATAGATTTATAGCATTTGCTTTAGATAAGAGGGAAAGGGAAAGTTAGAAGTGGAGAAGGGTGACAAGTTTTTATGAGACATATTCCAATAATTTCATGAATGTATCAATTTGATGTAGGATTGTATTGAATAATTTGTGTTGAATAAGTGGATTTAGGAATATAACTTTTGTGTTGTAAGAACTTTTTTAAGAAAATAGTGCTTTGATCTCATTATTAAGTTGAAAAGAAAAGAAATAACTGAAGTCTGTTACAGTAGCAGCTATGTCATTTTTATCAATAGCCATCTATATATTTGGGGAAAAAAAGTGTGTGTTTCATAATCAAATATTTTTTAATTGTTGAGAAAAGGCTGTAAGCAAGTTAAAATGTCTTGTGGCTGACCATTGGACAATGCTTCCCCCCCAGTATCTGATCAGACTTTTCTGTTTAGAGAAAGAAACAAACGTATTCAGATGTACTTTGAGTCCTTTTTTGCTTTGAAGTAGAGAACTGATTTTTTTTTTTCTTTGTTCTTCTATATATTTCAAAAAGTGTTTAGCCCTGCAAAAATGCTCAACTATTTTTGGTTAGGATTCTGATGCTTCCTTGGGCAAGTTATTTTTTACTGTCTGCAACATTACTGTTAGAGGGATGGAAAGTAAATCATGTTAACATAACTTTTTTCAACTTTTTTTTTTTTTTTTTTTTTTTTTTTTTTTGGAAAATCTAACCCACCACATTTTAAAGGGTTGTCTCCCTTACTTTGTCAACTTACATTTCCCTTATTCTTTCAATCTTTGGTCATATGCATTATCCTATTCAGTACTTTTTAACTTGATAACTGCCTGCATTTGGTTTGCTAGCAAGTTGTGCAGTTATGCTAGGCAGAATCCACCCAGTTCGTCTAGGATGACCACCTATGACCCAAGCATGTAACACTAATTTTTCTTTACCTGTATTGTTTTCAAAGCTGCTTTTATTTTAAACACTAACTTTTTTGGAATATTTTCCAGATATTTTGAATGCAGAGAAATAATGTTCTTAATTTTTTTTATATGGTTTTGTTTCTCAATTTTCCTTGCAGTGATGCATCAGTAGCCTTCATTCATATTTTGTATTTCTTCTGGTTCCCCTTCTGGATTATTAATCTACAATAGAAAGCTATCAAGATTAGAGGTTTCTGCTGTTCCTCATGTAAGGACAGTTGGTGCTAATTAGCTGACTCTACTCTTCTTTCATCCAAATTATCTTGGACATAAAGGATACATCCTTAATGATAACTCTTTGTCTATGTCTTCTGCCATCTTTACAGTGTTTGAATTAATGAACAATTTTATTCCACTGTAGCTTTTCTTTTGATACATATCTAAAGAAAATTAGCTGCTTTACACAGTTTGGATATTTTAAAACATTTGAGACTTAGCTTGCAAGATCTAACAATGTCTAATAATATATGAGAGAAGTTTCAAGAATGTCTTATAAAACATTCTTTTGATCCTTTGATTTTTAGTTCATAGTCTGCTTAGGTCTTTGACAGTCTTTTAAAAATGTTTAACTAGCTTGGTGACAGTGAGTCCTGTTGCCTGTCCTCTAAGAAGTGAAGGATTTCTCCTTGGAACTTGTGATTCTTTAATATTGACACCTGAGTTGCTAGTTGTAGTTTTCTTCCCTTTTAACTTGTATCTTAATACTAGGATATGGAGTAAGTTCAAACCCCCTTTGTCTCTGTGGCTGTCAGTGACTTCAGTAGGAATCTCTGCTTTTTCCCTCATATAGTTCAAAAGCGAACATTACCTGAGGTTTCTAACTGTTCACATGTGGTGACTGAAGAAAGTATCATCTGCAGAAAATTCTACTGGGTATTTGACACATCCATGTCAAGAGCGATCAGTTAGTGAGGATAATGTTCATTTTAGTCCAGCCTCAGAAAGCTGGTAAAAAGTGGGTTTGCAGTTTGACACTTTAATGTAGAATTTCAAAAAAAGTTTTGGAAATAAATTTGATTTGGCGCACTATGCAAAAATGTGGTAAGGGAAAATGGAAAATAAATATTGAGAATGTGGAACAGCTTCTAGTGTTTTATTTACCGCCACATAGTCTAATCTAGTGGATATGATTGCTCGAAGAAGGTTGCCATCTCAATAGTAAATGTCAGTTTTTTTCAGCAGGAATTTTAACTGTAAAAGGAATCATGTCAGGTAGTCAGTTCTACTTATAGCTCTTGCACCTGTCAGATGATTTAAAGTAGTCTCTTTTGCATGTGTGACTTGACTTCTTGATTATTAGAAACTCTTCACTGCTTGCCTGCATTTGGTGTTAGTGAACATACTCTTTGTGAGACCAATTGATGCTGCTTTTAGCTAGAAGCCTTCATGTTGTGTTACCACATGTCACAAACTTGTGGATATAAAAAATGTGGAGGTATTTACAGGTTTTTGTTGCAGATAGCAAATTGTGAGCGTACTAATATACTAATAGTCTCTTCTCTACTGCTGTGAGACTGTCCCTTTGAAATATATATTTGAGGTAATTTAGCTTTTTGTTGTTGCTTAAAAGAACCATGGATATCTGCATTTACCTCTGAGAGTTAAGATAAATTACTTAGTTTTAAAACCTGCACATCTTCCAAGTAATGGTAAGCTTGCAGCATTTACATAGCCTTCATGACAGAATTCATTTTCTTGAGAAATGGAGGTGTTCACCTAGAACTGTGATGTGGTGTGGATTTTTCTCTTCCAGTCCTGGAGTGCTGGAACTGGAAGACCAGCTAACACAGCTCTGTAGAGATTTCTTAAAGGCTGGGGTCAGCTTGCAGCTCTGAGATGCTGGTCAGGAGGAGGAGGGAGCATTATTGTACTGAGCAAGCTAAGTGCTGGGTCACCATTTGTGAATCTTTCAAAAAATACTCCTCTTCCCCTCCCAACGCCCCCAAAACCCCCCACAAAACAAAACACCTCTGGTTTTCAGGCCTCTGTAAAGGGTAGCATAAGGCTCAAATAAGTCTTACTGATGCATCTTCAGGCATTAACTATTGTATATCAGGAGCTTGCTTATGAGCTTTGTGCAGTGCTAGTGCTGACATCAAAATCCTGGCGCTGCTGTTGAGAACAAAAGCTTCTTGCTCTTGAAGTACTTATTGTCTCGCTGCTGCCTGCACTACTCACTGCTGAAGATGCCGTCTGTGTTCTCTAAAGGCTGTTACTCCAAGGAAGTGGAGCACACGCGGTAGCCCTTCCGGAGCATGTGTATGAAGTCATTGTGGCTCTGAAGAGGAATGTCTTCTCTTCGTCAGCATCTGAGGTGTCAGCAGCCCACTCTAGGACTGTGATTATTTCAGGGGAAAAAACACCTGTCTATAGGCTTACAGATCTGCTTTCCTAAAAGGATTGCATATCCTGTCAGGGCAGGCTGTATCAACTGTTCAGCTGGAGAAGGAAGAGATTTGAGTAGCAGTTGCTTGGATTTACTTGCCAGGACTGTAATAGCTAATAACTGAAAGCCTATGTTAAAAGGTACTGTTATTAGCTTCAAGGTACTATATGTCTGTGTATTCATTTTGTTATATGTTGGCAATTAAATTGAACTAATGGTGTACTCCCAATGTTTGAAGCAGTAATTTTTAAATATTTATAAGGGTTTTTTTTGGGGGGGGGGGGTGCAGGACTAAGTAGTGTATACTGATTGTTCACTGAGCATAACAAATACATTTTAAATCGCAAAGTGGTTTAGGAGAGAATGGAAACATCTGAAGGGTGCCTGAATAAATCTGTATATTTCTCAGTTAATTTTCCTTCAAACTTGAGCAGGCAGAAAAATTAGAGCATTGGTTGTTTTAGTCGTTGGAAAGCTACTTTCTCAGTAGTCTTTGTACTTTAATTCTGTTCTTAGTTTCCAAATTTTTACAATCCTCTTGAGCTCTTGTAACATTTACAGTGATCTTCCAAAAATGAATATCCTGACCCTTTACTGGATCAGTCTATTACTTCTTTTTTTGTTGTGTAGCAAAAAATATTATAAAAAGAAAAGTATTTTAAATCCAAAAGCTGTGGATAAACTTTTGAACTTATTATATTATTTGATTAAAATTTCATTCATCTGGTCCTTTGAAACCTTGCCCAGTTTAGTTTGTTTCTGTAAACAAGACGGGTTTCTTGAAGTCAGTCTGAAGAATATCTTTTTGGGCTGGGGAGGAGAAATGACTTAAAGCAAAGGCTTTAGTTTGAGAAGTTCTGCAATGGATTTTTTTTATTTTATTCTAAAAAACATCTCTTAGGAGAGCCTGGCAGTAGAGGAATCAAGAAAAGTGTGTGGGGAGGGTTCCCCCCGCTCCCCTCCAAAAGACTAAAAAAAAAACCTCACCCTGAAGATCAAACTGGTGTGGAGGAACTTTCTTACAGAGGTCTGGCATCTGCTTTGCTTCTGGAAGCAATTCCTTTATGCTTTTGCATTTATGCACATTACTATTCTATGAATTCCAGGCTGAAAGAGTAGGATGGGAAAGGACCACCTGGACTGCTGTGCCCAGTCCCCCGATGGGGTTGTTCTTAAAGGCATTCGAGAATGTTAGGACATCTGCTTTGCTGAATACATACCTCTCCCTCTACCCTTCACTGTGAAGTACTGGTGCCTTGTACAGCAGTTTATGGGTTTTAGATCTGCTGAAAATACAGTACTTCATGCATCCAAGAGTCTCATTGGCTTTTTATCCATGACAGGGTGACAGTGGCAGGTCATTGTCACCCTTATGATTCTTATCTCTATTGAGGACTCTTCAGCTGATAGCAGAAAGTTAGTGATTGATACTCAACTGCGTAATACTGCACGTATTGTATTAAATCTCATGTCACTTGTTATTTCAGTCCACAAGATTGTTTCATTCTTCCTATACTATTGTTTGATCCTTTTTTATTGCAAGGGGTATAAAGATCGCTAATCTAGGTCTAGCACAAGATTACTTAAGAAAATATTTAATGCCTAGATTATCCAAGGAATGTTCTTGTGAGCCTGGTAGGTTTTTTATAAATCTGTTAGTCTTTCCTGTAATCATCTTATTTATCCACATTAGTTTTTTTATTAAACCTGATCCTCCTCACCTTAAATAGCTATTTTCCGCATGTAGACTGTATTCAATGATTTGTGCTAGATGACAGCAGTAACTCTGAAGTTGTTTATAGACCAAATCAAATTAACGCTGTTCTAATTTTATTAAAATTGTATTGCTGTTTATTCAACTTCTGATCTACTTACATTCTTGATCATTCAAATTTTCTTCTAGAAGCATTTGTAATATTTTTATTAAGCTAATAAACCTGTGTGTCTGGACAACCTATTCCCCTTTTGAATATCCTCACATTTATGCCTATTTCAGGTAGTATATGACGATAACCAATCCTCTCTGCTATCACACTTCAAAATTTTACATGGCAGTTCTTTTTGTGTTCTAAAGAATGGATTACACAGGTCATCCCAGTTTTATCAGCGTAGGTAATCTCTCTTTTTTGTCTTTTCTCCATCTTAGGTGTGATCAATTCCATGTCATTGTTCCCAATATATTTTTACATAGTATATATGTGTATCTATTATATAGTATAATATGTATAATTAATATTAGGGCCATGCTAATACTATTTGGGCCATTCTTAAGCTACAAATAGTCACAATTATTTAAATAGTGCTAGGTAGGAAGAGAACCATGAAAGACTGCCTAGTAGTGGGAACTACTTGGAAGTGTTAACCAAATGCTTGGTTGATTTCTAGACCAAACTTTGAGAAATTTTAATCAAGATAGTACGTACTGAGTATACACTCAATTTGAGAAACTGTTAAGTATTCCAAATTTGCAAAGTACTCCAATTTGCAAAGCTATAAACCTTTTGTTCAGTAGTTTTCAGTTGTTAAATAGTTGTAATTAAGATATTTTTGAATCCCCTACAGGTATCAAAATAGCAACTTCTTAAATTAATTCTCTTGTAGTAAATTAAAATAGAGAACTTAGTTTTGAAAGCTTTTCTATTCAGTTTATGCAACTATATTTCTGTAGAAGTATTTAGAACCCATCGTAAAAGTTCTGAAGTGTGAAGACTTATTTAAAAGAATAAATGAAGAGAATCATACACATGGTTCAAGTGCCCAGTGACTTAGTTCCATGCAGTTATGAACTATTTGCCAGAACTGTAGAGGGAGCCCATGGCTGCTCTTCAGTTTCTGACAGCTCTTTTCTGTGATGAACAAGACCCTCATCTCTACAGAGCTTTTACTTCTATGTGCATATTTGTGTTCCAACTTATTAGTTTATATTGGCTTTCTTACAAATAACTTCTCTCTTTGTGTAAGTTCATCCTCAGGTTTTTAAGTGTAATCAGTTACTCTTACATTTCTGTTTTTATTTCTTCATTCAAGCCCAGCCAGTTTTGGAAACTGTTTTCCAAGTAAGCAAACATAACTGGTACTTTTTTTCAAATGGTCAATTTAAAAAATTCACTTTTGAACTGAAAATTCGCTTCTGATGAGCTAAGAGTGTAGTCCTTCCATGCAGAGCAAGAAGAATATAAATTGAGTTTTACATTGGTGTATATTTTTTTCGGAGATTTTTCTCAAGAGTAGGTTTATTTTTAATGAGTTGCTTTCTTACTGCCCAGACTGGTATGATCTGTTTTCTCTTGCATCTTTTTTCTTTTTCTTTTTTTTTTTTTTAAACTTACTGTTGGTGAATTGTACTAAACTGATGACTCTTGAATACTGAAATCTTTCAAAATCCATCAGGCAAGTGTAGCCTAATGAATAGTAGCTCTATACGTGTAATTTCCGAGCAGAAGGCAGTTCTGGCATGTTTCATCTCTTTATTTTTTTTGCCTGCTGAACTTTCACAGCTGTGATTGTGTTTCTATGCAGAAGACCCTTTCTTTAAATAGAGTCATCTTCCACAAGATGGGCTGATTTAAATAAATGTTTCTTAGACTTGCTCTTAGAGCGTTGAAACTACATAACACTGTTTATGCTCAAAATGGGCTGATGAGCTCTGTTTATAATGAACCGTGCTCGTTATAAACTCCATAAACTGTTTCTAATGAACTCTACAAGCTAGTACTAAAAACTAGAGAATGGACCAGTAAAAAGAATCTAAAAAGCATCACTATAGTTGCAGAAGTAATTCTGAAACCCGAGTATAGTGTTAGCATCATTTCTGTTTCCAGGTATAGACACACTCAACTGGGTAGTCCTCATTAATAGTTCAGATATATGGAGTTTTAGACAATGTCCATATTGATGATTTGCATTGGGTTCAGTTTTTAAATATTTGATCAAAAAGCTATATATAAATGTATTTTAACTAGAATATGCCAGTCTTTTCTGCCTCTTACTAAATAGACTGAGAAGCTGAAAAGTCCGTTTTGTGTAGACCTTCAAGATTTCCTTATATGCTGTTCATTGAATTGCTTTTCATTTGGCTTAATTTGACACCAGTGACTTAGAAATAGTAAATATTATGTCATGTTTTTGATGAGCTCTGACTTTGTCCCAACATCCTTTTGATCATATCTGAAAGTTCAAAAAACAAAAATTTTTTTTTAATGTAGTCCATCTGACTCAATGTACAGTGGCTACCATGCTAATTTTAGATTAGGCACTGGTGGCAGTTCTGTTTAAGGCTTCAGAAAAGAATCCAAAACAGATTGCGAGTTTGAAAACTCACAGGGTAACTTTAAATCCTTTCGTTGTAATGGTAATTCAAAATATGTTTTCAGTTACAACGACTGAAAAGGAATTTTGGCTTTAGATCAATTTTGTATCTGCTTAGGTACTGCATGTAGTGCAGGATCCTGATCTAGCTCAATAAATGCAATGCAGCCCTTTGTCAAGTCTCACTTACAAACAGCTGTGTTGAAGTCTGATTACTAGTGTAAACAAAGGTGAACTTGTTCCATAACTAAAAATGACTTAATGTCATTTTATATGAACAGAGTTTTTAACTTCTGTTTTTTAACTGGTGGTATGGGAAGCTGAAATCCTTTTTTGTACTTGCTGGGAGTTATATGACCAAAAATCAGATAGATGGGGAAGTGAAACAATGTACTTACACAAGAGCAGTACTTTTAAAGCTGATCTTTCCCTTTAATATCAAGTGTATCAAGTATATTTGTTGGGGGGGAGGGGGATCCCACTTTGACCTTTAAAGGTAACAGGACTTTGTTATGCATTTTACCTCCTTTCACTTTGTTCTTGAAAAGTTAGAGCCTCCATTCCTACTCTTTTCAAGGTACTTTTAATCTTCCCTTTACCTCTGTGGTGTAAAGGCTTTGACATATTGTCCAATATTCTGAAGGGAGGAAAAATATTTTTGCAAAAATCTTCAGTTTGTTGTGTTACTTAGCAGCAAATGCAGTTATTAAACCTATACATCTGGGAATTATTGTTGTGGTTACAGGACTTGTTTAAATTGTTTAAGTCTGGATTTTTTGACAAAAGGAGCGATTCTGACTTACTCTTACCCCTCACAGCTTTCATGTCTTTTCCCTTTGCACTAATGCGAATGTTCTGTAGACTTCATGGTGAACCCAACTGGGTAAACAGTCATATTTAAACTAGCTTTATTTTCTTGATTTACGTTTGATCCACTTTAGTTCCTCAATCTAGTTTGTCACATGACAGCACAAAATTTTCCACTAGCCTTATCTGAAATGCCATGTCCAGTTTTGACACCCCTCTTTCTCCTCCCTACCCCAGATTACAAACAAGCTGTCCATAACCTAGAGAGATTCAAGCGAAGGCCACTGAGGTGGCAAGGGCTCGGAGCACGTGCCTAAGAGTGCTGAGGAAAGGCTGAAAGAACAGGGCATGTTTAGTCTAGAGAAGAGATGGTTTTGGGAGGACTTAATAATAATTTCCTCTTAGTTATTGGAAGGTGGCTGAGAAGATGGAGCCTGGCTGTTTACTGAAGTTCATGGCAAGAGAATGAGAGAGTGATCATAAACAAAAACAAGGGAAGCTCTGCAGTGACCTAAGGGAAAAAAAGTTTCACCACAAGGTCAGTCAAATACAGAATAGGTTGCACAGGAAGGCTGTGGACTCCATCAGTGGGAGTTTTCATGCCCTTACTGCAAAAAGTCCTGAGCAACCTTGTTAGAAGCATAGCATAATTTGGGTTGGACAGAATGGCTGGAGGTTATCTTGTGCAACCCTCTGCTCAAAGCAGGTCCAGTGGGATCAGGTGTCTCTGTCTCCCCTCCCTTCTGTGAATAAGGTTTTCCTTGTATCTGATCTGAATTTCCCATGTTCCAACTTGTGGTCATTGTCTTTTGTTTCAAGAAGACTCTGGCTCTATTTTCCCTACATTCTCCCGTTGGGTGGTTGTAGACCTTTACAACCTCTAAACGTCTATCTTTAACAATCTCTTCTGACAGCTGAACAAATCTAGTTCTCTGAACCTTTTCCTGTACATTGTGCTTCAGACTGCAAGCAGTCTTTGTGGCCCTCTGCTAGACTTGCTGCAATGTTACCACCTGTCTTGTATTGACTGGGAAGCCCAAAATGGGCACACTACTCAGCTGTGATCTCACACATGCCAAACAGAGGGGAGGAATCACTTCCCTTGACTTGCTGGCTACACCCTTGCTAATATAGCCCTAGGTACTATTGGCTTTCTTTGCCCTAGGGGCACACTACTGATTTTGTGTTCAGATTGTGGTCTATCAGGACCCAAAGGTCTTGTTCTGCATAGCTGCTTGGCACTCAGCCTATATGGATAATCAGGTTATCCCATGCCAGGTACAGGACTTTGCACTTGCTTATATTGAACTTCATTAGGTTGCTACCTCTCTGTTTCTCCAGCCTCTGGAAGTCCCTTGGAATGGCTACCCAGGGCCATTCCAGGGTACCCTTCCCGGGTATCAGCTGCACACTCCATCCCCAGCTTGTTGTCACCAGCAATCTTGCTGAGGGTGCATTCACAGAATCACACAGAATTGCTGAGGTTGGAAGGGACCTCTGGAGATCATCTAGTCCAACCCCCCTGCTCAAGCAGGGTCACCTAGAACACATTGCACAGGATTGCATCCAGGCGCGTTTTGAATATCTCCAGAGAAGGAGACTCCACCACCTCTCTGGGCAACCTGTTCCAGTGCTCTGTCACCCTCACAGTGAAGAAGTTTTTCCTCATGTTCAGATGGAAGTGCCTGTGTTTCAGTTTGTGCCCATTGCCTCACGTCCTGTCGCTGGGCGCCACTGAAAAGAGTCTGGTCCCATCCTCTCGACACCCTCCCTTCAGATACTTGTACACATTGATAAGATCTCCTCTCAGCCTTCTCTTCTCCAGGCTAAACAGGCCCAGCTCTCTCAGCCTTTCCTCATAGGAGGATGCTCCAGTCCCCTAATCATCTTTGTAGCCCTTCGCTGGACTTGCTCCAGTAGTGCCACATCCCTCTTGTACTGGGGAGCCCAGAACTGGACGCAGTACTCCAGATGGGGCCTCACCAGGGCTGAGTAGAGGGGGAGAATCACCTCCCTCGACCTGCTGGCAACACTCTTCCTCATGCACCCCAGGAGACCATTGGCCTTCTTGGCCCCAAGGGCACATTGCTGGCTCATGCTTAACTTGTTGTCCACCAGCACTCCCAGGTCCTTCTCCGCAGAGCTGCTTTCCAGCAGGTCAACCCCCAGCCTGTACTGGTGCATGGGGTTATTCCTCCCTAGGTGCAGGACCCTGCACTTGCCTTTGTTGAACTTCAGGAGGTTCCTCTCTGCCCACCTCTCCAGCCTGTCCAAGTCTCTCTGAATGGCAGCACAGCCCTCTGGCGTATCAGCCACTCCTCCCAGTTTTGTATCGTCAGCAAACTTGCTGAGGGTGCACTCTGTCCCTTCATCCAGGTCATTGATGAAGAAGTTGAACAAGACTGGACCCAGGACTGACCCCTGGGGGACACTGCTAGCTACCGGCCTCCAACTAGACTCTGTGCCACTGATCACAACTCTCTGAGCTCTGCCATTCAGCCAGTTCTCAATCCACCTCACTATCCACTCATCTAACCCACACTTCCTGAGCTTGTCTATGAGGATGCTATGGGAGACAGTGTCGAAAGCCTTGCTGAAGTCTAGGTAGACAACATCCACTGCTCTCCCCTCATCTACCCAGCCAGTCATTCCATCAGAGAAGGCTGTCAGGTTGGTTAAGCATGATTTCCCCTTGGTGAAGCCATGCTGACTACTCCTGATCACCTTCTTGTCCTCCACATGCTTGGAGATGGCCTCCAGGATGAGCTGCTCCATCACCTTTCCAGGGATGCAGGTGAGGCTGACTGGCCTGTAGTTGCCTGGGTCCTCCTCCTTGCCCTTTTTGAAGACTGGGGTGACATTGGCTTTCTTCCAGTCCTCAGGCACCTCTCCTGTTCTCCATGACCTTTCAAAGATGATGGAGAGTGGCTTAGCAATAATGTCCGCCAGCTCCCTCAGCACTCGTGGGTGCATCCCATCAGGGCCCATGGATTTGTGGGTGTCAAGTTTGCTTAAATGATCTCTAACCCACTCCTCCTCCACCAAGGGATAGTCTTCCTCTCTCCAGACTTTCTCTCTTGCCTCCAGGATCTGGGGTTCCTGAGGGCTGGCCTGACCAGTAAAGACTGAAGCAAAGAAGGCATTCAGTAACTCTGCCTTCTCTGCATCCTTCGTCACCAGGCCACCCACCCCATTCAGCAAAGGGCCCACATTTTCCCTAGTCTTCCTCTTGCTGCTGATGTATTTGAAGAAGCCCTTCTTGCTGTCCTTGACATCTCTTGCCAGATTTAATTCCAAACGGGCCTTAGCCTTCCTCGTCGCATCCCTGCATACTCTGACAATGTTCCTATATTCCTCCCAAGTGGCCTGTCCCCCTTTCCACTTTCTGTATACTTCCTTCTTCTGGTTGAGTTTTTCCAGGAGCTCCTTGCTCATCCATGCAGGTCTCCTGCCCCCTTTGCTTGACTTCCTACTCATAGGGATGCACCGCTCTTGAGCCTGGAGGAGGTGATGTTTGAATATTAACCAGCTCTCTTGAACACCCCTTCCTTCTAGGGCCCTCACCCATGGGATTCCTCCAAGCAGGTCCCTGAAGAGGCCAGAGTTTGCTCTCCTGAAGTCCAGGGTTGCGATCCTACTTGGTGCCCTGCTGCCTCCTCGCAGGATCCTGAACTCCACCATCTCATGGTCACTGCAGCCAAGGCTGCCCCCGACCTTCACATCTTCCACCAGTCCTTCTTTGTTTGTTAGTACAAGGTCCAGCAGCACACCTCTCCTTGTTGGCTCTTCCACCACCTGTGTCAAAAAGTTGTCACCAATGCTCTGCAGGAACCTCCAGGACTGTTTGAGCCTAGCTGTGTTGTCTTTCCAGCAGATATCGGGAAAGATTCTGTTCCATCACCCAGGGTCTCGGTAAAGACGTTAACCAGTATCAGCCCTGTTATTGACCCCTGAAGGATACAGCAAATAAATGCCTGTCAGCTGAACTTTGTATGGCTAATCAAAACCCCTGGAGCCTAGCGGTCCAGCCATCTTGTAGTCCATGTCTCACTTAGCTCCTACAAAGATACTGTGGAAAACTGTCACAGTCTCTGTTAAAATCAAGGTAAACAACACTCACTGCTCTTCCCTTGCCTCCCAAACCAGTCATCTCCTTAAAGCAAGCTGCTGGGTTAGTCAAGCATGATGTGCCCTTGGTGAATCCGTGCTGTCTGTTACCAGTTGCCTTTTGTTCTTTGTGTTCCTGGATGTAGTTTGCAGGAGTTTTTGCTGCATAATCTGGCCAGGGACTGTGGTAAGACTTGACCAGCAGATGGTTCTCCAGATCCATCTTGTTCTTCTTGACGACTGCTTTTTTTCTAGTAGTGAGGCACCTGTTCCAATCGTTGTGACCAGGTCCACTGTCCCACTGAGCAGTGGACATTCATTTTTCCTTAGCCTTCCTTGGCTGCCAGTGTACTTACAGAAGCCTTTCTTGTTGTACTTCTTGTTCCTCACTAGCTTCAATTCCAGGCTTCCCCGAGTACCTCCCTATAGGCTCAGGGTATGTTTCTATATTCCTTCAAGGTAGACCTGTCTCTATCTTCCGTGTATTTCCTTTTTTTCATTTGAGCTCAGTTTGTTGTTCATCTGTGCTGGTCTTCTGCCATGTTTGCTCAACTTCCGGCACATTGAAGTGGGCTGTAATTGTGCTTTGAGGAAGTTGTCACTGAAGATCAGTCAGCTCTCCTGGGCTTGTCTCTCAAGGGATCCTTCAAGCGTATCTCTGAAATAGCCAAAATCTGCTCTCCTGAAATCCAGGTTTGCAACATCCTGCTCAGTTTTTCTGGATCCTGAACTCCAGTCTTGTGGTGGTTGTAGTCAAGGCTGCCCTTGACCTTCACATCCTCAACAAATTCTTTCTTGTTTATTAGTAGCAAGTCAAGCAGAGCAACTGCCTCATCAGTTGCTCTGCTTGGCTTCTCAGTTACCTGCATCGGGAAATTGTCATCAATTTACTCTAGCAATCTCCTGGCTTGTTTGTGCCCAACCATACTGCCCTTCCAGCAGATATTGGGGTGGTTACAACCCCCATGAGTACTGGGTCCTCTAATCATGAGATTTCCTGCAGTTGTCTAAAGAATGCTTCATCTGCTTTTCCTTCTTGATCAGATGGTCTGTAGCAGATGCCTGCCACAATTGATCCTGTGATCCTTGTCTGTAAGCCCTTGTCTGGCTCACCACCCATTCCGAGGAAGAGCTCTGTGCAATTCAGTCACTCCTTTACATAGTGCAACCCTTCCTCTTTGTCATTCAAGCCTGCGTTTCCTGCAGAGCCTATATCCATCAGTTGTGACACTCCAGTTGTATAAGCCATCCCATCACAATCCCAGTGAGATAATAGCTCTGCAGCTGTGTACAGACTTGTAATTCCTCTTGCTCCTTTGCCATGTTGCATGTGTCTGTTGTACAGGCACTTGAGAAGTGTCTGCAACCCCTAGTAGTGTTGCTTTTACAGGGGAAGTGCAAGAGCCTCCCCATGATGCTGTCTGCCTCACTTTGTCAAGCAGGTTCTGCCCAGCAGTCCTTATTCCTCAAAGTGAATGGTCTTGGAAGCCTCACTATAACCTTCTAGCGTACAGTGACTTAAAGGTCAGGAACTTTCTAAACTAGGGGTGAGGACCTTGCATTTAATAGCTTCGGAATAGACTTGCAGTACTGGCAGTGTACTGTGGCAAGGTATTCCACTGTGTAACTGCACATTCTGGGGAGTACCTTCTCTTTGTTTTTTTACCCTCTTGCTGCTAAATTCACTTGACTACTATTTCTTGTATTGGAAGAAACAGACAACAATTGTCCTCTGTTTGCCATCTCATGTAGCTTTTGATTTTATAGAATTGTCACCTGTTTTGTTACCTCATTTCCAGCCCTGAAGAATGCTACTCGCTTCACTTATATCTTGTAACAAAGCCATTCCTATTCTTCATCATCCTTTCACCCTTCTCATTTGTCCTTTCTTTTAATTGTTTTGTATCCTTTCTGAAATGGCAGGCTTGGATATTCATACAGCACTCAAGATGAGAAAGCAAATACTGTGTAATGATGTAGGGTTGGGGTTTCTTTTGTTGTTCTCTGTTCTTGTCATAATCCCTAGCACCTGATTTTTCTTTCACTGCTACTGATCACCACACAGTTGGTTTTATAAAGTTGTCTAGTGCTACTGCAAGATCCTGAGTTCAGGGCCCATCTTTGTGTATATAAAACTAGGATGTTTTTCTTGACGTATATCACTTAATGTTTTGTTGTGGATAATTTAATCTGTTATTTTATCATCAAGTTATTGAAGAGCTGGAGAAGTATCTGTAATTATGTTAAATTGTCATCTTTGTATTACCAAAATTGTGTAGTTGCAAATTAAGATTATCCCCAGCAGGACTCTGTCTTGGCATTTGATGTGCAGCTGTGCAGGAAGCAAAGGGATATACACCCTCCTGCTCTTGCAGAAGTGAAAGATTAGAAGCTCCTAGATGGCTGTGCCATCCAATCTGATGCCATTTGAATGCATAGGGATGGATGGAGACATAGCTGTCTCTGGAGCCTGTGAGAGGAAGAAGTAAGCTGTATTTAGAAAGGGGATATCATAGTACTTTTCCCCCAAGAAGCAAATAAAAAGCAGGAAATAAATCATGATTAAGAAATTCAAAAGGAAGAATAGTCTTAATGATATGCAGAGTTTTTTTGGTGAGGTTGCTGCATGATTGTGTCTTATGATTAAAGTTCTCCTTTCAAAAAATACTTCAGTTTAGGCACAAAGTATGTATAAGACCGTGTGCGTGTGTTTAAATTTTGTGTGTTTTTGAAGAACAGATTGTATTTTAAGTTTATTTTATTACAAGTTAAGGGTGTCTGTAATTCTGGTTTTATCTAGTAAGTTATTCCCACTTGGAAATACTTTGGGAGGATGTTGTGTTGAAATAATTCTTACCGTAAAGAAACTTCTTTGCTAATAGGAAACAGGAACAATGACACTGAAAGGAAATTGTATATAGTAGAAATATTTCCTAGACAAATGGTAAAGTTATTCATTTTATATGCGGTAGCAGTTAGCCAGAATTCTTTACAGTTTGGCTGTATAACATGAACTATGTAACACGCAAAGCAGTGGTGAGGGGGAACCTCTTGGTTTCCAAATATATATATATATATATATATATATATATATATATATATTTTTTAGTAGTATAAGTGAACAAGCCCAAAGCTGTTCTTGACCTTTTTCCCCAAGTAATATTTTTTTTGTCAGTGATGGAAAATAGCAGTCTTTGTTACAAAATTTATTTTTGATTTGAATAGGACAAAATGGGATTTTAAAAGTTGGATTTCTAAAGTTTTAATTAATACATGTTGAAAAATGCATAGATGTTTGCTCTGTGGTCAAATATTAAATGATTAAATTAAAGTGTCAAATTATTAGGTGAAGTCTTCAGTTTTGAATGTCTAGTAAATGATCATGGTGGCATGTGAGTACTTTCTCTGCTCTGTCTACTGTTTTATTTTACCAAAATGGATACTTATTTTGGTTCGCTGAGTGCAAAGCATTTGTTCGTATGGCTAAAGCGTAATATGCCATTGGACTTTATGTAAATTACAGGGGTTTTTTGTAGACTACCATTCCTAGTGATGGCCACAGAAAGTCAATGTGTACAGCATGGGGGAAGTATGAAGAATATCAGCCAGTTGCCTTTGCTGAGCTCAGATTGTGTATTGCTTCTTAAGTTGTTCACAGTTGTTTAATATAGTAAAAAAATGGAGTGCTGCTGCCTTACTTGGCCCTGTTCTCTTAATCTCACAGGCGCGCATAGAGCAGTCACTTTGATACATACAGGCTTGTCGTAATTAACTTATCTTTAAAACATAATTGAAATTGCTGCTTTTAGCTTCTGTCCTCTGGTAACCTTTTTGTGACTTTTTCTTTTTCTTTTTTTTTTTTTCCAGATATAGAACGTGGTCTCTCAAACTGGATTAAAGCAATCAGTTGCTATTTTTATTTATACTTTTTAATTTTTGTATTTGAGTTAAAGTGCCATGAGAAAATTTGCATATTGCAAGGTGGTCCTTGCCACCTCATTGGTTTGGGTCCTTCTGGATATGTTTCTATTGCTTTACTTCAGTGAGTGCAACAAATGTGATGAGAAGAAAGAACGAGGCCTGCCTGCTGGAGATGGTAAGCTTTCTGCCCAAGTAATCTTTAAATTATGCTTATTTAAAATTACACTTCTCTTTAACATTTGATTTTTGCCCCAGTGGTATAAACACTGAAGCAGTATTGGGTATTGCAAAACTTTCAATGTTTCTTTAAAGCACTATGGAATTCAAGCACATTCCATCTCAGATACATGTTGCAGATTCAGATGCTAGCTTAAGATAAGATTTTAAGCATAAATATGTATGAAAAAAATAAAAATTGCTGTGTAATAAGTAGTTCAGGAACATAAGTTAACGTTAACATAATGTAAAGCACATACTAAATTTCCACCAGTGAATCAATGGCACTGCTGATTTCAGTAGACTTAGTGGTCAAACAAACAAACAAACAAACTCCTTGAAAAACTAAGCCAAAATTTGACCAGTGAATATAATAATGAAGAGGGACAATAGTCTTACCACCAAACAAATGTTGGAGTGGAAATGAATGTATCAAAATAACTGGAATAAAACCAGATACAAAAATGAAAAATCCTGTGTGTTGTGGGTTTTTTGTTTGTTTTGTTTTTTTTTAAGTTATAGCTGTGCTATTCAATGGTAAAGCTCTTCAGATAAGTTTTTCTGTTCTGTTACTGTCATTCTACTTTTCAAGTACCAGTCAGAGGAGCTGGGTGTGTGTTACTTGGATGCCGGTTCCATTCATTTTACCAACTTTGTTTTAGGGCAGCCGACATATGTGGGAGGAAAGATGGATGCTGGGAGAGGTCACCTCTGCTCTGTCTCAGTGTAGGCATTCCCAACTGCAAGCAGCGGCCACCTCTGTGATGTTTGTGAAACATATCTAAATTTGTGGTATGGTCCCTCTTCTTCTGGCAAGGTTAGAAGAATGTTGTAAAGTGTAAAGCTTGTGTAGGTTCAGTACGGGTGTGTCTCTATGTTTCACTGTAGTTATCAGAAACTCATGCAGTGAGGCATGAGTTAAGTCCGGTCAGCCAGCTATGCTCAGAATTATTTAGTGCTTTCTGTAAGAAAATCTTTTTCAAGTGTTGACATCTAGTATAGATAATTTTGACTTCACTGTGAAATTTTCTGAAGTGCTTCAAGAGTAATGCTCCTCTATTACAGAATAACATTAGAGGGGGATGTTTAGGAAATGTTCATGTGTCGTTCCCCCCACACACACACACCCTTGCCCATGATCAAAATGGGCTTATCAACTTCCACAGAGACCAGCAATGCATAGGAATGTGGTATTGCTGCACTTAGTACATCTGAACTGTTGTTTCCACAACTGCTTGCAGAGATTTTGTAGAAAGGTTCTAGCACACCCCTGCTTTGCAGAAGGGACTTCAGTTTTCAGTTGCTTGTCTTTTTATCTTTTGGATTTTTCTTAAGGTAAATGGAAATGACTAGAAAATGAATTAGGGTTATGTAGAAAGTATGTCCTTTATAGGACCTTAGTCTCTTCTTTCAAAAGTTGAGAAACTTTCTTGAGAATAAGAAACAAAGACAGATGGTACTATGTTTTTCAGGAATTGATCTACTTTTTGGATTCCCCTCCAAAACTTTTATGGGATGCTAAGCAGATAGCTTATGCCAGGCTTCTTTCAGAGCTGTGTAGCAAACCAGATTTTTTTTTTTTTCTGTTGATCAACAGCAGTTAGTTTGCTTATCTTTATTTATAGATAGATATATATCTCAGACTTGGTTTGATTTAAATAGATGATGTTAAAACTTCAAATGGCTTTACACATGAAGTTATTGGGAGTTATGTGTATATAAGAAAATACAAGTTTTTCAAAAAGTATTTCAAAGCAGGTAGTTAGTTGCCTGCTAGTTGACTTGTTTCAGTTGAAACTTTTAGTGAACAATTGATTTGTCACATCTGAGGAAGCTTAGGATTCTGTATTCAGAGCTAGGTTTGAATAGTGTGTGCCAACTGAAATGTTGAGGACCTAAAAAACTTCCTCTATTTAGAAAGTATGTTTCTTAGGATGTATTGAAAGGGGTCCTTTAGATGAGGGAAAATCTGCAATTTTTAAAGATTGGTTTTATGACTTTCCCTATCCCACCTTAGTTTCAGTTAGTAGTTGAGTATGGTCTTCATTCTGGCCTTTCCCTAAACTTTCTGTGTTAAAAGCCGCCTTTTTTTTTCTTCCCCCCCCAATATTGTATATAATAAGCTTGTACAAATTGTACACGGCTCTGCGCATTTTTCTTGATTTTCATTGTTGCTTTCCAGTATATGCAGGAATATGCCTGCCAGAAACAACAGTTGTAGTTGGTATTTTGCCACTTCCGTTTAACCTAGTTGTATGCCTATCTTGCATATTCTTATTTTTCCAGTACTTTACTGACTTGGAGTCTGGTGGATTTATTCCCACTCCAGACACCTAGAACCAATAGTATTAAGGCTATTTTTTTGTGGTGCTTTTAGCATAATCTTCTTTTTAGCTTCATTTTCTTTTGTTCATTTCCATAATTAAGTTAGCTCTTGTGATTCAGTCTAACTTTTGTACTAATGTAAATTCTGTAGTTTCCTGAATTTAGAAATTTTTGTTGCAAACAGGGACTATATGCTGGAGCAACATGGGCAATTTGTGGAAGCACTAATGAACAGCTTCTAATGAACCTACTCAATATATAAATGAATTTATTTTAGGAATTTATTTTAAGCTGTGCTTACCTAGTTGTAAAAATTCATCTTTAAATATTTCAGTAGGAGCAAATGATGTTAAGGAAGATTTTGGCCAGTTTAGACATTCATAAAGTTAGAAGGATGTTTTCTCTAGGCTTCAAACACAGAAAACGGAGGGAGAGGTGTTTGCAGAATGAGACTTATTTAGAGCCATGCTCTAAGTTGTCTTTGAGAGAAATCTTTCCTCACTGTTTTGATGGCATTAAGATACCAGTATCTTAAATTATGAGCTTCAGTTACGGCCTACTGTTCCATGGTATGTATACCATCACTACATTTTGCAAATTATTCAAAATAAAAAGCTGTAAAGGAACATGATTGTATTTATTTATTTTTAAGTAACAGCACAGTTGTTGTTTAATGAGTGAGCTGTTTAGAACAACAGCTAGTGAGAGGGCCATGCCTGCCTGCCTTTGCATAGTCTGCTGGAGGCAGAGGAAGCTTGGGAAAGCAATTGCAGCGTTGTTGAAGGGTAGCTGTGTGCTCTGGGATGGTTGCGGGAGCTGCCTAGAATTAATTTTAAGAGGAGCAGGAATTGGAAATTTCCCTTGGGAATTTGTGGAGGACTGGGAAATACTGTGAAGATGAAGGAAAAATCTTTGGGGAAGGTTATGGGGAACCGTAATATGGCTCTAATAATGATCATTGTGTGATGATACTGCAGGGAGGGATATGATAGACTGGAATAATGAGATGACTTAACCATAGGTTAAGGCTTTGCCCATGCCTTCTGCCATGGCTGAAGAAGACAGCAGGAGCTTCAAGAGATTGCCTGGACAGTTGAGTGTGTTTGGGGAAGTGAGATCATACCAGTGATTCATGCTGGGATCAGCTCAGCTACAGGAGGGGTGGGAGGGAGTCTGTGCTTGTCTTGGCTGCTCCTGCTGCTTTTTCTCCCCCCACCAACCCTGGGAACAATCAGTAAAGGGGAGGGAGGTCTGAGGGAAGCTCTCTCCAGTGCTTGGCTCACAGCGGTTGTGTCTCATTCCTTCTGAGCCACCCAGCAGAGCTGGATGGTGCACACCTCTTGCCCAACTATCACAGTTTATGCCCTCGTGGAGGTGGTCACAAGCTGTTCTTCCTATTGACGTATTTGCTGGGTGGTGGTTCCTTTTTTACAGCTAATGGTTGTTGCTGTTGCAAATTTTGATTGGTTCATCAGTCAGATTCACGAAGGGTAATGGTTGCTGATAGAAGACTGTTGCTGTAAGTGTAAAGATTGTAAAAATCAGAAAGAGTGAAACTTTGTAAGCATCATTCATGTTTTGCAGTAGTTTTTCTAAACCTGCAATTCAGATGATTTGTAGTTAAGTACTATCTTTTCCAGATGGGGATTTGGCATTGCAATTTAGACTTCACAGCTAGGATAAAACTTACTGATAAATGTAAACAAGTCCTAGACTCCAAGAAAGGGTTCAAGCCATTCTCTAACACTACAAAAGGGATTGGTTCTTATAAACAGGAAAGGCCTGAATAGTACTGCAGTTTTGCTAATAAAGATCTTCTACATAACTCTTACCTCTGTAAGAATCCTGTATCTCAGCTCTGAGGTCTTGAGTTCAATGAAACTCTAATTAGTCTTTCCCTACCCCAGGTTATAGGCTCCTTAGTTATGACTGCAAAGAAACTTCTAGCTTTGGCACTTGATATGGTTACTGAATAAACTTCTCAACTGATCCTTTTTGGCTTTTTTTCTCCTTCATATGGTTCATTCCACTTATGTAATGATTAGAAGCCATGCAAAAAAGTATTTTCTTCTCTCAGACCAAAGACTGATATCATAGAGTCCTGTGATATCTCAGCTGTTTACTATTTACACTCTTTTCTTGGGGCATTGGCAGAATTTAAACTAAGACCAGTCATTTTGTAAAGTGCCAATTGAGGCTTGTGTTCTGAATTTGAGCTCTTTGATAAAGATGGAATCCCTGTGTTGGGACTCAGGATTCTGAATACTTTCATCCACTTAAATTCCCAAGAAGAAAGGTAAGCAGGTTAGAGATACAGAACAGTGATTGAATTCTTGAAAATAGGGGCTGTTCATACCTGCTCTCCCATAAATCAGCCGTGTTCCACTAAGGCTGAGCTGTGCATAGGAAACAACTTAAAAAAAAATAATAATCTTTTTTTTTACTTGTCAAAAAAGTTTTCATATAATTGCTGTGGTTGCTACAAGGCTGACTGAACTTGGTGTTCTGATTAGTCTACCATTATTGTGGCACCTACAGATGTGCCAGGGAAGCACTCATCCTTTTTTCTAGCTTTAAGTGGTCTCAGGTTTTGAAGTAATCTGTTTTTAATTGGGCACGTTCCCTGGTGAAAGGGAATTTGTCTAAATACCATAGACACAAAGAGTTCTTTGTTTGTTTGTTTTTAATGAAGATCTGGAAAAAATCAGAAAACTAATGGTTTACTGATACAAATGAGGAGAAATGGCTGGAAAAACAATCATCTCTTAATCCAACAGGAAATCTAGTAATAAGTCATTCATTCAGCTCCAGAAGTTGTAGCTGTACATTAAAGCGCCTATTTGCTAGAAGTACGTCATAAGTAGCATGCTCATAATTATTCCTTCAAAGGGAAAAAAAAAAATTTTTTTTCCATAGTTCACTGACCAGAAGTGTACTGATTTTTGAGTTCTTAGCAATATGTATACTGGTCATTTTGGGAGAGTGTTGTTGGTCTGTACGTGTATGAAAACTAAATGCTTTTGTCTGAAAACAGATTATGGGGAATGCAGAAACCTGAGACAAAATAGTTTAACTCTGCTTGGAAAGTCATCTTTATATTTGCGCACCAAACTTGCCTATCTTTGCATCTGAGTTCTGTAACACATATGTGAATCTTTTTTTCTTGTTGATGGGTTTTTCTGCAGGAGATGGGAGGGAGTACATCATTTAGGTAAAAGGTATGATCAAGTGGTAGGTATTTGTATTGAAACTTAAAACTTAAACTAATGAATTGGTGAAAGTTGATAGCTGCACACCTGCATCCAGGTCATTGGTGTGCTAAATGAACTGCTAAATTGGTCAGCAATATCTGCAAATGTCAAAGATTAGAGTTTTCAGTTAATTTAACTATTCAGTTTAACTGGTTTACTCAAAGTTAAAAAAACAAAAACAAAAACTGAAAATTTAAATATTTAAAGTGTTTTTTCTTCTAAATCACAAATACAAGTATGATAGGAAAGAATGTTCTCCCTTGAGAATGCTGAAAAACATGGTGAATAAATTTACCAAGTTTTGTTTTTTTATGTATAACCATGTTCAGATAACTTTTTTGTTTAATAACTTTAAGTTCTGTTAAGCACTCATCATTTAGTTATTTTCTATCCAACTGTACTTGTATACTAATTGCTCCTAAATTTAAGAAAAAATGATTTATGATAACCTGACATAATAGAGTTAAAAATAAGCTGATCATAAAAATTTAAGCCTAAATAATTGCCCAATTATATACCATTGTTTTATGCTAATTAACAAAAAATAGCACAGATTCTAGTTTAAAAGGTTATGCAATTGAAAGTTAGTAAGTTTTGATGCTTTTGAACTAGTGAGGTGCAACCTGTACTTCCTTTAGGAAGTAAAGATACAAAACAAACTTTAAGGCTTTGCGCTTATTTCAAACCATAGTTAAAACAAGTGCTTTAAATCGGTCTGCTCAGTATCTACTTGGAAATACTGATTCTATCAAAATTTTCTGTATATGATTGGCTGGCTAGCAACTTCTAGTAATAAATGGATCAACTTACAGTCAAAGGGAGCTTTGTGGTTAAAAGAAAGTATCTCCATACTGGGAGGATTTTCTCAGCTAAATGTCAATGCTTTGCTACACTAGTGCAGTTTACTTCAGATATTTGAAAATGAAAGTTTCTCATATGGAAAACATTATGGTTGCAACTGATTAATGTTAAATGCAAACCAGCAAAATGTTTCATTTGTTAGTATGTATGGATTTTGAGTCTTCAGTGTTTTGGCAAAGGTGGAAGGCTTGGGCATTTTTTTACTCTTTACATGTCTGTTTGCTCTTGGCATAAACTTTAATTACAATATGCTGTCCTAGCAGGAGATTGAAGATAATTTCAATTTAGGCATATAACTGAGAGCTTTACCTTTATTTTAAAATACTTCCTCCTCTATTTAGGTCCTTTAATATATATATATATTTTTTTTAATTTGTGCTGAATTTGTAAAGTAGTAGTTTTTGAAATTCATTACTTGTGAATTTAAAATAGTTCAGGAGAAAAGTGAATAAATATTTGTAAAGAAAGTATAACATATCAGTAGTTGGTAAAAACTTGTTTGTAAAAACTTTTCCAAGAGTCTGAATTCATTTTCTCCTCCTTCTCTCCCTCAGCAGTTTGGAAAGATATATTTGATATTAATGATTTCTTTTTTTAAAAAACATGTCAAGTGTTAGTGTTACTGTTCCTGTTGATGATCAAGTACCAACATTAAACTCTGAAATGGTGCTTTTAGAACTCCATTTTAAACAGGAACGCTCCTACAATACAAACTGAAATATATTAAACAAAAGCAAGCACGCAAGTAGTGTCGCTAGCGTTTTAATGTATTTGCTCTTAGTTCCAGAACCTATACAAAAACCACATGAAGGACCTGGAGAGATGGGGAAGCCTGTGGTCATTCCGAAAGAGGAGCAAGAAAAGATGAAAGAAATGTTTAAAATAAATCAGTTTAATTTAATGGCAAGTGAATTGATTGCACTCAACAGATCTTTACCTGATGTCAGGTTAGAAGGGTAAGTACCTTATATTGTATTAAAGATGTACTTTATGTAAATGAAGAAAGTGCAAAGAGTGATCCAAAACGAGTTCAGTTCTGCAAGATACTAATGTCAAAGTGAGAAGTAGGAGGATTTCCTGTATATATGGTACTTATTTGTAAAATAAGATCGTGTAGAATGAACTATTTTTCCAGCATTATTTGCTATGAATCTGATTACAACTATGAAGCTTGTTCAGGGAATAGAAATGTAATTGATTGAAGGGAAAGCAAAGTTATCTAAAGTTTGGTATATCAATAAAAAATGACTTGTTTGAAAAATTCATGCTTCACTCAGAATGAGGCAGGCTAAAAATCTGGATTATATGAAATAGAAAAGATGTAATGACAAGAAAAAAGAAATACTTAAAAATTTTATACCTAATAAAATGTGCACAGCCTCGCTTAGATTGCATTTCTTTTCTCTAATATCCATCTGGTTTATATTTTTGATCTTGCTTCTGAAATATTGATCCTTTCAGAGTTATTTGAGTCATGAGTAATTAGAAGGAAAATTGTAGCCTTGCCTTAAATAAAACTAAGATTGCTTTACTCTCTTGGGGCTACCCTGGCAAGGTGGCTGATGACCACCCCCTTCCACCCTCTTGCCTAGCTTACAAAAGGGACTTTAAAGTTAAATAGAGTTTGTAAAATAAGATTTTTCCCAGTCAACTACCTGCGCTTTTCTGCAAGAAATGGATGCTGTACAAACTCAGCTTGCTGCTACTGCATGCACAAGGCCTAACTGCTGGATTGTTTGTTTTCATTTTCGACCTCAGAAAATGATATGAGGAGGAATGAGAAGAAGCTCTGACTACTTCATGTTTAAAGATCTGGTTTGTATGTACCTTCATCTGTAGTAATGGGAATAGTGTGCGAGTTCTGGCAGAGCTGGTATTTTTAATAATAAGCTTTGATATTGAGACACATTTATTGTTAAATATAGAACTTTGTAGGTTTGAATTAATGGGATTTTTCAATTAATTTGCAGATTTACTCTTTGTCAGATTTTGTGGTCGCTACTTGTGTGTTTCTTAGTATTGTGGAAGAACGAACACATGAACTTTGAGGGTTTTTTGAAAACTGACATTTTTTTCCTCCCCTCTGTGTATGTAAAAGTGTGTAACGTAGTTGTATCCTGCTTTTCCTGTCTCTCATATTATTGTTCTGATTATAGTCATAACTTGGCAATGGATCGCTCTTGGCATTTGTGCATATTCATACATAGTATCTGCCCCTCTTAGCGTTTTCTCTATACAATAAGAAATTGTCTCTTAGTGATGACTGCCACTGATTAAGAACTTCTAGTTAACCTGTGAAACTTGTTTTAGCTGCAAGGGAGATGGTGAGTTTCTTTTGAGACTTTTGGTAAAGCTGAAATGCTAACGGGTGATTTCTGTATGTTTTTTCTGGAAGAGCAGAATGGAAATAACACAACTTTGGGAAAATAGCTGGTGTTCTATTTGAAAGGTAAATATGGGTAATTTTTCATTATGATCTTGGAAGTAAGGTGACTAAAGAACATCTTTTGCTGAGCAGCACTAATAGTGGAAAACTTGGATGTATTTATTACACCATTTTATAGTTTGAGTACAAAGTTAAGAAATATAATCCTTATGTGTGGATGTCAAAAGCTGCCTTGGCTATTTGTACTTGTCAGCTTTATAAAATCTACTTTTGAATTAGCTAAAAATGGAAAGAGAAATTGTTGCAAACTATTAGAACTTTAGTACCTAAGCACTGTTAAAGCTTTCACAAAGAAGTCAGATTACAATTTTAAAGTCAACTTGAGCTACAGGAACTTTTCTGTCTTGCACATTTGGCCATGGTCTATAATTTTTGTGTTTTGCAGTAGGATATGCATTATACTTTATCAGTAAGTTTAGTAGTGTTGCATTTGTTCATCTTTTGTATTTGTATGGATACAAATACGATTACAATACTATATGAATAAAAATGGTATCATAGAGTAAAATCTTGAATAAGGGCTTGGGACAGAGCTGGATTTTCTGTTTTTATATTTTGCTGCCAACAATTTTAACATTCACTTGCTCTGAGTTTTTAAGACTCAGGAGCAAGCTTTGCTCCTTTTTTTGTGATTCTTTCAGTATTTACTCCAAAAGTTCATAGTAATTAGGAAGCAGGAAGTGTGCTAACATTTCTCAAGCAAATCTAAATGTTACTATGTTTCCAATGCAGAAAGTGTCTTAATCTGTACCTGTGGGTTAATATTACTTTTCAAGAAAACTGCAGCCACTTTCAGAATTGGGAGAACTGTAAATGTGCTCAGATATGTTGTATGAAGTTATTTATCGCAGTAGTCCAAATATGCACATGGTTAGAAGCATTTTGTGCTGTGTTAGCAGGATTGGTTCTGCTATAACTGCTTAGCCAGGATTTTTTTCTTGTGCTGTCTAAATCCCTGCTAATATGGAAATAGTTGTGGGAGAGGGAGGAGGGGTAATTCTAGCAGTTCCTTACCCCTTTTGTGTGCTTTGCAGTGCAGCTGCCGATAGCACTTTCAGTCAAAGTTTTTGAGAAGTGGGATATGTTCAGAGGCTGACTAAGCTGTTCAACTATGTAATTATTTCACAGGTTTGGTGGGTTAATTCCTGAAATGTGGCATGGGAGGACATGGGATCATTTTGACTCCTACAGTGTTCTGGCCGCATCAGTTCTTTTGAAATACACAAGTCTGTAGAGTCAACTTTGTGCCTAACAGTTAACCATTGAAAAGCTAGTGAAATCAGATGTACCAGGACCAATTTGCCATACATATTTAATGGTGTTGACATGACCTGGCAGCTGCAGAGTGGCTTTGTGAAGTAGTCTACATTATCATTCACGTTAGTTGTTAGTTCTGCCAAACACCACTGTAATCTGCGTGAAGGCAATCATGGCTTTATAGCCCTGCTCAGTTCTACGGAGTCTTGAGGCAGCTACTGCCTTAATCAATAAATTCAACCTTCTAGCTTGCACTTCTGCATCTGGATGTTAGGAGTTTAATCTCTATAGATGACCCAGTTGGGATATCGAGTTTAATTTTTTGGTCAAGAACTTTTTTTCTTAGTAGAAGAACAAAAATGTGAACTGTTTTATTAACTATTAGGCACTTCCCCAGTCAGGGGAGCTCCTCGGTTTCACAGGTCTACAGAGGTTTAAAACTCTGTTCTGTTGAGTGGTACTTCAGATATATTAATAGGTTTCTATTATTATTTGGCCCAAAATTGCTTAGGCATACAAGCGCTTTTAAAATCTTTGATATACGCCTGGATTCCTAGTCATTCTGTATTTGCAAGAGGGAACATTATTCTACTTATTCTTCTAGTTGTCCCAAATAAATGATTTGTTTAACAGGAAAAAAAAATCTGGAAGTTTATTTTTTCACCTGGATTCTTCCACAGCTCTGGACTGGGGCATGTAGACTAACAAACTGATAGCACTGACAGGGCTGCGACCTCTGAAAGGAATGTCATTGTGGGGGAACAAGCAGCTGGGGTTGGCAGATTGGTCTCAAGTTGTTAATAGAATATTTCTTGTAAGCATGTCTTATTCTGGTTGGTGAATCAGTCATCAAAGTGGGAGTTGATTCGCACTTGCCAGGAAAATATGCAGCTGTGGGCTTGACATGACAGCAAAGATTGGTGAATAAGGACACTAGAGTCTTGCCTTGATTTTTGTTGATGAATAGTGAGACAATGACTAAAATAAGCACCATAGGTGGCAATGACTAAAATAGGTGTTCAGCTGTGTATGTTTGTCTTATATTGGTCTTCAGGCTGGGAAGCTGTGTGGTTGAATGTGTGAAACTTGTATGTGTCACAGACTTGGTTTTGCTCTCAAGTCTGCTTGAGGTGATTTTGAATCTGCTTTGTAAAATGGAGACTGAGTACCATGTGCTAAGGTGAGGTTGTTGGGCCTCTGGTCATTATTACTTGTGGAATGTATAAAAAATTTAAGGAGTCATTTGGCTCCCTGGGATGAGAATTTAATCCTAATTCTGGCTCCTTTGCACTAGAGAAGAGCATCCATAAAGCTCTCTTCTCCCTCAGGCCCCAGTGGTCATGGTTGGGAGCACTGGAGGCGTATCTGGAATAGACCTATGTCAGGCAGCATTATGTAAGTGCCGATCCGGACTTGAGCTGTGGCACTGAGCTAGGAAGCTGGTTGAGATTTCTCTGAGGCCTGGTGGACTTCACAGAGCAGACCAGCAGCAACAGGCGGTGTGGAGAGCTTTGGCTACCTTTGCACCACTTTCTCCAAGGCTACAGGTTCTGTACAGCTCAGTAAAAAATGTCATCTTTGTCTTTTTGCTGCTGAGTCAGTACAATACTATCAAAATGAAGGGTATTAGAAGTCTTATTATGTCTCAGTCTTGCATAACGTACGGGATGTTTTAAGTGTCCTCTTCTCAAACGGTCTCCTCTAAGGAAGAGTGTGTATGTTAGCTTTTGAGTGGTGCAGATAATGTTAAGGTATAACCAGAGTTTTTAGCCAAATGATGGTCCTATGTATTTGAGTGAACTGGATTTCAATTCATACAATTTTATGACTTCAGCAATTTAATAGAAAGTTAAGGTGCAGATCTGTAAGATATCAAGGTTTAACCAGTACAGTAATGTGGCTGATTTAAGTTACTATTGAAGGCTGTTTTTGCTGGGTCAAGCTACCTTACTCAGTTGCTGCTTTCAAGCTTATTTTGACCTTCAGGAGGAAGTAGACAATTTTTGTTTGTTTGTTTGTTAAAAGCCATTCTTCTGAATCTAACTTAAACAAATGTTGTGGAGTTTATAGCATTTATGATGTGCTCCTTTCTGAGTAAGCTTCTCATATGACTAACTCCTATTTTGTAACTTCCTTTGTTACAAAGAACTGTATTTAGGTCTAGGCTTTCAGGTGCATCAGATACTGTTAATTGCATGATACAGTATAGCACTTTTCAGTTATGTGACTGCAATCTGCTTTTCAAACTTATTCTTAAAAAAGTATTGTCAATCTTAAACCCAAAATATACATGTGAGAATATACTAGAATTCACATTTTAACTTCTCAAAACATAAATTGTTTTGACTACAAGGGTTTACTGTATACTTTGTTACAGTTGAATCATAATAAGACACAAATTGATCAAATTTACACAATCACTTTGTGAGGAAAATAGTTTATTTGAATAAATCTATTCACAGTAGGACTAATAATGTGCATATGCAGTAGTATGCTCTTGGAGTGTACTCAAATATGTTGAGCTTCATGGTTTTTTTTAAATGGCAGCGCTTGAAGTATTTACATCTATGTGGTGCCTCAGAAGGTGTGCTCTTTTTAATTATGCTAATTCATCCAGGAGAAAAGCTAAGGGAGTCATTTCAAATTACATCCAATCTGGTATAAATGTGGCCAGAGCCAAAAGGAGAATTCTTCTTATTTGATGCTGATCCAAAGATTGCGTGAGTTCATGAACTGAATGGAGGCTTGCACACCAAAAGGGGAAAAAGGCATATGCTGCTGGATCAGCAAAATGAACGAACACATCCAGCAGCTGTATGATTGCCAGATCTGGTGCAAAGGAGGGGATGGGACAGAACTGTGGTGATAGAAAGTGGGGTTATCACTTTTGGCAGCAGCCTGCAGTTGCACCTGATGAAGTGGAATACGAAAAAAACCAGTTCATTATAGAAAGAGTGTGTTAAGTGGTCATGGGGATTTAAATAGATCCATAAATTGTGATACATTTTGTGAACTTTTGGTATTTGTTAAGTTCAGGCTGTGGTGATGTAGAAGAAAATCAAAAAGAGCAAAGTTGTCAAGATGGTAGAAGGTGAAAGTTTATTGAACACTTTATTGTTTGTCACAGGCTAGAAATCCAGGCTGTTAATTTACCTGGGATCTGCAGAGGAAATCTGCTGATGTGGTAACTAGGAATGTAACTTCCAGCAGTGATGCACTGGAAGTTTGAAAGCAGGTGAGACATTGAAGCTTGACAGTTCTCTTTCAAAGCAGGAATATTTTTCATCTGACTTTTCTGTTGCGTGCAGTTTGTTACTGGCCTGGTGCAGAATCAGTATTTGGAAATTTTCTTGTTCATGTTGATTTAGTGCGCTAGCCAGAAGAAATTGCGTGTAAATCTTTTTCCTAGAGAAAATAAAAAATAAAAAACACTAAAAATCAGCTTGTTTTCTATAAACTGTTTTCTGTACAGTTGGCAATCTCATTCTTAGTTACAAGTGTCTTTCATTTTGGATGAGCAGCCATATATTATTCATATATATTCATATATTATCAAATTGATAGGTCAAGTATGCAAAATAATTTGGCAAGAGAACTTAGGTTTGAATTTCAGTCCTTGAGGACACAATTATTTTTATCCAAAGATGCTTTCTTATGATCACTTTCAGGGTAGGAAAAGTAGTCAATTGCAGGTAATTATTTGTGTGAAGTTCTGCTTGAATTCTGTAACCACAATGGTTTTAAGGCCCATTTTGGATTTTGTTTCCAGGGTCTAAAGAAGATTTCTACTTGAATCATGAGATAATGCGACCTTTCTTATATCCAAATCTTTGAAATCAGAAGAAAGGAAAATTTCATACTCTTGAAGTCAGGTAAATTAACATGATACTATTGAAGGCAGACATTTTGGCAGGCTGGACGGAAATGTTTAAATAAGAGTGAAGGATTTGCCTGCATTCCGGTCACCTGTTAAGAAAGATTAATGGTAGTTGTCATATGAATTATATGAATCAAGACCTACTTGTCATATGAATTATATGAATCAAGACCTACTTTTCTAAAACAAATTGTTCTGATTTGGAGGAAGAGGCTTTCTTCAGGAGCAGTGTGAAGTTTTGCTGCAAACTTCTCTGTAGCGCTTTCTTTTTGTGTGGCCACAAATTATTGTGGTTGTATGCAAAGTCAGTGTATTGAAAAAGGGTCTGGCGTATTATGGTACTGAGTGATTCCTTCTTTCTCAGAAGTATTGCTTTTAGCTCTTTTAGCTGTGTTGGTTCTCTGTGAAGTTGAAATGTTTTTCCAGTGCAGGTTATCTACAATCTGCATGCAGTAGGCTCTGTATATTCTTAATATTTATGTTGGAATCAACTTTATTGATGTCCTTGTTTATAATGGTATCATAAGACTGCTGTTGATCTCCAGGAAAGACTAAATCATTGTTTACCAGAAACAAAGTGCTGTAATGCTGTAGCTTTTTAACACCTCAGTCATAGGTTACCACCTCTGTAGCAGAGGTGGCAGAGGAAACAGCTCGATTTCAGCTGCTTCAGCATGACTCAGAGTCTTATTTCAAACCTGCTTTAAGCAGAAAGTAGACAGTGCATTGGGTATTAGCTGTGCCTCAGCTTTATTACCTTCCTTTACTGCAGACTGTAACTTTTGGCAAATGGGTAGGTAAACAGCTGAGTGCTGACATTTTATGGTGCTGCAGCAAGATTCACCAGATATCATTAAGTAAAGACTTGAGGTTTCATGACAGGAGTTAAGACTTTTCTCTAGCAGTCTTGCATTAATTTTGGTAACTTCAGTAGAAAATAAATGTGCGTTTTCAAGTCTAAGGATACTGATGCTTATTTCTCAAACAGACTCCAATGTATTTTAATTATGCTATTTGTATAGAATCACTGGTGTTAAACAGCTTTATTATAGGGGCTGTGCTATATAGTATTTCCTCAAAACTGTAGGTCTAATACAATTTTCAGTAAGACTTCTAAATTTGACAAAAGAATAATCCCAAGTTCTGGCATGTGATTTATTTATAACCACAACTTTTATCTATAACTGTTATTTACTGCCTGCAAAGTCAAAAGATTGGACAAAATTATAAGATGATAAATTTTTTTTTCATCTTTTGTTCATAGTGCAGCTTCCAAAAACCCATCAGCACTGCAATATCACATTGTTGTACATACCAGCTCTGCTCTGAGCTCTAGTAAGGCTGCCCGGCTGAGCTGCCTGGTGCACAGCGGATGCTTTTGCTTGCATTGTCCTATATCAGAATGCGCTGGGTTATGTGCACTGGGCTGGGAAACAAAGGTTGCGTACATGTTTTGCTGCTATTTGTGCCATTTGAAATTATTTTATTGGTCATGTCTTGTTCCCACAAAAAGCTGATAGAATCTGGGCATAAAACTTATCTCAGATGTAGCAAATCATGGCTCAGCTAGTGCCTAAGCCTACTAGGTTTTTTTTTTTTTTTTTTGATAAGCATGAGTGGCCCCATTTTGACAATTCCATATTAAAAAAAAAAAAAGTATTCTAGTGTTACTTCTGCTCTCTTTACTCATCTGTGGAGAATAACCTATTGGCAGTCAAAGAAGAGGTAGAGATCTGTCCTGTAATATTTAGAAACTTAGGATCTATTTCTAATGCAGAATATATATATATCACATCTTCCTAGAAAATGACCTACAAAAACTGTTTTAATGTTATACTTCAATGAAGAAGCTTTTCCTTGTTGCTTCTCACTGCATAAGCATTATGGTAGTATGTAATTGGTTTCCTGAAAGACTACTTCTACCTTTAGCCTTTTTTGGTCTATAATTCTTTAGCCTATGAAACAGAAGTTTGTAAGTTGTATCAGGATATTGAATGCCACTTTACTGCATTACTTTAAGAAATACTTTAGCATGACTTTGAAAGATGTGAAGACAGATTACTGCTAATTTTATTTTAATTATTTAGCTTTTAAGGTATGACAGTATTGCATTTAGTTCTCAATCTTGGGTTTTAGGAATAATTTCTAAATTAAATTGAACTGTAAATACAAGGTACTGAATACAGTTTATTTCAAGGTATTGATAAAATGCCAAGTGTTATCCTGTAATAAGATGACTGTGCAGTTACGTTTTCGAGGTGATCTTTGGAGTGTGTGTAGAAGTCCCAACAGTAAGCTGAAGAAGGTAGCATTAGGATAGTGACTGGCAGTGTGTTGAGTTCCTGGCATTTGTGCACCTTGGGGATGGACGATTAGGATGCGCTGGCCTTGCTGAGCTCTGGGTCAGGCAATGAGCAGAGCAGGACAGGTGTCCAAAGTATTTCAGCTTCCAAGGAATTCAAATGAAGCATCTTGTAAGATCTCCTCATAGGCTTCTTCTGTCTCTGCAATGGGGAAGTATAGTTTTCTCATTCTTCCATTGGCTTGAGAGAAAAGAGGATTCCATTTCTGCTAGATGTGAAGCAGAGTTGAGAGTAAACAGTTTTGGTGATGCAAAAATAGCAAAGTGGAGACGCTCCCACTAGTTTCCACCACCTCAGCGGATTTCCTGTGCAGTGTAATGTGCACTCCTGTCTTTGCTGAAGAGGATTTCAAAGTCTGTTTTATCTGCCTGGGATGCAGTTGTGAATCTATTGTCTAGACACTTTGATATTTAGCTTGCTATATTTTAGAGGCACGAACTATTTCCTTACCAGCATTTGGATGTGAAGTTTCTGTCTATCCAGTGCTCTACTCCAAACGCTTCCATTAACATGAAGGCACAGGCATAGCTAATGCTCCAGGGCTCTAGAGAAGAAGCAGCTTCTGTAAAATGTGATGGCTTAAGTCCTTCCACTGGTGGCATTAGGCACTCTGGATCTGACACCAAGCTTTAGTGGCAGAGGCAGTAACAGTGGCGTGCTTCTCTCTTCATTGTAGTTTGATAGCACCATGGGATCCACCTCATGAAGCGGAGGATGCGTGTCTTTGCCCTCATGAAGCAGGGCACGCGTGTCGGCCAACAGGTTGGCCAACCTGTTAAGGAGGGCTTTAAACTAGGAAAGATGGGGGAAGGGGAGAGTTATAGTGCCAGGGTAGTTGGCAAAAGACTGCTCAAGTCAGGACGCCTCCAGCAGGTGAATGCAGCCAGGGAAGTGCGCAGGGGATGTGGCTATGGAGGATCCTCTTGTATCCCTCCTGGGAAACCTGCATGCTCGATCACCTCTCTGAAATGCCTGTACACCAATGCACGCAGCATGGGGAACAAACAGGAAGAACTAGAGATCTGTGTGCAGTCGCAGGGCCACGATCTCATTGCCATTACAGAGACATGGTGGGATAGCTCACATGACTGGAGTGCTGTCATGGATGGCTACGTGCTTTTTAGGAACGACAGGCCAGGCAAGCGAGGTGGTGGAGTTGCTCTTTATGTGAGAGAGCAACTGGAATGTATTGAGCTGTGCCTAGGGGTGGATGAAGAGCGAGTCGAGAGCTTATGGGTAAGGATTAAAGGACAGGCTAGCATGGGTGACACTGTGGTGGGTGTTTGCTACAGGCCACCTGATCAGGAAGAGGAAGTGGATGAGGCCTTCTACAAACAGCTGGAAGTAGCCTCACGATCCCAGGCCCTGGTTCTCATGGGGGACTTCAGCCACCCTGATATCTGCTGGAAAGACAACACAGCTAGGCTCAAACAGTCCTGGAGGTTCCTGCAGAGCACTGATGATAACTTTTTGACACAGGTGGTGGAAGAGCCAACAAGGAGAGGTGTGCTGCTGCACCTCGTACTAACAAACAAAGAAGGACTGGTGGAAGATGTGAAGGTCAGGGGCAGCCTTGGCTGCAGTGACCATGAGATGGTGGAGTTCAGGATCCTGCGAGGAGGCAGCAGGGCACCAAGTAGGATCGCAACCCTGGACTTCAGGAGAGCAAACTCTGGCCTCTTCAGGGACCTGCTTGGAGGAATCCCATGGGTGAGGGCCCTAGAAGGAAGGGGTGTTCAAGAGAGCTGGTTAATATTCAAACATCACCTCCTCCAGGCTCAAGAGCGGTGCATCCCTATGAGTAGGAAGTCAAGCAAAGGAGGCAGGAGAGCTGCATGGATGAGCAAGGAGCTCCTGGCAGAACTCAACCAGAAGAAGGAAGTATACAGAAAGTGGAAAGGGGGACAGGCCACTTGGGAGGAATATAGGAACATTGTCAGAGTATGCAGGGATGCGACGAGGAAGGCTAAGGCCCGTTTGGAATTAAATTTGGCAAGAGATGTCAAGGACAACAAGAAGGGCTTCTTCAAATACATCAGCAGCAAGAGGAAGACTAGGGAAAATGTGGGCTTGCTGCAGAATGGGGTGGGTGCCCTGGTGACAAAGGATGCAGAGAAGGCAGAGTTACTGAATGCCGCCTTTGCTTCAGTCGTCACTGCTGAGGCCAGCCCTCAGGAACCCCAGACCCTGGAGGCAAGAGAGAAAGTCTGGAGAAAGGAAGACTTTCCCTTGGTTGAGGAGGATCAGGTTAGAGATCATTTAAGCAAACTTGACACCCACAAATCCATGGGTCCCGATGGGCTGCACCCACGAGTGCTGAGGAAGCTGGCGGATGTCATTGCTAAGCCACACTCCATCATCTTTGAAAGGTCATGGAGAACAGGAGAGGTGCCTGAGGACTGGAAGAAAGCCAGTGTCACCCCAGTCTTCAAAAAGGGCAAGGAGGAGGACCCAGGCAACTACAGGCCAGTCAGCCTCACCTGCATCCCTGGAAAGGTGATGGAGCAGCTCATCCTGGAGGCCATCTCCAAGCATGTGGAGGACAAGAAGGTGATCAGGAGTAGTCAGCATGGCTTCACCAAGGGGAAATCATGCTTAACCAACCTGACAGCCTTCTCTGATGGAATGACTGGCTGGGTAGATGAGGGGAGAGCAGTGGATGTTGTCTACCTAGACTTCAGCAAGGCTTTTGACACTGTCTCCCATAGGCAAGCTGAGGAAGTGTGGGTTAGATGAGTGGACAGTGAGGTGGATTGAGAACTGGCTGAATGGCAGAGCTCAGAGAGTTGTGATCAGCAGCACAGAGTCTAGTTGGAGGCCTGTAGCTAACGGTGTCCCCCAGGGGTCAGTCCTGGGTCCAGTCTTGTTCAACTTCTTCATCAATGACCTGGATGAAGGGACAGAGTGCACCCTCAGCAAGTTTGCTGACGATACAAAACTGGGAGGAGTGGCCAATGCACCAGAGGGTTGTGCTGCCATTCAGAGAGACCTGGACAGGCTGGAGAGGTGGGTGGAGAGGAACCTCATGAAGTTCAACAAAGGCAAGTGCAGGGTCCTGCACCTAGGGAGGAATAACCCCATGCACCAGTACAGGCTGGGGGTTGACCTGCTGGAAAGCAGCTCTGTGGAGAAGGACCTGGGAGTGCTGGTGGACAACAAGTTAAGCATGAGCCAGCAGTGTGTCCTTGTGGCCAAGAAGGCCAATGGTATCCTGGGCTGCATCAGGAAGAGTGTTGCCAGCAGGTCAAGGGAGGTGATTCTCCCCCTCTACTCAGCCCTGGTGAGGCCCCATCTGGAGTACTGCGTCCAGTTCTGGGCTCCCCAGTACAAGAGGGATGTGGCACTACTGGAGCAAGTCCAGCGAAGGGCTACAAAGATGATTAGGGGACTGGAGCATCTCTCTTATGAGGAAAGGCTGAGAGAGCTGGGCCTGTTTAGCCTGGAGAAGAGGAGGCTGAGAGGAGATCTTATCAACGTGTACAAGTATCTGAAGGGAGGGTGTCGAGAGGATGGGGCCAGACTCTTTTCAGTGGTGCCGAGTGACAGGACGCGATGCAACAGGCACAAACTGAAACACAGACAACTCCATCTGAACATGAGGAAATATTTTTTCACTGTGAGGGTGACAGAGCCCTGGAACAGGTTGCCCAGAGAGGTTGTGGAGTCTCCTTCCTTGGAGGTATTCAAAAGCCATATGGACACAATCCTGTGCAATGTGCTCTAGGTGACCCTGCTTGAGCAGGGGGGTTGGACTAGATGATCTCCAGAGGTCCCTTCCAACTTCAACCATTCTGTGATTCTGTGAATGCTACTTGGATAACTTTGAAAACCTGCCTTTCTTAAGGTCTATTCTGAATACTACTTTTTACATCTAACTGAAGAGAAAATTCTTTTATTCTTTGTTTTTTCTTGTATTCTACAGAAATGGACATATAGCGCCTATAATTTTTCTGTGTTTATTTGTAGCTGCTTATTTGTTGAATGGGTGGATATAACATTAACAAAATGTAGATTTTGTGTACTAAACTTTTCTTAGCACAGATGGGAATTAAATGAATTTTATGACCTTTTTGGAAGCAAGGTCACAGAAACTACAGTTTTGTTTTTATCTTTTAGTTATTTGTTTTTGAACATAACTACCCTTGTTGGCCATTACTTCTAGTCATCAAGTAGGAGCTTGAATTGTAGGCTTAGTTTATGCAGTTTATGATAACCCTTAGTCCCTGGCCAAAAGTCCTACCTCAAGCAGAATGAGAATTTTATTTTAATTGATATGATTTGTCTTCTCTCCTTTCAAGATTATGCTGAAACAGCGTATAAAGTCTGAAATTTAACAACTTACCAGTTTATTTGGACAGAATTGCCTTATTCAATGTCTCTTCCAAGTTATTTTCATAATCTCCCTTCTAAACTATTTGTACCTGGAGGTGAAAGAGAAAAAAGGACAGCAGTTCTGTCAGATGCTCTTTAAATGCATTTGAAATGGCATCAGGTTTTTATCAGTTGGCCAACCACAATTGTTTTCCTAGAGATTTGTTTATAAACACCCCCATCTAATATCTGTAGAGCTTCTATATAGGACTCAACATCTTTGCAAAAAGTTGTGATAAACGGGGAAGTATAACTGACAAACTGACAGTTGTTTTTGTCCTTCCATTATATGTTTAAAACTGTGAAATTAGGCCACAGGGTGTTAGGGACAACTTTTACTTATCTTGCTATCATTGTTCCTCTTTAGAAAATTTTATATACATACCTGGTTATATCTGTCCTCTTTCCTTTACGTTTAGTCCTTAAAATTTGAATTGAAGTTGATGAAGGATTTAGACCTGTTGCGCTGCCTCATGCTCTTGAGCAGATGGGGACTTATGTGGGGTAACCACATAATTATAAGCAATACCTGCCCAAAGCATTCTGATTATATAGCACAAAATTGCGAATTGTGGAATTCTATGAAGAATGGGTGTTTTAGGAGCATCTTACAGAGGTCAGGAGCTGAACTGTGTCCGTTATTGTCCTGTGGCTCCTTTGTAAAACAAGTTTAAATAGCATAGCCTGCAAACTTATTTTTCCCCAAATCTTTTTTTTTTTTTTTTGGATGGTGTATTAATAATCTTGGACAATTTCCATTATATTTCCCAATTACATGAAAGCAAGAAATAAAATATTAGCCTTGTATTCCTCCCTAATGCAGCTGAAGTTGGGTATTTCAGTGTAGGAGAAAGGAGGCTTGATGCAGAATAAAGAATGTTACTGTTTTGAACACGGGGATGTGTACTTGAGGAAATGTAGATTAATCAGATTTTTTGTCTTGATCATATTTTAACAATCTGGCCCACTCTTTTTCTGTGTCTTTAGGTAAAAGGGCAGTAAGTCCCTGCTTGCATTTAAAATGCCTAACATCTTTTGGGAGTTTCCACAATTTAAATAATATATGGAGTCACATTAGCCAGCATTTTGCATGGTGATTGCCATAGATTAAAGAAAGGAGGGTGCATTTCATGTGAAGTAGACATTCTCAGCCACTGTTTGGAGTCTTCATTAAATTACCAGAGTTGGTATGCATTCCTAATATTATGCAGTCAATTTGAAAATTATTTGAGGTATGATCCAACAAAAGGAACATAATGTATTAGTAGTGAATTGAAATTCAAATCTCCCTTAATTCATACTGAGGATGTGTCATACCTTTGGTTCAGTTCTGCTATTAGTGTTGCGTAACCAGCAGTTGAAACTAATGCTGTATATTAAATTCTATAATAATCCCTTTCTGGGGTAATTTATTTTCAAGTGAAAGACAAAAAAGACTCTTAAATTATTGGTAGGTGTAAAATACGAGGTTTACATAGAAGGCCAATGCTCTAATCACAGGTGTCAACTGTTCTGTTTCACTACTTTTGTTTTATGTTCCTGCAGCAGTAAGGGGAGAGGGAGTGTCACCAGTATCTTCAAAATTAAAATCTTTTTTTGTTTTGATGTGTTCACAAAGTTTATGCAAATATTTATGAAAATAATGTATAGGAAGACAGGTGAAAGGAGCATTAAAAGTCATATATGGCAGCATTTATTCTTTCCTTTACCCTGCCTGCATTAACAAATCTTTCTGGAATAACTTTGCACCAAACACACTTTAAGACTAGCATTCAAAAAACACCAAGCCAGTTCTGTTCGGAAACACTCTTGTGTTGCTACTCATTATAGCCTTCTAAATACTTGTAAACAAGGCAGTTCTTGTCACTCTTAAATTGTTACCCCAGAAGGGTTCAAAATCTTCTCTAAAAGCAAACTAGGCAAGGCTAGACATGAAAGATTTCAAATTACAGTGCTGGATCCTCAGGCCCCTCCAGGAAGAGATTCCTGTCAAATGAGACATTGCTATTGCTCTAAATGGAGATCAGCTAATTTAGATTTCTCTTAACTTTCCTGCAAATATCCTGTCAAAAAGAACAGGGGGAACTAGTGGATTTGTATTACTACTATCACGGAAGGTCCACAATTGGATACTTACTCTGGTCTAGAAAGCAGTGATGCTGCAGAGAAATAAAATATTTGAGATTTTTTTCACCTTAAGTACTGAAATTTTTATCTGAAATTCATAATATCTTGCCTGAAAAGTGCTTTATTTTTAAGTAATACTTCAGAAGTAATTTGTGAAGTACTGCAATTTATAAGGTGTTTTCTTTATAAATGAATTAAATCAAAAAATACAGGGATAGGTAGCTCCTTTTCCCAAAGATTTTGTAACAATCACTTCTCTCTGATGGATGATTAAATTTGTTCTTAGTTCTAGGTAAGTATAGTACTGAAGACGGATTGTGCCTCATCCTTCAAAGGTGTCACTGTTTCAAATCTCAAAAGTGAAATAAGATTCCACAGAAGCTCTTCATGACATTTCTTAAATAATACCTGCTCTTCACTGATCCTTTCTGGGATTTGGATGTACCTTGGACTTTTGTCACTACCTTAGAGTTGAAATGCATCTGTGTTATGTGAGCAGCTCTCACTTGCAAGAGCTCTCTGGCTAACCAAGTTCTCCAGCAAATATAATACTTATGTTCAAGGGGTGGAAAAGCCCAGCTTTGGCTGGTGTTCATGGCATTACCTGCTTTTCCAGAGGAAAACAGAGTGAGAATAGATGCGGGTGTCATGATCCTGTATTGGCAAGCTGTTCCTTGAGTATTCTTTTTATATGTCTAAGGTGGAAGATATGTACTTCTCAGGCCCTTATACTGGGCCACTGCTATTAAGGTGACAGTCTTGACTACTCATCTTGTTAGCATATTTTAATGGCATGTCAATCGAGTTACATTATAATGAATTGATTCAGTGATTTGGGATCTGATAAAAGCTTTTCTGTTGGAATGAAGCTCCATTGCCTTTTTTTTATTTTTTTTATTCTTAAATGTTCTTGTGTATGAGATCTGCATGTTTCTGTTTAGTTTTGATTCTTAAAGGATTTGGTACCATCAAATTTTATGCAAGCGTCCATGTGTGATTTCTGAATATACAGGAAGAACAGATGTGTGCACTGTTTTCATTAAGTTTTCATTATTGTTTTTTAGAGCAGAATTGTATTTTCAGAATTGTTAGAGTACTTTATAAACAATGTAGTCATTTTTTTTTCTAGGAGATGCTGAAAATATCATTTGTTTCCAAATAGTATTGTAGGGAGTGTTAAATGTTGGTTGTGTAAGGATGTGTTAGTTGGTTGTATAAGGGTGTATATTATTTTTTGCATAAATATCCTATATATACTATTTGGAGAACTAAACCTGTGGTCTTTCATGTGGACTTTGGAATGTGAATATATAAAAGCTGATCAAATTAAAAATATGTATATATCACCTCCAACATGTATAAGATGGAAAAAGACCCTTTTGTGCAATGTAAACCCAATAAATCATCAAATATACTTGATTCACCAGTATTATCAGTAGCATGCATGTAGTCTTTGCTTTTTCCAAACATAAACTGTGTCCTGAACTGTTTTTCCTCTTTTAGCTATGAATTATTTTTTATTTATTATATACTTCTTACTATATTTACATTTTTGTTTCTTTGAAAGTTATCCATTTCTCTCCTTTTGCATCTCTCTACCCTCTTCTCCTCCCCCATTGCAATACTAGGGGTTTCCCCCTTTCCCTCTGAGGGAATGTAGGCCTGAATTAAGGACTCCAATTAGTGTATTTGGAAGTGATACTCTTCACAAAACAGAAGTAGCAGAAATATTCTGTTATTGTGTTTGTTAACCATATAGATGTCTCTCTCATTTCTAGCATTGGTTATTTCTTAGTGATAGGATGGGATACATGAATGTATACATAAACATAAGGATGTTTGTTATGTGAAAATATAGATCTGCAGTGTTTGCCACTTCGTCATACTTTGCATACAATGTCATACTTTTCACATCATTATACAATATCATAAATGTTACAATTAGTTTCAATACTTAAAAATGCACTTCAATGTTGCAATTCTAACTGAAGGCCTGACCTGTAAAATATTTGCCTTTTTTTGGTTTACAGGTGTAAAACAAAGGTGTATCTAGACAACCTTCCCACAACAAGTGTTGTCATTGTTTTTCACAATGAGGCTTGGAGCACACTTCTGCGAACTGTTCATAGCGTGATAAACCGGTCACCACGACACATGCTGGAAGAAATCGTACTCGTAGATGATGCCAGTGAAAGAGGTAATCATAATGTGGAGATCTTGCAGATATTTTAGCTTGCTGCTCTTTTTACTCCAAAAATTGAGACTGACTTTCTATGAATTTAGCTTTAATTTGGAAAAACACAGTATTTGCAGGGGAAAAAAAAGGGATAGTGAGCAATGTCCATCTTGAAACTCAGGTGGATCATTCTGCTCTGGAAATTAGTAAAAGCTTATCTATCAGCTTTTCTGTTGACAGTGCTGAGTTTGTGTTCTTGACTTTTTTGATGGGTTTGTCCTATTCCTGCCTTCATGTTTTGCGTTTGGCATTTTAACACATTTCTAAAGTTTGAGGGTATTTAAAACTTGAATCACCTGATAAATAATAGCAAAGGCAACTTTAATCCTTCTGAGCTCCATGTTTGATAGTGGTAGAGGCAGTAAGTTAGGAACATTTTTGGTTTTGTTTAGAAATAATCTTGATTATTCAGTTTGTAGAAAGTTGAAATTCAGTTTCTGAGCTGTAAGAGATTCTGCTTTTTAATAATTATTACTCCAAATGAAAATTCCATGCTATGTAATGAAACTTTTCACGTGAAACGAAATTAATGGAAAAAACTTGAAGCTAACTTCTTCAAAATAAAATAATTTTATTTAGATTGTAGTCCTTTTTTACAATATAGTAAAAAATAGAAAAAATACTCTAGAGAGTAGATGATATTTTTATTAATAATTGGTATTTGGCTTGAACCTTGATTAATCTTCCGAAGTGGTATAGGTTATAAAGTATATCTGATAGATTTGATTTTTTTTTTTTCCCTTGCGTTTGTATATGGGAATGAGAGGGCATATGTTTTGTGTGTTTGTTTTTAATTTTAAGCGCCATAATATATTGAAAACTTTCCGGTAGCACTAGTACTAGTTGCTGGATGCCACTTGATGAAAGTCCTGCCAGTTGCAGGCTGTATCAGCATGATGCATCTGTATCAGCAGAAATTCCCATGCTTCAGTAGCGAAAGGCTTTAACACCCAGCATGCTGACACGTCAGCTTGAGCCTTCTAATACCAGTGCTGCAAAGCCCATGTTCTGTTCCTTGTGTTAATTCCAGCGTTAGAGGAAGATGGGTGACTGACTTGTTTGAACAGCTGAGATCTATGAATGAAAGATGACTCTGGGTTTAGAATCATATGGTTTAAGTAGCGTTAGGGTGCACCAGTTACAAATGTTAACAGGAGTTTTTATAATGCGTAGCTGAAGCACTTTGGGAGTCAACTCCTGCTCTCTATATCCAGTGTGGTGGAAAGTAGAAGTTTCTTCTTCAGGTTGCCTCTGTGTGTGATGCTTTAGCATATTGCCTGACCTATTCCAAAGTGTGTAGCTCTACAGTACAGCTGGTTGTGGAGTAGCTGAGTAGAGGAAGGAAAGAGAGCGTATCAGCCATCTGAGCTCTGACCAACCTGCTTTCCTAAGCATAAATAACGCATGCACTCGGGGAGTGTTTGCACTCATGTAAGTCTGTGTCCCTTTCCTTTCTCTCATGCCTGATACTAACTTTAAATCCTTTAGCCAAATTCAGTGCAGTTCAATGTGAAAGAGATAGGGGCCTTTAAAGGCTGTTGCTCTCTGGAAGAGGAGGAATGCCTAGACCCAAGGGGAAGGCTACTGCATGAATGTACTCCAGATTAGATGAAAGATGTGGTTAACTTTGGCCTTTAGAAAAGCACAAGATCAAATTCTGTCTATTTTCATTTGTGGGGAATTTGTAACTTCACCCGTCAGTTTTTCGGAGTTAATCAACCTTTACATAAAAATTCCAGTTTTCTTTAGTTCTAATGCTTGTGCAACTGCTCACCTCTCCTGGAGTTGTTCCTGGGGAAAAAATCCTCTTTTTAATGCAGATCCTAATATTAATGTTCTGAGTTACCTATATTAGGTTATTATAAAGGTAGATGCTGCTCTAATGAAACAGAGAATAGTACCTTTGTTTTGGTTACCTTTTTGCACAAACTTGCAATATACTTTGTTTTCCTAGTGAAAATGTGCTCTGTTTCATCTGTCCAAACAAACTTTGGCAGTAATTCAAATCAGTGCAAAAAGTTGTGACAAGTCAGCTTTCAATGTAACTTAGAAATAAAGAGCAATCTAATAGTAGAATGATGTAGACATAATATTTCTTGTGTCTTGTCTCTTTGATATCAGTTTTTTTTAAAAAGAGAGTCAGTTTTATCATAGCCATTAGCCATATCTTCATTATGAAGTAGAACTATAGCCCAGATAGAAAATGTGTGGCTTTTTTTGTTGTTGTTTCTGGTTTGTTGGGTTTGGAAAAAACAAGGTGACTTCTTTCTAGGCTGAAAGACACTAGCATTTCAGAATTATTTTGTTTGTTGTTATTGAACCTCTTTTTACATTTAGCTTTTAAATCTGTGATCTTGATTTCAGAACACCCAAGCATCATTCCACTTTAAAGATTTTGAATAATATTATTTTCTGTTTTATTTGTGGCTATTCTCAACAGTTACTGAAAGTTTTTTGCAACGTTATGTTTTCAGCAGACATACTTTTACATTAATCAAAACTGAAGGGTCTGATGCCTGAAAATATAAAGGCTTTAGCATATGCTAGTTAAGTATTCTGTTTGTATTGAACTAAAACAGCAGACATTTTCCAGAAAAAGAAAATGTTCAGCCTGAATAGGGTATTTTGAATTCTAGCATCAGAGTCAATTTAATTGGAATAAAGTAAGCATTCAGTCTGCCTGAAGAACACTTTGTACCTGCCAATGTCATTCTTTTAGCAAAATGAATTTGCATAATATCACACAGTTGTTTACACTGGAAAGAAAAGCTTTGGAGAAACAAGACACATCTGTAATGCTTGCTTCTCTAGTTACTAATCAGAATTGCTTTTTTTTTTTTAAGTATTGATCTTTAGCTACTTTGCAAAAAAGTTAACAGAAGAAATCAGAAACAGTCGGTACTTAAAACTAGACCAACACTGAATGGCCAAGTGTAGGCAGATTGCATCAGGATAAAAATAGGCTCACAGAAGTTATACAGATGCATTTCAAAGCAATACATCTAACCTTACATTTCTGCAAATAATGTCATATAAAAGTTTATATTTCTTAAAACTGTATTTGCATGCTTGTAAATTTGTGTCTTATTGTAGCATAATAAAAACATTTTGTTTGAATTTTAACATTTTATTTATATTCATAGAATATATATTTAAATGCAACTCAGTAGTAGAATTGTTCAGTTATTTTTTTCATTTTGTACACTTGTTTGACTTCAATTTAATATATTTGTTTTTCCTGACATCTGGGCTTTCTTAGTTCTGCTACTGCCACATAAACTGCTCTTTAAATTGTCCATGATGCTAACTAAAATTATGCACCTTTTTGGTATAAAAAAAGTGTTTTAAAAAGGAGTATCCAGCAGAAAGAGTTAAATGGAACCAAAATTATGTCTCTGAACATAAATGAAGTACTATTCTCCCAAGTAAAAGTTTTTTAAAAGTATTGCCAAAACCTCACTCTGATGTTAGAAATGCATTGAGGCTATGCCAAAAATTTACTCAGGCACTCCACTGTCATCCCAGGTCACTCTTAAACAACTGACTATGCAATTGTGTAAACTTCTGAGTGTTTAATATAGGGTTTAGTATAAACACAACAAACAAGTTTGTGTAGAAGATAGTCTTTAAAGCTTAATTCTGGCATTTCAAGCAGGCTGAAGTGTATTAGACGCATTAAAAGACTGTTCAAATACTCTCTTAGGAGCAAAGCAAGTCTCACCTTCCAAGAAACTACTGTAGGTTTCTGGCTGGGTGACTAGTGGAATCCAGGTCCAGAACTATATGTGCAGCCTCTTGCTGCTTGACCTGAGGGAGCCGTTTGTAAATGATGGTGACTATATATTGCTGTAAGAGTCAGTGCTTTGAACAGAAAATATGCTGCTTACATGTGAGCATTTAACCCTAACTGCTGAATAGCAGAGGAACACAAGAAATCTTGATGCCTAAGTTAGGAGAAGGCATTCAGCCTTATCTTTCTTCTTATTTTGCTGAAATTATAGTAATTTAAAGGCCCAGTTACTGAGTATCTGGCACACTGTCCCTGGAAATACTCCCTTCTGAAGTTAATGGAACTGTTTTGAACAAGGTGGTACTTTAGAAGAATATTTTCATGGATGTGATTAAGTATAGCAGGAGGACCATTCTTAACCCTATTCTCTCCAAAGTTAAAACACTTCACATGGCTCCTAGATTCCTGCCCCTCCCAACCTGCAAGCTACCTTTTCTAGGTACTTAAAAAGATAAATTGAAATTTGAAATCCTTTTTCAGAGAAGTTGTGCGTAAGACTTAAGTTTTTTTGATACGCGATGCATCTAGCATACCTTTCTGCAATGTAACTAAAACAAATTATTTTCATGTTGGTTCTTGGCTGGCCACAGTTATGTTGCTGGAGTCTTTCTCACTTCCTCCTGGCAGAACTTTACCATTCTTCTGTTAATAGAATTACTCCTTCCAGGAACAATGCCATTCATTACATTCATTCATCTTTAAGTGGTTAGAACTACTTTAAAAGCTTGTCAATACGAGGTTTGAAGTATGCAGCGCAACAGGCTGATTTGTTTGAACTGTTGCCTGGATCACAAGGTGGCTGGCAGAGAGAGGGATGCTTTGCTGCTGTAGTCTCTTTGTGTATATCATGGAAGGCATAGAGATTAAAACTGGAAATACTAGTTCTTTTAATTTAGTAACTCTGTAAGGCTACCCTGTAAAGAGATGAGATTATATTTGCCACCGATTCGGTCAGCCAAACAATCTCTGTGCTCATTCCCAAAAGGCCTGCAAAATTGAGACATGTACAAACCAAGTGTTTTTTGGTACAAACCAAATGTATTTACTGAATCCCTGTTAATATGTACGTTTAAAAATTAACTTGCTTTGAGCTTCTCTGGAGACAAACATCTATTTAAGATTATTCAAACTTTTAGGCCCTTAGCACAAGTTCAGCTTTCAAGATGGGTCAGAACTAATTTCTGTGGGGTTTAGTGACTATTCAACAATGTAAAGAAAAAAACGAGGGGGAAATTAGAGCTTGTTCAACCAGAACAATGGTAGGGAATGGTAATCACCCTCAAGTCAGCTCTGCCTCTCAGGATTTGCAATACAGCCACTAAGAGTTCATGGCATGATGCTTTTTTTTTTTTCTTCCTTCTCCTCTCCCTTCCCTCCAGCAACACACTTGCTCTTGCATGAGGTACTGCCTTGCAGTGAATCCTCCTACAGACCTTGCACTGTTGTAGTAAAACTCTTATGTGCTTTTGGTATATCAACTAATATATTCTGTAGCTGTGTTTATACAAAAAATATATAAATATTTGGTCTTTATTATTACTGATTTGAAATCTGCAAGTTACTGCTGATGGCTTTTTTCTGTGACTGTCAATTGCATTCTCCCTCTATTCTTTGTTCTTCCTTTGATATCATCCATCATTAGCTAATTTTTCATGATGACCAAAGACTGTTCCCAGCAATGGGAAACCTGTTAATTTGGCAGCTACTTGTATTACGAGTAATTTTGTGTCCCTAGGCAACTGCAAGTCAGTTAAGGCTGTGGCACTTTGAATAATTTGTTCCTTGAATAAGCTGGTTCATTTGTGATTCAGATGGTCACTTATGTATAGCTCATTTTGCCTTTATTTTTGTTTTTAAGTGTTAAAGCGATTGGATTAATAAAAAAAGATCTTACCCCAAAAATCTAAAGGAAACAGAAGTGAAAATTGGGTTTGGTTATGTTTTAAACTTTTACAGATAATTTCTTTGCAAGCAGATACAGTACTGTAGGAAATGATTCATTATGGGTGCTAGGCAGCTCATTTTCTCTATTTTCTTGGTAGATAAGTGTATGCACAAGGAAGTTTGAGCATAGGTTTTTGAAAGTAAGAGGCGTGTTTATCCCATCTGATTTCTGCGTAAGCGTTTTACACTCTTTGTTTTGCTGTTTCCAAAAATGAAGAAAAGGAGGAACTTCCTGCTCTACCAAGTGAAATGCGTGTAGATATGGAAGGGCATATTATGAGGTGGAAAAAAGTAGGTCAGAAAGTAGGAAGAGGATAGAAAAGAGTTGAGGAAGTGTCTCCTATTTCAAGTTGCATTATCAAAAAAAAAAAAAAAGCAATTTTATATAATTGATGGTTTATGTGGATTGATCATTCCTTGCAGACTTCTTGAAGAGACCGCTGGAGAATTATGTGAAGAAATTAAAAGTCCCTGTTCATGTGATTCGAATGGAACAGCGTTCTGGATTGATTAGAGCCAGATTAAAGGGGGCTGCTGCTTCTAAAGGCCAGGTCATCACCTTCTTAGATGCTCACTGTGAATGTACAGTAGGCTGGCTTGAACCTCTGCTGGCAAGGATCAAAGCTGACAGGTATTTTTTCCGTCTATTGGTCTATGCTGTTGCTTGTAGGTTAGTAAGAAATGTTCTAAATATTACCATATAACCTACAAGCAAGTATTTGTATGCCTTTTGAAGGATTGGATTAATACCATACTTTCTATTGGTGTTATGATAAGATACTAATTCAGTACAGCTTTTTAAAAGTAAAACTTGGTTCAGATTGAAGCTTATATTAGGATCTGTGTGATAATGTGTTAAATACCAGGATATCTCAGCATGCATGTAGTTGAGAGAGCAGCAGAATTTGAGCTCTTCTGTCTACAGCCTGAACCACTCCTCCATGATTTGGGGAAGATATTCTTGGGAAAGAAATGAAGCCCTGATCTCCCATAAAACCAACACTAGGCAAGAACTGTCAGATTTACTGGTTTTAGGTTCTCATTGTGATTCCTTTATTCCATATTATATTTGAGTTGTGGATTACCTGTAAATGAGTAGAATTCTGTGATATGGTGTGATCTTCTGGGATGCGTTTTCTAAAGTTAAAATGGTTCCTGGAATTGCCGTAACATATAGTGTGTGTCCACCATAGTGTGATGGAAAGTGTGATACAAGTCGCTTTTAAAATTTAGCGCTAGAACGTAGCATCGCATAATGAAAGAGCTGCAAGCAATAATAATTTTTTGTTCAGAACTGTGTTAGGATATAATACTAACCGTCAAGCTATTATCATCAATACATATTTTTGTGAGACTATCATATGTAAATTATTGTTCTGATTTGTGCTAAATAGGTCCTTTGAATTTAGTTGCAACCCTTGAATCCTTTAACATGGCTTTCCATGTGAGGAAGCCTGGTTGAGGACAGTTGTTATTTAAGTGTTTCTAAGATGATTAGAATTTATATTTTTGACTATATGTCTTAATAATGTCAGGACAATGGGCAAAGAAGACTCTTTCTGTAGACTTTTATATAGTAGTTATACTTTGTTAACAGCAATTATCACTTCTTAGTCCTGATGGCATATCAGAATACTTCCCCAGAGCAAATGATTGAATTTTCACTTCAAAACATGCAAGATATTTTGACCATGTAACTAGAAACCAAAACCTCTTCTGTATTCCATACAATTGCTGTGTGGCATTGAGAAAGCTCTGATCAGCTTTTCTATCTGGAGGAGGAGGAGAATTATAGATAATACTGGTAATAAAATGCAAATACTTAATAATAAAAATAGTATTGAAAATATTGGGTCAGAAACACACATTTTCCTTTAGATGAATTAATTCTAACTAGCAAGACAGAACTTAAACATATTTCATGGTAACCATCTTTTGAGTACTGTGTTGTTAAACATAGTAATCTTAAAGTATAAACTCTGTGTGTGTTAAAAATAAACTGAAACAAACATCTTTTCTGACACTTCAACTAATAGGTTTTGCTGCTTTCCTTTCTCTAGGAGAACAGTAGTGTGTCCCATCATTGACGTAATTAGCGATGACACCTTTGAATATATGGCAGGTTCTGATATGACCTATGGTGGATTCAACTGGAAGTTGAATTTTCGTTGGTATCCTGTTCCTCAGAGAGAGATGGATCGACGGAAAGGAGATCGAACCCTTCCTGTTAGGTAATGAGAAATGATGCATTGATTGAAATGTTTGGCTGATGTTTAGTCATATCCTCTCTAGGTTAATCTTGTATATAAGCAATTAATGAGCTGCGTCCTATTGTCATTTTGGTCTGTTTGAAGGAACAGCGTGAATTTTTTTTTTTTACGTGGTTGGCTTCTTGGTAAATTTCAGTAGGAGTAAAGGAAGCAATTAGTTTGTCCCTTTAGGAATATTTTTAAGTTTTATGCTAATTACTAGTTACTTACTAGTTTTTAGACTGCACAAGTTTTAATTGAAGCTCATCTTATTTTTTCTATTTATTATTATTTATATTTATAAAATATATATTTATTATTAGTTTTTGTTCTAGGGAAGTAAATGCTACTTTGAAGGGATGCAACCAGTTGCTTGCATATATCTAGCTACCTATAGGGAAAGATTTATTTGTGTGTATCTGTGTGTGTGTATACACATGTATGAACTTAACATCTTTGAGGTACATAGATGGGAGGTGAATTTATACTAGCATGTCATGTAGATGTTACAGCAAAGATGATGAGGAAACAAATAATTTGTGTGTAATACTTACTATTTTTTTAAATTAAAAATTTACATTTTTCTGGCATTACCATTCTGAAAATGGGCAATATTTTCTTACTGTAAAGGTGAGGGTATGGCCATTATTCTTTTTTTGTTTTTTGTTTTTTTTTCGTTATGCAAATAAAAGAAATCAGAGGGGCTTTTGGGGATGTGGCAAAATGTTTTCTTTTTACTTTTTTTCTTTTTAGTTTTATTTCCTTTTTAGGGGGGAAAAGCCACAAAAAAAATTAGTTACAAGTTATGACCTAGCTTGTATTTAACATGTCATTCAGAGAAAGCCTGAAGTGTTTCTGGAATATGACTGGTGATAGAAATCCACTTATGTTAAAAGAACAAATCATTTATTTACTTGAAGTACAAAATGTCATCAGCCTAATGTGTAACTTATTTAGTTACTAAAAAAAAAAAAAAAGGAAATTTGGGAGACTTAGGTAAATTTAGGACTAACACAACTTTATTATATTTTTTTTTTCTACCAATAGGGAATTTGTAAAGAAGCTCTGGGTGTAAGCTGATTATGGAATTTTCTTGTGTGATGCATAATAGTGAAATCAGGCATAGGCCACTTCATGGCATGCCATAATTTCTTCAAGAATAGTTGCCAGAAATGTAAATATTCTGCACGATGTTGGTTTCTCTATGTGACTTACCAGCATTGGAGGCAGAAGTTGTCTTTTTGCCCTCTATTTGGGAAATAAAAGGCCATTTTGTCAGTGTTAGAGTGAAATATATTTAAACAATAGAAATTTTCATAGTGACCAATATTCTGCTCCTCCCCGCCCCCCCCCCCTTTCTTCAGGACACCTACAATGGCAGGAGGTCTTTTTTCAATAGACAGAGATTACTTTCAGGAGATTGGAACATATGATGCTGGAATGGATATTTGGGGTGGAGAAAACTTAGAAATTTCCTTCAGGGTAAGTAAAAAATCCTCTCTGTTCAGTATTTTACTGCTCATGACAGTACAACTTAAGTTCTGTACAGTAGGAGTTTTAATGACTGCGACGGGTTCCTCTCCATTCAGTTAGCAGTTCACTTCATGTGATGTTCCTCCAATGGACATATGAAATGACTGTATCTGTCAGTGAAGAAAAGTGTTTGGTGAACACTTGACAGAGCCTTGAGACAAAAAGATTGGAATGTTCATCCTAAATAAATATATATATATATATATTTTAAATGGCTGAAACTTCTCTGAAGGAGTTTGATTTGAAAAGTTAGTTGGGGAGCACAAAATGAGGATTATGTCATCAGTGTATATTTAAGCTGTTACATGACTAGCTCAGTTAAAAAAAACAGCAAAAAGAGAGGGTTTCCAACTTAATGATTGCACGCTTTTCATTTGGATGTGGACCTAACCAGCACTGTTCTCACTTCTTCAGTTTCTACCAAATAGCACTATTGCCTTTTGCTTTACTTACTGGCTCAGAGTATATAGGCGGATATTTTTAAAGTAGTTCAGGTTTCTGAATCTGACATTTTTAGAGGTTCAGGGAAAAAAATGAAAATATTTTGGGAAACTTTTACTTGGGAAGTGCATATTTTTTCAGATGAAGAATCTATTAAGAATGGCTTTTGTGGACAGATTACCACCTGTTATTTCCTTGTGATTCATGTGAGCCTTACCCTTCATTCACTGTCAGCTCTTCCAGTGCTCTACAGTAGTCTCTTGTTGATACATCATTGCTATGAGGCCTGACATACTCTCATGCTACCCAAGCTCTGGCTTGCGAGCATCCTTATCTGTTGAGCAGGAAACAGGCGTACTTCTCTCTTCCATGCAGTATGCATTTGTGCTAGACCTTAACTAATGTTGTTTATCTCACTTGAAGAAAGGCGAATAACGAAGATAGCACTTGAACCTATGCAATAACTGTTTTATCACTTTCAGATTTGGCAGTGTGGTGGCACTTTGGAAATTGTAACTTGTTCACATGTTGGGCATGTGTTCAGAAAAGCAACGCCATACACTTTTCCAGGAGGTACAGGGCAGATAATCAACAAAAATAACAGGCGGCTTGCAGAAGTCTGGATGGATGAATTCAAAAACTTTTTTTACATTATTTCTCCAGGTGAGCAGGTCTTTGGTTATGAAAAGTATCTATTAAGAATTAAAAATTCAAGTACTACTGGGAAAGAACATCAATATTTAAATAAGTGTTACTGTTTTGAAGTTTGTAAGCAAGAGAAAATTCACCTAAGACATACAAAAAAAGGAAGTGAGTTTTGGGTGTTTTGTTTTGTTGGATTTTTTTTCCCCCTTTTTTTAACATACGCGTGATTAGTGAATGAGCTTCCTGTGCAGGAGAGTTAAAACTCAGTGGATTGTCAAAGAGCTCAATTGCAGTTCAGAAAACTAGCTATCCAAATGCATCTCTCAACATGCTGGAGTTTGGCCTCTGGCTGCTATATTGTAGGCATTGGAAGCTGAATAGGTCAGAAGTGATTTAAATGAAACTCTGTAGCAGGGGTGGCAAAGATGAGCCTCTCAGAGCTTGCACTTATATTCCTTAAAATGGATGTTAATAAAGCAAGAGGATTTAAAATATGAGATCAGATTTCCTATGAACTCAAATGTTCTGAAAAAGCTCGGTTGGACAAGAGAGGAAGCCAGGGAAATGCTGAATTATTAGTTTATGCTACAGATTTTGTGCGCTCCTTTTTTTAAGGACTTGGTGAGCAACAGACATCCTGTCTAAATACTTGAGAGATTAAGTTAGAGACATTCAGCTTTAAATGTTATAGTTTTATATGCCACCATCTACTTTTTTAAATAGGTATCTTTGAAACAAGTATTTCCCTGTGACTTGCTTATTAAACACAAATTAGTACTGAAATTTAAAAGCTGTAGTACGATGCAGTGTGAATCTGAACAATGTCAAAGAGATTTTCATTATAGGTTTTAAGAACACTTGTGAGAACAAGTGACCACACTGCTTTACATGCTGCTTTATCTTTTTTTTTTTTTTTTTTCAACAGAATGCTCTACTCAGATAAGACAGTATAGGATTTTTTTTTAATAGAAAAATTCTTGGTAATAATCAATGCCTTTTAGGTGAAGTCAAAAGTTAATAGCTTATGCTTACTGCCATGTCTTTTTATTAATGAAGCATTATGAATTCGAATATGACATGTATAGATATATCATACAAAAAACTTGTATAAAAAGCTGCAATTATATTCTTCATTATGATTGTTTTTATGCATCCATGTCAAACCAGATTTTTAAATGTACTAAGTTGGGAACACCTAACCATAAAAATAAATTAACTCTTAAAAATAAGCCAAAATTAGTGACGAGCATGATAAGGCTCTATGACTTTGTATATAATATTTATAGCCTTTTTATTTCATGAGACCGTAAGCTACAAAAGCAGTTACACTATTTTAACTTCATAAAATGGTTGTTCTGGTAGGGCTTTTTTCATAGCTTTGCAATATTGTGGATTATACATGCATTCTCCTGTTAGAAAAAAGGAATGAAAGATAATTTTGTTTGAAAGATAATTTTGTTTGAAATAGGGTAAAAGTTTTTAAATGGTGAAAATAACTGCAACAATTATCTATAATTATACTGTATATTCTCTTTTTTCCAAAGAGAAATTTGTTGTATGCTAATAGCCTGAATTATATGCAAATAGGGATGCGTTCTTGCCATGCTCCTCTTAAAGCATCTGTACCTGCTGACAGGCACACATCTTATTTGTGTACTCATATCCATATTGACACTGCACTAAAGTTTGATACTAGATTTTCCAAGAGTATCAAGAATCATAGGGTCTGTAGTACCTGAATAAGTTGTGTTATTTTGAAATTGGTTTGGTGCCTGGAGCTGTGAAAAATAGCACTGTGGTTCATTTAGTTAGCTGTGAAATATTATTTCATGTTTCAGAGAACGGATGGACTTACAAATCATACTGATGCTGTCGGTGCTATTCATGCCTTACCCCCCACCCCCCTTCTTCTCTCCCCACTTCTCTCTGGTGTGCAAGTTGTGAGAACCAGTAGCTATTAACTAAGAAGGATTATTATCTTGGGACCTGTTAAAGGGAAGTTCACAACCCCCTTACCATTGCTGTTTTGGTACCACCTGTGTTACCAGAGTTATGCAGACCTCTGATTCACCTGTAGACAGCAAATACATCGCCGTAAGTTTCAGTAAGTCTTTTTGGGCCCATGGTTGTTTTGGGGAACTTGATGAAGCTCTGCCACATTGATTCATTTAGCCATACTCTGTTTTCTTCACTAAGATAAAAATGAAAATGTTTAGTACTTGCAGAATGATGGTGTAGTGACCCTCTGGCAGACTGCAGTATGCAGCCTGCAAAACTTTAATTGCCAATGCAATGTGTACTTTCAATATTACTGTGACAGTGTGTCACACACAACCTCTTGCAAGGAGGGAGGTGAGAATTTTTGAGCTGATGCTGGTTTACGAGCTTGGGTACAGATGAGCAAGGAAATTGGGCAATTCTCTGTGCACCCACATTTTTTCTTGTCAGTTGGGTGAGAAGTTGAGTGTCTCAAATGGGTGAGAAAATTGGGTGTTGGAGGAGGTAATATTACTGACAGGCATCACTGAGCCTAGCTAACATGAGATTTGTTTCCTCCTCTATATCAAATGTCTTCTGCTCTTCTAAGGTAGTGAATCACAAAGGGATTGGTCCAGGATACCACGCCTGAGATTCCCAGGTAGCTTTCCCACTTCGTATAATCTGAGTTGTCTGGAGGGGGAAGAAAAAAAAAAGTTACTGTTTGAATAGTAGGAATTTGAGAGACTTTTTGCTATTGATATAATATAGTTAAATGGAAAGCTCTTCTAAAATAAGCCTGTAATCCTTTTTTTCTTTAAGTACAGCCTAATAGGAATTGTTGCTTGTTTGTTGCTAAGCTTTCATGCATTTTAGAAGCCATCTTTCTGCTTAGAGTTGGATAGGTACAGATGGGAGGTGGACAGGAAAATGTTGCAGCTGCTGCTCAGCCCAAATCAAACCTGTCTCACTGCATGCAGCAGCTATTCTCCATGACAGTAATGGCACTTGGTATAGTCTTTCCTCACTAGACTGTAGTTTTCCTGAGGATCACGTGTTACAGCAGGGCATAGTTTGACTTGATGATTTCACTTGCTCTTTTCCTTGCATGACTTTCCTAGAGCATTTCCTGTTAGTTCTTCAGAAAATGGATTTGGGACATTCAGGTGTGATTCTTGTTTCCTGTTAGCCTGTTCCAGAGACTCTGCCACTTCTTCGTTTGTAATTTCTAGTGTTGTTCTATCATCTAAAATACTAGGACAGAAGTATCCATGGTGAGGCTTCATGAGATGGTGTTGTCAGTCTAACAGCTTGTTGCAAGCAGGGTGCCTTGCTTTTCATGTCTGGTCATGTGGCTCTCCCCTCATATGGTGGTTGTTCATCCATGTAAACTAACTTGACTGGCTAAACTCTTAAGGATTTTTTTTTTTCCTGTGGGCTGGTTTTCTGCTGGTTAAGTTAGCACCTGTGTCAGCACAGAAGAAGCAGCAGGTGTGTGAAGTTGAACAGGGGAAAACTGCCTCTTTTAGCAGTGGCAACAGCAGCAAACCATTAGGTTGGCTTACCGCAACTACCTCAGCTCAACCTGACCACAGCTGTTTGTTAATGATAAACTGACAGTTTGTCAGGTTTTTTGGGATCCGTAATCTAAAGATGCAATATAGATGTTTGGGATTGTGTGGTTTCCCTGTGCTGCATGTGAGTCTGGATTCACCCTCCTACATGCAGTCTCCTGTTCCTTGCCTGTTCGCACCATTGCTGGTCAGCAGCCTCTCGCTTCCCTGTTGGTAAGTGGAAGGCATCTTAAAGAGCTGCTATAATGAGTATGGAAATTAATTTTAGTGATGGCAAAAAGTTTGACCCAGAAGGTATCTTTCATTGCATAGGGAATAACTGAACAGATAGAAATCCTGAAAATACAGCAACATAGAATTATCTAAACAAGAACCATCTAGACCTGTGTAGACCTGTTTTTTCTCAAAACTGGATCAGTAGGACTGGTTTCTAACTGCTGCATGTATTTGTCACTAGCCAAGCATGATAAGTCTAGGTTCAGCATGTACAGATTGCAGATAGGTAAGGTTTTATTTTTGGTGATGGGGAGGACCAAGAAGGGCTGAGCCCATGATGGTAGATCTTGCAGCGTAGACAAGCCTGTGTTCAAAATATGTACTTAACAATTGCATATGTTCTTCTCTTCAGCTAGTATTCCCTATTAGCATTAATTGGAAATGCAAATGTGTAGTTATTTGAAGCAGGTTTAAATGATTACTGCTTATTCAGTTTCATAATAGTAAGTAGAAACAAGTTCTATGATTTTAACAGAAGATTAATTTGGGATGAAACGTTTTTCATACTGCGAAAATGACTGAGTGATTTATAATCATGATGAAAACAGCATGCTTCTATTTTTTTTTAAAGCAGTTTAGCATAAATATATTGCCACACATTGAACTTGTCAAGCAAATCCTCAGCTCTTTTGAAATTTTGAGGATGGCGGAACTGTTGCAACACGGCCACTGGGAAGCTTTAATATTCATAAGATGGCAAAGAAAATTAAGCTGAAGAAGACTTATTCTACTGGTAGAAATCATTATATATACGTGTAGGCAGTTAGGGTATTTGTACTTTTATATGAGAAGGAGTGTGGAGGAGATACTAATTCTGAAATTGGCTTATAAGACCCTTCCTTTCTTTCCCAGTCAGTGGAATTATATCTTAAAAATAGAGTAAATATGTTTTTTGGAAAATACTGATAGCATCGTTGAGTAGCTTCTAACCATATGTTCTATATGTTCACGTGTTCTCTAATACCAAAATTGCAGAAATGCCTGTTTGGGTAAGATGTCTGGATTTGTCAAAAACTCCGTGATTACTTTTTTCTTTTTTGTGAAAATGCAAGTATACCAGAGAGATCTGGTTGAACAGGGAAGACCATTATACATTACCAAACAAAGTGATCTGGTACTGCATAGAAAATTTCTTTTTCAAGAGTAGTGACAGTATTGGCAAGTGCTAAAATGAACCTTACGTTTGTACAAGAGATTGTCGAAGGTCTGTCTGGATGATTGGATATATTCTTTTGCCATATTGGTATTTTTTTGTATTGTTTGAGTACATCTTTAAGCATATTTGTGAAAAGAGCATGTGATTGTTGCACAGCATACAGCAAGCTGTGGGACAAGTGAAATCACCAGGAAGGTCCAGGCTTTTTATACAATTAAAATATTTTTTTTCTGGCAAAAATCTTATTGCATGGTCCAGTGAAGACAACAGAAGCAAGTACTGTTTAAATACTATTTCTGATTTTTTTTTCTTTTTTTAATAAAGCAAAACCAAGTGTTTGAAAGAATAACCAACAGATTATTACTTTCCTCATGATATTCCTAGTTGTGTTGTCTGGTATAATTGTCTCCTGGAAGTAAGATTTGATCTAATGGTGGATTTCTAGCTGAGCTTTTAAGAACAAGTACAAAAACACTGGAAACAATATGTAAGACTCTTCAGTAGATTCATTTGCTCACCTGGGAAATAAGGTAAACCAACCTTGTTACAGAACACCACTAAGGGAACTATGCCATTTCTGGTATCCAGTCCATCTGTTACCTGATGCTAACTGCAGTCTCTATGTGCCAGTATGTTGTCTGGTGCAAACTAACTTTAGAGAGGACTCTTTCACTTCTTTCAGACTAAAAATGGTTAAATGGGGTATAATGCACATCTTTTAATTCAGCATAATGGAGGGAAAAACAGCTGGCACTGTTCTTTTTACATGGTGGCATTTAAAACTACTTTAACAAATAGCATGGTTGTACACTATTAAGTATCACTTTGCATTTAATTCCGTATTGCTGTGCCTTTAATTCTTACTGTCATGCAGTAATGTGGCAAAATCTTAACAGTGTTTTTCTGAAGGTCAGTGTAGCAAATTGTCAACGAATGAGTTTTGATTGTTGTAAGGTTAGAGATGGTGTGACAACTGTTTCATCCATCAGCTACATTTTTCTGACCGAAAGATGAAGAATTTCAGCTGTGGTTTGTTCAGCAAGGCAGCTTTTTCTTTTTTACTTTGCCTCTTCTTGAGAGCGTGCTTCTTTTGGTGTAGAGCAAACATGTGCATGGATCAAGTAGGGCAGTTTTTTCATGACTAGAAGGCCCAGACTGATGTTTGCCAAGGTTCCATTCTAAGAGAATTTTTAAGTTCATTCACATTAGTCAAATTTTTTTCAAAAAACAAGCTTTTCTTTCCTTTTCTTCTCTTACTGGTATGGTTTTCCTACATCTTAAAAAAAAAATAAATAAAATAATAATAATTAGAATTAAAAAAAACTGTTCAGGAATATTGAAATTAGTACAGATACTTAATTTTTTATTGATAATTATGGATATTTAGCTGAAATTATATGGTTATCTAACTGTTCTAATTGAGTAGCAATACACCATCTGCTGGTAGGTTGATTTGATAATGCAGTAGGCCAACTTTGAAATGTCTCAAGCTCAGCTGCAAAAGGTCAGGAAATTTAGAGGTAATTTATTGTCTCAGTGCAGGGATTTCTGAAAAATGTATGTAACTCGAGGTACAAGGCTTCCAGCTTGTGAACAAGTCAAGTGGCCAGCATAGCATTTTTGTGGGCTGCAGAGCAAATTTAAATTTTGTACATGGCTGAGATTTCCTTTTTTATTTTGATAGCGTATTATTTATGTCCTGTGTGATTTGGAGTGTAATATGGAAAGTATGAATTGAATGTGATGCCTGAAAATTAGACATTACTTTACCCTTATTAACATTATTGGAATATTAATAACAGCAGTGCTTAATTCTGTTTTATTAAAAATATTCACTGATCATGCACACCTTCCTCATCCCATTTACAGATGGGATTTGTACAGCTTAATGTGCAGAATAAAAAACAACAACCATAGTGGGGTGGGAGGGTACAGGAAGAATGGCACACTGATAAACGAAGAGCAAAGGAGAAAAGCAGGCAAAATACCACAGAAATATGATGACAGTCCTAATGGTGAACACATTTCCTGCAAATGCTGCAGTTACACTGAACAAATACTGAATTATTAAAGGATCAGTTCCATGTGTTAGTTTTTGCCTGTTTCTTTATGCAGTTAAATGGATGATGAAGAGTCCAGTAGGTGGTTCCTGTCTCAGAATTTAGTTAAAATGGAATTTTCCTTACTCCACAAAAGGATACTGCTATTTTACACTGCATAGGTATGCTCCCCAGTTGCTATTGGGAATAGAATGGAAGTAGTGACTATACGGGTTTCAGCCTTTCCCCTTTGTTAACTTAATAAGTGATTGCATTCAATTGCTCCACAAAACAAAGGTAAGATATTGTCATATGTAGGACAGATGTAGTCACTCTGCCTTTTATAATAACTGTCTGGAAAAAGAAGTCATGGATAGTGATTGACTTGTCCTTTGTGATAATATAAACACCATGATACTATATTGGAAAAAGCATTTTTAGTGTAGAGATCAGTTTTTCATTAGAGGGAGCGGCTATTTGATGCAAGCAGCGTATTATGCTGATTGCTTTTGTCTTAAATGGAACCATACACAAAATTCACTAGCAGCCATTTGTCTCTACAGGAGTTACTAAAGTTGATTATGGGGACATATCATCACGACTTGGACTAAGACGCAAACTCCAGTGCAAGCCTTTCTCCTGGTACCTGGAGAATGTTTATCCTGATTCCCAAATTCCACGGCATTACTTTTCTCTGGGGGAGGTAAGAGTTCACCGCACGTGCTTATCTACCATTTTTAAAGTACGTTGAAGAGTAAGTTTATATTCAGGGCTGAATAGCATGAACATGTGACCTCCAGCAAAATTCAGGTATCTTGCATGCACATTCTTGTCATCTGTAAAATGATACATTTGACTTCTGAGTGGGATAGAACATTGAACTTTGATCCACAGTATTGTAAGTTGAATGTTTTCCTTTTTTTCTACAGTACTAAATTTACATGGGCTTTAGAAAAATTCCTTCAGAAATGTATAGTTATGGATAACTTCATGTATAAAGTTCTCTACCTAGAATACGAGCAGTTTTGCTTGAAGAACAAGACTAGACCCAAGAAAGTACTTTTCCTAAAAACAGCTCTGAACTTTGCCCTTAGAACCCTCTTCAGTAACCACTAAATTCCAGTGGCTCTTAAATCTTGCTGGGTATTTCCCTGTTTTTCCTTGAATTTTCTGGAGTGACTGTAAATGTAGCATGGATGATGCTATCCTGAATAAGTAGGTGCCTAACCTCCCCCACAAAGCATGTTGAGCTCAATTCTAAGCCTCCTATAAGGTGATTTTTATACTGCAGTGTATTTGTTTGAAGACAGGAGGGGAAAAAAAAAATAAAGCAACATAAGGAGGACGTAGTGAGGCTGATGTTCATACCTGTTTATTATACAGACATACAGGAATTAAGGCTCTAATTCAGGCAGTGAGGAAACTGAACCCAGTCACCCCTGATTTTGAAATTAATTAAACCACAATGCCCAAGAGTACTTTAAAATTTCTGGCAGTTCTGGCAGTCTTGGGACCCCCAAGATTGGGTACAGAAGAAAGCAAAGAAAGGAACATGATTCTGTAATGTGCTGGCTTGAGCATTTGTCCGGGAGAGCGAGTCTTGGGTGTAGCGGTCCCTCATGGTAGTACTGTTTATGTATTTCACATATCATTTGAATGATCTCTGGATGTATAGCAGGCAGAACTGGTGCCAGTGTAGTTTGATATGGAGCTATTTCTTTTCTAAAAATAACAACCTTTTGTGATGTGCTCTTTTTCCCTCCCAGATAAGAAATGTGGAGACAAATCAGTGTCTGGATAACATGGCAAGAAAGGAAAATGAAAAAGTTGGAATCTTTAACTGCCATGGAATGGGTGGAAATCAGGTGATAATTTTTTTTTGTAACTGTAACGATTTGAATTATTTGGAAAACTACTTCTCATCAGGACATAATTTTTCAGTTCTTTCGGTAGTTATCTTACATAAGCTGTAAAGTTTAGGAAAACCCTCACTGGAGAATAGAACTGTAAGAAGGAATGCACAAGAAGATTTGTTGGTGTTTTGTCATTGGAAGGTTTTGAGGCCTGATTGCAAGAGCTTTTAGTTTCACTTTAGATTCAAAAATGAAATGAGGGGAGGAGACTGATAAAAGCTAGGCTTTGCCTCCTATAGGTTCTCTGGAACTGTCTCCTGTTCAGACCTGCTAATTGGCATCCTTACTTAAAAAACATGCTTGCATCTGCAATGCTGTTCTTAATGTACATTTTTCTGTGAGTGTCAACTTTGGTATTTTTCTGTCTGTCTGGTTTTCTATTTTATTTTATTAAAAATTCTTGGTGAAATCTTTGACAGTATACAAAGATTGCCTGTGTTGGGGATCCTCTGCTCCTGTGCAGGAAACAGTCTGCAATTTAACAGTCACTTTTTTTCTGAAGAACTTTTTCATATAGTGTTTGTATTTCTTCCCTTTTTAAAAAAAAAGTAAAAAAAAAACCAAAACTTTTTATACACTCTGTGGGGGAGGGGGAGAGTAGTATAGATATTAATGAAATAATGTGCAAACTTTCCCCCTTGTCCTAAAGCAATTTTTTAGGTGAACCTTTTTTTTTTTCCCAGTTCCACTCATATTGTTTTTCTGTTTAGGTTTTCTCATATACTGCCAACAAAGAAATTCGAACAGATGATTTATGTTTAGATGTCTCCAAACTTAATGGCCCAGTAACAATGCTCAAGTGCCACCATCTAAAAGGAAATCAGCTTTGGGAATATGATCCAGTGGTAAGTCTTCTAATGACTTGTGACATTGAAATGAGACAACTTGTATCTTTACATAAGCCTACAGAGCAACCTATTCCTTTGTGGGACCACTATCCGAGAGTCAGAATAGGAAACAAAGTCAGGGTTATGTTCTGTCTGTCTTTAATTCATGGTGTAATCACTCAATATAAATCTGTATTTGATTTAATTACCTGGTGAGTTTTTGGTAGCTCATAAAAGTAAAAAAAAATTTGCAAAGTGCTTTCAGATCCTTAGATGAAAGATAGTGTAGTGCTCTGTTAGGGTGAGATCGATGATTGATAGAAAATTATTCCAGGTACTTATACTTCTGGATTTTTTTTTATTCCTGGACCAGAAAAAGATAATGCTAATGATTCTGTGGCAGCTTCAGCACCTGGTGTCATCTCTTACAAGATTAAAGGAAATATTCTTCTAATTAAAAAATCAATATCCCAAAATTATAAGGAACGTTTTACACTTCTAATCTTTATATGTTTAAGGTAGAACTGATTAAAACATCTTTATTTTAATCATTTTTTCTCCCTTGTACTTAATGTTCACTCACTTTGAAACTTGTATGTTGAACTGCCAGATCAAAAAAACACTGCCAGTTGATCCGTTGATCATTAATTTTATCTGAAAGATTTCAGAATAATTGTGATTGAATAGCAGGGTAAGAATTCTGACTTATGGCTCAGCTAATTAGAGAAAAAAATCTTTCTCAAGCTTATTAATTTAAAATCAGTTATTGTGAAAGATAGTTGTAAGACAATTCACAGAAGAAGAATCTTGCCATTATAAGCGTAATGATTGTTTGATAAAGGAGAACATGTACATATTTAGCTACCGAAAAGTCATTTCAGTACTTAAAAATGTTTTGGTACTTAAATCAATAGACTTATTACAGATTCCAGTAACTGAGATGTTAATGAAAGCAACAGTCTTTAAGACTGAAAAGAAGCATGTATGAATGATGCTTTTTCTGTTAGGATGGCAGTTAATGTGTGAGACACTGGATCACTACTAGGATTTCTGTAGATTGCTAGCAGCTGCTGATAGATTGAAGAAAGCTGCTGAAGGCTTTCAGGATTAAGAGTTAACTGAAATGCTTAAATCTGAGTCTTGGAAACTGTTTATTCTTTCTAAAGTAGTTCACCTGGCTTAAGTAAATGAGTAATATTACTAAATGCAGTGATTTGCCAAAGAATAAATGCTTTTTATTTTGCTTCTACCTTGCCAATACTTAGTACATTGCATCTTTAAAAACTTAATTACAGATAGCATCAGGTAGTTTAAAGATGAGTATTAGTAATTTTTTTTTGTAATGACGCAATAAAGCTATGAAGATAGTATCTAGATAAAAGATGCTGGTATTTTTTAGGAGTTTCAGATTTGGATTTTTTCATAATTCAAGTGGGGAATAATTTTTAACATTAATCTGTGCATGGATCAGTTTTGTAATTTGACAATTCTTGCTAGTTTTGTTCATATTTTGTACAATGCATGCAAAAATCTTGATGCTTTAGCTGAAAGAACCAAATAGTCTTTCTTACGATGGTTGCTGCAACCTGAAAAACAGCTTTCCGCTATGCAGATCTCTATCTATAAAATTAATTGTATGTGTTTGTATTTCACTCTAAAGCTGGCTAGTGAAGCACAAAAGCAAGTTAGAGAATTCTTAGCAAGAATTCCTGCCCACATAGTTGGGTGTTTTTCTGTCATTTTTTTCTTTCTGCCTAAGTCAGGAGGTGTGTAGGAAGTGCCTTTCCCTTGATGTCTACTAGAAAAAAAAGTCTCTAAGAGTGTTAGAATTGTTTGTCTGCTCTCATGTCTTCCAACTCCCTTCTTCATCTCCAACTGCTCTGAGTGCAGGAGATCGAAGTATTGGGTTTTTTGTTTGTTTGTTTGTTTGTTTTTTTACCCTTTGCTGCCTATGCACATATGGCCTGCCTATTCTTATGCCACTTTTCAGTCAATCCAGTGTCTTGGCTGAGCTGCTAAATGAGAGAAGATATACTGACGCTAACGCCAGTCAGTGCCATGGACATGCTGGGGCACTAATGAGCGTCAGTAGTACAGTGGCAGGAAATGCAGTTTTTGAAGACCTTTCTTGCAGGAGGACAGTGCCAAGGTAGATGGAGCAGTGTATGGCCAATTGCATAAGTATGACTAGTAGGTACTGGAAAAGATATACATAAATATGTGCATATTTTTTTAAAGAATGTAGTCCTGAAAAAAACCATTGTGTAATGTCACTTTTGTGTCCCCAGCTGAGGAGAAAAAAGCATACATTTGAATGCATATTTAATGTGTTCTGATCTGATGAAATTGAATATTGTTACTAATAATCAAAACTGTATGTGTACATTGTACCAAATTTTAATTTCTAACATCTCAAAGATCCCCAACAATATGGTCCTATTTAAAGAATTGTGTTTGAAAGTAGTCATTTCCAAGTTTCAGACTGTTGTTTTTCATAGATCTTAATGCTTTTAAATATGCTTCTCATGTTGTAAATATTAAGTGCTCTTTAGAATTGGGAACTGGAATCAGTAACCAATGAGGTCTTGTTTAGCTCATGTTTTACCTATGGAAGAATGTTAATGGCCATTAAAAACGTTTGGGTTAGCTTCTGCCTGATGATTTTGTAAAACTTGTTTCTTTTTATTTTCTTTTCAAGAAATTAACCCTGTTGCATGTGAACAGTAACCAGTGCCTGGACAAAGCCACCGAAGAAGACAGCCAGGTACCCAGCATCAGAGACTGCAATGGCAGCCGCTCACAGCAGTGGCTGCTTCGCAATGTCACCCTTCCAGAAATATTCTGAGAGGTTCTACAGAAAAGCAAGGATTGACTGGGCTACCTCGGCTAATACTTTGGCTACACCGTTAAGTAGCAACAGAAGGAAACTTCTGCTCCACAGAATACACAGTTCATCAGCTGTTAGAACTTGTAACTCGTGCAGCTTTTCAGTAGCTGTGAACAAGCCTTCCTGTAATAAGGATGTGAAACTACCACACATAGTAGGGAAACTGCGCCCGCTGATGTTTACAAGATTGAGAGAGTCTTTTCCAGCAAATAATGTAGAGAACATTTGGACGATGGAAACATAATCAATGAAATACTCTCTCTGGAGAGCCGCGTATTGTTGTAGTTTGCTTGCACATCAGTAACCTCTGCTGAAAGTGCTGTTGTAATGAAGACATTTCCAAGAACTTTTTTCTGGTTAGCAGTGGTAACCAGCTTACTAAATACAGATCCACAAATAAATGAAGCAGAGAGCTGGAGACCAGATTCAGTAACATGAAATAAGAATTCTGTGGTTTAAAAAAAAAAAAAGTAAACAGGGTTTAATGGAAGCTAAATCAGAACTATGAAAAGTACAATTTATTATAGTGACGTATCAAATTTATATGTAGATTTTATACCTCAATGGGGGAAAATAACCAAGTCAAAAGGCAGGGGTTTTTTTTAATTGTGTGATAGTCCATACTTTTTTTTTTCCTGGTTGGTCTAAAATTATTTTGGGCACAAACAAAATGAGTATAAGAATAAACTTAGCTCTTTGAATGTCAGTTCAACTTTTTTCATTTTAATTTCTGGGCTGTTGGAATTGTATCTTTTTATTACTGTCTGAAAACTGGAGGTTAACATGCTGTCAAACTTTTTTTGTCTAGACCTGCCGTTTCGGTTTATACTTGGGTCAGCTTGTGGACTTTCATGGCCAGACAAAAGATTTTAGTACATTTTGAAATCCTTAAGTTAACTTGACTGAATATGTTTCGCACCCAAGACTCATACTACTGTACTATGGTTTTGTTTTCATAGCAATAAATCTTTTGTTACTTGTTTGATTTCAGCCATCAGAAAGCCTGAAGAAAAGATTTATGATTGAGTAGCAGGAGACTGGCAAAACTGAAGGTTTTCTGGAATCCTTTTTCACTTCATATTCAGATGTGCTTCATTGTCAAGTGCATATTTAGATTAGACTCTGAATTGTAATGTTGATCTGCTGCTTTTTTTCTAATAAAACCTAAAGAAAAGTAGCTAAATTGGCATGGGTTTTTAAAATTAGGATAGCCAAAAGTAATATGACTGTCATTACATTGGTCTGCATTTTTTAATTGAATTGCTTTGTTTTGTTAAGAAAAGTCTACATAGGCTGATCTTGAAAACAAGACACTGAATGCTCAGAGTATACATTGAATTTCCTTTTGGAAAGAAAGGTGAGATTTACATAACGGAGAGGCTATTTTTATGATAAATGTCATTGTTTGGCCAACTGTCCTGTAAAGCAAATTAAACCTAGACTCATGCAAAACGTGTGGAATTGTATTTGGCTTTTATGGCCATTTTAGATTTGCCGTTCCAAGTTGCTTTAGTCAGTGTTATCTCCATTATTTCTGCAGCAGTACACACGAGTTTTTGTATGCAAAGCAGAGGAACTAGCAACAAATTGCAGTATTATGTTGCTACTTCAGAAATTCATAGGATGAGATGATGTGGAATTAATATCAGATAAAATGTCCAAATATATAAGTATCTTTCATTGACCTTTCTTACTGGGACAGCTCTGCAAATCTGTCCTTAGGTAGAAGTAGATTTACAAAAGTAATGGTATGGTACAGTTTATCAGAAAGGACTTTAAGTGTGTCCAGATGACTTAAATCAAAACAAACCTGTTGTCATGGTTGTGTGCAAAGACTTATTTCTTTGATATGGTCAGTGAAAAGGATTGGGTGTGTGACAGTGTCCTCATTTGTGATCAATATATCTTCTTGTTCCTTAGATATTCAGTGGTCCCTCCTGCCTTTACACTATTTCTAAAGTAGTCCGTGGTCATCTGATACTGCATGTTAGCCCACGGAAATAGTAACTGTTTCCAGTTTTTTGCCCTGTTATCAGGGCATGATGGTCTTCAGCATGTTTTGGATTTTATCCTAGTTTGTCTTAGCAAACTAACTTAATTTGGGGAGGTAAAAATGAGGTTGTATATCAGTTCAGAAACAATTTCCCAAATTCAGAATGCATCTCTTTAAAAATGTTGACAGAAAAGAGGTTCTAAATCAGAGATGGGTAACCATTCAGAGTGTGAAGCACAAAAATCAGAAGAGCAGTGTCAGTCCTATAAGTTTTTAAAATTTCTTAATTTAGTGTTTCAGATTTTACAAGTGTACTACCCAACACTGAACACACAAAAACAAATACACTTTCATGGCTTTTGTTTTTAGTTCTTACGATCACAGCTCTGATATTTTTCCTGTTAACACAACTTAATTGTCATGACTTGTAATGTAACTAAACCTGTAAGCAGGCCTCAGCATTACCATGAATTTGGCCCATATAATTCAGCAAATCATTTTATATGTTGGCCAAATAAACCTGCAGTAAAAATCATTGCACAACTAATACCCCACATACTGAATTGTAAGCCTTGGAAGGCGATTGTAGAAATCTGATTTCCAGCCTGCACCTTGTTGATCCTCACCTGCAAAGGCAGCCCACTGATGGGAGCCTCTTCCCCTGCTGAATGCTGAGTGGAAGTAGCAGGCTGGAGAATATCTGCAGCCTCCGAGCGTTCGGTTCAAAAATCTCTTAGCTCAGCCAGTCCCGTGGTGGGGCTAACTGGTGCTGGTTGACTGGGAGTCAGCTGTGCTTAGCTTGCCAGTCTTGCCATTGAAAACACTTGGCAGTTGTACAGGCTGTGTTGGTGGACAATGCATAGCTTCTGCAAAGTTTCTCTGTCCATCTAGTAATGTGCTGCTCAAATAATCTGTGGTGTTAGGTATCTTCAGAACATGGCCATAGAATGGTTTCCCCATGCATCATCTATTTCTAGCTGTCCTTACCCCCAGTTGTGGTAGCTGTCTTCCACATTCCCTGCTAAAAGTGACCTTACGATCCCATTCTTACATTTGTTCTCTCCCAGTGGTGGTCTTCTGCTTACAGGAATAGTATTTTTATGTTCCAGCTTTACATAGGAATATCAGTTGACTCTATCCTTTCGTATTTGTAGACTTATTTGAATTCCATCGAATCTGTCTTCTCATTTAAAAGTCCTTTGTTGGAATTTTTAAAGCCTCTATAATTATTTTTATTCTGTTCTGGGAAAAAAAAAAAAGCTTTTTTTTCCTCACTGTGTAACATACCTGTCTTGTTAGGCAAATGAGTAGTTTCTAGTAGAATTCCCCCTCTACTTCCCAGCATCTCTGTCTTTGCTTTGTTCAGGTCAAAAGTGTGTGTGTGTGGTGGGGGGGGGGGGCACTGTCTTATTTAGCGTTGATAGAAAATATAAGCAGGATAAGTAGAGAGGTCAGCAGTCCTGTTTTGGAGAGAATCAGTGAACTCTTTTTGTGCTCCTTCTGTACTGCACTTAGTGTGTTCAGTGAAAATTTCCTATGCAGGCTGCAACAGTAGCATTCTGTTCTCCATCTCTTCTCATTTGCCTGTGTGAAGACATGTATTGAGAAACACTAATGCCTTTTAACTGAGTTGAAGTGTATTACATTTTATGGTACGACCTTTGGATAACTACAGTGTGCCAGGTTTTATTAGGTCATCTTCAATGTGTTTAGGTACTGAAAGTCACAAAATAGTTATCTGTATGCACATACAACTCTGAATGTTTTTGTGAACCAAAGTTACCTCATTCTGCCAGTTTGTTTTATCAGTATGAAGTCAAGTTGTATTTTAGTGGCTTTATTTTTATGATAGTGCTATACAAAAGGGCTTAACAGTCACTTCTTATGGTATCGCCAAATCCGTTTAAGTGAAACGGACCTAAACTGAGATACACACTGTTAGCAAAAGAGAGAACCTGTGGGTTATAAATTAGCTACAGAAGTTAGATAATCGTTCCAATTTTCACTCTGCAGAATACTTTTTAGATGTTCTATCTGTTCAAGCGATTTAACACAGAGATGAGTAAACTGTTGTCAGAGTTCTGCCATATTTTTCCCTGCAAGGTAAGGAGAGGCAAGTATATTTCAAAAGATTGACTAGGAAATAATTACTCAAAGCTTTCCTTCATTTGAAAGCATGGAGGAACTGTTAATGTAGTAAAGAAATGCTGGAAAACATTAGTTGTTACAGAATAGATTTTAATAGCTTTAGGCACCTTGCATCTCATTTAAACTTAATTGTAATAATAGAGATTTAGGGTCAGATATGAATATGTCAGATTAAAATGATCAGATTTACACAGCTGTAGACTTCTGTTTGCTTTCTGGCCTGGGAAAAAAAAGAAATCTTTCAATCATTTTAAAACAAATAGTTCCCAGATTTGTGTCTAATTCTAAACACTGTGATCAAGAACTGTTTAACTAAACATAGTTGCAGTGTTCTGTGAAGGTCATTCACTCATTCACATGGTGTACAGTGCTTTGAATAACAAAATAGTACTTTTTTAAAAAGCCATTTTAATAAAGCTTTTAATGTCGACAACAAAAGTGGCACAATAGCTAGCTGATAATCTAGAGACTAGAAATTACCACACTGAGATGAAAACTGACTCACTGCGCTGCTCGCTTCTTTGCTTTTTGAATCTTGGCTAATGCAATTGTAGCATGCTGCTTACATTTTGTGCAGTGCCAACTGGTCCTTACCACACTGAGCCGTTCAGCCAGGTGATGCTAGTCCATATCAAAACCAAACTTCAAGATGAAAGCAAGCTGCTACTCATGACAGTAAGCCTATTACTTGGCATAGCATCAGATCAGGCTTTAGGCAGTCTGTAACCTGCCTCTGAAATAACCATTACTGGGTCCTTGTCTCTTCTCTGAAGCATCTGGTAAGTGAATACAGATTAACTTCCTTCATTTGAGAGGGAAATTCTTCCTAAAACTGTCAAGGTAGTGGGTTTTGCCTGAGGCATGAGAATTTATAGCTTGTTTTACCTTCTCTTGTTACTGTGCATGTTCATATTATGCATAGAAGTATCTGCTGATTTTAGATTCTCCTTTGTTACATTAATTTTGTTGGTTAACGTGAAGTGTTCCTATAGAAGCATTTTTTTTATTCATCAGTTTTAAATGCATCATCTTTCCTTTTTTCAGTAAATGAGTGGGTTTGGGGATTCTCAATATTACTGATATTATTCGTGTTTTGTATTTCTGTATTCTTCAAGTAGTTCTAAGCTTTAGTTTCACTTCATGTGGAGTTGTCTCACTTTAACACTGTTCTCTAAGTCTCCTCTTCTGTATTTTTTTTTTTTTTTAAGATTAGGTGATGGTATTCAAGGTACAGATGAGTTCATATATTGCCATTAAAGATGTACATTATTTCTATGTTAACCTGCATGCATTCTAACCATGCTTTAGGTAAATGTTTTCGTGAAGTGATCGTCAGTGGCATATTAGTCTTCTGAACAGTTAGCTTATAACACAGGACTGTAGAAGTAATTTTGTTCCATTTTGCATTAACTTGAGCTTATAGACTTTTACTTTCTTTCCTTGTGTGTTGTCTGATCACCTAGCTTTGTTTGGTTATTTCACCATCTTAAATAGCTTTGACTTTTTGGAAGCCTTGTGTGTTTTATTCATCTTCCTGAGTACTTGAAGATTCAATCACAAGTCTCTGACATGCCCTCTTACGCTTTTCCCTCATAGAATGATAGAGTAGTTCAGGCTGGAATGAATCATGACTTTGTGTCACCTGGTCCAAACCCCTACTTAAAGCCGGGCTAACTTCAAAGTTAATCAGATTGCTCAGTCTTGTCAAGTTCTCAGTATCTTCAGGGATGGAGACATCACCACCTTCTGGGCAACCTGTTTCAGTATTTGACAACCCTTAAGGTGAAGTGTGGGTTTTTTCTTTTTCTCTCCTTCTCCCCCCCCCCCCCCCAAACCTAACTGGAATTTCCCTTGCTGCAGCTTGTGTGTTGCGTCTCATTCTTTTACTATGCATCTCTGAGAAGAGTCTGGCGCAGTCTTCTCTATAACCACCCACTGCGTAGTGGAAGGGAGCAGTAAAATCCCATTTCAGTCTTCTCAAGACTGAGCAAGCTAGCCTTTCCTGTTCTTTCCTATGTTCTCTGGCCCCCTAATCATACTGTAGTGGTTTCACTCTAGCTTGTTTTTGTCTTTTTTTGTACTGAGGAGCTCAAAGCTGGACACAGTACTTTAGCTGTGATTTTACAAATATGAAATAGAGGGGAATAGTCACTTCCCTTCACCTGCTGACTATATTATTGCTAACATGGTCCACTGTCTAGTTAGCCCTCATCATAGCAAGGGCACAGTGTAACTCATGTTCAGTTTGTCCACTGGCATCCTCCAAGTCCTTCTCTCAAAAGCTGCTTTCTAGCCAGCCTCTACTGTTGCAGGAGATTTAGTCTGTCCCAGGCACAGGACTTTGCATGTGTTTTTGTTGAGCTTCAGGAGGTTTTTGTCAGTGTGTTTCTCCAACCTGTCACAATTCCTTTGAGTTGCAGCCTTGGCCTCCAGCATGTCATTGCTCCCATTCCCCCAAGTTTGGTGTTATCTATGGCTTTGCTGAGGGTGTGTTCCATCTCATTGTCCAGGTCATTAACAAAGATATTAAACAGTATTGGCCTCAGTACTGACTCCTGAAGAACACTGTTTTTAATGGACCATCGGTTGGACTTCAAAACAATAATCCCTACCCTATAAGCCTAGCAATCCAGCTAGTTTTCCAGTTCGTATCTCTCAGTTTCTTCTATGTAATGACTTTATCTTTTCACACCCAATATATGTTGTTTCATTACAGGCTAATTTCTCAGATAACTTCTAATGAAGTTATGAAGATCGCTTTTCTTCGCTCACTGATTTGTCTAGTAACTCTAGGGGTAAGAGAGATTTTAGAAGAGCTCTGGATGAAATGCTTACCTTTGTGTGTCAGAATCCAGATTTAGCTGCAGATCTAGTCTGAATTCATGTTTCAGTTAATCATAAATCTTTACTGTTCAGATATTCCGTCTGCTATGTTACTTCCCTGTTTCTAGGGGTATAACCAGTTGGCCATGTGTAGTTTACATACTGGAAGTGAACTGCTACCAGAATGGAGGTTAAACCAGCATTTTTCTTTTAAGGGACTTCACCACTGCTTCCTCTAAAATTCTAGAAATATTCTTTTCCTACAAACTCAACTTTGGCAAGTACAGGCACCTATGCTGCTGAATGGTCCAAGAAAAACTTTTGGGTTGGTGCCCAGTCCACGGGAAGTGGGAAAGAAGCCCAGCCTTTTTTGCTGCGGCGACTTCAGAATTGGAAATATTCAGACCAAAGAATTTGAGACTAAGTTTTGTAGTTGCTTTGGCTGCAGAATGAGGTGATCTTGATTGTTTCAGAAGAGAAACCTTGTTTTAAGTTTTATGAAAACGGGAAGAATTCCCTGTCCGTTTTTTCTCATGGGTTTGGTGTAAATGAATTGATTAATCTCCTCAGGGTGCCTGTGTCTCTAATGGACCTCTTTGGTCTGAAAATGTTATCAAGTAGCTAACCAGATAATAGATTAGCAAATTGGTAATCTCTTATCTGTGCTGTTTGGACAGACACAGCTCCAGTGACCAATTCTGATGGTAAGTCTTCTAGGATCTCGGGATATAACAGCTGTCACTATAGGTAATTGCCATGATATGGTAAGTAATGACTTGTTGAATGCTGATGAACTCCTCACCTGCAATTTCTCCTGAAGTCTTGTAAATCAGGAAATCCTGGGAGTAATAAATGTCATTTCCTTTAACAGAGTAGAGAACCTCTCCCTATGTGAAATATTAAAGATATGTATCCATGTAACCAGTGAGATCAAGTTGCACATGTAATTCCATTTAGATGCAGCTGTACTAATACAGTGAATGAACTAGAGGCAAGTCTCAAAGACAAAAATGTCTCTCATTCCCAGATGCTGAAAACCACAGGAACCAATTCCATATTACCCATATTTATGGCTTGCTTGAATGTAGTAGCTCTCAAGATTATCCTTTGTAGTCAAAGCCAACCATTCCTCTGATCTGCCCTAGATATTTTTCCCCGACCTTGAATATGAATTACTAAAAGAAAAAGCAAAGAATGGTTTAATCATAGATTGTGCGTATGTGCATATTTATGTGAGGTAGCTTAGACAAAGCACATCAAACCAGCTCAACCAACTAAACCTTAAGTTCAGTCCCACAGCAAGAGTGTTTAGACATCATTTGAGAGGCTGCTTTCCTTCCTCACATATAGGCACACTTAGCTCCAACTCTCATGCTTGGTGCATGGGATGTGGTCTGTGCTGTCTCAGGCCTGCTCTGTTAGGTTTCTAGTGAGATGAAATGCTTCCTTGTTCTAGTTTCTTTTCATGGCTCATGACTGCTAAGAGGCATCGTATGCCATTTCCACTTTCTAGGTTGTTTTCTTACCTTATTTCAGCCTATGCCGCAGTGCTGCTTCTTTTGAAGAGGTTAATGTGGGGTAACTTTTTCTGGTTGATAGCATATTACTGCCCAGAACAGTATCTGCTCTTTTTTCAAGCCCTTTTATCAGAGTCAAGATTATCCAAAATACCTCTTGAAGGACACAGTATCTTCTGATTCTTCTGATTTGAAGAAACCAGATGCCAAAAATCTGTTTTTGTTTCTGGCCGGGGACTTGACCACTGAATCCTTTGTACATGTTGGGGTCAGTCCCTTAAGACATGCTTTGGTTTTCTTGTGCTTCAGTCCAATTGGATCTGTGATCTTCCAGTCTCATGAAAGCTTAAGAGGCTATCTGAGTATAATTCATTAACTCAGTTCATGCAGTCAAGTTTATGACAAATGCTAGGAGTGATCTTAGGTAATTACTGACATCAGAAATCCATTTTCATCAGGCTTCCAAAAATCCCCCCACAAACACACATTTTGTCAAAAGAGAAGGGATTTTTTCCTCTGTGAAGACAGTAACAAGAGAGAACTTTGGTTCATGCAACTCTTGAATTGTCTGTGCTCAGGTGTAGGTGCTTAAGAGCTATCATTTGCTCCTATGCAGGACACCAGATCTGCTCTGTAATCGGTGTTCTTGAAAGCCTTCTGTCTGTGAACAGCCTCACAACCTGAGTACCTCTCTCCTCCTGCTACCACTGCCCTGCCACTGTGCAGCACTTCTGGGACATGTGGCAACATCCACCATCTGTCACTTCATCCCAGGACAGGTGCCTGAAGATTGCAGACCTGGCTTGCAACAACTTGCATAAACAGTTTCATTTTGAAGGTCACAAACTACTGATTGAAATGGCTTTCTTCTCTGGTGGTTGAACGAGCCTGGTATTCAGTAAAGTAGCAGCTTCCATCCTGTTTTTGTCCAGATAGCTAGTTACAGATGCTTCCATATGAAGCATTTGCTTAGAGGGTTGTTGGTACCTAAAGGAGGAGGAAGGGGCCATGTTATTCTGCATAGTGAACCAGCCTTGCACAGCGATGAATTGATTCATGCTCCTGTATCTTGTGTAAGATATATCAGAGGGATGTCTATTAGGCTTTCTTCCAGAAATGGTGCCATCTGAGTCTGCCTGTTAATTGTCTGCTTGACTTGGACAGCAACAACAAACATTGGTTGTTCTCAAACTAAGTCAGTGATGTCTGGGAAAGGAAAAAGAGGTCTACTAGATATGTTTCTGTTTGCAGGACTAGAAAGACTGATGAGCAACTTCCCTCCATTTTTTCTGAAGAGACAACAGAACTAGACTTCTAGCAATGATGGTAATGGGGTAATAATTAATGTGATTTGATGGAGACTGCATTGACAGTAGGAATATCTTTATCTCTCTGTCCCCCTCTCTCATGTCTGGTGATGGCAAACTCTAGAGCACCATGCCTACCCATGCAGCTGTGCTTGATCTAGGGCATGGACAGATCTCTTAGTAATATACACCTGGTTCGTTGTGCAGGAGGTTTTCATCAATGGCAAAAAGGGCTACACAACATATGCCTATATATGATTTTCAAACTGTTGCTCCTACAGTCATTCATATTGCTGGTTAGGCCTGTAGGGTCTGAAGTATTCTGGTTTGTTCTTCAGTTTCTTCAACATCAGTGTTGTAATTATTTTTGTTAACTATCCTTTGCTGGGTTCATATTCCATGATATTAAAGCTTTTTAAGGAAGTTAGATGAATCCCACCTGTACCTTGATGGAACTTGTCTGTGAAGGAGATGTTCATAAGAATGACAAATTATGCCAGGAAGATAGAGAAGATAAAAGCACTTATGGATAATAACATCCTACCTGCATCAACCTTTACCCTGGGATCTTCTGAGATATGGTGTCCTCGAGCAGCTCAGCTTGAATTTCTTCCTCTAGTGAACTGAGTTCCACTTTAATTGTGAGATAAAGGTAACTGTGTTTTCCACTAAACCTCACACCTCTGAAACTGTGCTTCACAGTATTACCATAGGCAGTGTTGTCTTTGTCAGTGGTATGACGTTCCTTAGATGAGCCTCTCTAGGACTGTCTGTACTATTAGTTGGCAAAACTAAGGGAATGGTCACCTCCATGTATACACCATTGAATGTTTCAAGAGTGAGGAGAGTACCAAGGAGTATCTTCCTCCTTTCAAGAGTATTTCACTACAATTGAGGTTATATTAAGTGGTCTTCCTGCAACTTCCCGAGTAAACAACGCACGCACCTAGAGCTAACATGGCACTTGGAAAGGTGTGTGTGAAGTTGCTGTTTGTGAGAAGAAACCAACTAAATCTTACTGTGCATAGCACTATATATTAACACTGCAGGTGACTCTATACATCTGTTCTTTCTTTTGATAATAGAATAATTACTAACCTAGAACTGGATTTATTCCAGATGTGCACATTCACTTCCTTCCCGCCTTTTCCTTTCCATAAAAGTCCTTAAAGTTCATGACTACCAGTCGAGTGGCTGAGCAGAAACTTGTATGGTGCTAGACACATCTGTGCTCCAAATATGAACAGCGGAAGAGTTACTTTTTTCCACTATGGATACTAGAAATAGAGAGCTGCAGCATGTGTACAACCAATATGTTAATATACAAATGAACTATGCAATCTGGAGAATGTTGTTCAAAGGTAATTTCACTTTAAGGCAACCTTGTGTATGGTTTTTTGTTTCTTTGGGTTTTTTTGTTTTTGATTTTAGACTGAAGAAGTGAGCCTCGATTTCTGCACATCTTGATTATTCAGGACATGAAGCTTATTGAAAACTAAGTTGCTGCAAAATGTTAATGAAGTGGTTGTTCCTGCATCCTGTCAATATAGCTTAATGCCTTTAAATTTCTGCTTAGCTTTTTTAGTATGTGCCTGGACTTAGGAATGTTAACTAGCTAAAATGGATTTGATACAGCTGTATATAATCAAGGAGAAAAGGAATAGAAACTCATGTTCTACATGATAGGGTTTGGATTAAAAAGTAATGGGGTAAATGTGACTCAGAACAGATTTGTTCCTTGCTGGCATGTCAAAAAAGACCAGCCAAAAAAAAGCTAGCCTTACCAGTGACCCTAGTATGTTTTAATAACTTCTCACAGTTTGGGGGGTAGTAAAATACTCAGTGCACAACTGAATATTTTGCTTCTCTGAATTTCTCAAAGATTATTTTTAATGCTTCTCTCCTTACTGAAGGTAGGATTTTTTTTTCTTTCAAAGTCCAAGCCAGCATATCTTCTTAACCAGTTTTGCTGTATATGTAAGCACTCTAAATTGGAAATGTATAGGGTCAGTACAGGGGCAAGATTCATTCTGCTGGTTCAAATAACCTAAAATGCATATAAGTTGAGTCCCAGTAAAGACAAATTATTTTTCTTTTAAGTAGGCAAGCCAAAAATCATATCTGGACCACTACTGGGAAAAAATATACTTTTATAATTTTCAGCTAAATTTAAACTTATTATTTTATAATCCTTCCTCTGAAGCAGGTGACCCAGCTCACATGCTTCTCACAGGTGGTGAAGCCTGCTGTCTGCCTGGGAATAATCAGCTCGGGGCAAGGGGAGCAGCAGCAGCACTGCTGAGCTGGGCACAGGAATTTGGTTCCAGAGTGTTCTCATGAGCTCAGAGGTAGGTCACTGACTGACTGATGGAGTGCACTAAATCCTTCTTCCCACCTTGCATAGAATACGTTATTTTTCAAAGAAAAGGAAATTAATATAGTCAAAGGGAAACCACCTTTGTGTTAGACTTGCTTTTTGTGAGAGCAAGAGCACAGGTATGGGAAAGCAGGATCTGTGATATTGCCTTTGGTCAGAAATGTCTCCACTGAACAGCACAGAAATCCCAGCCAGTCAGGATGTTGCAGTGGTCAGTAGGGGATCCTAGTCCATGAGGAGGGAAAAAGGAAAAAAAGAGAAAAATGCATAAAGCAACATAAGAAAAAAACACTAGAACATCTGTGGCTGAATATTTAGAAATATTAGCTTTGAAGAAGTGTATGTGACACATCATTTTATAAAGAATCAGCAAAGTATTTTGAATAAGATGACAAGTAAAAGGCCTCACTTTTTCCTTTCTGCCTGTAGTCTCACTTTGTCACCCCGGAACATGTCTTTTCACTCATGTTTTCTTTTTCTCTTTTTCTACACCCCCCCTGTCTTGATTTCCAAAAATGTAACTCTGATTACATCAGAGGATTAGGCTTGGGACAGTGCAGGAGGGAAGCACTGTGTGGTGTCTTGCTGCTCTTCCATTGCACTGCACTTTTCTCAGTTTTAATTATCCTTACAGTTTTGCCTCCCACTGTTTCCATTTTACAAACAGTTGCTTCATGTGGGCTTCACTCAGAGCAACCACCCACCCTTTCATTTTGATTTCTAACTAGAAACTAAAGACACCGTTAAAATTCAAACCCTTACCTGGATATATATCTCCTGTATTATCTGCATACTTTCCCTTCCCATTGCGAAAGCAAGCATCCCTTAGCTAAACTCAGAATCTTGTTCGGAGAGGAGATCTGCATCCACAATTTCATTTTACTGCTTTTTGGGTTATATCACTGTAGCAGATGCAACTAAAACAGTGCTAATGTGGATCCTGGCTCACCAAAGCTGTCATTGGTTCCTGGGCTTTTGTCTTCCTCACCCTCTTCCATGGAGAGATCTCACATTTGGGTCAGATCGGTTCACTCCTCTGGGCATGAACTGCTTTTGCTACACCTGCTAGTAATATGCAGTCCCTTTCAAAGTGGCAGGTCAGAGCTTGTGACAAAGGCACAAAGGGTCGATGACAACATTGACTCCAGAGGAGGTATAAAAATTGTTTTGTACTATGAGAGGTGCTCATGCTCTCACTGATGACCGCTTGTCATTGGCATGTTTTTTATCCAACTGGTAGTGCCTATGAAGAGCAAACTTTAAAAATAAGAGAAGGTGACCCAGCAAAAGCTGGGTCTCTTTAACAATTTCCTAATTGCCTTACAAGTTTCTCACAGGATGGGATGTCTTTTTCTCTGGGTACTGAAAACCCTTCAGAAAACTTCTGGGCACTGCAAGCAAAACCTTCTGCTTAGCCACAAGCAGTTAAATCTTAGAAAAAACTATTTTAAAATGTTTTTAAGCAGTTTTGAAGCATTTGTGTTGGACAGATTTTTTGGCATCCCCTTTTTTGTCATTAAAGCCAGGTGCATCAGTTACCATGAGTACTACAAGGCCAGAGGCAGCCGTAAGAACCTATGAAAGGAATGAAACCTCTTTTCTGTGACTAATAACACTGCACGTTCTGTGATCTGAAATTTTAGGATCTTGTAGTGTTAGAAGTGATTACTGGCTGTCCTATCAAACTTTGTCAAAGCTGGCTTAAAAGGCTGGGGCATTCGTGGAGCGAGCCTAGTCCTAAATATTCAGTTGCGTTCCCTGCCCAGAAAGCTGAGGAGTACAAAAAATGGGAAGCAAATCTTTCAAGCTCTTATCAGACAGATTCCCAGATGATAGTGAAACCATTTGCAGCTGGCCATGTTAAACCAGCAGTTAGCACCACATGTTTTGATTCAGAGCACAATGGGTCAAATTTTTGAGGCAGTTCTCTGTAACATATCTAGAATAGTCTTATTTGCAGATTCTGCATCAACAGGTGGTAAGTGCCCTAATTTAAGGAGTAGGAGTGGCTCCTGTTGTTAATATGCACTGCTGGTAAAAGGTCTCTCCTGTGCCTGTCTAGGAAAGTAAATAGAAAATATCAGTGATTTTTTTTTCCCCTTGGGGAGGGGAAGAGGAGTGCATGAACTACAACTTCCTTGTGATTAAAAAGAAAAAAAACGTACTGTTTATCTGCTTGTCTGTTTAGCTACACAGTGCTGAACTTCAGTACTGAAGATCATAATATGGACAAATATTGCATTTTAACCCTGTCTTGTTTGTTCTAAATCTTAATAAGAAATCTGCAGAAACATGGGTGATTTTCCTCTGCATGCTTATATCTTACTGAACCTCAAGAATCAGCCTCAAATTGACATGATCTTTGATGCCTCTTGCCTTCTTCAGACAAATTTTGAATTATTTCCAATAAACTAAAAATGCTGAGGATATATATACATATACACACATATATGATTTGAATAAAATAAGTCGTCTTTGAACCTTAAAATAATAATAGTATTAATGCCATGAAGCTAGAAACCAGGACCAAATAAAACCCTAGGAAGAAAAGATTCATTTCTCCCAATGATATAATAGAACTTTCTTTACCCATGGCTCTACAAGAAAAATTTCTTTGGGTTATAAATGTCAACCTTTGACGATGGTGCCATGTGTCAAAGAGCTGAGATGGGAAAGCGTTTCAGATTATGAGTCTGACTTTTTAAAATAGATCAGGCTTTTGTTGCAGAAAGTTTCCAAATTACATTTGGATGATACCGGTGTTCCAATGGAGAAGGAGAGCAGGAGGGAGCAGAGCATGCGGACATGCGATCAGCTGCTGATGGGCTGGATGGGGCAGTATAACTGCTGCATGGAGGAGAAGTGTGAGTGTTCAGGCTCCATACCTCTGCTTTCTTAAATGCCTGAATGTGGATTTAGTATTCTAGCTTATTTAAGTAGATTGTTTAAAATAATTAGATTTTGGAGTTCATTGCTTAGAATTTTTTTACTCTCGTGTGCTTCATATAACAATCATATCTGTTTGTAGTTAAGCTTTCATATGGAAATAATCTAGAGTGCAATGACTTTGTTTTTATTATTGGATGTATTTTAGTTATTTTTTTAATATTATGCATCTAGTTTTGGCTAAAAGAAGAGGGAGTATGAGAGCATTTGGGGTTTTTCAGTCTCAAGAGTCACCCAGAGTAGCTAAATTCCCAGTAAAAGTCTGATCACCAGCTGACCTCTCTTGCCTTATTTCCAGTGTTTTCTCATAGGAAAATAAATATTGTACAACACAAAGAGTGTAAGCAGAACTGGTATCCTGCTTAGGGCTCTGCAGGAGGTGCTGGGCTCCTAAGGACGGTGGTCTCAAAAGCACATAGTCTTTTCTCATCCAAACCCAACTTCACAGACTGCTCTGGTGCAACAAAAGCTCCCCAGCTTGAATCTAAATTCACCACCAGTGCCCAAATAAATTCTGATGTGCTTTGCATGCCTGCCTGGGCTTGCAGTTGAAATGTCCTTATCTGTTTATTCTAGGCCTCTTCTGACCTGAGGCACTTATTTAATCTGCTTTGGTAGTCATCTGAAGCCTTGAGGGGAGGAGGGGACCCCATCCTCGGATTTTCCTACCTTCCTTCTTTCTGGACATTGGAGACAGTGTTATCTCTTATTTTCCAACATGTGTTGCTCTGGAGTGGCAAGCTTATATGATGACTGATGTCTGAAATCACTGATATCTCCAGTAGATGTAGACTTATTTCTCAGAAAGTGGGGGCAGGGCCTAGAATCAAAACTCAGAGAGCTTTCATATGAAGTTTTATCTGCCTTTTATATACCCATAAACCCCCATTTCCTCTGATCTCATCTTTCAGCATTCCAGCCACCCCATTCTTGATCTGAAAACACATGGTTTATCAGAAACCTGCCATGTATTGCAGACCTACTCTAAATTTCACTGTACTAAATACAGCTTAGCCTAACGGCCACTGTGAATGGCTGCTTCGTTATTTAATACAGTTCCTGTTATAAGAAACTCACTTTAGTTTGTGTTTGTTCTGACTCTTTCCTGAGCTGCCTGTTGTCCCTGATTATGCTTTCCAATATTTTTAAGCAAATCAAGTCAGCATCCTAGTAGGAAAATATTTGGCAATGGCTTCCTCTAACATGATCAAGCTTTGTAGGTTGTGGAATTTTCTCTTTTTGTGTATTAAATCAGGTCTTTGGGTTTATACATTTAAACATTTGGAATTTTGCTTCCCTGCAATGATGAGCAAGTATTCCTATACTTCAGTCTAGTAAAGGTACTATTTTCCCAAGCACTATTACAGATATTTTCTAGTTCATTAATGTTCATGATGGTTTACTTGCCAATGTGTCAAGTCTCCTTTTTCCTCTAACAGCAAAGACTGGTTACAGTAAACCCTGGCCTTCCTAGTAAATTTTCAGTGCTTGGAACTTTTTTCACATAATATTGTTGTTTCTGGCAACTAACTTGTAATTGTGTAACAGTGTCCGATTGAAAGTTAATAATGTTACTTGCTTTTCAGATTGCTTTTTAGCAGGATACGGACAGATTGTCAATTCCCCTTAGCTAGCAGTGCTTGAGATGATCACTTTTGTCCACTGTTTGTTTGCCAAAAATGAAGTAATCCATTTAGGCCTTTGTCTTTTTCCCTTATGGTACTATTGTCCTGGCCTGTGGAGATCACAACAGCTTGCTTGACTCTGGTTTTGAGCCCAGCATGACTTGCAGGTGCAGGAGTTTGTAGGCAGACAAACCTGATTGTAGCATCAGTCCTATTTGCCTTGCCTGAACTTTGTTTTAGATTAAGTGCAACCTCCAGTAACTATTAAGGGGTAAATACGGGTCTCCTAGTAGTCTCTAATTTGCTGTTTTGGGTGCCAACAATAGTTCAGTTTCCTATCAGGCCCTTAGAGTGTCAGGATTGGCCCTGGATCAGTCACAAACTTCAAAAAACATTGTGCTGCTCATCATCTTGTAGTGACACCTTCCAGTTACTTTCATCTGCCCAAGTTATGTGACAACTGTTACATATCAAGTATGCCAGAGCATGTCATTTTGCCAGATGAGATGCTTTTCTGATGGCCTTGCTTTTCGTTATTGCTAGTACTTTCTTATTTTGTTCAGAGTGAAATTCTGCCTAAATATTTTCCAGTTATTTCACATGTTCTGGAGGGTTTGATACTAGAGGAAAGTTCAGCTCTCTCATTCTTTCCTGTGTGTTTAAACTGAAGCCATTCTTTTTTTCAGTTCTTGGTACTGTGTGAGGTTTGAGAATTGCACAGGGCCCAAAGTGCTTGGAAAAGTACCTTTTGTGTTTGGTGGCCAGGTTTAAGGGCACCTGAGCACCAGCAAGCAGACCTCTGCCTGCCCATGTCCCCTGGCAGAATCAGATTTCCAGCAGTTAGGCCACCTAGTTCTAGACTCTCACTTTCCTTCTGACCCCCCTATGTACATGGGTTTAGCTGCTACTTTTGGTCAGGATTAAGTTTGTTCAGTGGATATGGTTGAAGCAGTATTAATTTTTGCAAGTTCCAAAACCTTTCTTTTGCGTGCAGTAAAGCCTAAAGAGCAATTATGATGTCAAATGGCTGGAGAACACTTTTTTTAATGTGAGCTTTTTCTGTGTGTGCATTTAAATATATATATATATTTATGCAAGTGCATATACAAATAATTAAAATATATACATGTGGTACTTTGGTGGGCTATTTTACAGATAGATTAGGATCACATGAACCACATTTTCCATGGACAGCAAGAAAATTGAAAAATTTTCCGTATTCACTGATTGAAATTGTACGCTTGTAAATACAGTTATTCTAAGGCTGTAGGTATAAATGGCCTATAAAGTGAAGTATATCCACATAGACAAACTGCTGTGTATTAGCTGAATGCATTTGGCATGTTAACTGCAATCTTTATTAGTCCACTTGTGTATGTTGTACTGACTAAATGGGCCCCTTCCTAGTTTGGATGCTGTTCACACGCATGCATGTGCACACACACGCACACAAGCAAACTGAGTGAGCATAATTCAGTCATTTACTTTGCTAATCAGAGCTGTGTGTATAGTTGATTCAGCTGTAGATTTTACTAGTGACTTTTTATGCATTTGGCAGGAGGAGCCGTATTATTTTGAAGAGCTCATTGCCCTGTGTAGTTAACTGACCCCACTGTGACCAGAGGCCGGGGACTGCAGAGTCCAGCTGGGCACTACCACAGAAGCATGGCTAGGGAGAAAACTGCCCTCTCTTTGCAGGCTGGGCTGCTTCACTATTCAACCCACATCTTCTAGCAATCAAAAATTACCCCTCATGTGACTTCTATCTCTAGAATGCATGTACCCACTGAGTTTGCTGGCTTGTGTGTGTGTGTCTGGATTCGGCTAAGTTTTCTCGAAGATAATGGATTAATACGTTTTGGTCTATCCTACCTGAGGAATAAGATACAGGAACTTCATTTCTCAGAGTTTTGGTTAAGACTGTGTGATATCAGTGGTGAGCTGTGAAGGAGGAAAGGAAACCTGCTTCCGTATTTTGCATAGAGCCACTGAAGAGAAAGGTGGGAGAGCTGGCACAAGTCCTCCAGGATCTAGCAACAATAAGGGATTTTGTAGATAAACAGTCCAGTCTGCAGCATGGAATTTGCGTTCCCTGTGCTTCGTTCTAGGTTGTGTGCAACTTGCAGTGATTGAATTACCTAATCAAGGGATAAATATAGGTCTCCTGTGGTAGTCTCTCTGGGTAGTTTCTCTCAAAGGGCCCAAGGAACCTTTTAGCTCCTTCACCCTGCCCCTGCTCTCTTTCTTTCTGCTCTGGCATTGCAGCTGCTGCCATGCTATTTACTGGTGGGGTAAAAAGATCCAGGAGCTGAGAACATCATGGAGTGAAGGCAGAAGGAGGGCAGGAGAACAGCCTGCAGGATGAATACGTTGCTTGTCTTGGGCCTTGAAACACTTCTTGTTGTTTCTGTTTCTGTGGAACTAATATTCAGTCAGAAATGCTGCTATGCCTTTGGCCAGAATTATAAATAGTCCTTAAAAATCAGAAGCAAAATACTAGATTACATCAGGTATTGTTTTTCTCAGTGTTTAGGTTCTCTTGTCTACGCGTTTAAGTACAGATGTCTACCAGTCTGAGTTGAAATCAGATTTTTCCTTTGACCATCCTGTTTCCTGTCCTATTACCTTTATTACATCAATATCACAACTTCAGAAGACAGGCTATCAACAGGAGATAGGCACCGGATCTGAATGGCCCAATCCTCCTTATTGTGCCCCAAAGCCCCTGAGCTGCAGTTCCTTGCTTCTTCGGTTACATGCTAGAGAGAAGGGTGTGTGCCATGACAATGCTGATATTAGGGTATTGTGGCTAGGCCCCAGCAGAAAGACTTCCAGCTCAAGGAGCTGGTGTTGAAAGGCACTGGGGACAGAATTAAAATGAGCAAATCACTTGATGTCTTCAATATTCTGTGATAGCAGGAATGTGGAAAGAGGAGGAATCCTTAATTAAATGCTTTCAGAAGTCTTAATGAAATCAGATGGCTAATCCTGGAGGCAGATCTACTTTTAACTAGATAAGGCATCTTGGCTTGACATGAAGAGAATGAAGTCAGTTGCAAATCAGCTCTGGTCTCACATTAAATGAAAGTCTCCAGAGATGGCAATGATTTTGAATAATGAGAACACTCAAACTTATCAATAGCTCTCTGAAAGTGCAATTACATTATTAAAATGCAGTTTGGATTACATTTCCTCCATCAAGGCAAGGCCCATGAGTAGGAGTATATGCGTGTCAATACATGTCAATAGGTGAAGCATATTGCTGCATCAAATGCACATCATCTGTTTCACACATTATATGTATGAACATAAGTGACAGTCAATATGCATTTCCATTTAGCTGATGCACAGTCCCCATTTTTTCCCTCCCGAAACAGTGTCCATAAATCTCAGGTTTTTCTTTGAATATTAGCAACAATAAATTGGGGAAAATGTCATTTCTTTGTCCAGTTTCCTTCTTTTCCTTGTCACTAAGACCTTAATCTGCAATTTGCTAATTCTTTACCCTGCCTGGGGGATAGGGTAACTTCACCAGAAGTGCGCATTGATGTGGTTCATCCAGGTGTTTGAGCAAGTCGGTCAGAAGGCAAGACGTATAACCAGGGAAAGGAAGCTTAAGAAACTGTAAAAACATGCTTGTAAGTGTAGAAAAAATGATGGAAAAAGCAGGAGCAGGTGTAATGTTTGAATTTATTTTTGTTTAAATAGACCAGACTTGAAGTTGATGTCTTCTGAACCAGTACTGTGCAGCACACTGGAAGTGATTCTGTGCCCATATATCACATGGGGGGTATCTGTACAAGCCAGTTGCACATGCCTATTTATGGATAAAAATGACTATTGGTGTACACAGGTTGTGTTAGTGCCTTCCAGCTTTTTCCAGCTGAAGGAGTTTAGCATTTGGTTTGGATCCCCTTTCTGCAGACAGTTTAAGGTGGTAACAGAGTGCAAGAGAAGGTGGAGAAGCAGTGAAAAGTTGTGCATCTTTCATGTGTGTAACCTACTGATTAGCTTCTTTAAATTAACAAAACAAAATTAAACAAAACAACCCTCCTGAGGTCAGGAGTAGAGTCGGAGGGGGAGTGAGCACACAGACGAGGCAAAGAAAAGTTTATCCCAGAGCTTCCTTTCCTTCAGTAGCCCCTCCTGCCTTTAGCTCTTAGATGATGTTTTCTTGAATTTTTATGTTTCTCCATCTCTGCCTCTAATCTCTTATGTGGTATCTTAAGGGGCAGGTTGTGTGTTTGGAAATACAGGTATCAGAAAGTGAGGCTCAGAGTCGGTGTGGACAAAGTTCCATTAAAGGCATATATAATACCTTATTGCCCTGGTGCAGCGTGATGGAGAGATGCTTCGCAAAGCTTGCAGTTTGATTTAAACGGTGGAAAAACTCCAGAGCCAACAAAATGGGGTTGCAGGCTTCAGACAGGCACCTCCAAGGGCACTAAGGCATATGGGATCTCTTGCCTCAATGTGAGGAGAGTGAAGGTTAGAAGCTAGCACCAGTCATGAGTTAATATTTTTTGAACAAGTAAATGGAGAAGAATAACTGAAAGGCCTGGTGCGTGTGTGTATGTTATAATACAAGCTGCTAAAAGGCAATTGTTAATCAGAGCTAACCTGTTCAAGGAAGTAAAATGATAAAAAGACTAAAGGCTTATGGATGGAAATGTTGGTTACCATGGATGTAACTCTCCTTTGATCTGGCAATTCATACTCTTTTGCCATTCCCTCTCCCCCGCAAAAAGTGTGTATCCAAATTTCCATCAAAGAAGTAGAAAGTTGCAGCTCAGCCTCTTTGCTTCTGAGACTTTGAGGCAGCCAGTGTTCAAGATGTCATAATGCACAACCACATCAAAAAGCCATGATGACATGAACCAATGCTTTCTGCCTGGATTTCTAGGTAAGTATGTACAACTGGGTTTATCTAGGATTGCATTGGACAGCAGCCTGTTTTGACCTGCTCCTTTGTTCATCTCCTAAGAAATTTCTCAGAAAGTATCTTGGCTGCTGAGTAAAGGGGGAGTTTGTATAATTTGAACCTGAAAGAAGGATGATGATATTGCTCCCACACAAATGTATTGTTTTCGCAAGGAGATGAAACATTCTGTAGCCAATCATTAACAGTAATTAGCTTGTGCAAAAAAGCATTTTTTTGGAATGAGGCAAACAGTTTTGTTGGAAGTCATAAAAGTTCACGTACAGTGAAAGTTGTGTGTCTTAGTAAAAATTTACTGGTTCTGGAACTAAATATCATTACCAGTTTACTTGTATTTCACTACCTGTGGTTAGAGTGTCAGATAACTGAGAAGTAACTTAGCCTTACTTTTGAGTGGTAGAGATAGCTAATCTAAAGGAATTTAAATAGCCTGAGTGATGCAATATGTTAACTGGGGCACCAGGTCTTGTTTAGCAGTATCACAGAGGTGATTACTTCTGTTGCAATGAGGAATAAGCTTTAAAAGTGAAATAAGTGTATAATTTTAGCTCTGATTACCAAGATACGATGCCTGTGCATTTCTTCAAGCCTCCTGTCAGATCTTCTTACCAACAGATGTTGGTAACAAATTATAGGATGGCCCATACAAGTTAGAACTGGAAAACTACTGCAACCTGCACAGACTCTGAGATAGCAAAATTGAAGCCAGTAGTTTCTAGTTAACCAATCTGAATTATAGAAGATCTAGAGAGGTGCCTACCTGGTGTCTGAGACTGAGATGCCTTAGTGAGCAGTGTATGATTTACCATGGACCTTACATCCTGGGTTAAATAAGTTGTTAGAGGTTTAGCTGGGCCTCTCTTTACCGGCAATGCTTTCCGGGCTCTATCCTGGTCCTCTCACTGCCAGACATCTTTTTTCATGAGAGTAACCTGGGACTTAAGTCTCACCAAGGTCCCTTGTGTGCTGTCTTTGAGATCATCAGCTGACGTACAGTGTATGACTTAAGCACTGTACTATGACTGGTATTATCCCTCCAACTGAAAAATGGCCTAGGATGGTGTATGGGAAAGTGTGGAAGAATGTCGAGGAGATAGGCGATGGAAGCTAGCCAGACCGTTCTGCGGGAAAAGGAGCATCAACAGGACATGTTGACCCATAGCCATGTAGCTGGGCCTATGCCAGTGTGGTGCTGCACCTGGGCTTTGACTTGAGATTAGTGATGAGCTCAATGTGCCCACTGCGCATGTGTATAGTACACAAAAACCATGTACAGTGCCCCCCCCAGAGTTCCTCGCCTTGGACCGACGCTCAGCGGTGCCAGGGACTCTCCTGCTCCTTTATTGCCTCGATCGGGAAATCGCTGGGGTACCCCCGCTCAGACGCAGAGGTAATAAACGCTCAGCATTGACCTTAGTGTGCCTTGTGTTTGTGTATCTGTTCCTGCCGGGAGTCCAGGTGTCGCCCCCGCCGGACCCTTACAACTGGCATAGTCGGCAGGATACACAAACGACAATGCCGTGGCCAAGGAGAGCGAAGGGGGAGGGCGAGAGCCACGGAGGGACTGCTCGCCTGCGGCTGCCAGGATGGCCCCAGACTGAGCGGTGGGGGGCCGGTAGCTGCATTGCTTGCCACTCTGGCAGTCCCCCAGGACTGGCCAGAGTTGGCACAGGGGGAAAATGTTACCCCGAAGGCGGTTGAATCCGCTTTACAGGCTATGCCCTTCCATGCTGCTTCGGAAGCAGCTCGGAAGCTCGTCGGACAATTAGGGTGGGTGCTGTTGACGGGCATTCAAGCCTTAGATAATGAGGTATCATCTTTGCAGCAACGAGTAAAAGATCTGGAGAAGGAGAATGGAGATTTGTGTGATGCGAGGGCGGTAGCACAGGAGTTGATCACGAGCCAAGCTGAAAAGAGTCAGGAATTAACCCATAGGGTAGAGCGATTAGCTTTACGAATGGCTAACAAGCGCCGTGTGCGCTATGGTAAAGCCCCAGCTACAGTTGCACAGGTGAGAGCAATAATAACTAGACCTTCCTGGGACCCAGAGGAGTGGGATGGTAATATTTGGAGTACTTCATCTGACTCGGAGATTGAATTTGGATTAGAAGGAGAATTGGCTACTCCCCAGGTCCAACCTCTTGTGCAACTGAAGGGGGAGAGGCAAGTAGACGGGAATACAGTGGAGCAATCTAGGACGTATACCCCGAAGGAATTGCGTTAGTTTTTAACTGCTTTCCAGCAGCAGCATGGGGAGTCTTTGTTAGCCTGGTTAGTGAGAGCATGGGATGCAGGTGCCGGATCGCTTAGTCTCGTAAGAGAGGAGCTGAATTTAATGAGCCCCTTATCAACCGATGCTCAAGTTCAGTATTATCTTACCCAATTAACTGCTCCGCGGGACGGGGCAGGAAATATTATCGTAGCTCCAACATTATATCAATGGTTATGTGCTGCTGTGGTAGGTGCTTATCCGTCCACTGATGAGTTAGCCGCCACAGTGGGAGCGTGGCGTACTTTGGAGGAAGGGATCAACGTGTTGCGGCAGCTAGGGGTAGCAATCGGATTAGCAGATGGAGAAGGACCGGATGGTGTGGAAATAACGCGGCAGATGAAGACCCAGTTATTAAGGGGGGCTCCAAGTGCCTTAAAGCCCTTACTATTTGGCATAGTAATGCCTGCAACTGGAACAGTGGGGGCTTTAATACACAATATAAGGGATTTGACACTTGTTGGTGAACCAGATACTAAGCAAGCGAGAGCAGTTTGGAATTCCGAAGGAAGAAAATTGGCAGGGACTACTAAATTGAGTGGAAAGGTAACAAGGCGGCAGATGTGGACTGATTTGCTGCAGGCAGGGGTATTACGTGATGAGATAAATGGTCTTTCTACTGCTGACTTATTCAAGCAGTGGCAGCGGCTACCTGCTAATCAGCAATATCGAACACAGCCTACCGCCCCCCCTGCTCCAGCCACAGCATGGAAGCTGCCGGCCAAAAGACAATGAGGGGGAGGCGGGTCCCCTGCAATACCAGCGTCAGTTGCGGCTTACCATCGGGGGGACCGACGCCCTTATGCACCCTTGCGAATTCGCTGGCGCTCTGGAGGAGAAATTGCTGTGCTTGCTTTAGTAGATACTGGAGCAGAAGCTACTGTACTACATAGTGCGGTAGCTCCGGGGAAGGCCACTACCCATATATGTGGGTTGGGAGGATCAGCCACCCCGGCGAGACAGGCTGTAGTTACGTTAGCAATTGGCAAAACCCCCCCATTTTCTGCCACTGTTTTATTAGCACCGATTCACGAGTATATCTTGGGGATCGATGTGCTACTGGGCAGAGATATTCAGACCCTGCAAGGATTGTTCTCCTTTGGAAAAAGTTCTGCGTTACCGCAGTTGCGATCCATTACTTTGATTAGAGGGTATCCAAAATGGGACCCAGTGGATCTACCGGTTCCCCCCACTGTAGTGCAAGTGAAGCAATACAGAATTCCTGGTGGGGAACAGGAGATTCAGGAAACTATAGATGCTTTATTGCATACCCAAATAATATGCCCTGCCCTGTCGGCTTTCAATAGTCCTATTTGGCCTGTTCGGAAGCCTGATGGCTCATGGCGTATGACTGTGGATTATAGGGAGCTAAATAAAGTCACCCCACCATTAGCAGCCGTAGTACCTGACATGGTAACTCTGCTGGAAGGCATAGGGAAACATCTGCAAGAATGGAAAGCTGTCATTGATTTGGCAAATGCATTCTTCTCTATCGCTATATCCCCGCAATCGCAAGACCAATTTGCGTTTACATGGGATAATAAGCAATATACGTTTCAAGTCCTTCCTCAGGGCTATAAACACAGCCCCACTATTTGCCACCAGATGATCTCAGCTGATCTTCCCCCCCCACTTAGAGTGTACCATCCATCATTATATCGATGTCATTTTGATAATGGGACCTTCTGAAGAACAAGTCTGTGAGCAGTTATCATTGCTGGTACAGACCCTACAGGAGCGGGGGTGGGCTGTAAACCCTAAGAAGGTACAGGGGCTGGACATCAGTGTGCAATTCTTAGGGATAGTCTAGAGGGGGCAGATGAAAGTTATCCCTGAGAAAGTGCGCAATACCATTCAACAGTACCCTGTCCCCACTACTGTGAGACAACTACAAGCTTTTTTGGGCCTTTTGGGGTTCTGGAGGACCTTTATACCCCACTTAGCATATTCAATGCGGCCGCTACAGCGTTTGACCAAAAAAAGTAGCCAGTGGCAATGGACTAAAGAACATCAGCAAGCCTTCGACCTGTGCAAGGAGGCGGTGGTCCAACATTGCGAACTATTCACTCCATATGAGGGACGACCTTTTGAGCTGGAGGTAACGGTCATGGGGGATACGGTGTCTTGGGGGTTGTGGCAGCAATGTACCCACGCAAGGCGGGAACCTATAGGTTTCTGGTCCCATTCCGTGCAAGGGGCCACAGCAAATTATACACCTCTAGAAAAACAGCTCTTGGCTGTGGTGTGGACTTTGCAGGATACCGAACGAGTTACAGGACGTGACCCAGTGACCATACACCCCCCCATCCCCATTCAGGCATGGGTGACAGATGATACCATCAGGGCCCATGTGGGGGTGGCCCAAGCTGCAACTCAGTGGAAATGGAAACACTATTTACAAGCCCGGTTTAAGGCAGGGAGAAAGGACATGAGCACCCCGCATGCAACCTTGTTAGGGGAGGTACGTTTTGAGCACATGCCTCTATTGTCAGAGCCAGAGGGGCTGCCCCCCCTTGCTCCCCCAATAGAGCCATCGCCTGTCCAAGAGGCCCCTCCTTTTGAGACGTTATCTCCTGAGCAACGAGAGTGGGCCTGGCTTTCTGATGGCAGTGCAGTGTATTCCTGGGCAGGAGAGCGAGTGTGGTGCTCTGTAGCATATAATCCTGCCACAGATACTATCTGTTTTGCCTCAGGAACGGGATACTCAAGTCAATGGGCTGAATTAAAGGCTGCAGCTATAGCTCTCGATGAGGGAGATGCACGCTACCTCTATACAGATAGCTGGGTAGTATACAAGGGTCTGCGAACCTGGTTACCAACATGGGCCGCTGCACAGTGGAAGATACATGATAAGGAACTCTGGGGGAGCCCCTTGTGGGAAAGGATTTGGAACATTGTGCAAACTAAAGCTGTGTCTGTGCGACATGCTTCTGATGGGCATCGACAGGAGACCCTCGAAACTCAGCATAATACAGCAGTCGACCAGATGGCAACTCCCTCAGAGTTAAAGCAAGCTTGGCAAGCGCATGAATGATCAGGGCATCGTGGCCCCATCACAGCTCAGGCTTGGGATCTATCACGAGGCCATCCCATGTTAGCCCTACATTGGTATAAGACAGCCTGTGCTAACTGTCCCGTTTGTATGAAGATAACAAAAGTGCCTTTCACCAGCACATATGGTCGCATCAAGCGAGGCGAACAACCCTTTGCGACCTGGCAGGTAGATTTTGTAGGCCTGTTACCCCCCTCACAGGGGCGAAAGTATATATTGACTGCTGCAGACACTTACACAGGCCTTATGTATGCATATCCTACCTCCCATGCAAATCAATCCTCTACTGTACGGGGCTTAGAGCAGCTCATGTATACTTATGGTATACCAAAAGAAATACAGAGTGACCAAGGTACCCACTTTGCAGGCCATGTAGTACAAGAGTGGGCAAAGGACTTGGGGATCACCTGGGTCTTGCATATACCATACCACCCTCAAGCTAGTGGATTAATAGAGAGAATGAATGGCCTGCTAAAAGAACAAATTCGAAAGCTTACCACCACGCAAACCTTAAGGGGGTGGATGAGCATGCTCCCACAAGCGCTGTTTATGCTTAACAACAGGCGTGTTGGAATGCTTACTCCCTATGAGCGAGTACAAGCCAAACCGACTCTAGCAACTCCTGCTCGGATATCCGTAATGGAGGGGGGCGATTGCCCCCTGCATACTCACCTCCGGGGAGGTAGAATTCTATACACCGGAGCAACTCACGATTACTGAACAAAGGGTTATAAGCTTACATTTAAGACTTGACTGCCCTTCACAGTGTGTATGGCTGTTTACACCTTTGATACCTGTCCAAATAGCCCCACTCTTATTGACCTCTTCTCAAGATTTATCTTTCCAGGTATCCGTATCCACGCCGGTGAATATTGCACAGGGAGCACCGATACTGCGAGGAATTCTGATCCACAGTGCCGGAGTGCCTCAAGTTCAGTAAACACCCTCAACACACTCTTTAGCCAGTGTGTGGATACTAACTCCTCAAAAGGAAAAGCGGCCTGGCACTGTTCTAGCAGATGGTCCAGGAGCCACTGCTCTAGTTCTTCCTGATGGTGATACTATGCCTTTCTATCTTCCCATCAACAGGTTATCACGCCGGCATCTGTAAGCTACTGTTGAGGTGTTGCCTCTTGTTGACCACGACAGATGCCGTTAATCTACAAGACCATCCAGCTTCCCACGTAAATACATGGATTTGGCTCACACAAAGATCAGCTAACCTCTCTGCTTCCTGTATTGCAGGAGGACGACCAGTGGATGATGTCTTAACTACGTGTTACATAGGTGTACCAGCTCCACTCATGGTACTACAGAGTTATATACAAAAAAAAAAAAAAAAAAAGGGTATTTCTGTTACTCCCATGAATTTATACAATTTGGGTATTGTCTCCCAAAAGATGACACCTTGGACTTACTCTTTTTGTATAGCTAACATATCTAAAGCATATATTTGCTTTCGCTTTGTAAATGCTACCTCTGTTCTGCGGTATGTAACCAATACACAGTTAATTTGTAATGACACTATAAATATTGCTTATGCATCTGCTCACATTATACTACCCTTAGGTTGGTTCCTTCTGTGTGTCACTACAGCATATACATATGTGCCAGCCAACGCCACAGGTGGCCCATGCACTGTAGATTGTGTTACTTTAAGCATCCTTCCCTTTATGATGGAGCGGCGAGGACCCCGTGACGTATCCTAGATGCCATTTGTAACCTCCATGTAAGTTTATTTTCTCATGCGGAAGCCCTAGGCCTATTGCTAAGCCTAGTTGGGATCCCGGGGGTGGTGGCGCATGATTGTAAAAGGTTAGAGCATGTTGTCTGTGCTTTAGCTCAAGGCTTAAATTGGACATCTAGAGCCATTGCCTCTTTTAAATAAAGAGCTGGGAGCAGTACGGCAAGAAACACTGCAAGACCATCTAGTGATCGACTATCTCCTACTGTGTTACAACCATGGATGTCCTGACTTTGCCGGGATGTGCTGCTTTACCATCACTGAAGAATCAGCATCTACTGAGACTGATATCAGCCACTTACAGAACATTATCCAACATACCTGGCAGAATGGGGGAGATGCCTGGCTGGCTAATTGGTTTGGCTCCCTAAGGGGATGGCCGGGCCACCTCATACAAGGAGAACTCTTGTTTATTTTTCGCATTATATTATGTTATGTTTTGATTTCATTACTTTGTAAATTCCCTTGCCCTCATACCACACGCCCTTCTGAAGACTGGAATGGCCTGTAACTAGCTTTCCATTGCAGGGGTGGAGTGTATGGGAAAGTGCGGAAGAATGTCGAGGAGATAGGCGATGGAAGCTAGCCAGACCGTTCTGTGGGAAAAGGAGCATCAACAGGACATGTTGACCCATAGCCATGTAGCTGGGCCTATGCCAGTGTGGTGCTGCACCTGGGCTTTGACTTGAGATTAGCGATGAGCTCAATGTGCCCACTGCGCATGTGTATAGTACACAAAAACCATGTACAGTGCCCCCCCCAGAGTTCCTCGCCTTGGACCGACGCTCAGCGGTGCCAGGGACTCTCCTGCTCCTTTATTGCCTTGATCAGGAAATCACTGGGGATCCCCCGCTCAGACGCAGAGGTAATAAACGCTCAGCATTGACCTTAGTGTGCCTTGTGTTTGTGTATCTGTTCCTGCCGGGAGTCCAGGCGTCGCCCCCGCTGGACCCTTACAGATGGATTTAGTAAACTGACATAAATGGCCCCTTCAGTTTTGTTCATCCCCTGTGCCAGGCTCAACTCAAACCAGCTGAATAAGCTATAACGAGATTTGGCATTTTGCTGGAAGAGCTGAGCATGCAGTTTTTTGATTGTAGTCTGGATTTCCCACTGTTTAAAAACATGTGATATAAAGGCAATGAGGCTAGGGGATATTTTGCAGATACTTATAAACGAGAGCATTGATCTTGAGAGTGTCCTTATGGTACACTCCCAAATGTTCCCTTAAATCAAGAAAAAAAAGCTCAGATAGACCTTGATGAAGCCCAAGGAATCCCAGTTTATTCATGCCTCTTTCTCTAATGAGTTGTTTTGTCTATCTCTGTCCTAAAATTTGAAGGACAAGATACTGTATCTTTAGGAGGCTGACAGAGAAACATGCTGCTTTGTAGTATTCAATTACAATGAAGTGTATTGTGGAGTGTCAACAACATATTTCTTGAATTTTGGTAAGCATGTACTTACACAGATTTTGCTGAAAATAATCTGATGAGATCCACTCTGTGCCATGTGTGATAGAATTGGATTATCCAGTCTAAACCATAGAAATCCTCTAAACTTTCTTATCTTGAGAGTGAGCCTCCTTACCAAGCAAAATTTAATTCATCATGGTCTTTAGGTACTGGATTCCCAAAGGTCTTGATCATGATACATTGTTTCTGTGATATCTTGGCCTCACTGAAGACAATTATAAAAATCCTATAGATTTTGACTGAGATGAGAGTAAAGATCACAAGAAATGCCCTAATAGGTCAAGGCAAACAGTCTGTCAGGCTGCCTCCAAAAGTGTCGAAGATCATGCAAGCCCTGCCATTTTCTCCAACATCCACGACTGCTGATTAAGAATTTTACAGGATGCAGCTTTGCCCAGTCCATTCAGATTCATTTATGGGTTGTCCATGAATTTGTTTAATTCCTTTTTAAACCTGCTGATATTATCTGCATCTACAGTTTCCTGTGGCAGCAAGTCCCAGAAGTTCACTACCTACCATGCAAGGAATTACTTTCTTTTATCTTTTTTTAAGCTGATTTCTGGCCAGTTTCATTGAGTGCCTCCTAGTTCTTGCATTGTGGGATCTGATGAACAACAGTTTGGCATTCAGCTTGGCCACCACCTTCATGATATTATGTTATGATATTGATATCGTGTTGTATACTGTCCCTCAGCCTTCTCTGCAAGCTGAAGAGTCCCAGTCTATTACAGTCCCTCCTCATAAGGCAATGGCACTGTCCCCTTAATCACTTTAGTTGTCCTTCTCTGTACTTTCTTCAATTTTGCTATGCCCTTCTTGAGATGCAGAGACCCAAACCACTCACAGTTCTTAAGATGGGAGCTGTCAAAGTTTTATGTGGTGGCAAAATAGCACTTTCTATCTCATTCTCATTGCCCTTCCCAATGATGCCCAACACTTATTGGTGTTTTCTTTTTGGTTGCCCCTGTATACTGAAGGGGCAATTTCAGAGCTGTCAATAATGACTCTAAGGTGTCTTTTCTGAGTTGTAACTGCCTCTTCCAAGTTCCACATCATGTGGGCATGGGTAAGCTATTTTTCCCTAGCTGCATTTCCTTACGTTCATTGACACTGAAGCTCACCTGCCATCTTTCAGGCCACTCAAATCTGTGCAGGTCTTTCTGAAACTCTTTGCCATAGACATGCAAAAAAAGAGCCCAGTATCATGCAAAAATGTGGCTGTTTCACTCTTCACTCCTCTCTCTAGGTTGCTTATGAAAGATGTTGATTAGAAACAGCCTGAGCACCAATTCCTGGGAGACCTCTCTGCTGACTCTTCTCTGTCTTGAAAATTGGCCAATAAGTGTACCCTTCCTATCTATTCATCTATTTTCAGTCCATAAAAGAGCCTTTTTTTCCAATCCCAGGTGAACCCTGTCTCTTTAGTAACCTTTGGTATGGAGCCTTGCCCAAGGCTTTTGAAAATCTACATTGATTATGTCTTCTGGATCCCCCCCCTGCTCAAGAGGAGAGGGAAGCACAAGTCACTTTCCATACTGTGTCTGACTACAGGACTGACTATGTCAGGACTGCTGTCTGCAATGAGTCCAGAGGCTCCCTGATGTAAAAGGTCTGTGCAGCCCTGTTAAGTGCCTGAATGTTAACACTGCATTTTGTTCTGCTGAGCTGAAGTGCAGCCAAAGCAGCCAGCTGGCACCTAAAACAACATGGCCAGAGCAATGCGTGCTAAGAAACAAAGTTCTTAACTTATCCTGACTTGATTGATCAACATTTGTAAACAGAAGAAACTCTCCTGATGAAGTGGATAGATAAATGAATTGTGAAATGTTGATATTAGATGTTGAGCTTGCCAACTATGTCCATGCCTCAGCTATGCTTGAGAAACAAATGGCCTGTGAAGGACCCAGCCCTAATTACTGGGTACCTCACCCAGACTTTTTCATGTGCACAAGGCTTGAGCACAAATAGCTTTGATCAGCAGATAGAGAAGCTGGGATCCAGAGACCAGATGTACAAGAGGTCCCAGGCCACATCTGTGAACCTGTATCGTACCTGCCAGCTATAAGATTTTAACTGGCTTAATAACTGTAACTTTAGGAATCTAAAATGATTTTTTTTTAATAATTGACTTAAATGCACTTGCAATAAATCTGCAAATCCACCTGCTTCTTAAGTTTGGCCTATTTGGCTATAATAAGGGTCATATCATTAATTTCAGATTGAGATGTAAACTAACGAGGTCAAATATCTAGTCTCGTGACTGCGGGAACCATGCTGCCACAGCAGCTACTTCTGTTGCTTTCCCTGGTAATCACATAATACCAACGACACAGCTTGAAAGTCTAGCTTGAGTATCTTTACATTGCACCACAGTATACAGTATAATGCAATGTATATTGATGTTCATTCAGGAAGCAGATAGTAATTGTGATTTATGTGACAAATCATACAAAAGTTAATAATGCAAATATGGTAGAAACTAACTATCGTGCTGTTTAAGCAAAAGTGTTATATATTGTGATTTCTGAGATGTAGGTGTTGTCTCTACATAGGCATTTTAATACCAATTGTTATAATGTGCTAATGTAAATATGAATTTCTTTTTAAACTGTATATTACTTGACAAATAGCGAGTGATCTGGCAAGCTCACACAATACGTAAAGAGAAATCAAGTGTGCACTTGCAATTGGTATAATGCTGGGAACCACAGACTTGGCTATGACTAAAAGAACATACAGACACCAGAATGGGATTTCCATTGCCAAAACTTAAAATTGGTATAACTGCACATAAAGGGATTATTTCCTTAAGAGCTGAAATCCATTCTTGTAACTCCCTTTACAGATGGGGCTTTAGTGGGCAACCTGGGAACTATAGAGCAGTGAGTCCAGTCCCAGCCCTGGTAAGATGATAGTCTATAGTAAGGAATAAGAACCTTGGGCACCTAGATATGAACAGTCTGTGGGAGGCAATCAGCGTGTTTTTTTAGAAGGGAAATCCTACCTGACTAGCCTCCTGGAGTCCTACAGGGATGTCAATAAATACATGTGTAAGGAGGGCTCAGAGAAGGGAATATACATGGATTTCTGAACAGTGTTGTGCGAGGGTCCATGCCAGAGGTTACTAAAGAGCCTAAGGTGCTGTGGGACTGGAGGAAAGGTTCTTTCATGGACTGAAAGCTGGTTAAAGGATGAGATGCCCTGACACTCTCTCCATTCAGACTTCAGATGGTTTGAAAATGGAATGGAGTTTGATGCAAGCCCGCAATGAAAATTCACATTTTAGCTTCCCTGTGAGACAAAATACTTAATGAACATTGTGTTGAACAAACTTCTGAGTTAGCAACTGCTGAGTTTTATGTTGTCAATAAGAGGCTATTGCCTATTCCTTCCAGGGCTTAAAACTGCACATGCAGTCAGCAGGAAATTGATGGTCTGGGGATGTACAGGAGCCAAGTGCTTAAAAAATCATTTTAGATGACTGATCCCTCACAGCTGTCACTGATCAGCCCACCCAGCTCAGCCCACCTGCAAAACAGAGGGACAAAACATCTACAGCTGAGGTACCAGTTAAAAAGCAGGATAAAAGTAATAGAGAAGGCATCAAAAAAAGAGAAGAATACAATCTCATCTCTTTTACTCCTTCTTTCTCTATTACTTTTATCCTTGAAAATGTTGCGTTACCATCACTCAAACTCTACTTCCTACAAATAACATTGATAAAAGAATATTGTTAAGGCAGGAAAATGAATGTGAAATTTCAGCCCTGATGAAAGATGTTACATCCGACTGGAAATTACTTTTTGCTTTGGAAATGCTTGTGCAGCTTTAATGGTAGACACCAGTCCTATGAAACAAAGTGGGAAGAAGGAGCAAAGCTGAATGAATCCAATGTAAGGTTTCTCTACAGGAGTTTTTTTTCCTTTATCAGGAGTTGAATTTGATCCCTTTTATTTGCTCTAGAATAACAATGATCCTCCACTCTCCCAGCAGAAAACATTGCAGCCTGTGAGCACCAGGCTTCAGCAAGCAAATTTTCAAAAATCCCTTTGTAGGGTAAATGTCAGGCTGTTGTTCAATTAATTATTTTTTAAAGTGAATTCACATGTGGCAATGACCTTTAACTGTGCTGCACACACACTGCTACTTTTTATGCTCTCATTTGGTGTTTCATCTGGTAGCCTAACATGAGGAACTAATATTTAGAATAACAGCAAAAGAGGCACCTGCAATATTGTGGGGAGAGAGGGAGTGCTTTTTTTCATGCAGCTGGCTGTGGGTCAGAGGAAAGGAAGGACAGTTAGAGCCAGAAACTTATCAGGGAACAATATGCTCTTCCCCCAAACTCATGGGCTTTAAGACAAGACTGCTTTTCAATAAGCAGTGCAGGACAGTATTGCTGTTGTATTCCAAGACTTGTAGCTACATCAAATGAAACAAGTCTAACTGCCATGAAGAGGATGTATTTTGGTGTGTTCCCCATGGTTGAGACAATACACTCACGGTCTTTATGGTGCTTTGGCTTTGGAAGGTGTCCTGATCCATTAGCACAGAAAATTGTTAATGCCCTAGCTCAATCATGTGCTGTAGCTAGAACCCACCTGCTCAAATTTTCCTCATGGCTACCAAGGGCAAGGTCCAAACACAGAAGCTTGTAGGGGAGGATTCCCAGTCTGCCCAGAGACTCAGCATTTCTCCTCAGACCTCACCACTGGAGACCTGCTGGGACCATGAGTCCCTGGCCTTGCTCAGTGTTAGCTGGATTTTGGGGGATGAAATGATTGATCCCACCTTGGCATCTTGCTTCCCTTCTCACTGCTGGATGCTCTGTCACCAGCAAATGAGACACAGCTGAGACTCGTAAGCTGAAGTGAGAAAACAAAACTAACGTGGTCTGGACTCCTGTAAATGAGATTGTGGTATCCTGACCCCTCCATCTGGCACATATTGGTATCTTGCCTACATGGGCTCCTGGTATCATTTCAACATTCAAACAGGGAATTAAGGATTCCTCTTTGCAGATGTACCGAGAACAGCTTCGTTTATATAAGGGATACACTTTAATCTCAAGAGAGCAAGCAGCCAGCTGAGGAGCACTGCAATTTTGTGAGACTTCTTACAAAAGTGCAGTTCTATGGGTCTTAAGAAAATGTACCCAACAGCAACAAGAACATTCATTTGAGTGAAATCTGATAGTGAAACTGCTGCAAAACATCAGTGATGGGGTCTGAAGTAACTGCAGAGCTGTTTAGCTCTCTTGCTTGCTCTGTGAGAAAAGAGACAACCATCACCACCAAGCATCCCAGGTAGTCTCCTGAACTCAGAAATTTAAAGAAAATTGTCCCACTGAAAGGAGCAAAAAGATTGTTTTTTACTCTTGAAGCTTCCTCAGCAGGTGTTAACATTAAAAAGCACATGTTTCTAGAGATGGGTGGAAGGCAACCAACCAACAAGAGAGAGTGATTGTATCAAGGCAGCAAACAGCAGTGGGTGAGTAATAAATCTCTGTTACACATATAGGTCCAGGAAAATTGTGGAGCACTGTGCTACTGCTTCATACCAGCTGGAGAACCAGCAGCCTCTAGCTTTGTATTATTTAGTTCCATTTGAATTTTGCCCGGCACAAACCCTTGCCTGGTTTGTTGAGCTTCCCAGCTGCTACCAGCTTTGTGTTTTGTTTTTCTGTCACCATCACACAGCAATTTTTCTCTAGGTACTTCTCTTCAGAAAATAGAGTTTAAACAACATGAAAACCCCTGCTTTCTGTTTTTTGGGGGATTGTTTTGTTTTTTAAGCAAAACCTAAAATGTTAAAATTGATATTATCTGGTTATGCACACAGAAGTATTTTAAACAATTTCTATTCGTCTTTGCTTCCACTTCTCCATTTTTCTCTCCATAATTCCTACACTCTATGCTGTTTATATTACATATGTGGATCCTAGTGCTTATTGTGCAAGCAAGAAATAGTTAAAGGAAGTGCATCCAGATACAAACACACTTTTGATTTTCTTTTGGCCATAATGCTCAGCTGTCCCTTGCTCGTGGCATGCATAATCTTACATTGCTTAATCTACTTAAAAAATAACACAAATATGGTAGAAACAGTAACTACCCCTCTTCTTGCCATTTGCACTAAAGAGGAAAAGAACAAATACACTTGCTTTAGCTGAAAAATCTAATTCTTTCTTCCTTCCCATCCCATATAAAACTGACAACAGCAGAATAGATGACAAAAGATCTTCCTGTTATTGATCAGCTATATATGTATGCATGCTTATTTATGTCTCAAGTACATAAACTTTATTTATGATCTTGAAGAATCCTCAGTGTAGGAGACTGTGTGTAAGTTCACTTGTAGCTTATTCCCTTTAAAATTTGGGTGACTTGGTTCAGATTTAGGGTTGGTGTTATACAAAGAGCTAAGGTGAAAAGGCGGTGTTTTCATCTGTATTAGATTTATGCCCAAATCTGGGTTTGATGACTCAGGACTTGAATCTGCCTTTCTCTGGATTAAGAGTCCTTGTTTATATTAAGAGCATGCCCATGATTTCTGCTCCTGAGTTTGGTTCTCTTCACTATAGTAACTGTTGGTTTTCCTACAGATGACTGTAATGGAAGGTGGCTGAGAGGTGCATGGGAGCTAAGGAGCTCAAAGCAGGTGTTGGTGGGAGAAGTTCAAGCATGCTTGGTAAAATGCAGTCATTTCTGACTTACTGCGCCTGATGACAGTATCCGTTCTTCCATTGCTTTTGTGGTCATGTAACATCATCAAGGGGTCAAAGTAACTGCTTTTCCAGCTGTTAAGGAGAAGGTTTGTGAGCAGTACTTCCTCCAAATATTATTTAATTGAACAGCAGGGAAGATTCTTACAGTAATATACGCTCCGTATGCAAAACATCAATGCCTGGGTCCATTTCCTGCCATTAGCCTTCTTGGGAGCACTTGCCATGACTAATGTGTCCCTCTTTTACAACTTGGGGCCATGCAGTTTGTACCCTGGGGTAGAAGCATCTGTTTTCTGAAGCAAAGCACTGCAACCACAACAGAAGTGGGGCTGAGGTGACAGACCTGAAGGGATGTGGGGCCTGTCTCTTCAGCAGCCTGACCAGGGAGAAAAGACACTCTTATGCAGTGACAATGGATCAAACAGCCTGCGGAAAATGCCCTGTTTATATCCATCTTTGTGGAAACAGAGCCCACTTCCTAGGAACTTCACAAGGACTCCAATTCCAACAAGAAGCCAACACGTCTCAGCCTCAGAGGAGAGACCCAACTCCCCCTCTCATTCCCACATGTGCATCATGTGTGCATCTGACTGAAGCATGCTGGCGTGAGAAAACAAGCTCCTGTTTTGATGCCTCGGATGAGTAAGAGTTTAATTGTTAGCCTAAGATTTTCCCCTGATTTGACTGCTTTTTTTTTTTTTTAATTATTTTTGATCTTTCCTCAGGAACATTAAAATTGGTTTTATTTAAATGCAAAGAGATGCTTCTCCTCCCATTTTTTGCTTGTTGAGGCTAACAGGAAAGCATGGCTTTGCTGTCACTGCATAGGCTTGAAAGGCCAAGGTCTTGTATTTGGGTTACTCTTCTTGGATGCTGGAAATGCAGAGTCTGGGCGCTAAGAATTGAGTGTTCCTCTAAGTCTTTCAGTCAGTGCTAGTCAAAGCATTCTTCTTCAGGCCAAAAGGCATTAAAATTCAGCTTCATCAGCTGGTCACTAGAATTATGCTTGTGAATAAAAATGGAATACTGATGTGGGTATGAAAAAAGAGACTCTGGAAAGAATAAAGCTAATCATAGAGCAAAGACTGAAATGTTGGCAATGCCCTGCTTGCCTGCAGCACTTTGCTTAAAATCAGCCTCAGGAAAGAGACTGAAAATGCTAGTTCAGTCTGGAAGCAGGGAGTGATATTGCTCTAGGTTAATCATGCAGACTAGAGGAGAAGGAGAAGCAGCTAGACATGACATCATGACAAACTGATTGTATTAATGATTTCCACTAGTATTAATATTAGATGATATTGTCTGAGTGCAGCTGGTAATTAGACATGACAGTTGTTAGGGCCAGTCATTAGTAATGTTGGTCTATTTGATTTAAAAAAAAAATAGTAGTATTGCAGATGTTTCTCTGCCATTTTTGTTTTGCCTCTAATGGACACAATAGCTCTTCTCCTTCATTGTAGGTAAAAAGTTCAACCCTCAGAAATATGAATTGATTTCTCACGTTGGATTGTTTGAGTTGCCACAGGATGTTCTTATTTCTTACTTGTTGTATTTAACCTGGGGCTGTAAATCACAAATATCAGGCTGTGTAATTCTGACTTTTATTACATTAATGTATTTTAAAAGCAGGAAATCTATACATTCTTGGCTCAGTGCAGCAGAGACAAAGCATGGTGGGGGCTTTGTGGTCAGGAGCATCCTCAGAAATATGACTTTTACTGCAGAGGTGTCCTAAGGATAGTCTTTGCTCAGCCCTTGAACTGGGGAAGGAAGGAGATTTCACAAACTCTCAGCTCAGATGTGAGCTGGGACAAGGCTTATGGGTTAAGCAATTCATTTCCTGAGAGTAACAAGGGAGGTGAAAATGAAAGAATTGGTGATAACTTCTGTACTGAGATCATCTCAGGGATGGGGAGGACTCCTTAACACAAGATCCTGTTCGAGGACAGAATGAAAGACCATTTAGTTGAAAATCAGCATATTCTGCACAGAAACTGCAGAAACTCTGCCCTCTGTTTTAGCTCCAGTTTCTTCTCTTGTTTACCCATATGTTACTGCTTTGAATGTCAGCAGGGATGGGGTGGGCATAATTGCAGCTTATCTCCTGAGGTCTGTGGTGCTTGAGGCTGTGATGCATAGCACCCTGGGACACCTTTTCCTGATGAGTCTTCCGGGGTGCCCAAGCCTTTCCTCTTTCTAACAAGATAATGTCCCTTTCTGCTTCTTTGGTCTGTTTCTAGGTGTTAAACTATTTTAAACTGCAGGTGGTTCAGGAACTGTCACTCCAGCTTCACTGATGTGATGTCACAATGGCCAAAATGGTCTTCACTTGCAATGGAAACATCTTTTAAAAGTATGTTTGACTAACACAAAAATCTGTCTTTGGTGGTTATGACTGCTAGTGAACTCACCAATAATCACAAGCTTCTCTGTAAGCTTGTTGTTTTCCCCTGCTTTTGCATGGCTCACATCTTCAGGCTATTTAATTTGGAGGATGGGGGGTAAGGGGGTTAGACAGATAAGCACTTTATCTGCAGAGGCAGGACTCCAGTGTCGGGTTAGGCAGCCTCTGGGCTAACAAACTCTATATTGCTTTGTCTGGGGGAAGAACTTCCTCATCTGAATAACCTAGCCTGAGAGAATAGTCTTAGTGGAGTTCAATGGGCTGCCTGGTACGCATAGTGTCGCCAGTGTGTACAAATATTTGCAGGAGTAGTATCCGAGAAGGATCTTTTAAAGGTATAAAAGATGAATTACTCCTATTTCTTTTGCCTTTGAATATCTCACCCCAAACATACTATTACTCTTTTGCTGGTGAATGTGCGCTGAACCACTGTGACAATTATATGTTTTAATCTTTCTTTTAGCTGTCATATGCTGGGAGATTTACTCTAAAGCAGATCATAACAAATATGTTCCAAATGGGAGTTGAGATAAGGGAGATCTACTTCAGTAAAGGAGAAAGTGGAGAGGAAGAAATGCATGAGAAAGGGTGACTGGAACTAAATCTCCTGATTCAGTGTCCAAAGAGGAGAGGTAGTGGAAGCTAATGCAGGGAAATGAGCTGTAACAAAGCCATGCCAGGAATTCTTTAGCTATTCACAAGAATTTTAGAAGAACTGTAATTGGGAAATGATGTGAATATCAAACAAAATGTCACTTGATTAGAAGCCTTGCAAGGAGGGGGAAATGAAAGAAAATGATGAAAACTGCATTACATGTCACTCTTAGATATGCTCTGAAAGAGTTCCTCGCTCCTCAGTTAGACCCTTTGACATGCTATTGTGTAGCATTGTGTATTTCTTTGTGGGGTATTTCTCCTTAAAAGAAATTAAAATGATGGGAAAGCTGGCTTGTCACATTAAATAACATGACATACTTTTCTGTTGAGGACAAAAAAGCCAGAAAACCACTCTGAGTTCCAACAAAACAACTACTAGGAAAATGAGTGCAGCCGCTCAGTTTCTTTACCTGCAAAGTAGTCATTGTATCAGCATGAGGAAACCGTCTTGGCATCCTGACAGGGCTCTCATATAGATCTGGATTTTTTGTATATGTTGTTTGCTGGTGAGCTGCGGACTTAATGGTACATCTCCCAGATTTCTCTGGCTGTCTGTAATGGTTTTTCCAGTTCAAATGTTTTTCTAATTTGAAGTGTTTTTCAAAATATCAGGGCCAGTTGCCACCAGAAGTTCCTTCTTCTGTTTATTAATTTCCACTCTTTTTCTCAGTGTTCTCTTCTGTCAATCTCTCTCCAGCAATATGTCCTCCTGCAAGTACCTTTCCACTTTCCCTTACCCATGTCCTTCATGGCCAGAGACCCACATGGTTGTCTGGACCTCTCTACGCTGTCCTCAGCATTCACAGGTGTATTTGCATCTGTATGACACACAGGCTCCTGATACCATAACCCAAATCAGTGTCTTGGTGCATGATCAGCACCAGTGTAGCTTTAAGCAACACACTGTTGTGTGTAGGCACATAGGGACCACAGGGCCATGGAGCCAGTTTGGGGAGGAGAAGAGGGCTGGGCCAGATTTACTTTGAGCTTTACCTGACTGAAAATTCTCTTTTCTATGAGGGGAGAAGACAACTCTGTGGGGGAAGCATGAATCCAGAAGTCATGAAAACTGCTCTGATTTCAGTTATACAGAATTTCTCAATGACCTCACTGCACTATTTCTCAACCTTGGATCTGTTATTACCAGGAATTTTAAAAAGGGTGTAATGTTGCATTCCCTTTGTTTACTTGTGGGGGCTATCTGTGGGAAACAGTATCTCGAGAGACTGCAGTAAAACAGCGAGTTGTCAGCAGTTTATATATTGTAGTAACAACCTGAACATTATTATGCCCCCATCATGATGTTCAGTTGATTTTATATGGAAGTCTTTAAGCAAACATTTTTATGGGCCTGATGAAACAGATGTGCCAATTTCTACACGTAAACTGTAGTGATTTGGATGAAAATTTCCTGACTTATTTCTAAAATAATGCTTCATATACAGTAAACATAAGAGAGAACCTGCCCTGGAGCATCATGACTAAACAGCAAAACACTCAAAGCCCTCTTGCAATTTTCCCCCATCTCTGTGTCTTCATGGCAGAGCTGAGAGACCCTTGTCAGCTTTAAAAGCAAGCAAGCAAACAACAGCAACAGCAAAGTAAATCTACTACCTAGGTGTGGGTTGGCGGGGTTATGGGAAGTGGTTTGGGCCTTTGTTACTGTGGGCACTTGTTTCCCTGATTGCCTCCAGCCAAACCATTGGCTAAAGAGAGAAACCCAGTCAAAGCGTGATGAAGAATAAATTCAGGTGTAAAAGACCTGGAAAAGTAATTTATTCAGGGATATTTGTGCTCCAAAGAAAGCCACAGGGCAGAGCAGCATTAATAACTTTGTGCATCTTAACAGAAGGTTTGGGCACCTATATATTTCTCTCAGCCCTCTCTCCCCTTCAGAAGGAAACATTAAACAACGCAAATAAGCTTGGGCCTACTTTTATTTTTGTTACAGTGAATTTTGTTACAGTTGGTTTTAACTTTGAGCAGGAGCAGGTCTCATATCTCCCCTTGTCACACAGCTCTGTAAGTTTTTCTCCCCTCCCTTAATGAGCTTGCTGAGGTAGACCTGGGTGTATTTGTGCTTTTATCTTCAGTCTAAATTATTAACGGTGCGAATAGTTAACGTTCTTTTGGATGAGACCTGGTTAATCAAAGGCTGTTTGCTGCAGTAAAGATCCAGCAACATTTTAAAGCTCTTATTCCTAGAATAAGGCTTTGTCCATGAACAGTTATCCAAAGTTTTCCCTGTGCTCTCTGGTGCGTAGCTGAGCATTGCCACTTTCCACTGAGAGATGGCTGCTTTTTGGGCTGATCTGAGATCTGAAGGCCAAAATCAAAGTAAAACTGTGCTTAGGTTAAATAATGATGCTATAAGTATTGTGAATTCAGTAGCTTTCCCTTAAATAATTTCCTTGGGAAGAGTGTGGCAGACTTTCCAGTTCATACAAATATGAAGTGTTCTTACTGTTCCAGTGTGGTTCTGGGGAGGAGTTTGCACACTGTGGTTTGCTTTTGATTTCCTTTTTACTGTGTCCCTGCCTTTTTTCAGACATGTTATAGGACATTAGAAATTCATTTGAAAAGTACTGTTTTTTTCTGGTACGCTACATGAAGCCATGTGTATGGGAAAGTGCGGAAGAATGTCAAGGAGATAGGCGATGGAAGCTAGCCAGACTGTTCTGTGGGAAAAGGAGCATCAACAGTGTATGTTGACCCATAGCCATGTGGCTGGGCCTATGCCAGTGTGGTGCTGCACCCGGGCTTTGACTCAAGATTAGCGATGAGCTCAATGTGCCCACTGCGCATGTGTATAGTACACAAAAACCACGTATAGTACCCCCCCCCCCAGAGTTCCTCGCCATGGACCGACGCTCAGCAGTGCCAGGGACTCTCCTGCTCCTTTATTGCCTCGATCGGGAAATCGCTGGGGATCCCCCGCTCAGACGCAGAGGTAATAAACGCTCAGCATCGACCTTAGCGTGCCTTGTGTTTGTGTATCTCCCTTCCTGCCGGGAGTCCAGGCATCGCCCCCACCAGACCCTTACATCATGTTACCAAACATCCTTCAGGAGGACTGTTTCTTAGCTGTCTGTGTGGCAATACAATGTAAAACTTGGCATATGATAAAATTTGATGTCACCATAACATACTGTAAAGCTTGTGATTGGATAACAGTAGCTTCCAGCTACATTTAACTACAATACAAAGTGAAAAGATTTTGTGCATGACTAAACCCTTTCTCATGGGTTTGTCTTCATAGCATTGTATCTGCCCTTTAGGGGAAAAAAAAATTGGTCAGTTTTAAGCATTACTGTAATGGCTCCCTCTAGAAATATATTATGTGGTATTGCAAACAAAAGAGCAGAATGCATATTCATGAACTGAAACTCCTGGGGCTTTGCACAGCCCTGGTAAGTAATTCAGCTCCTTCATGTTGCTGTTGAGAACATGAACCCGTGCATGCTTAGGTGGGCCCTCACGCCAGCGAGGTCCTGTCTAGTCACCTCCTTGGGTGAAACTACAGTAACTCAGCTGGCTGGGACCCTGCAGTCGGTGATCACGAAGGCGATAGGCAGTGGGGAGGGACACCCTGCAAGGTGGCTTTGAGAGAGACGTTGACGGCTTGGGGCATGAGAAGGGAAACAGAAGTGGGTCTCTAGCTGCTTGACTGTGTCTCCTCCGCCTCTTTCTCGTGATCCTATCTGAAAACCTGCCACTTTTCAGCACCGAAGGGGTCAGCCCCTGCTCTGTGTTATGTTGGGCACTGTGCTGTAAAAGACAAAGACATGACTATAAAGGGCTACAGAAATATTGAAAATAGCTGGAAGCATCCCAGGACAAACAGATGAAGTGAACTTTGCAGACATGAGAGGAATGCTAAGAGAACTGGATTGCATTTATCCTGGGTATGAAAAGAGCCCTTACTCCCCATCAAAGAGGTAACCTGAGAAAGCTACTGCCAACAGCAAAAAACACATCACATGGAGTCTCCTTTTACTTATGCAGTGCCAAAATGTGCAAGGTGTTTTGTAAGCAAATGAAAGGTAGGGCCTTGGTGTGAATAGCTAACAGTTTAAGGCTAGACCAAACGGTGCGTGGTTGCAAGTAGCAATCCACAGGTTAGGGAAAGAGATGAAACAGGAAATAATCTGCAGTCCCATGGGAAGAGGCACACCGACTAGCCAGATCAGATAGTTTAGCTGTAGTAATAAGTCCGTTGTCTGACTATCTGGGTTAATGTGGATGTTCTTGGATGGGTTTTGCAAACTAATGGTGCTAAAACTGCAAAATGTGATTCACTTACAAGCATGTCAGCAACTCTTCAACTAAGCTCTTTGCACCCATGTTTCTACTTATTGGCTTTTCCCCACCCTGTTTTTTATGATTTTTGAATGCAATATTTGAACTTGTGTCTGAGACCAGTCTTTCCATTGAAGAACATGTGATTTTTTTAGGCAGGGTCTGAAGTAGTCTGTGAAGATGGGTCATTCAGGCAGGTCACAGAGACAGAATGATGTTCCTTGGCGCCTTGTCTATTTTGAGCTGACCTGATGTAACAATATGAGTGCTAATCTGTAATGCAGGTTCAATGTCCTGTGTCAAAGAAATTCTTAAGCCAGTGCAGTTAATACAATAAATTGTTGTTAAGTTAGGCTGGTACAAATATTTTTAATCACAGTCCGCACAGTTAACCTCACAGGTCCAATGTCTAATTGCATCTACAAACTATTCAGAGAAATATTCTTTGTAAATAAGGTTACATGTAATCAATAGCTTGGTACATGTGTGCACAGACACTCATTTAGTAATTCTGGACCTTGAATGCGTTCATTAACCTGACTGCCTGATGCTATCCCAGCCTCCCTCCCCACTTCACAAACAGAAAAAAGGAACGCATTCATTGATTATGCAGCTTTGATTTATTTGCCTGGCTCTAATCTCTGCGCAAGATAAGACTGCTGAGAATTGTCAAATTGCCTGCCTTGCAGAATCAAAAGGGCCATTTCCTCTCTATTTCCTACATTATATGATAATGCAAGATACATGGTAGCATTCCCCCCCTCCCCAAAGCATCGGTTAATGGATACAGCTTTTAGTGTTACTGTGTTGTGCTAGCATGTCCCATCTTTTATGCACAGAGAAATTAAATAAATATTTAATACTGGTAGGACACAATTGAATTCCAAGCAAACAAACAGAATGAATTATCTATCGGCCCATCTCTTTGGGAAAGGCTGGTTTAACAAAAACATACTGGCCCTGTTTGCTGTATGTCATTCTTGATGTTGAAGGTTTATTTATTTACTGTGTTTTTAATTCTGTCTCCTGTGAGTTATTGTTTCACTCTTCCCCCCACTCCAGAACTTCATCCAATATTGCCTCTCAATGACTGATTACTCTCTGCTTGATGCGCCAGCTGCCTGTTGGTGAAATTTGGAAAATCTTTGCAACAAAATTGTCCTTCAGCTTTGGCTGGTGATGGAGGTGCTCTCTGTTACCAAGTAGGTAACTGTTCACAGACTCGCACAGAATCACAGAATTTCTGAGGTTGGAAGGGACCTCTGGAGATCATCTAGTCCAACCCCCCTGCTCAAGCAGGGTCACCTAGAGCATGTTGCACAGGATTGCATCCAGGTGGGTTTTGAATATCTCCAGAGAAGGAGACTCCACCACCTCTCTGGGCAACCTGTTCCAGTGCTCTGTCACCCTCACAGTAAAGAAGTTTTTTCTCATATTCAGATGGAACTGCCTGTGTTTCAGTTTGTGCCCGTTGCCTCGTGTCCTGTCTCTGGGCACCACTGAAAAGAGTCTGGCCCTGTCACAGATGAGTGAGCAGTGATGCACTTCACTCCTAAGAGAGAAGCAGCAATCAGTTTTATTGAGGTAAGATAGTGATTTAACAGACTTCAGTTGTAAATAAGACTGATTTAACAAGGGTCGATGGCAAGGTTCACTCAGTTATTTACTACGTGGAGGACAGGGTCAAATGAAAGTGTCAAGGAGACCCTCCCATTGAATCATGAGGATCAGAATGGACCCCCTTGCTTTCCAAACTCCTTCTCAGGGGAGTCCGGGTGCAGCTGGATCCAATTTTAGTCCCAGACTTGGTCAACAGTTTTTCTAAAGGATTATATGCACAATCAATCAGAGATGCAACTTAGCAAAGTTTTGCAAAGTTTTATAAAGTTTCATAATGCTATTAGTCACTTACCGAGGATCTGTCATGGGTAAGGAATCTCCCTCAACCTCGAGGAGTAACCTTGAGAGGCATCCCTGCTTGAGAGGAGGTTCTGCAGTGCAGCCTGCTGCCATGCAGGAGAGCTCAAGGGGCTCTGGGCTGCCCCCTATTTATGGGGGAAAGATGACTGACTTATAGTCATATCTGCATACTAGACTAATTTTAGCTGGTGCATGCTCAATTAGCCCCTGCCTACATGCTGTTTACGGAGAGGTCAGGTTGGGGTGACAGGGGGGAAGAGCACTTTGGTGGGAGGGAAGTAGCACACCATCACAGGCCCCATCCTCTTGACACCCTCCCTTCAGATATTTGTATACATTGGTAAACAGGCCCAGCTCTCTGTCCTTCCTCATATGAGAGATGCTCCAGTCCCCTAATCATCTTTGTAGCCCTACACTGCACTCTCTCCAGTAGTGCCATGTCTCTCTTTTACTGGGGAGCCCAGAACTGGACACAGTACTCCAGATGTAGCCTCACGAGGGCTGAGTAGAGGGGGAAGATCACCTCCCTCGACCTGCTGGCAACACTCTTCCTGATGCACCCCGGGATACCATTGGCCTTCTTGGCCACAAGGCCACATTGTTGCCTCATGCTAAACTTGGTGTCCACCAGCACTCCCAGGTCCTTCTCCGCAGAGCTGCTTTCCAGCAGGTCAACCCCCAGCCTGTACTGGTGCATGGGGTTATTCCTCCCCAGGTGCAGGACCCTGCACTTGCCTTTGTTGAACTTCATGAGGTTCCTCTCTGCCCAGTTCTCCAGCCTGTCCAGGTCTCTCTGAATGGCAGCACAGCCCTCCCTTCTGGGGTATCGGCCACTCCTCCCAGTTTTGTATCGTCAGCAAACTTGCTGAGGGTGCACTCTGTCCCTTCATCCAGGTCATTGATGAAGAAGTTGAACAAGACTGGACCCAGTCCTGACCCCTGGGGGACACTGCTAGCTACAGGCCTCTAACTAGACTCTGTGCTGCTGATCACAACCCTCTGAGCTCTGCCATTCAGCCGGTTCTCAATCCGCTTCACTGTCCACTCATCTAACCCACACTTCCTCAGCTTGCCTATGGGAGACAGTGTCAAAAGCCTTGCTGAAGTCTAGGTAGACAACATCCACTGCTCTCCCCTCATCTACCCAGCCAGTCATTCCATCATAGAAGGCTATCAGATTGGTTAAGCATGATTTCCCCTTGGTGAAGCCATGCTGACTACTCCTGATCACCTTCTTGTCCTCCACATGCTTGGAGATGACATCCAGGATGAGCTGCTCCATTACCTTTCCAGGGATGCAGGTGAGGCTGAGTGGCCTGTAGTTGCCTGGGTCCTCCTTCTTGCCCTTTTTGAAGATGTCCGCCAGCTCCCTTAGCCCTCCTGGGTGCATCCTATCGGGACCCATGGATTTGTGGGTGTCAAGTTTGCTTAAATGATCTCTAACCCACTCCTCCTCCACCAAGGGAAAGTCTTCCTTTCTCCAGACTTTCTCTCTTGCCTCCAGGGTCTGGGGCTCCTGAGGGCTGGCCTCAGCAGTGACGACTGAAGCAAAGAAGGCATTCAGTAACTCTGCCTTCTCTGCATCCTTCGTCACCAGGGCACCCACCCCATTCAGCAAAGGGCCCACATTTTCCCTAGTCTTCCTCTTGCTGCTGATGTATTTGAAGAAGCCCTTCTTGCTGTCCTTGACATCTCTTGCCAGATTTAATTCCAAACGGGCCTTAGCCTTCCTCGTCGCATCCCTGCATACTCTGACAATGTTCCTATATTCCTCCCAAGTGGCCTGTCCCCCTTTCCACTTTCTGTATACTTCCTTCTTCTGGTTGAGTTCTGCCAGGAGCTCCTTGCTCATCCATGCAGCTCTCCTGCCTCCTTTGCTTGACTTCCTACTCATAGGGATGCACCGCTCTTGAGCCTGGAGGAGGTGATGTTTGAATATTAACCAGCTCTCTTGAACACCCCTTCCTTCTAGGGCCCTCACCCATGGGATTCCTCCAAGCAGGTCCCTGAAGAGGCCAGAGTTTGCTCTCCTGAAGTCCAGGGTTGCGATCCTACTTGGTGCCCTGCTGCCTCCTCGCAGGATCCTGAACTCCACCATCTCATGGTCACTGCAGCCAAGGCTGCCCCTGACCTTCACATCTTCCACCAGTCCTTCTTTGTTTGTTAGTACGAGGTGCAGCAGCACACCTCTCCTTGTTGGCTCTTCCACCACCTGTGTCAAAAAGTTATCATCAGTGCTCTGCAGGAACCTCCAGGACTGTTTGAGCCTAGCTGTGTTGTCTTTCCAGCAGATATCAGGGTGGCTGAAGTCCCCCATGAGAACCAGGGCCTGGGATCGTGAGGCTACTTCCAGCTGTTTGTAGAAGGCCTCATCGACTTCCTCTTCCTGATCAGGTGGCCTGTAGTAAACACCCACCACAGTGTCACCCATGCTAGCCTGTCCTTTAATCCTTACCCATAAGCTCTCGACTCGCTCTTCATCCACCCCTAGGCACAGCTCCATACATTCCAGTTGCTCTCTCACATAAAGAGCAACTCCACCACCTCGCTTGCCTGGCCTGTCTTTCCTAAAAAGCACGTAGCCATCCATGACAGCACTCCAGTCATGTGAGCTATCCCACCATGTCTCTGTAATGGCAATGAGATCGTGGCCCTGCGACTGCACACAGATCTCTAGTTCTTCCTGTTTGTTCCCCATGCTGCGTGCATTGGTGTACAGGCATTTCAGAGAGGTAATTGAGCATGCAGGTTTCCCAGGAGGGGTGCAAGAGGATCTCCCTGCTGTTACTGCAGCAAGTATTGGTTGAGTAGCTGGTGGTTTCCATTTGGAAAATTCCAAGTTTCATTTGATTGCAGTGGAGGGGAAGGGATACAGAGTGTGGTGAGTGTGTTACAGGCACCGAGCTGTGGGCTGGTACCGAAGTGTAGTCATTTGCTAGACTGCTTTGCTTTAGTGTGACTTGGTGGGTGTCTCTCCAGGGGTGGTGGCACTGCCAGGCTAACCCCAAGGCTGAAGCTATAGAGGACAACCTGCAGGGAAGGAGACAAGGTGCAAGAAGGGAAAAGAAAAGTTAGCAAAGAAAAGGAGAGGGAGAGATGAGAATGTGCCGGGGAGAGAGGAACAAGGAGTAGCTAAGGCTGCAGACGGGGAGAGTAATCCTCTGCAAGCTCACTATTCTGAATAGCATGGATTACGCTGGTGCACTGACCTTGACACAAAAACGGCTCCAGGCACCTGGAGATGAACGTGTGGCAACAGCGCTGGGCAGAGCATTTCCTGGAGGTTGGAATTTGCAGCATGTTTCCTCATGCCAGTGACAACAGCAGGCGGGCACCCCCACAAAGCACTGGTGGGATTTGGGAGCCTTTTGCCAGGAGGGTTTGTCTGGAGGGTTAATAAGATGTCCTGCTTAGTCTCACTCTCAAGGAAAGAGGCTTTCTGCTCTGAGCTGGTGAGGAAAAAGGGTGAGGAAGCTGAAATACCCACAGGACCTTTTTGCCTTATCCCAGTGGATAATGAACGGCACAGGGCTTGGACAAGGCTGTGGGGTTCAGTTCCTGACTTAGAGTGGACTTCCCAGTGCTTGGATAAGTCCCATATGGGTGGAGAGATGCTAAGCTACTATGTTTTGGGGGATTTATTGGTCAAAATCTGCATCCTGGGCATCCACTTAGAAGACTCCATCTCTCATCAATGACCCTAAGGCACATCAACAACCCTAAATTTGCTAGATTTTTTTTTTTTTGAAGGGAAATTAAAACCAAAGCAGAAACATCTCCCTGCCAGCACTTGCCACATTCAGTCTGGGTGCACGATTTTGAATGTAGTGATACATATGTGACATGTTATAATACACTCACCTGCACTGTGCGTGCTGGGGAAATGCAACTTCCTGCTGAACACGGGCGAAAGGGAGAGCAGAAAGGAGAGGGGAGGAGTAAATAGTGTTTCTAACACTCATCTTGGGGATGAGTTCATCCTCTGCTGGGCGGGCAGACAGGCATTAAGAGGGTTCATTTAAATTAACTTAATAATTTCTGAAAGGTAGAGAGAGCACTGCTCTCCCCTAGTAATGGGTTTATAGGAGGAGACATTGCTAATACTCTACATGTGTGTTTCTACATGCTGATTCTTCTTTTAAAGCAAAACCCTTATTGTTGAGTTTCTGGCCTCCTGGCCCAGGTGTGTGATTACTGTTCAGCAATTTCAAGTGCTGGTTAAATGATAGATACCACTTGCTTTGGGGAAATGGCACCACTACCATCACCTAGAAACTTACCTAAGAAAAAAAATGTAACATCTTTATATACTGTAAAGTAACCCCTGTATTTCCCTTTAATTGTAGCAACTGTATGTTGGTGAGATGGCCAGCTCTCTGTACAGTGACAGGGAAGGTCCACATATTTATCTGTGCACAGAGCTTTATTACAGCACTTCCAGACACATTTGTTTTAAGTTCTTTAACTTAGAATGCTTGGGCTTGCTGGAGCGAAGTCGGAATAAGATGTATCTTCTCATCAGCACCTTCTGTTCACTTGCCCTGACTGCAGATACCATCTGGCTGCTATCAGGCAGACTTAGCTTGATGTTTTACTCCCATCTACTGTTTCTTATTAAAACTACTGGCACTCTGCTCTTGATGCAGGATGAGGCTGGGCAAACACCACCTTGTCAGTCACCCAGGGAGTCACCAGGTTTCCTTCCAGCTACCTGTCAAAATCCTCCAGCTCTTTGTGCCTCGGATGTGCACAAAGGAGGGAAACTCCTGCACATTTTTGATTGAGTGTGTGGATGGACAGCTCTTTCACAACAGTTTTCTTGTCATAGGGAGCTGGAGAGTTGTGATTGAGATGGGCTTCTTAAATATATACTTGCTTTTTAGCATGTGCTGTTATTGATAGGAATAGGGAGGCTCGAGTAAGTAATCTGCTATGTGAAAAATGGCTTTTTTTTCCCCCTGCAGTTCAGTGGTGCCTGCTCAGTATATATAAGCCCTCATTAAAAACCAGTGATACAAAGTTATCTGACGAAATAAGGTGAAACTCACCCTGTTCCTGGCATGACATGATTATTGGTGTTTGAAGCTCTGGGTGAAATACAATGACTTTCCCTCAGCTGCTCGGGGAAGGCTCTGAGATGGTTCAGCCCTGGAAAATGGAAGGAGACTCCAAGGAGGAACGGTGAAATGGGAGGAAATGTTCAGAGGGTGAGGTGGAGCTGCAGGCCTACTCGCCTCTAACATGCACCTGGCATGTCTGCAGGGTTTCCAGCAGAGGAGAGCAACAGGAGAGCCCCAGGCTGAGCAGGGCTGGCCATGAACCTCACTGTGGCTTGGCCCTGAGGGAGCTAGTCTGTCTGGACTCTGGATGTGCCTGTAGTCCAGCACTTATTAAAAAATGAAAAAAAAAAAAGATTTACAAAGAAATTCAGGTTCCTAAATGTGTGAATGATTTAGGAACCATAGGCACTTCCGAAAGTTTTATCCCATGACTTTCCTTTTTCTTTCATGTTGCATTGCTGTCAGCCTACATATTTTTTTTGCAATTGACTTAACATTTCTCCTTTGCTGCTTCTGCTTAAAATTCTGATCTAACCTTATCTTTAATTTATATGCTGTATGTTTTAGGAGTGCGATGAGGAAGTATGGGGAATATCAGGTTTTTAATTGAATATATACAGGTATAATACAGGCTCCAAGCTTTGAGTATTTGACAGCCCATGCCTGATGGAGGAAATAAGACCTTAGGTAAGCTGATTGGCTCTCATTAAAATTTAGTGAAGGTCATTAGTTTGCTTTCACCTCATGAATTTCCTGTGGTTGACATATTGCCCAGAACGGTGTGATAGTGTAAATATGTAATTCTATTAAAAGCACAGATTTTCAGAGGTGTGTAAAGCAGGTAGATCGGCACTTTGGGCCTTTCATAACTATAGTCTGCTCTTTTGATAGAACCATTAACACATTCATTAAGTTAAGGTTAGAGGAGGCAGTTGCATGGTGGGAAAACCAGCAATTAAGCCATAACTCATCAAGCAGAGGTACTGTGTTTCTGGGCAGAGCAGCCTTCTGCAGGTGGATGCTGATCTGGTGGGTTCCTGCACAAATCCCGTCTCACTTGTATTGGTGAAATATTGACATCTCTGAAAACAAGATCCCACCCTGCTCTGTACCCTCCCACCATTTCTTTTCATCTCCAGTTGTACTTCACGGAGCAGGCTGAATGTGGGATAACATGGTGTCTCAACATGTCCTCTCCTCATTGCCACCAACAAATCTATTGCTCTCCCTGCTGCTGAGGTTTCAATCTCACCTAACACGTACAGGTCCTCATTTTACATCCGTCACTGAACCTCCCTGACACATTTTGCTTTTCCCCCATAAAGTTCCTGCAGTCTGTCTCTTCCTGCCTGTCCCCAGGGCTTACACTCAGGCTCGCACCACCACACATTCCTGCTTGGATTGATTGAAACTCTCTGTTTCTTGTTTAGCTGACATTTATTGCCTGAAACACTCGTCTTTGCTTAATGCTCCAGGCACCTCCTTGCACCACCAAGGACCTCTGCTGCTTCTGCATCCCTTCCTACCAAAATTTACATTCTCCTCCACCTCTCTCTGTGGGCTTCTTCTCCACTGACCCTGGCTCTTCTCCTTCACTTTGTTCTACTGCTGCTTTATGAGTAATCAAGTTCCTTCTCCTAAATACTCAGTATTTTCCCTCTTCATCTCCTTCCTGAATTCTCATTTCTTTTGTCTTGCAATGGGGTGTTTGCTGCTCTGCTTTTCTGCTCTTACTTCAGACTCCAGTGAATATCTAGACAAAGTTGTTTTGCCCTCTTTACAGTGTGACCTACCTTGTTTTCTTTTGCTTTTACCCTTCTTTCCCTCTTTTCATGGTCAGTTTAACCACATACATGAAATCTCCTCTGTATCCCATTTAAGAGAAGAGACCATATTGCTTTAAAACACTGCAAAGCTATAATGTTGTGTATTTGCTTACTAGTAATAAAGACTATTTTTAGAAGAACGTGACAAGACTGCGAAATCAGTGTTCTCCAACAGCAGGAAACACACAAAGGCAGGCAAAATGTTAAGCAATTTTGTAGGCAGATAAAAATCAAATACAATGCACTGATTAATATTCCAGTGGGATGGACTTTGATAAGCTGGCATGTTATTCTGCAGGTTTTATTTTTAACAGATGGGAAAGAAAAACAACATTTGGTCTAGAGCCTATGTTTGTCTGAATGAGGTTTTGCTCATTTGGGGGGCTGTAGCTATTCTAAACATGGCAACCTGATTTAATTAGCTGACTAGGATCCTGCTTTGTCAGGGTTTTTTTGTGGCTAAATGCACTCTAGCAAAACTGACAGTACTCAGAGCTTTCATACTGCTCTGGCCAAGTTTCCGTCTGAAATGTACAGACAGAATAGCTGATGAAATAATAGATATGTTCATGCTGGAAACCTTTCTCTTTCCTTTTTCAGAGCAAATTGAATATCTATTGATTTATCGTTTCTACCAGATGGGGAGCACAGCAGTAGTTCCTCTGTGTTTTCAAAAGCAGTAGTTTTCATAGAGTTTGCTTTGGTTAACAAGTTATTTTCCCTCTGATTTGAATCTGTCTCTAATGTGTGCTTTTGGGGTATTGGTTGCACCAGGAGACAAGCTCTGATTATGGTTTTTGCATGGCTGCCAAGGTCCTGCAATGCATGGGGAGACCATTATAGCCTCTTCTGTCTGAAAATGCAAGATTGCTTAGGGAGAGGATAAAAAGCATGAGTACCATTAAGCAAAGCAGCAAATCTTGATGCTCAGGAGAGATGCAAAGCCGGTCAGACTAGACATTTATGCTGTGTCCTTTGTGCATATTGAAATGCGGCACCATAAAAGAAGGGCCTGTGCCAAATACACCCAAAAGCTTTGAGGACCACTTCACTGAAAGAGGTTTGTTGTCTTAAATATGAGTTCAGATTACAGCATGAATCCACCATTATGGGTTTTTGTTTTCAAGTATGTTGTGCTGAGCTAAGCTTATAGTGGAGAGAAGACATGGGAATTAGCCTGGATTTATTAATTTCATGTTTACATTAATACTTGCACTATCAGCACCTCCCCAGGTAAGCTGTGCAGATACCTACATACAGAGCTGAACTGAAGAAATGCTTCTGGGAATTCAGCTGATTGGCCAGCTGGTCAGTATTTTAGTCTGGTTTCTTAAGGTTTACATGATGTATGTCCCTGAGTGACTGTACTTTCTGTTGGCTAGTTTCAACCTTATTTGAAAGGGAGATAAAAGTCTCTGTTGGCTGTCTAGGGGGAACCAATGAGGAAAAGACAAGAAGGTGTCAGAGCTCAGCAAATCTCTTCGTCAACAATTAACAGGGCCTAAGCATGCATTTTGGCCGGCCGACTTGCTTACGAATGATTTTAAATTGGTCACCGCAGATGTTTCCCTTTCCTGGCGCTATCAAAGGCAAATGAAAGTAGGCAGTAGGAGCTATTGCATCCAGAAGGAGAAGAGAGTTTACGGGATGCTTCCCCTGGAAGCAAAGATTTGTTAGTTCAGCTGCTCATGGAACAGTTTGTATATTTAGTTGTTTTTTTGTTTAGAAAGTTTCTGAATTGTTTTGATTGATTGTTCTCTGATGAGTTTATTCAGGGTTAAAAGTTGTTAGAAAAGTCAAGCAAAGCAGGAGTATTTTTTTTTCACCAGTTTTCCTCTCTGCATTTTCCAGACAGCTCCCCTTTCCTATGAAGTGTTCATAACAGAGAAAGCAAGCCAAAAGGCTGATGGCTGAGGAATAGGTTTTCTGCAGGGGCTGGGCTGATGGATGTAAGCAGTAGAAAGGTTGCAACAGTGCTGACCCAGGGGAGAAGGTCACAGCAATCCCAGGGTCATGTAGTTGCTCATCTCTTAATTTAAGATGCAATTCTGTTGCCCAACATTGCAGTCTTTGAATGTACTTGAAGATTATCTTTACATGTATTTACATATATTTACAGATGTACATAGGTGTATGCCTCATTTCTTGAACATGGGGACGTTTATTGCCCAGACTTTTGTGCTCAGCAGCAAATACATCTGAAATCTACTTCCAGTTTCCGTGCATGTGTGATTCCTTTCCAGTTATATGCTGCATAATGCACTTGCTGTGAAGCGGCAGAGGTTCCCTGTTAGCTTCACTACCTAATCCTCCCGGTGCGAAACAGCTTCATGCAGGCTGAGGGACCATGCAAGTGCGAATACCTTTCTACACAGTCAAACTTCTGGTTTTCTGTCTTTTTAAAAACCTTGAGATCCCTTCTTTTTTGCACAAACCAGGATACGAAGAATGTTTTGATCTCAATTTCTAACTCCCAGGAGTCAGGACACAACAATATAATACAACTGTAACTTAGTCCTTTGTGTGCATAGTAACATAGGCTTTAATTAAAAGACCATATTCTGTTATCTTTTCTGCAGATGGCTGCCTCAGTGGATGCCCAAGAGAACAGTAGAAGAACTAATGAAATGGAGCGGGACTGTATAGTGAGGGAGTTTGTTGTCTGGAGGACTCTGGCTTTGCTTGCTGGAGGAGTCTGGAAATGTGTAATGAGTGAAGCAGAATATTGAGGAAAGTCATAAAATGGTCTCAGTGGGGAGCCGTGACACCACTGAGGAGAACTAGGTCTTGTATCTTTCTCAGCCACAGACTTGGTTTCTATCCCTTAAGCTGAAAAGTTGGCCACTAAACATGTGCTTCTCATTTTCTGCATGTCCAATGTAAGGCAGATAGGACCATGTTTAGAGAGGAGCTGACTGCAGATGCAGTTGTTGGGAGCTTTGTCTATACGATGGACAAAAGAAAAGCTCAGCACCCTGGAAAATAAACCCATGGTCTCAGACTGCATATTCAAAATTAGCAGATAGTTTTGATAGGCCTGCCTTAAACCTTCCCATCTCTGTTTTGTGTTCGTGGCATGAGGAAAGTACTCCTAGCTATCCGGACCTGACTGTAAGGATTCACTAGTATATGTGAGGTGTAAGATGCTGCAGTGGGAACAGCTTGGGGGAGAACATCAATTTTACGTTTGAGGCAGGGTTTAGATGATGTGAGATACATAAGGATAAGGGCCACACATTATAGTAGCAAGATAAAAATAAATAGAAATATTTAGCTGTTCACTGAGGAAGACAGGATTTTCATATAAAAAAATAGTCTACAATCATGTAAATAAAGCCTGTATTTTAACTTGAAGAAGCTGAAGGGAGTTGTGTGAGTAACTGTAGCCCTGATATTTCTTAGTCATTGAGCTTCTGCTTTAATAGGTGGCTTTTCAGATATAGTTTTGTATGCAATGGCACAGTAATAACATACACAACATAAGCTTAATATTGCATTAAAAGCACACATCTTGTTTTAAAATAGACATGCATCTCCCTAGACAAAATCTTGCTGAGCGATGGGCTTGATTCTTCCCTTGGCTTTGCCCCAAAGGCTCCTGGAGGCCCACAGTTAATCCCACTGAAGTGGGGGTGGGGGGTGGGGCTTGTTTTGTGTTGTTTTCTCTGTATACATTGCTTTTGTCCAGCTGTGATTTGTTACAATGCTGTGTGATTTCTCTCTCTGGTTCCCCTCTCGAGTGGGTTGCTGGAGGGGGGGATGCTCAGGGACCAATACTGGCCACCTCTGCACCACCCCACTACTGCACTTCTCATGGCCCCGGAGTCCCCAGCTCCTGCAGGAGGGAGTGATGATGAATGTAGGAAACCTGGAGCTATGGTATATTTTACATCATGGCAGTTACAATGCAGGATCATAAGAAATGTTTGCATTTTAAAATGTTTTACCTTATGTTTAAGGGATAGTGTTTCTGGCAGGGAAAGACTATAAGGGCATTAAATGGCTTTTTGCAGGCAATTAAACAATGAAGCCAGTCTAAGACTTTTAAATAATTATAACAGATGTTTATTGCCTAGTGCAGTTTACTGTATTGTTCCCATTACATACAGGAGAGAACACATGGCAAACTATACCGTAAAAGAAATTCTTTATTGCCTTGTGAGCAATGTGACTGCTTCTCCAACTTCTTAATTGAATCACCTTGGGAACGAGTCAGTAATAAATAGTATTTGGAGAGCAGACAAGTGACTAACTGCCTGAAGGAGCAGCAGCAACTGGTGTGCAAAGACATGGTGCTGGCGGCAAATACATTGGAGCAAACAAGCTGCAGTGGGATTAATCTAGGAGCAATGCTTGGTTCACTTTTAATAAGGATTTCAGTGTCTCCTGAGGTAGGGTTGCATGTTTCTGGAATCTCTCCTTTCCCAAAATCCATTTGTGTGGTACACTGAGAGAGGAAAGATAATTTGGGTCCTTGTGCAGGCTTTGGACAGGCTGTTTGTAATCAGTTTAGCACAGATTTCCTGTGTGGACTTATTTCTCTGCACCGCGTTTCTCTGAAATGGGATAACAGTACTTTCCACTCAACACAAGGGCAGATGTACTGGCTCAAGCCAAAGCTGCAAGTAGCTCCGTATCCTGCAGTGCCCTCTGGCAGTGGCCCCACGCGGATGACTAGGCACCAGTGAGGGACAAACACACGTCATATTTTCCCCAAATGCTCTCCCAGCTGCGAGCCATTTTCTATTTAGGGACTTCCTGAGCCAAATGTGGTTCCTCTGTATTTAATAAACCTTGGTGGAATTTTTTTTTTTTTTGTCATGAACTTTTCTATTCTCTTCTTGAATTCATGCAAGCTTTTGCAGAAATTCAAGCATCCACAGCAGCCTGCGCAAGGACTTCCACAGGAGAATAAGTATACTATAGGAACTCATGAGCTTTTCATCCCCTAGTTCAAAAAAAAAAAGTGTCTGCTTTGTCTCTGAAAACAAAAAATGACCCCCTGCCCCACAAGCCCCCAAATCCTCAGATAAAATCCTGTAAAATTTTAAATTCTCAGCTAGTATTCCCCAGTTGTCTTATCCTTGGCTTTGACCAAAATTTGATGTTTTTTCAGTGAATATATCTCATTTTTTTCCAACTTCAATAATGATTTCATATGCCTTGATACCGGAAATGAAGGCTCATTGTCATCATTTCATAGAATGACTGTAATATATCAACATTCCCCATCTCCCTTGTCCTCCCTTCCCTTGTCTCTCTGTGGAGAATGTCTTCCTCAAAAGCAATAAAAAATATTTGACTTACTTTAACTTCTCCACAACCCACACCTCCCAGCAAAGGAAGCTGGCAGAGATTCCTGCAGAAACCTGATGCACTGAAAACGTGAAGGTTGCCTTATAATGTAGAAGTAGTCTGGTGGCAGGATGAACTAGGTACCTGCCATTCAGTTGGAGTGAGTGAAAGCATGAATTTGGGGTCCTAGGGAGAAGAGTTGGGTGGAGGTTATGTAACATAGTAGAGAGCCAAAGGCCACTGCTGCAGCCCCTGCCAATAACAGCATTTAGCATTATTCTACTGGGAATATCTGCACAAAGGCAGTACCTGCATGGTGCAAGTGTACCCTGAATTATCAGGGCGACTGCAAAGTGTTAGTCAGAGGGAAAGCTATTTTGTGGGTCTGATAGATGGTCCCAGGTCCTGCGACATAAGGAAGCTGCTGTATTTTAGAAGGACTTCTTTCCATTGTGGGTGCACTGTGCTGGGCTCACTGAGCGGTGGTGGGTGTCCAGCCTTGTGGACTCTCATCCTATGTTGCTTGTTTTGGTGGCTATTGCTCAAAGCAAATATACTAACATTTCTTTTCGGTCCAGGGAACTGAACCCAGGAAGACCCACAATGTCCCAGTGAGACTTCCTTGAGCACAAACAAGTTTCTTGGTTCTTCATGCTACAGTATTTGATCTTTAGTATTGTGATCAGTTAAGAAAAACACCAGGATTTCCCGCATGTTACCTTGTCACATGCATGCTTGTATTCTAACTGTGGTGGCGGAGGAACAAGAGAAAGGAGGAGGCATGGTCAATATGACCTCTCCCACTGAGTGCTTTGGGTCTATGTTAGAAACATCATATTGTGTTTGGAGTTAGGCAAGTCTCTCCAAGCAAGTTTGTTTTTATCGTTTTTGTTCAAATAGTATATTGCCTGAAAAACAAGGCTCAGTTCAAACAATGCTGTTTTGTGAATTTTGGACAGATTTAGCAAAAATTGAGATTTTTTCACAGGTGTAAAGTTGTTTAGCTTTCTCAGGAAAAAAATCAGTGTTTTTGGTTTGAAATCACATTTGGAGACCAAGTTTTCCTGATGTAAAACATCATAAACAAAAAACATGGAAAGGGAAACAAAGAATTTGCTTGCCCCACTCCAGTGATCTGATGCAGAGGCATGCCTGGCAGGTACACTTGTACTAGCAATTGTTGCAGCTGTTACTCTCAGCTCAAGACCTTTTCTTGCTCATTCCTCTTTCCCTCATTGCAGTATAGCTTTGTAGTGCTCCAGTTGCTAGCCAAACGCTGCTCAGGGTGTTTTCAGTTTGTTGGCTTGGCAGGGCTGTCTTTCTCAGCTACTTGGAGATGATTCCTGCTCCCTCTTGTTACACTCTAAAACTTGTTTATGGGCAAAAAGGAAACGCACTTTACAGGTAAAGGCGAGAATTTTAGTACATACAATTACAGAAAAAGAAGGAATACTTCAGAAAATACAAAAAATGCAGAAAAAGTCTCAATAATAATAATAACAATGCAGCTGAAGTTCTTATTCACGCACATCTTATTTTCTACCCCTTTTTCTTAGCATTATGCTACCCGTTCCATCCCTCCTTTGGGCCCCAAGGTCAGTAGCTTTCATCTGGCGGTGGAGAAGGAGGTGTCCTAGGGGGAGTCATCAGTATCTGGAGTCCTTTGCTGGGAGGAACATGACATTGCTGGCTGCTTCTTCCTCACTCTTCCCTTCTCTCTCTCTCTCTCTCCCCATTTTGAATTCATTTTCTAACATGCTTTTAGACCTTGCTCTTTTTTCATTGGCTTACAGCTCTGCTTTACATCTGAATTTACTCTGTATGGTGGCCTTCATTTATGTTAGATACTATCTCTTTGTTCTCCTTGTTACCCCTAAAACCAGTTTTGTTCAGCTCCAGGTTTACATTTCTTTAGCTGACCACTGCCGAGTTGTTTATAGCCAGGTGGTCTCCAGTGCCAGCCTGTGCCCTGTCTGTCCCCTGCCTGCGCTCTTCTGCCTTGCGTCTGCGGTGTTCCCTTGGGTTAGTATTGCTCTGCATGGGATCATTATGCTCCAGCCACAAATATCTCATTCTACATAGAATAACTGCTTGTTATTGCTGTCTATATAAAACTGTGGTTGTATTGCACAAAGATAAACAAAAGTAAAATGAATCAGCCATAGCCACCTGGTCATCAGAAAAATTGCTGTTATAGCTAAACCAAGTAAAAGAAAGCTGCCGGCAGGACAGGAAAAGTTCAGACAGAGCAAGCCAGACAAGCTTCAGTCCTGAGACCTTGCAAGCTCAGTACAAAGCCTGTGGCCTATTATTAGAAATGACAACACCGTGTTGTTGGGTCACAGGGTTACTCACCCCTCTTCCTTTTTTGTTTTGATCCTTCCAAATTGCTATGATCTGATGGTACCTGCCTTTTCCTTGTGCAGTGTTTATTCCTCAGCTAAAACTTTCCTCTGTGGGTAACCTTCATAAGGGTGTGCAGTAAAAATGCTACTGGGCAGGAGGTGGGTATGGTGAGGAGTAGGGGGAGCAGAGGAGAACCAGTCACCCCGGCAGTGGGATATGGATCAGTGCTTCTGCTCGTTCAGTGCCATCAGGAGCTTTGTCTGAAGGTGCTATAAGTTTGTCAAAAGCCCACTGGCGGATTTTGACCTACCGCCTGTGCTGGCAATGTAAGAGAGTAGTGGATGATAGCTGAACTGGGAGTGCTTAAAATTTCTCTCCTCTGTCTTATGATTATTCAAAGAGGCCTTCACTGGAAGGCTGTATCACTTCCCAGACAGCTTAGAAAAGACCACATCCCTTTCTTAAAGTTAAGGGAATCCCAGTGTGATTTCTCAGCTTAAACCCCAACTACAATCGATGAGAGAAAAGCCTAAGTAGTGGCACAGGCATGCTAAGCATGGTAATGACCCTTGGTCCCAAAGAGCCCTCCCTGGTTTGGGGTTACTCTCTGGCACACCAGTGAGCTTGCTTCAGGAAGAGAAACTGCCCAGGATAAACCAGACTGACAGAAACAGGCCTGACTGAACAAGGATGACGTGTGGTTGACTAAATAATTTGAAGAAGAGACTTAAATTTAAGAGCAAGCTGAAAGACCTTCCATCAGAGGTTGCACAGAAGTGCCCATGTCAGCTCCAAAGGGGAATTTCTCAGCACTAGGGAGACTCATGTATAGCTTTGTGGATATGCCACACGAGAGCCGTGCCTGCACCTCTTGCACCCCTGAAGCACATAAAAATATCTCCCCTGGCAAACTGCAGCTTCCTGCTGCAGACAGGAGTGATGTGTGCAGATGCCATCTTTGCCAAAATCAGGGCAAACCTTTCTCGCAGTGGTGGGACCTGGAGTCTTGCTGGGAGCAACTGGGCCTCCTTCTAGTCTCACCTCAGCTGATAGAGCTTACCAGTGGCACCCTGGATATCAGAGGCCTGACTGTGGTTTTACATGTGAAAGGATTATTTGGCCTTTAGCTTCCTTCACATCTACCATTCTGATAACTTGCAAGTACAGCTAAAACCAGCTTTCCATAATTTTGTTTCCTAAGCGAGACTCTTAGCAACAACCTTTTTGTATGTTAGAAAGCAATAATCAAATCAGTCTGGCTTCTTGCTGAAGCAGAACAAATCTGTGTCTGTGTTCCCAGCTGTAAACAAAACTAAGCAGGCGTGGGACTGTGGTCATCTCCATCCCAGCAGGAGGGATTACTGAAAAGCTCCATAAATAATGAAAATGTAAATGGAGCATAAAATACATTTTAAAAAGAAACTGGAAGCACTTTGCATGTTACTTTTCAATTTTAGGAGAAGAGCATTCCCTGTCTCACCTTATAAAATAAAGAGTGATTTTCTACACAGTGAATATTTTAGTACTTAGAACTCTCCATAAATTCCCTCTCATCTTTGTTTGTTTATTTTCCCCTTGATGTGTTTGCTAGCTACTTAAAATAAGATATTCTTTTCCATCCATTCCTGGTTTCCAAACTTCATTCTTTTTCTCCTCACCTTTTTCATATTTAGACCCTCCTCTTATCCTGCAGGATCCCTCTGGTGCAAACCATCACTTTTTCTAGCTCCTATCCCAGCCTGTTGGGGATCAACTCTTGTGCTTGGTTGTATGTTTTCACAAGCAGCATCAGAGTAGTGATCAGGACGGAAGCTGAAAAAAAATAAATAAATTCACTGGGTACAGAAGATGGTAGGTATTTCTATTCCCTATCTACGTTGTCATTCTTCTTGGCATTTGCAGATCATTTTAGAGACTGAGTGTTCTTAGGAGGAAAAAAACAAAACAAAACAACCCACCCTGCTGCTACGGTTCCAGTCCTGGGGTTTGACACAGAGTTGATCTGGGTGGATTTCATACTGAAGTAACATCTGCCTTGCAGAGAAGAGCAGCTGGGCAGGAGAGGCACTGGGTGCTGCTGGCAGAGGAGACAGAGGCCCCAGAGCTGTCCATGGCTTGGACACCCCTTCAGCAAATGAAGGCTCTCCTGTGTAGGTTGGACACCCCTGAGGCTAGGACCCACGTTTCCCTCGTCTGTACAAATGTTCTGGCTATTGCTTATTTGGGTGGGAAGGCTACCTAAGCACCCATTACTGAGCTGAGGCTGCGCCTTAACTGGAAATCATGTCAAACTGGTGATGGTACAATGCCACAGAGAGAGTATGCGTCAACAGATCAGTAGTTTTTTTGAAAATGGGACCAGCAAATTCCTGGTGACCGAACCCAGGGCCCAGAGGTTCCTGGGATGGTCTCCAGTAGAAAACTCTGCTGGAAGCTAAAGCTTGGATGAAGGTCTAATGTACACTGGATGCTTTCAAAAACAAGCCAGGCCATTGGAAAATGTCCAGGCCTCATTCAGTGATGCTGTAACATGGGGTCCTATTTTTTTTTTTTTTGACGGGGGGAGGGGAGTATGACCACACAGCAAGGCTTGGTAGAAGGATCTGGAGTTGAGGCTACTACTGAATTTACTGAAGTCTGTTGTGATTTGGTATTTATCACCAGGATGGCAAAATTTCAACCAGAAGAATGCCCCATAGTATGGCTCCTTTTTAAAATATGCCATGTAGTGAGGTTCCCTCTTCAATGTGAATGGTCTTTTCTGTGTGTTCAGTTTTGCAGGAGAACCAGTGCTTGTGTGATTTGTTTGAAGAGTGTCACGCCCGTGAAGTGTGTGAAGTTTCCAAAACATGCAGCTGTGTTTTGTGGAGAGGCCAGCAGATGGCAGAGGAATTCATAGGAGAGAATTTCCGACTGTCTAGAAGATGCATCCTCCTTATCAGAGGACACAGTGCTGCACTTGCACGACTCTCTGTCTTGTCTGCAGGTATCACTCCCTGCCATAAATCTTCACCGAGATCATTCCCTGTCACCCTGGCAGTTAGAACATATCGTAATCCACTAAATGAAGAGCATTAATGCTGCATTTCTATTGGAGCATTATGGATTATGGAAATCCTATCCCTTGGGAAATAGTTCAAAATTTCTTCTGTTTTAAATTGGAAAGAAAAGTAGAAAGTTCTGAAGATTTCTTTGGAATGCAAATTAAGCAAAAAGACAATTTGGAAATACTCATGAGTTCTGATCATTTCAGATTGTTTCATTTTTGTTTTTTTTTTTCTTTTTTTCTGCCAAACTTATTTAAAGTTAGTCTGTTCCCTTCAACATATTTCTGTTTTGGCCAAAATGTATTTTTCCTTCAGAGAACTATTTTGTTGACATTTTTTGTCTGGTTTACTTTTGGGTCTGTAGTACACCATATTTAGCATTGCCTCTTTACAGAAGTAGATGAGGACACTGCCTCTGCCAGAGGCATTCCCTTTCCTGAGAGAATGGTAAAGGTTTTACTTCAGTTGCCAAAATAAGAGAGGAGTCAAAGGAAGAAAGAAAAAGAAAAGTTTGATCCAACTAAGAATGACAATATTTTGTTATCCTCCTGTTGAATTGAAAATGTTTCATTTTAGATTGGACAAAAAGGATTGTTCTACTCAAGTCATTTAATTTTATTACCATTTTGAGCATCCCTTGGCAAGTGCAAGGCAGTTGCAGCAAATGCTGGATTTAGGCACATTTCACAGGTTGTTAGGAATTGTATTTTAGCCCACATAACTGAATGTGAAGACACCTCCTCTGGCTCTTGGAGCAGTCATCTCGGGGAGCCCTTGGACAACCTGGTTTAACATAGTCTTTGATTGGAGGGGGTTTGCATCCTCATGTCCCAGGAAAATCCCCTAACACCATGAAACAGGCAGTATCTTGGGATGGAAAAATGCCATCTCTCCTGTTGATACTTTCCAGTGTCTATAGAACACTCTAATGTTTATTGGAACAAAGGCTCAAACATAACGGTTTCTCCTCTGAGCTGAGTGCTTTCACCAGCTGACTGCATATCTGGCTCATCAAATGTTTTAGTCTTTGTGGAAATTATATCAATTCCAGCAGGAGAAAACGAGGAAAATTTACCCCTGAATGCCCAGCACCACAATGGTAATGTCACTCTCCTGAAAAGCTGAGAATCCTGGTCCAAGCCCCTTCCCTTAGTCTAGCAGAAGTGGTCTGAGGTTTGCTGTCATTCTGGTGTCTTTAGTTTTGCTTTATAGTGCTCCTAGAGGCCAGTAGTGGAGAGGGGGACCAAGGGGTCACCAATGCTTTCAAGGGAGAAGCATGAAATTTAAATGGCAAATGTAACACTAGCAAACATTTGATCCATATGCAGCCCACAGTGGTTTCTCCTGCCTTTGGAGAGAGCTGCAGGGCGTTTCTCACTGTGGTTCACTGGTGTGCTCCTAGCCTCTTTTCCTCTACATTTTTGCATTGGCTAATGCCTGGAGTAAGCCAGTCTGTGTGGTCACTTTAAGCAAGATGCAGCGGACAATAGAGTAAGATTCAGCCTCAAGAGAAAAACATGGAGATGCTGTTTTAAGATTTAAATGGTTCCCATTTCAGGTCACAAGAAAAGAGAGCAGCAGAAGCTTTGTGAATCAAAGCTATTGTGTTTGTGCTGGAGGAGAGCTTCTTACTGAAATGAGTTTGATGGCTAATGACTGGCATAAGGGGCTGCAGCTGAAGTTATCAGTCAGTGGTGCTCAGTGCACAGTGATAAAACTCCAGGGAGGTGACTTGCCTTATTCTGTGCCATTTTCTTAGTTCATACAGTGTGAGATCTGGGGGGAAGGGACAAGTGATTTGTTTATATTAATAACAGCTTATATAGCACTGTGAGTTTACATGGCACTTTGCAAACTTAGATAAGAAGTGTTCCTCACCCCAAAGAGTTTATGCCTCCAAGTCTTCCTTCATAGAAATAAACTTGATTGGGTTAAACTGAATAAACTTGATTAATTATTAGGAGGGGAATAGTGGTGAGAGGGGAATCACCTAACCCTGAACTTGAAAGTAAATTTGAAGTGAATTTGCCCTCTGAATGGGCTAAATTTGAAGCATTATGCTGACTTATTTGTTTGAGTGCTTGACTAAAAATCTGTCTTTTTTGTTTGCTTCCTTACTTTTGTCATGATTTGTGTTTTGTGCCAAAAACATGCAAAAAGGTGCTGTTTTCTGGAGCTGTCCCCTGCTGTCTCTAACCAGTAGCCTGAGCTGTTCATTTCTTTTCAGCATGTAGAAACTCTTTTTTGTCTGCATCCTTGTTATGAGTACCTCATCTGAGATAAACTTTTCCTGCTTGCTCTGCTTCCCTCTTAGACCCTTATCTCTTTCCCATTCTATTCCAAGCCAAAAGCAAGTTGAAGAAGAGGAATATCTCCAACATCTCTCCATGCCCAACCTGTGGATGCTGTCTGCACGAGGCTTCTGGTGACGGAGGGAAAACCAAGGAGGTGAGGTTGGCCTTGGCCTTTCCCACCTGTCGGCCCTGGGTGCACATCCCTGGGGAGAGCAGGTACTGCTGGTGGGAGCAGGAGTGTGCCCAGCTTCCAGCCCTCTTTTCCTGGCTTCCCATCCACCTCTCTGCTATGTGGCCTCTCCAGCCAGCTGTAAGAAGGACTAGGGGTTGACCATGCTCCCTTCTCCCTCCCCAGCCATCAGTGCTGGAGGTAGGCAAATTTTGGCTGAGCACCCCAATAACCCATTCCTGGGGCCAAGCAAGGAGGAAAGGACGTAGTGGATATACTCTCACAAGATTGAATTTTGCCATCCTCAAGGACCAGGAGAAACTAAGAGCCAGCGCTGACTGAATTCAAGCCAGTGATTTTGCAGCCTTCATCAGGCTACTGCCCTAGGCTACCTTTTGCTTTGCCTATGTCAAAAGCTGGTCTGTATCTACTCTTTAGAGACCTTTACTGAACACCAGGGCCCTCAGCACTGGGCTAGCTAGATTTCTGGGTCTGATTGCAGAGTGCTCCTGCTGTAATGAACCTGCACTTGACTTTCTGCTTGTAAAGGCCCTTCCTTTCTGTTAGACAGAGGAGAAGGGATTTGTGTCTAGTTAAGGAAAGGACGTATTAGTTTGGGCCCATCTTTGTAGCAGGCTGCTCCCAAATTTGAGTTGCATTCAAGATCCACAGGTTAACTTTGTAGCTGGAGTCCATCTGTAACATTAACAGAAGTGTTCCATTTAAAGCAGCATGGAGGTGGCTGGCGATGTTCGTGAGAAATATTCCGTGCTGTTAGCAGGCGCGGATCCTGCTGGGAAGGGGTTAAATAAATTTTGCTGGCTCTGGGAGGTAGGGAACTCATTACTTTCCTGGAGTCAGGAAGTATTAGGGGAGGTAGGGCTGGTGTCCAGACAAAGAGGAAAAAGCCTTGTATGTGGACTTACTAGCTGCTATTGTCTTAGCAGCACCGTTTGTAGGGCTGGGAGGGTTGGGATGGGAACTGAACAGAGAGGGGGACACAGGCAAGCAGAGCCCTGGTCACCCATGGCTAGCATTTGGTCTAGGTATCCAGAGCTGAAGCTGGAAAAAAGGCTTGAGTTCTGTGTATTCTTAGCTAGCATAAATTGTTGTGCAGATGTGGGTGAGCTCATGGGCTGTGCTTGCTCATGATGCATGGAGGTACCAGGTTTGCTCATTCATAATGCTCGTGTGAACTGTGGCCTTATGCAATGAGCGGTGGCAGCAAAAGCTCCATTCTTGTCTTCTCTCCCCTGTGTGATCCTTGAATTGAGTTTGAACCAAAAGTGCTGCACAGATTTGGACCTTTTTTTTTTTTTTTTTTTTAATTCTGTCACTTTAAAAGATTTCATTTCACTGTGATTTATATAAATTGGCTGGTACAGCTTCCTGGCATTCTTTCCTTTCTGTCTTAACGGCTTTTAGAGCTGCCTTACAACCGAAAAGAAAAAAGAAGAGAGACCGGTGTTAATTTAGGTGAAAAAGAGGCCTCCAGAAACCAGACTTCATGTCTATCAAGAAGCCTTCTCTGTGTCTGGGGACTTCCTAGAACAAACAGTGGCTAAAGCAAATTTGCCCATAGTTACTTCCCAGTTCCTTACAAAGAGCAGACGCTGACTCCAGAGTTGTGGTCTCTGAGTGAGGGGAGCTCTGAAAAGCTGGGTATTTCTCCAAATGGGTGATCTTGCTGGGTATGCACTATTTGGTGAATTTTGCCACCTGAGCTCAGCATTTGTCTGCTCCAAACTCTGCAGTAACCTCCCCAAACCCTGCCCCATGTGCCACACAAATAACCCTCAAGTTACTCCCTCTGAAATTAGTTCTGACATGTGGTTCTGTCGTATTCCTCACTCATAACTTTTTGTTTGCTGCCTTGAATGTATGAGAGTGGAGAGGTCCGTGCCTCCAAAGGTACCTCCAGAGCGTTCCCACAGTCTGACACTGGGCTTGCTGGCACTCACGCACCATGAGTCGTTAAAGAGGCTACCATCTCTATGCACTCAAAAATTGATCTGGAGGGAAGGATTCACCCCTCTGACTCTTCAGTATTCAGTCCCTAGACAATATGATTGATATACAGTGTGCTGTATATTTTATTAAGTGAAAAAGCACCCACTGAGGCATAGTGTCATTTCCAAGGGTGACCTTGTGACAGTGGGTGGCAGCAGTGCACATAAAAATGATAAAAGTCTGGCTAAAAATCCCTGGCTGCAGAGGTTGAAGGGATGGCTTGAAAACTGTTGATAGATGGGTTAGATTAACAGATATGTGTAGGCTCAGAGATTGATTTGAAAAAAAGGCAAATCAGGGAAAGAAACGAACCCAAATGAGTGCACAGAAAATCATGAGAAAGTCAAATGCGACAGAAGATCAGAGGAAGAAAGGAGAAAGGTTTGTTTTTTAAAAAGGGAGTAGTTTTCATGAGGAAATATAGTCAGACCAGGTCATTGGCTTGTTGGGCTGTAGAGGGAAATGGGAATGTGTGGAGGAATGGTTAATTGAGAGCGGGCATGCTCTGATTGGGATGAGCAATCCCGTCTTCGGGGTAGAGGAAGGCATCTAGGCCAAGGCCAGCGAGCCTGCTGAAAGCGGCCTTATGTAGGCCAAGGCAAGCGAACCTGCTGAGGCCTGCTGAACGTGGCCATATAGCGGCCTTGAGCACTACAAAAGAAGGTATTCACAAACCTGGTAAACAAGTCTGGACGGAACTAGGTTTCATAAATGTCGATGGAGCGCAGTCAGCAACCTTGCACCAATCATGTACCCGCTTTATACGTAGGGACAGAAACTGTAACCAATCATGTAACTATTGCTAGCGCATGCGTATTGCTTGTCGATATACATATTTTGTGTAAGCTCTAATAAAGGGAGAACGACCATACTCATATTGAGACTCATCGTTACTCCGGGGTCCCCTCCCTCACTCCAACAGGAATGTAGACTGTACTAAATAAATGGCCCATGACTTTTTCTATTGCTGTTAAGTTCTCTCTTTCTGTCTTTACTCTACTTGGTTATTTGTGGTGTATGTTTGTTGTGAGTTTTCTGGCAGTGTGGATAAATTATCACATTGATTTTCTTTCTCACTTTTTTTTAGGCGATGGGGAAGGGTTTTGTGTATCATATAGAAAACAGAGTTCCTGTTAACAGCCTGCTGGGTTTTATCTCCCACAGTACTAGAGAGATGCCTGAACCAGGACTTTGTAGCCAAACCCTTTCAACTACGGTGAGAGCTGGCAGTCTGAGTCTGAATTCAGGACCATTCAGGACCATTTCTAGTATTAAATGCAGAAATAAAATGTTGAATATTGCATCCTCAGGAGTGTGTATATCCCAGCTCAAGTGTGAAGACAAGGAATATCATAAACTGAATGATAAAATCAGTGACTGATGTGGTCATCATCTGTGTAACAGAACTGTTTGTTTTTTGAGCTGTCATTACAGTGGGAGTATAGAAATATTGCTTTTTGTTCAGCATTGTTTGACTTTTCATGCCCTGCTCCAGCAACTCAGAGATATTATAGGAGATCAGCCGAGAAAAGGGCTTGAAGCAGTCAAGGGAAGACAGAACAGATTAATATTTCTGCCCATGAGCTGGAGATGAAATGGGAGAGATGTGTCTGTGACAAATATTACCTTGAATACCTCATCATTGACAAATGGTTTCACTGACCAGAGGGCCTCATTTCTCACCTGGGAAGTGTGGCTCAAATAGGAGAGTGGTGACCAGGAGTTCATGATACTTGAATTTCCCTGAATTGCTTTTCAGGGATCTGCTAGCAGGTTGGGAAACGCATGTATCTAACCCTCAGTTCCCCAACCAGTAAAATGTGCCTTCGATGGTGCAGAGAGTAAATGGAAGAGAAGTGATCTTTATTGGAAGTTATTTATTATCAGCTTTTGCCATCCTTCTACATCTAACTCTTCTCTCTGTATTTAGTGTCAGCAATAATGTAACTCCTACGTGACCTCCGTTGCCTTTTCACACCTTAGTGCACTCTGAGGATCAAAAGTGCTGCCCACGTGCAAAGTATTCATCCAAAAAGTAGTAACAGTGCACTTTCAGTTATGCTGTGCTGCACATCAGACCTCCCTGAAGTCATGCTACACGCTGGCTTATTGCATTTTTGGTTCCTTCAGCTTGGATTATGCACCTGCATCTTCCTGTGTTTTTAACTTCTCTGCTCTGGGGTGCTGGATACCCATATCTTCTTATAACTTGGTGGGGGGCAGGTTTCTATGCTGATTTGTAGGGTCAGTCTTGCTATTGACCTCCATCAGCATGAAACACATGAGCTGAGGCCCTTCTGAGGATTAGCCTGTCTTGCCTGCTGACCTTGTCTTCTTTGGGGACAGTAAAGCAACAACACAGAGGACTAGAAGGCATGAAAGGTAAAAGGGTGGCAACAATGAGTGGAGGGCTTGCTGGCGGTGAAATTCCTGCCCTCCTGTCCTGCCAGCGAGGAGGTTGTATTGCCCTGCACAAAGGGTGGGCAAGAGAGCACATGGGAGCTAGAGCGGAGGTCAGCCCCGTAGCTGACAGCTTGGGAGAGCTGCTTGGTCCGAGGCAGGTGTATCTGGGCAGTACGGTTGGGATTGCACAAGGCAGGGAACAGAAATGCCTGGAGATGACGTGACAGTCAAGCCCAGCTGTCAGGATAGCTAAAGTAATGATACAATCCTATGTATATTTACTCCCACCTATTTACAGGGCCATGTATTAGATGTTCTTTATGGTTATTTCACAAGCATTAATGCTTAGAGTATATTCTCAGTAAAAGATGTGCCTTATGAGCAAATCAAACCAAATAAATAAGTTTGCTGCTCTCTTTACAATAACAAAGGTACACTTCATTTTTCTGCTAGGATAACATCATTTCTGTGGAGATGTGAGCAAAATATTACAAGTGTGTACAGTGCTTTGAGATGAAAATAATTAGAGCAGCAGATATCTTGAGTGCCATGCAAAAATGCCTATGAAAGCTGAAAAGAAACATGTAAGTTTTAACTTTGACTTTGATTTTTACTTCAATTTTGGAATTGTCCAAATTATATACAGCCAAGTCAGACTAAACTGGTGCACAGTAATTAACATTTCTATGCCAAGGAGGTTAAGAACAATAAGAATTTAGAATACTGAAATGAAAGACATCCTTTAAGAAGACATAGGTATTTTATTTGGTAGAGTTGATAATACTGCAGAAAAAATTGAACCGTTAAATGAATATTTATTACGGGTATGGAAAGGTGCCAGATGATATGTTCCAAAGGCAAAGTGATACTGAAATTCTTTCTGTTTTAAAAACAAGTAAGAAGGATGTTAAAGAGTCATTGCTATGATTAAATGCTTTAAAATACACAAGACCAAATAATTCACACTTGGGAGTTTAAAAAGATTTGACCAAGAAGTGAGAACATTGACTGTGAGCAAATTGTGAAGGACCCCTCAGAGAAGGGTGTGTGAGTATGTATGCAGTAGGGGCTGGGGATGCATTGACTCTAAGATTATATCAGCTACTTGAAAGGGTACTTTGAAACCACATGTAACTAAAGATTGATTTGGCTAACAATAAATTTGGTCAAAACCCCCCCCCAAAACATAAAATTAGAAGAGAAAAGAAATAGGAACACACTTCAGGCCTTACAGTATGGTTTTGCTGAAAGTATGTGCTGTGAAATTTGGAGAGTTTTTTGATGGAATTGCAAGTTCAGTCCATGATAGTAAATGTTGACATGATATACTTCTCTAAGATATCTGACTTGGTGCCACGCAAGATTCTAATTAAAAGTTAGCAGTGGGTAAACTAAATGTAGCACACATTAAATGGATTAAATCTGGCTGACCGATAAATCTCAAATAGTAATTGTGAACAGGGAATCACTATGCAAAAGAAGCATTTTCTGCTAGGATCCCCCAGGGATCTCTTCTTGGCTCGGTTCCTTTCATGTTTTTCAATCTCTCAGAAGAATGTATAAAATCATTGCTAACAAAGTTTGTGGATGACACAGAGGTGAAAAATAATAAGGGCAGTTTAGTTCTACAGAATGAACTGGATTGCTTGGTCAGGCTGGATTTTTGAGCAAAATTCTTTTTAATGCTGCCAGATTCAAGGTCATACAGCCAGAAGTGGAGAAATTAGGTCACACTTATGGGTTTGGGGGCTGTTTCCTGACAAATAGCAACTGTGAAGAGGACACATGGAAGAAAACCCACAGAACATGAGTCCCTAGTGGGATCTCACTGAAAAGGCTCAAAGCTATCCTTGGATTTGTACTGAGAAAATTAACAAGCACATTCAATAGTTTCAGTGCCACATGCAGGACTGTGGTGAGACTATTTGTGGAACTCTGCGAGCAATGTTTCTGGAAAAAATCTGAGGAAGCAGAGGTGTTTACAAAGAAAAAATACAGGATTGACTTCAGACTTGAATTATACCCAATTGTTTGTTTTTCTTTTATCACTTCATGTGTTTGCTCCACATTTTGATATAATTCATCGGCAGAGGAGGGGGGTGGAAGTTAACTTCGGGTTTAACATTGCTAGCTGTTATATTGTTCAGCAGTGGATAAACATGATCCCTATCTCTAATTTAAGTAAGCCTGCATGCCTCTGCATACATTTATTCTTTTTATCTCCAGACTCTGTAAGACCTACTTTCCTTCTCTTTTCTAAGACTGGAATGAGATGTCACTAGCTGCTACATACCAGCTGGAAGTCAAAACCTTCTAGACAGACCCCCAGGAGTTTCAACACCTGACACAATCTGCTGAGGAGGTTAGCGTCACAAAGTCTCTACTAGGTTATAAGAACTATAAATGGAACAGACTGAGAAAGTATGTAATAACCAGCTGAGTAGTTGAGATCTCCATGGATGTAGATATCTTCCAAACATTGTGATTGTGCAGTGAAATTGCACAATTGTTGCCACTTCAGTGGTTTTGTCGCATATGACCCAAACACACAGTAGTCTAGGAATGAGCAAGGAAAAATCGGAGCTGCAACTGGATCTGAGTGTCCTCATAATCTGCAGATGACTTGTGATCCTACCTCAAAAAGAAAAGGTCTGGTATAGCAGCAGTGCAGCTGGTATAGCATCTGTATAGCTGGTGATGTTAAACCTGAGTGAAGTTTGCCCTGTATGTCATGCCAAATTGCAGAACAAGAGAAGGAATAGCAATTACAATGATCTGTGGCATGGGGGAAGTGGCGTGAATAGGACAGGGTCTGTATGTACCTCAGGAAGAAGATGAATGAAAGGGGACCTGATAAAGGTATGTAAAATAAAGAATAGCCCAGGTATAAGACAGGACAGTGCTTCTGTTTTCCCTGTTTCATAAAGTAAGAATGATGAAACTAAGAAGGGGGAATTCAATACTGAAAAAAGAAAGTATTTTTTTCTCTGCCTGTCTATAATTAAACTGTAGGGCAGATTGCCACAGGTTGATACTGAAATACTTTATTAAAAAATGTGTGTTTGAATTCCATTATGTTAATTACCATAGCTCTGTATTCTCTTGATATTCTTATATGTGCATCTCAAGAATATCCATAGTGGTCATAATGAATGTTGTTAAAAATGTTTACGGATGGGTAGATCTCTTAAGACTCCTGCTTCAGGGCTTAAACTAATCTCCAGCCACAAGAGATCAGGAGGGAACAGAACATGTCTCAGAAGAAACCTGTTGCTGGGAACAGGCCGTTGCCAGAGCCAAGGTATTGGACCGGTTTGATCTAGTGTGCTCGTTTCTTAGCTCTGGACTTTCAGTAAAGATCTTGCCATTTTTCTCCTTCTTTGTGTGGTGTAAAGCAGAAGAGTGCTTTTGGTTTCAATAGCAAGCTACTGATTTGGACCAGAGGCTCTGGCCCAGGTTTCGCCTAGACAAATGCATCAATCTGGTGATTTGTCCTGCTCCACCAGTCAAATGAACTAGTCCCTTTTCCTTAGATCCTAAAAGAGTTGACACTGGGGGAATCTCTCATCTTTCCTAACCATCTAAAAAATATCTTCCACCTGAAATCCAGGAGAAGGGTGTTTGTTTCTGTTTTTTTTCAGTTGAGATTGAATAGGCACCCCATAAGCAATAAGACAGACTTTTGGTCCTACTGAGCAAGTCTCAGCAATTTGCAAGCACTTCTGAATGCCCTTAGGCATGTGAGCTCTCCCTTCTCTGGAAGCTACTCACTTGATTCGCTGTATTGAGATATTCTTGCAGGTGGTGAGCATGCTAGAGATAACCTTTTTGATTCTTCAGAATCACCAACCTCTTGTAATCCTGTTTTCCAGATCTGTAAATATTACCCCCCCACACACAGAGCTTCTTGTTGCTCTCAGATCTTCACTGTCACTTCCTCAGTCCAACCAGCAGCATCTTTCCCAACTCTCAAGGTGCTGCAACACATTTCCCCAAAAAGGAAAAAAACAGACTTCTACAAATGGTCGCTAGATGGCTACACTACCGCACAGGATTTCACAACAGCTTTTCCAGACCTTCAAACCATTTTTCATGGCTCTCTAGTTTGTAATATCTTCAGTCTGAATTGTATTTCAGCCACAAAATGCAATTTCCATATCTTCAATTTTCTTCTCAGCATGTTTTAATATAATTCCACACCATTCACATTTATTGTACAAAGAAGTCACTGAGGCTTAAATGGCATCTAACCTCTGAAGCATCTGGTATTGGCCACTGTTGGAAACAGGATCCTGGACTACACGTCCCATTGGTTTGAACCAATAGAGCAATTTCTATCTTTCTGGAGTCTCTGCAGAAAATATTTTGAATAAATTGGGCACAACCTGGTAAATCTATTTACCTGCCTCTGGTTGAGCAGTCTCGAAAGCTCTGAGACTGGAAACAGGTGCCCATGATTCAAACCCTTGCCAGTCATCATTGTTGTTTTTAAAGGGATCAAAGGGGATTTCTGAAGGAGAAAAAAATCTGCCTATTTACTTATTGTAAGCTAGAGAAGATGTTAGGAACAGAAGTGGCAAATATCAGAGAACTATTTGCCTTCCTTACTTCCTTGTTTCTGCCTCTCATTCAAATTAAAGACTAATGTAAATGTTAAACTTTCCAACAGAAATAGTTTCTTGAAATAGTTTGGGGGAGGGATCTAAAAAAGGCGTTCCAGGATTAATTTTTGCCATGTATATTGTGTTCAGATCCATGTAGAATAGAAATGTGTTCCTCCCCCACCAAAAGTCACCATTTGTGCCCTTACACAAATCCTCCTATGTTCTAGTGAGTAGCTATGATAATGACATTCATGTAATATCACTAGATGTTTATAGCTGCATAGTCTGAATGTGAATCTGGATACAAATAATATGATCATAGTCTTCCGTGAGCTAGGGAAATGTTATCTGTGTTTTACAGATGAGAGAATTGAGGTAAATGGGGGGAAGTGAAGTGAATAACTGCTCTTACCTACAAGCCACAATACCCTGCTGTTCTGGCAGAGGTTCAGAGCCTTGCAGGACGTGGTGTGGCAAGTCAGCATCCAAAATCCCTGCTCAAGGCAGAGGACAGCCCCTGGGGCCCAGAGCTATCCACTGTGCTGCCACAGTGGCAGGAAAGCGAGGCAGACAGCACCTCTCAGAGGGAGAGGGTCAGGTGAAGAGAAGCCTTGCCGTGTGAAAGAAGACATATGGTCGAGGAATAAGGTGTATGATACATGGTGGCACTATCCCAAGGGAAATGAGACTATAAGTTTCCAAGTTAGTTGTGTACTGTGATTCTGGAAACAAGATACAAAAAAGCCGGGCTATGAAGTTACAGGTCTAACTATTGATATATTTTCAGTGGGAGTCCGTGAAGGAGGAAAACAAAGTGTTGTCTCTGACTCAGAAAAGAAAAACCAGCAGCGCGCAGGTTGGGTCTCTCTACCACATGGCCTTTTGGAGATGGCGCCGGTGGCATGTGCTACCCCTCTGGCTGTCACAGCTTGGTAACTCTGCAGTGGCTGCTCATCCATAGCCTCGGAAGTATCCAATCACTTACAGCTAACATAGGAAGCCTGGATGGGCTGTCTGTGAATCACCCACTGAAGTAAAGCTTCCCATTTGGCATGCTTTCGGCTTGTCATAAAAACAAAATTGGAAAACTGAAATCCTTCCATAAGCGCAGATGAGCTCTGCGCTGTAGATTCAAAAAGAGCATCCCAGTTGTTTGCTCCAAGGCAGACTGGAGCCAGGAATGCACTTACTTTGGCTCTAAAAGGTATTTCAGCCATTTTGGAAGCAAGACAAGTTGGAAGAACAGCTTCAAGCTGGCATGGACTGCTCTGCTCACAAAGCTTCAGAAAAATATTAAAAAATGGTATGGTTGGTGTAATTGTGTCAGATATACAATTGTGTGCATGAGAGTTCCTGGTAAGCATTGTGAGTTTAACTGCCAGGCAAAAATGGCATTAATTTGAGATGGCAGTCTAGTCACAACACTGCTTTCAGGGTGCTACTTTGCAGTCTGCACTACTGTAATTTAGAGGCAAAGGAGGTATTTATGAGAGCCAATATCTTCAACGTGGCCATCTCAGCAATACTCCAGATATGATGATCAACATTGCCGTGATCATTTTATTTTGTCTGCACAAAGCCGTGAATCAGCAGCGGCTAATGAGAGACACCAGTTAATAACAGGATTGCAGCAGAATTGTACAGACTGCTTTAGGCAGCAGCATGTAGTTTTGTAAACGAAACTGGCATTTGTTTGAAGGGAAAGGTTTTAAAGACGAGGTGGCTCTTTTTGCATCCTCCACTAACCTGTCATAGGAATACTGATGGGTTAACATCAAGGATGGATGTTTGGCTTTCACCTCTTTAAGTTTCTGCTACAATCCCAAATCATCTGTCAGGGTGTTCAGTGAATAGGTTACATTAAAATCCTGTGCACCATTATGTGAGTAATGAGAATCTGTAATGACTTGAAGAGCGTTGCATGGTACTCCCAAGAGGCTGATAACTACAGAGGCTCTTATTTCATGCACTGAGGATGCGACAAATACAAGCAAAGCCTTGGTATCATTAAGACAGCTTATACAGCACTGTCCTCTGCTCCACGGCTTCCCACAAAGCCTTTCCTAGGCACTTGTCTTTGCAAGTGAATGAATGGTGGGAAAGGAACAGAGAATTGAACTCTCCATAGTTTTAGCTATATTTTCTCTTCTGCTCTCAGATGAAGTATGGCCCGAAGTTTTGATAGCCCCTTGCTGCTCTCTAGGGCTACTTTGCATTGAGCTTTTCAAAGAAATTTTCTCCACTCAGAGTTCACAGGACATTCCCCAGCTCAAAAGAACCATTTTGCTGAGAGGTTAAAGCCAGCTGTAGACCACAAAAGGAGGTGGTAACCACCTATGCAGAAATGCACTTGCCACTGTGGCTCTGAAAGTGAGCTTCCCTTGCTTCCCAAAAGTTCTGAGGAGAACAATGAGCACTTTTCCCTGGCAATTTGTCAGGCCTCCCTGCAGTCCTGTCCTATCTCGGGGGTTGGGGCAATGTTCCAAAAACTTTAATAATAATAATAATAATAATAATAATAAAAAATTATATTCTCAGTTCCACTTCAGATCTGCCTGTGGATTTCTGTAGAAGAACAATCTGGCCTCAAAAACTGCTAATAGAAAACAGCGTTTCATGTATTGCACACTAGGTAATTATTATGAGATGACCATTTAATATTAGAAGTTACAGAAATGTTGCCTCAGCAGTTAGTGTTCCAGCCAGAAATGACTGACTTCCTGGTCCCTGGTCTAAAATTTTCCTTGCAAATTCCATGGACTTGTTTCACTGGGGATTAACTTTGCTCAGTCTCCATTTTGATATTAACAAAATATCTAAGTTACTGATTAAATAATTTTCCATTTTTTTTTAAACTCAAAGATAAAATAAGCAATGAGTGAATTCGCCAGTCACAAACATGATACAGATTTTCCCATCATTGTGCTTAAACCCCACTTGAAAGAGACACTTTTTGGAACTCTAAGATACTTCTATCTGCAGGATTGACATTGGGTTAGCAATTTCCTCAAAGAACAGAAGAAAACTGACTGCTCTGGGTCATGCAGTGTGCCTGCATGCCTTTGAAGTAGTCTTTTTAAAACTACTGTCCCAACACACAGTTAAACTTGTCTCTTCCCCCCCCCCCCGACACTGAGAGGTCTTTAGAGTCAATGAGGTTATTTTTTTATCTCTTCAGATAATGAGAGGATGTTGATGGAAGCTAGGAAGTGTGCAGATCTTCGCCAGCACTAGGCTGAGAGTTTGAGAGAGGAATGACTGCAAAGACTCTATCAAGCTTGAATTAAGTGTGAGCTGTTCCTAATTCTGGCCGCAGTCACTGTCACTGCAGCAGATTTATGCTGTTGTGCTTTCTCTACTTGTTACAATTTTTTCAAGAGAAAAAGGCATTCATCAGTTCTGACATCAGACAAAAACTAATGCCTTGTGTTACCTGAGCCTTTTCAGCAATGAGAGTCCCAAGAAAAGTAGTCTCAGCTCCCTCTGTCCACATGGACCATGATAATGTGTAGAGAAGCATGAGGCTTGGAGTAATTACGAGCAGAAAAGAATACTGAGCCCCAACCTTTGAGAAGGAATGTGGTCAAGTGATTTTTAATTAAGAACTGGTGGGCAGGATTCATAATTCAGTTCTTGGCCCTGTTAATAGCTGTGGGCAAGTAATTTAAACCCATGTTTTGATTTCCCTATAAAAGGTATTTGACAACTGTGTTTTTTTCAAGAGAGTAGGTACTATGTAAATGTGGGCTCTGATGTTCCTGGCTTACTAGAGGTGTACTGTATTAAAAAACAGTGGATTAAGAGCCTTTCAGTATTGTAAGTAATTTTGACTCTCCAGTGAAAAGTGCTATATATGTATAACCTGTCTGCTTTTATTTTTCTTTTAAAATAATTGAATATACAGAGGACTCAGAAGTAAAAAATATTAAAAATCAAATAGGATTAGCAATCCTTGAAGATAATGTTTAATAATGTTGTTAGAATATTGCTTTGATCATAGTAACTACTTCCAGAGTAATTTCTTTCTTCCTCTGCCCCATTTAAGAACTTCCTTAAAACTTGCCTTTATGCTTGCGATGCTCAGGACGCCCTCGACAGGTAAGCAGCAGATGTACTGATATTACTTAGTATTTAGGTCCACATTATCTTGCTGCAATACTGCATTTCATTATCTTTTTTTCATGTTCACCTGTTGTTTTCCCTCTAATATTTGTATTTCAAGTCCTGTGGGTCCATGACTGCTCATGTTATGCATATATGCAGTAGCTACTACTATGAATTGAAACCATACGATAGTGTCATGTAGTTAATAATTGGTTTCCTAGATCATGCTCTGGTAGATGACTTCTTTGGACTGCCAATGGCCTGATGTGGCATTCCTTTGCTTTTCTCATTTTCACCTGCACTGCAGTCCAAGCAAGCTTTTAGACACAACCGATATAGAGCAGGGCAGGTCTTTTGCTGAATATACAGATGCATTCTGACACCTCCTAATCCTCAGGGCCAGGATGTCAATAAAAATTGGAAACACTGTGGTATCATCATATCTCACCTTCAGCATAATCCTAACACAGGATCTGTGGCCTTGGGTGTGTGATGGACGAATTCTTATGACTGTATTCAGTTGCTTTATAATGGCATATGATGATTGTGCTGTCAATAACTAGCTATAACCTCTGTCTGCTTTATGGGTTGTTCTGCTCTCTTTGCTGCTGCTCTACAGCCCTGAGTCCTAAATTTTAGAGCTGTACAAGAAATAATGTATGTATGTCTGCGAAATTAAGACTTTTATTCCTCTCATTATTAATCAGCTCTTCAGTGGCAGTTCCTGATTATGCTCCATGCTGTATTAACCTGACTAGAATTCCTGGGATACATTCTTGCTTACGTCCTTTTCTTTCTGATTCCTTTGTCAAATGTTAAGCTAAGAAGGGCCATTCAGTCAGAAGGTGGCAGGTGTGAAGTGGTGGAGTTTAATAGAAAAAAGAATAAGTGAACAATGCATTTATTAGGCTATTTCATGTTAAGAGAGAAGGAAGGGGTTTTCAAAGGATGAAGAAGAAAAATTAGAGAAAAGATCTGAATTCAGATGGAGGTTAAGTACCTCAGAGGTTGGGTTTTTTTTTCCTAACTCAGGACAGCCCTTGAAGAAAAGTCAACAGATAAAAGAGAAGTAGGCCTAAACCTAAATCCTGGTCTTAATATACTGATACTTTAAGGAATTCAGACCAAGCTCCATGAGCTTTGCATTTCATGGCCAGGTCTAGCCCAAAAAGAATTGATTGCAAAGACAGTTTGGATTTTTTCCCCTGGTTTTCCACAGCAAAGGCAACAAAAAGAAACACTATGGGTCATGCTAATGAGCTGGATCACCGTACCTCTGGGCCTTAGCGGCACTGAGCAACCTCACCAGGACCTGCCACGGTCCGGGGGCCCAACTGTGGCTTGGTGCGGGCATCCTGTCCTGCCCTGCCCTGCGTGTGTCAGTGGGCCTGGGCCCAGCCCTGGCTCCTGGATGGACCCCTCAGAGACCCATTTCCACCTTGTCTCCCTGAGATGGGTTGGGAAGAGGGTGGGAGAGTGTGACTAACACTATTGTTTTGCTTCTTTCTAAAAAACAAATGAAAAACCCACTCCCTGTACATCTGACCAAATAAAACACAGAACCTAGGGTTTTTTTTAATGTGCATTTTGTAAAAACTTCAGTTTTAAACAGCTCATTTCTTGAAAGATTGAGTTTGCTGGTTTCAGCCTATTTTCTGATATGATAGATTTGAAAGGGGAGTTATTACCACGTGATAAATTCAAGGCTTCCAGATGGAGTAATGATCTCTGCACAGAAGCCACATAACTTATAGAAAATATTAAGAATTTAGCTATTCTAGCCTATAGACTGAAAGAGTTTTTGTTAGTCAAAAGCTGGGAATAAAAATGCTGTTTTCAAGGGTATCTTGTTTGTTATATGTGTTATCTCTAGTTCTGGCTTTTGGGGTTATTAGACTTTATGGAGGCTGTTGGCATGTTCTTAGATATTCATTTCCTCAGAATGCTTCCTTTGTTTATTCTACTAGTAATAGACATATTCTCTTTAGCATGATGTAGTGTTTGTTGTTAGACTGCTGTAGTATTATTTATATGACAATATCATTTGCATGATAATAGCTGCTATAAAATTGAGGTCTGAGGTCTCTTTGCCCAAGCTCATACAAGTACAAACACAGGATTAGGCGTTAGTGCTGCAGATGGCCTATACTCTGAACAGAGAGGGGAGGGAGCAGCCTGGAGAGAGGAAGCACTTTATTGAGATGTGTACAGCGTTTCAGAGGCAGCAGTCAGACTCGCCATGGAGCGGGACCATTTTAGGCTCCAAAGTCAAAACTTTCCCCAAGTGTAGTGGGACCACAACTAGGCTCTGTATCTGCAAGAATGCCTGTATGGAGAGGGAAAAAAAAAAAAAAAGTACTTTGTGAAGTATAAAATTTTAAGTATTTTAACATAAAATTTCTGCTCCTTCTCATGTGTGATAGCATTCACCTTGATGCTTCTGGGTTGTATCCATATTTTGTATGTTGGAGGACAACGGTTGGTTTGAAATGAGCTTTGTTCAAGTGTGGGAGCAGTCCAGCCTTGGTAACATGAAGCTCTGGGGACAGCCAGCCCAGGTCTCCACGCTGGTACATCTAGTCTCCTCTTGAGGCTATTGACAGTGTGTGGACACACTCCATGTGTGGAAGCTTTAAGGGCTTGTGGAGGGTTTACCTAAACTATTTAAGCCTTTCCAGTTCCTGAATAGGTAAAAATTAGATTCCAGCAAGGATTATCAGTTAAACTCTAAGTGGCCTCTTCCCCATCACTTTTTTGCTTTCAGAGATCAGGCCAAGAAGAATGATCAGGTGTGACAAGGGAATAATCCATTTGCTTCTGCTAAAATATGCCTAACAGAGCAAAAGGGAAATGGGCTATTCTAAAGATAGGGAAATAACCTAGCAAAAGAAAGATGGTTTCATAAATACTATTGAGGTTTCATAAATACTATTGAGGGAGCAGAAACTATATTATTAAAAGAATTATTCTTTTGACCTCTAAATAATTCCAAGTTTATAAAAGGCAGATTTTTGTCAATAAATGAGTGTCATTAAGATAGATCCATATAGAAAAAAGATCATAAATCAAGGGAGGAGAGCTGCAGTATCAGAGCACAGCTACAAATTGCTGTTCTGCTCATTTTTGCATTGTTAGCAACCTGCTGATAAATATGAAATGTGCACAAAATGTCTGTGGCTATTTCATGAGCAAATGGCCTAGCTTTTGAAAATAGCTGAAGCAGGTGGCAGTAGCTCACCATGGCCCTGGAAGAAAGGGCATTTTAGGTTCTAGTCCCGTCTATGATAAAGGTCCACATAGATCACGGACTGTTTTTCATTGCACCCCACTTCTAGGAGCACCACAATGAGTGCTTGTTAGGGTTAACCGGCCCTGCCTGTGAGGCACACTGGTGGTGATTTGCTTTAAATGTTGTGTTTGATGAACTCCAGGATTTCCAGGGAAAATCGAGGTGCTCTTGGGCAGAACTCAAATGATTTTGGGGGTGAACTGCAAAGTGAAAAAGGGGAAAGAGATTAATCCTCTTAGCACATGCACAGCTTCAAACCTCTCTACTTAATTGTCTACAGTTCTTTTTTTTTAAGAGGTTGGGGGATCAATGACCCCAATTAATACTCTCTATTACCCTCATCTTATCTAAGGTCTGTTGAGTAACATATCACGCTGCACTCTGCGTAACATGGCTTCTCAGTGGAGAGAAGAAAAATAATTTTGCTAGGGGAAGGTGAGGTCTACAGAACTGTCAGCGGAGAAAGGAGAAGGACTGAGGGACCTCCCAAAAGTGAGGGGACATAGGGCAGTGTAATGCAAAGCTTGTGGAAAAGGGAGTGAGGAGGGAGAATGGAAAAAATCAGGTATGAGGTCAAATTCAAATGTCCAGCCTAAACTTTAGGGGCATATTGGACTAGCATGATTGCCATGTCAATGGAGACACAGCCAGAGACGCCTTGCAATGTCCTGTCTGGCTCCTAAACCCATATAGCACATTACAGCTGGTTTAACTGAGGCAGTGGCTAGTGCTGGACCACGTCCTGAACCTAACTTCCTGGCCTGAACATCTTAACTGCTGCTCTGTCCCAGCTTTCCTGCTGGCCCTTCCTGCTGGAAGGGGTGGGCCTGAGCGTGCTTGCATGGGGAGGGGGGAAAGGGGATCCAGCCACAGGCAGAGTGGTGGTGGAAGGGGTGAGACTGTCGCTGGACAGACAGCAAGAGAATAGGTGAGGAGAAGGGCAGAAAGGGATGTGCAGGGTACAGGGGCTGGAGGGCACGGGGGGAGGAACAGAGGAGAGACAGAGAGACCCTGAAGTGGCATGGCAGGGGATGGGAGCGAAACAAGAATGCACACCAAGAACGAATGCATTTTGCCTCTCAAAGAGCTTGTCCTACAGAAAAATACGACCTTCCTCTATTCTGCCAGCCTGCCAGATAACATTTGTCAAATGATTTGGGACCAGAGCACAACAGCAAGATAAAGATATTATCATCTTCCATTATTAAATCCTTCTGGAGGATTTCTTAAGTGCAGTCGTTTCAGAAGAATGTGTTATTTTTTCCCTTGACATGTGAGATAGTGAAAAAGTAGGACTTTTTCCTCCAAGTTTAGATTGCAGTTTGTCACTGATTAGAAGAACCAGAACTTCTTTGCACTCAGTGGCTCTGAGCCATCTTCATGAAGCTGGTGCAGTAAACACACTCTGACAGTAGGAATTAATGTTATAATCATATAAGGACTGTGAACCATAACTTGTTGATGAAGTTGTGAAAAGTGCGCTCACCAGACACAGAATGTATGCAGAGCATTTGATACATTAAATGTCAGATCCCCACAGCCTACATTCCAGAAATAAAAAAGGATAATTAATTTCCATACATCTTGGCATATTCCATTAGAATAGTGACAGCAGAAGCAAAGGCTGTTACAAGTGGTTGCTGAAAAACTCTATTCAATTTGGGGAATAAGAACAGCAATTCTGGGTCAGTCTGAAAGTTCATCTAGCTCAGTATCGTCTCTTTTTAATGGCTTGTAGTAGATGTTTAGGGAAAACATATCAGAAGAGGGAGAGTACAGAGTGATATTTTTCCTGATTTTGTCCTACTTTTAGCAACCTGTGGTTCATGGACTTTCTGTATTTTCATTATGTATTTAACAGCCCTTCTTGGACCTATTTGTTATTCATCTAATTGTTCTTTTTATATTACCTGTTGTATTTTTGGCATCAACAATGTCTTAGGTCAATGAGTTTCACAGCTTAAATATATGTGTGTTAAAGAGCAAACCCCTGTGTCTGTTTTTAGAACTGCCACCTGGTATTTTCCCAGGATTCTTCCTACTTCTCGTATAAGATATATTATGAAGACTAATGAATACCTGTCCCTGTTCACCTTTAGACTGTTCATTAAGACTTCGAGTTAGGTTGTTTCCAAGCTGAAAAGCCCTACTCTATCTATCATGTCCTCTCCTCCGGCTTCTCTTAGCATGGCCTTTTAGTACTTCATGTGGTAAGCAAGAAATGGTTAAACCTCAAACCTGCTTCTTCCCAGAACAACCTGCCATCTCATTGTTAGCAGGCCTTCCCTCTCACACCTGCAGTTTCCTTTCTACGGACCTCCACCCTACAATATTTGTCTTGATCCTACTTCACACCACATCTACATTTCATTACAAGCCGTTCTACTGAGGGGAACTCAACATCTATCATTTGAGTCAAGTTCTTCTTTTGAAGTAGAGGAGAATTTTTCCCACTTCAGACATTCCTGGAAGCTCTTTTCTGATTGGAAGCAGAGCTGGAGTTATATTTGATAAGTGAGACACTTGTTTTGCTTTCTTGTTTCAGCCTTTAGAGAATGTATGAAGTTCGTCAGCACAGCCATACTAATTTGCTTCAGAGGAAATCTCTTCTTTCACAGAGAAGACGGAAGAATACCAGCAAGGCACACATACTTTGGTAAGTCGCAAAGTAGATCTAAATACCTAGAAACCATATCTGACTCAGGAAATGCCTGAACCATGTATTGTGTTTGGGAGAGTACTTGGGGGAAGTCTTGTGGCTGATCCTTATAATCCTCTCTAGGTGACTGCTTTCGGCCAGTGTCGGAAAGAGGATATTAGGCTAAATGTACTATTGACCTGACCTACTGTAGCTGCTTTTATTTTTAAGATACAAATAGTTCATTTGAGCCTTGTTGAGTAGAAGATGGGTCGCTTGCATAGGACTGGGTGCAGCCCTGCTCTGAGAACAGCAGGGGAGCAAGTAGGGAGGGAGAGGGGGCAGGAGGGGGACCACCTAGTCCTTCACCTTCTTTAGCAAAGCCACATTTGCACAATACCACACACACCCATGTATGAGACATTCCCTCTTGAGAAGTTCACAGAGGTGGTTTTTGGTCTTCAGTGATGCTGCCCTCTTCCAAGTACCAGCCATGTGCTCTCCCTGAGTTTTGGGCCCCTTCTTATGTTGTTCTTATGTGGATCACCTAAAGGAACGGGGGACTGACTGGGTCTCAGGGTGGTGCTGCAGGGCTCACTGGTAACCTGCTCCTGAAGAAACTTGTCCCTGGTTTCTTTCCCTTTTTATTAGTAAGGGCATATAAACTTGTCTGTTTGAGCTGGAAAACTAGAAGAACTTGCATTAAATTCCATGACATTTCTTTTTTCTGATGTAGTTGGCTTCAAAAACTTTTAAAGAAAATGACAATGCTCAAAAGATAATTAACTATTTTTACAGAACTTTTCTGAAGTTAGATTTTACCCAGCAAGTTCAGGGACACAGAGACACTCCTTGGCTCTTTAAATAAAAACATTTGACACCTTTCTAAGTGTGCCATGTTTCTCTCACCATAGTCCTCATCATTTCAGGAAGTTTCACAGATAGCCTCTGTATCTCAAGACTCATTCAAGTGAAGCCAGAAAGTGGAATCCATGGACCTTTTATGGACAAAATCAAAATACAAATCTACAGTCTGCTCTCACTATTCCAAGTATTGGGGTGTGGCACTGGGTGGCAGCATGAAGCATTTTACTGCATGGGAAGAGTTAAATAAATACCTCATTTGAATTGAACAGCAATGAACAGCTTTGTGATGAAGACACATCAACATTTGAATAGCATTATGAGAATAAAGCAATAAAGAAATGAGCATGGGGAAAATCTATGCTTACACACTGAATGCAGCATGTATTAAAAAAAGCAAAAAGTGTGATTATTAGTTCAGGGTCATCCTTGTCTGTTTGTTCTGCTAAGTCCTAGTGACAAAATTAGCTCTTGCTGTTACAGAGTCATTGTAAATTGTGGCAAGGTGGTAGGAGCAAGAGAAAGGGGAGCAGGAGTGGAAGAGTGTACAGGTACAGTGAAGTTAAACTTGCTTTACAAGCATTAGTATTTCAGCGAGCAATAAAATGTCTCAGTTGGGTCCTGTTCTCTGAATGCTTTTGTACCTGTGTATGTTTCTGTGGGTGAGCAATCTAACTAAGGCTGTGTTAGGATGTAAATTACTTCTATGGATAGTGCTCATCTGTGCATGTTATAGCTTGAAAAGGAACGCGCTACAGCATAAAAAATGTCACATTCTGGAGTGGGCACTTTGTCAGAGGTTTTTTGTTGATGATTGCTGATCGAGGCCTTTATGATGGTGTCGAAAAACATTGTCGTTCTTTCTATTACACCCGTATAGTATGTATTTGAAAACCATCTGCAGAACAAAACAGGAATTTGGCTAAATTCTGTCATGGAAATACACTTGGTTTAAAAATGTTAAAAGAATTTGCTTAAATGTTCCCATTTAATTGGCATGTTTGGTAGGCATCTTGTTCAATTTCAGAAGTCACAGCAGCAGCCTGCTGTTCTTGACCTTCAGACTCTGTTTAACAAGGCTTGATGAATTTACCTTCCTAGGCTTTTATGTTTGGTTTGTTTTTTTAAGCTTACAGGTAGTTTTTTCCTAAACTATAGGGACATTTGGGGCACTAGTGAAAATGTCAAATTGTTTTAGATACTGTATGTATTATTATGAACTATTTCTCAAGACTTGTCAAAACTGTTCTCGCCTTTTTAGAGGCTCGGCAAAGCTGTGCCATTCTTCTCTGCTTTAGGACAAATGAACCAATACTGGAAATGTCAGTTTCTTTGTGTTTCCTTACATCCTTTTTTATTTATGTACGTGGTGCCATTTGGGTTGCTAAGATATCTTTTTTGCCAAGAACAAATGCACAGAGTGACATATCCCGGTGCAACTTGATTGGTGTCAGTACAGTTGTGCTGGAAATGAATTTGATCCATTATATTTATTTTCATAAGTGATGGAGGAAGAGCTGACTCCAGACATGTGGTTAGTAGATGGCATGAACTAACTGGTTGTCACTGGGGCTGTTGCTGCATATTGCTGAGCCCTTTCTCCGGTAGGGAGGAATGGTGCTTGCACCTGGCAGGCAGAGTTGGTCACAAGGTGCTCACGCTGCAGTTCTCCTTAGCGTTTGTCTGAAGCCAGGATCCTAGATGGTACCTTGAAGCCCTTCCTGCACAGGGGACTGATGCCAGGAGGAAGCCCTACAGGTTGAGTTCCTCTTAAATGAGCTATTGTGCACACTTACCCTGGTAGCAGCTCATGTCAATACTGGATTTCACTAGTGGATTAGAGGGCAAAGTGCACATAAAGACTTTTCTCTCTCAAATGCCTTTGCAGCAGATGATTGATGGAGTTTCTGACTCATTGGAAAGCCTGTACACTGACTTTTTCTTTTAATCCTTGCCTACTTCTCTCTCTGCTGCCAGCAGCATTTTCACGCCTTTCTTACTGAAAGATCAGGCACATTCATGACCTGCAGTCTCTAGATTTTCAAAAACATGTGGCAGAAAGATGAGCTCCCAAAAAGAGTAGCTGTGGGACAAAGTTAACTGTCTGGAAAGAAGCATTGAGTGGACTTCCTCAGGAGTTTTCTTTGTTTTTTTTTCCCTCTTCCCAGTGTGTTTGTGTCATGGGCTTCTACATCTAAGGTAGCCAAGTTAAATTTTGGCCTACATTTATCTAACTCCCATATGGGGCACTTACAGAAGGCAGTTCAGTTCTCCAGGGAGCTGAATAACTCAGAGACTCAGCTCTATGCTCTGGCTACAGAGGGTAACTCTGCCCTTGATCCAGGTCCCTCAGTTATGGGTCTATACATGGATGGCATCAAGCTAGTCCCATGATCACATGTGAACAAAAATTTATGAAGTCTTCAGTTTTTGGTCTGAAAGAAACAATGTGTCTAGCCTGAGATATTAAAAAATGTCTAATGATTTTTTGGTATCTTCAGAAAATCATTGAGCAGCTATGCTCTGAAAATGTATCTTCAGGTTTTCTTTTCATGACAGCAGTACTGCAAGTTGTGTAGTGTTAGACTACTGATGGACTCCCTACTAAAAACAGGGACAACTGCCAATTGACAGAAGACCTTGGCTCTTTTTTTACGCATTATACACAGTATGCAATATGCATTGCACTTTGCATTTCCTTTTGGAAATGCATTCAGCAAACCCGAATTGTTCTTCTCTCATGGCCACCCCTCCACAAAGCTATTCTGTTTTCTGGAAAAGTGGTGCTACCTGACCTTGTGAAAATACAAGTATCCCATTATTGCTGGTTCCTATCTTGGAGTACTCAAACCTGTCAATGCTATCTGTGTTAGTGTTCTTTCTGTTTTACTTCATATATATGATCTATGCGATCAGCTGCACAGCTTCACTTCTCCATTATAAGGATTTTTACTAATTAACTCATTTATAGTCTAAGTAGTCCCAAACTTACAGTGAAGACATTTTACCATTAGAATTTTTTTTAAAGCACTTTCCCAATTATTAGGGATATTTAGCTTTATTTGAACAGCTGCAGAACTGCCACGACTGGGGTTGAAAAGTGTGCATTTGGCACAAAGTTAGCCTTCTTTTAATTGCAAAGTAGTGTAAATCTAGCCTTCATAAAGCCACAGAAGCAAGAAGTTGTCAAAGACTATTACATTGTGATGTGTTAAATGGGTGTACAGAACAGTCAGTAAAGACTCATCTCAATTATGTGAGTGTAATAGCTTGTGTTCTTTGAAATCACTGGAAGGGGACGTGGGGGTGGCAATTAATCCAGTATTTCCTATCTTCCTATAGTAGGGTCCAAAAATCTTGCCCCAGTGGTGGAAAGTGTAGGTGCTTGTTTTGTTCCGTTTCAAACAGCCTGAAGAACAAAGCAATGTAGTGGTTTAAAAAGTAAATGAAACTGGGAGTGGGGGGTAAATAGAGAGTAACAAGTGAAGTTATGTCTGTATTTATATGAGTCCCATGTTCTTGTTGTATTACTATTGCCATAAAATAAATAGCACTGTGCTTTGCAGAACTGAGCTGAGCTGCCTAGCTGTGTCATTATTTTTCTGGAAATACTAGGCCACAGCACTGAGCTTAAGTCAGCCCAGCTAAGTGTTTACTACCTTCAAAACCTGGTAAAGGTGAGATGGATGGGAAAGGGTGAGGGCTGGAAGCTGGGGTGGTGTTAAAAATCTAATTAACTTGCAGATGTGGCAGCCTTATTTTAGAGATTTTTTTTTTATTATTTCTCTGATTTGACAAAGTTGTATATTGGCCCTTTGGAACACATTTTTCTCAACAAAGCTTGCTATGTTTAGAGTTACAGAGGAGTGCGTCCTTTTCCCCTCATTAAAATGATATTTTTTGTAACATTTTTGTAGAAAACGTGACATTTTCCAGCATCTTTCACAGTTGGTAGCATAATGTTTATGTGAAGAATATACTCCTTTTGTCCATGTGATGTGGAAATTTAATTGAAAAATTCCAAGTCTGAATAGCTCTAATTGTTACTTTCATAATCAGTTTGTAAGTCTCCATGTTGCTACAATGCCAGGCAAAACTGGCTTTTTCAAGCGTTTAAACATAGACCTACTTGAAATTTTGTTTTTAAACTTGTCCCAATAATATCTTCTTTCAAAACAAGATCGATTTCTCAGGGCTGAAACTTTCCCTAGTTTTTGATTAACTTCCTCTCAATAACTGTAAATTTCAACAAAAAAAATCATGCTACACCCAGTTTGGAAAGTTCTTTTTGAATTTTTGTGAGGAAATGTGTGTTTTTTATTTACAAGTCAGCTCTACTTCAAAGATTGAGGATTCAAAGATACTTCAAAGATTGTAGCAATATGCTACAATGCAATTCTGGTTTTCTGGTCAACAGGTGTAGTTTTATGGAAGAGCAATGGCTTTTCCCATTTTTGGGGAAAGATTTTCCGTCTTCAAACCTATGAGACACCTTAGATTTTTGTGTGTTTCTCTTAAAAAAAGAAAAAAAAAGTGTGTATATGTGATGAAAATGTCAATTGATTTTCAGAGGCTGAGTTGGGCTATGTTTTTTCCAGTCTTGCAATGTGAAGTGGGAAAATTACAGTCCTGAAGGGCAGCAGAATTTGAACCAAGGAAGGTGTTAGCTCTGTCTGAGGGAAGCAAGCAGCTGTTCTCCATGTCAGCCAAGGTAATAGTGCCCTTCAGTGCTCCTATTAGGGAAATGTTATCCCACCCTTTCCTTTGGCTGATTGCTTCAGCTTCCATACCAGGACAAGGTGTCCTTGGAGTGCTATAAAAATAGAAGGTCAAAGGAAAATGGTAAGTGAAACACATTTAAATATCTCTAAATCGGTTTCACTACCATATTGTTAACTTGGCAACAAAATGAGTTTGGAATAGATCCTAGAGATTTTAATTGATAGAAGCAATCATCTTGGTTATTAAGTCACTTTGGAGGATTCATCCAGGGCAAGTGTACAGCAAAGTGGTGATTGCAGCTACCACAATTAGGTGTGAAATAATTCTTGTGAATAAAACATTTGTTATCCTCCTTCAGGTATTGCTATCACGTCATCACCATAAGCTCAGTGGACACAGGTTAATCTCTCTAATATGTTACTGTTTGTTTTAAAGGAGTGCATAAGAGTGCCAACAAGCTCCAAACAAGGATGGCTTATGCCCCTGAGGATTAGCACTATAAGTAGCTAGGAGGGAGGGAAATTAGTGACTGATTAATGAAGTGTCAGGATACCTGTCAGTAAGGGAAACAAAACCCAGGTTTCCACATTCACCAGATGATCCTGTTTCTGAAGGTATTTGTTAATACCCATGTGGGTGAGATGGGTCTGGTCTCCCATGTTACAGAGCTCATACAACCACAGAATGCATTTAGAGCAAAATCTCTGTGGGAGACTTAACAAGAAGTAAAAGGCATTTCAAAGACTGCCTTAGACAGCAGACAACACTAGATGTATAGTTTGAGAAGTACAGCATAAGGCACAAAAATAGATAGATAAATATGTTTACAGAGAGACAGCATAAGCTCTATCATTTTTAAAGTTTCTGCCACTTGGCAAACCATTGGTTTAGAGTTTTTTTTTTTTTGTCTTTGTCTTCTGTGACATATGTGGAAAGTTGTCTCAGGCTTCCATTGATATAAACTGGATTTGTTCTGTGAAAGCTAGACGATCTCAAGCAATTTACAACAGCTGAGGAACTGTGTTTTAAAAGGGTACCAGCTCACAGTAACCTGAGCTACCTCATAGGGAAAGAGCAAAATGTGATAACAATTTCCACTTCTTCCTGCAAGGATTGTGTAGTTATGGAGTACACTGGAGTGCCTGCAACACTTACCTGCAGCTGCTTTGGGTATTCTGGATGCTAGGCTGTTGAGGTATTCCAGCTTCTTGCTCTGTCTAATGCCCCACGAATTTTAAAATTAGAAACATCCCAGTGCACTTGATTATCCCAAGGCAATGGCACAACCAGGTGAGCCCTCCCCTGTGTGGTCTATCTACACCAGTGTCAGATTCATCTCACCTGAAAGTCAGTCTTGCAGTAACGGCAATTTATTTATTTTTAGAAAATTAAGTGCATGTGGTGCTGGGATCCTCAGGAGTTAGCCTCCTATTTAATGTGAATAGTACCAGCTGGACAGCCCTTACTTAAAAAAGTCCCCTGTCTATGGGCATCTTGATATGTACGTGCAACTTTTTGTTGCTTTTTTAGAGCAAGTGTCTTATAAAATGCAATATGCATGAGATGGGGAGAGAGATGAAAGCAGAACTGTAAAGAAGGAGGAGGTCCTGAAAGCCCCTGTGGTGACGTAAGGGTGGAATTCACAAGGTCATGTTGAGCCTGCTTAAAAATGTGCTGACTTAGAGAGGATGATGGGAGCTCTTGTAGCCACCTGGGAATTCAATCATTTGTCCCTGCCTGCTGCTGCCTCTGCCTGTGACTAATATTTGCTGCTCATCTTTTTCTTTAAGCAGCAGATGCAACTGATGCTGACTCAACTCCAGGAGATGGAAATATAAGCTGGATTGTAAGCCAGAGATGATCTTGTTTCCATGCACGGGGTTTTATTTTTCATTGCTTGACTAGGATCACAGCCACATCAAAGGTGTTGGAGAAGGAAAAAAAACAAGGCATGATTTTTGCCCTTCATGAAAGTCCTGTGGGAATTTTCAGTCTACCTATGGCAGAGGGGAGGCAGCAAAGTTTACATCTCTAGTCAGCTAATCCATTTCCCTCTCTTCTCCTCTGCCTCATTCACACACTTGTATGAGCCTTTTTCTGGGGAAAAGATAGGGGAAGGTGACTGCAACAAATAAAAGCAGTGTTAGTTATATCAGCTGCTGTTGGAATCGGAGCTGAGGAATCTGCCTACTAAGAAATACAGCCAGAAAATAATCTGTCCCAAACAGTTACTGCAGTCTGCATAGGGCACCTCAAGAATCTTTTGAAGGGTGTCTTTTTTTCTTATTACAGTAATATTTTGGGGGTTCACAAGGTGAGTACTGTATATGGGATGCAGCTGGCTACAGTGATTAATGAACCTTTCTGCTAGGAGTTCCTCTGCAGATCCTTTGGCATTTCATGTATTCAGCAAAGCTTATCTGCACATAACTGCAGTCTCTATTGGTGGCTCAGCATCCATTTGGACCCTTATAAAGTTATCTGCATGCTAGTTAATCTCTGCTGTTGTCAAGGCATCTGTCTGGGCAGCATGCTTCTCCTTCCTTTTTTCCTGCCCCAGGCTTAAGATGAGATCTTATTAACTCATATCAGCTCTATCAGCCTACAAATGCTGCTGTTGACCATAAAATAAGGCTGTGTCATTGAAAGCCAGTTCCTCTGAAGCACTTGTTTTCTTTTTAAAAAGCAAGTGATATTTACTTCTTTGATATCATGCTCTTCAGGCTCCTTTAAGAGATATATTTCCCCTCCTACAGATACCTAACATACTGTCCTTGTGGCAGTGAGGTTACATGGCTTAATGTAATGATGTCTTAAGTGTGATCCAATGAACACCAAAGGCAATTCGCAAAGAGAAGTATGACTTTCAAGAAAGTACAAGAATCTGGTTTGAAGGTAGAGTCTGTCACTGAGCTGGATAAGAGGGTGTGTTTCTCTGTGGTTTGAGATATATCTGGCAGTGGCCTATACGAATCCCCAGAAATTTTCAGGAGAGGCTTTGAAGGTGCAAAAGGTGTCCTGTATCTGTTATCTTTCTCTGAAACCTGTTATGCTTTCTGTCCTTGGATTGAAGTTCAAGGTGTCAGAGCTGAGGAGGAGAGACTGTTCAGGACATTAGCATCAACACAGATGCCATTTAAAGATGAAACAAATAGTAAAACTGCAGGTGCAGGAAGGTTTCTTGTGGTTGATAAAGAGGGGGATTCTGTGTTGTAGGTGGTAGAGATGGCAGCTAGGACATCAATAGTGGCACCTCCTGGTCACTACGAAGAGTCTCTGTAGCAACATAGCTATCAAGAGACAATTGAAACTCTAAGTCACGTTCATATTCACAGATTCCTACGTCCCTCAGTCACAGGTTTTTGCTTGCTCAGTGGCACAAGCCAGATCTACAGATGTCCTTTCCTGTTTGTTTGCAGCTCTACAATCCCATCACCGTGCCTGCTGCCTTCTTTCCTTTCTGACTGTCCCTGTTGTCTCCTCTGCAACATCAGAAGTATGTGCTGAATGCTGCTGTTTGCCATTTTTGTGCCAGCTTTGCCAGTATTATTTCATAGGATGCTCACACATTTCCAAGCTGAGTTCTCTGTTAATTTGAGATTCCCCACAACTGCACTGCCTGCCCATTCATGCTGTGTTTTATCACCAAGTTGCTCTCCTTCTTTTTAAAACTCTATCTGGATTCCTCTAGGCTACCTTTTCTGCTCTATCTCTCTATTTCTGGCGTATCTCTGACCTGCAACACAGCTTGACTTTGGCTGGTGAGAAGTCTGTCTCCTGCTGACCCCATGCCTTCCTGTCTCCTGCACATTCAAACCTCAGCTGAAACAGGTTTCCTCACTTCTTTTTTCTCATTCATTTCTTCCCCCCTTGGTTATTGTTATTAGGATGACTAATACATTGCATCTGTTCGAATGGCTCAATGTAGTTAGCAATTTTGATGAAAGCAGTGTCTGTGTGTGTGTGCACATTCTCAGGCATCCACTGGTCCACAATAGTTATATTTAACTCTATAAAGCAGTTTCAAATACAGTTTCTTTGAAAATGTCTGATGAAGAGATATTGAATTTTGTTGCAAAATTGCCTTGGATTTAGTACGAGTAAGAATAGGAAGAAAACTCTAGTCTCTGCCTCTCTTGCTTTAGCTTTCAACCCTCTGTATACCCCTGAGGGTAATGGCTGAACATCTTCTTGTAATGGAGTCCAGCCTCCATTTGGAGATGATTACTAAGCTGACACTGTCCAAAATGTTTGAACTTGTGCTTTTATTGCCTTTGCTTCAGGAACCAAGGTGAATTAATTGTAAACTGTAATGTGCCTTGACATTTAGTGATCTTGCCTTTCTTTCATTCACTTACATCTCTGCTGTCTCCCTAGCCTGACATGAAGGGTAATTTGAGTGAAAGTGATTGACACAAAGGCAGTGAACATGGTGATTATTTAGGGATGAAAGATGATGGAGCAGGAACATTTGTATTTACTAGGCGTGGACCTGAGATGCTAAAGTATAGCTCTGAACTCTTGCAAGTTTTAAGGATGTCTAAGCCTGGAATTTGGTGTCAGAAAACAAGAATGAAGAGAAGTATTAACCTTCAGAATGAGACTCAAATTCTTCCCAAGTGCAGATTCTTCTGATCCAGGGTTTAATCTGCAGTAATTGCAGTGGTTTTGATGATACCTTGGAGTTCTCTCCTGAAACTGGGCTTTGCAACCACATTTGTATTAGTGCACGGCTCTGTTCTGCACAAATGCAACAAATTCACCCAGATAACTGACTTTCATGTGGCAGAAGGAGCCAGAGGAAGGTGAAGCATAGCAGTCATTTCTAAGGAAACTCATGGCAGAATGAGGAAGTCCTTCCGCCTCCTTCAGATCCTGCCTTACCAACACTAGTGCCATGGTGTTTGTTGGTGGTGATGATGACAAAGCTAGAGAATGAGTTGGGGAAGAATGTTTCATCCCATTTCTTTCATTTCTGTGCAGAGAAGGCTGAGGATGACCCATAAGAAAATGGGATTTATTTGCAAACATTTGGCAGACTTTGAAACCAAAGTGTGCCTTTTCTGTGTGCTTGTACCTTTACACAGGTTGTAGTTGTGCAAAAGGGATGTATTGTTCATGCAAACCAGGATGGAAATTTTAGGTCAATGGCTTGAATTCACATAACTGTTAAAATAAACAAGTCTGGAGCGCAAGCAAAAGCAGTTTCAGAAAGTTAAACCAGGAAGCGAACACCATTCGTAAATTGGGCTGTAAATTGTGAATCACAAATGTCAAATACTTGAAGGTATCAGCATAGCACACTGTCACAAAGCAAATGGCTTCACTCACTAAGCACATTTATAGAGGTCTCGTTCTTTCCCTACACATGGCTTCCAGGCAGATTCAGAAGCATTTTTGTAAGGAAGACCTTCTTTACTACAGGACAGGTGAGATGTGAAAGGGCTAATGCTGAATGCAGGTATTATTCCAACAGAGACCTATAATGAAACCCCAAGTACTCACCTCAGTCATCTCTTGAGACTGCATTTACTCCCACAGCATATCTGAGAGCAGAATACAGAAAAGCATATTAAGGTGAAAAGGAGCCCTAATTTTTCTGTCGTGCTGGCATATATCAGAGCACCTTCATGCATGTCAATGGCTATGACACAGAGCAAGGGCAAGGAGAGCAGAAATGGGTCCCAGCAAGCCTGTGCCTACACATGCTCCCTAATATCTCATATTATCAAGTCCCTAGGGCTTCCATCCACTAGGCATGGCTTGCAATATCAGATATTTATATATGTTTTCTGGAATAGCCATTCTATGACAGGGTTAAGTCTTCTCCAGCTGGCTCCCTCTGGCTTAGCAGAAAGCAAAGCTTTGTCATATTCAGAACCCTGGTGAATAATGTTAAAAATAATGGGAATGGGAAACACTGGGCTGAATTAGCTCCCAGGTGGCAGAGATTACTCTGTTGGATCCTGCCATTGCTCGCCTCCCAAGAGCTTCTGCTCATGGAGGGAAGGTCTGAACTGTGGCTGGAGCTTGGTAACAGCCTGGAGGGGCTGCTGAGAATCTCACTCAACTCGTGCTCCCTGCCAGGAGCACTGGCAGTGTCTCTTTGCCTTACTGTGGTTATGCTGGCAGCCTGTCAGTCCTGCTGCAGCTACACAGCCTGCCCCACTGCTGCTGGAGACCACGGTCAGACCTGTACTCAGATCCCACTCTTCTCTAAAGCATCCCTCATGTTGACATGATTTGAAAGTCAATTCTAAAGAAAAGACTGTGTAATTAGTGTTTTTCTTAAGCCTGAGCGTTGTATCTTAATCAGTCTGATTTACTATCTGATTCAGCACATTAGCTGGAGACTGTGCAGCTTCCTGAGCTCCATGGTGTAATGAATATGCATACATTCAACAGTTGCAATTAGCAGGCAGCCACTGCTGGGGAAAACAAACAATCCAGGGTCTAATTCTACCCTCCCCGTAGTGACTTCAGTGGGAGACTGGTTTAAATACAAGCCCCAGAATTTGCCCTGTGAAGCAGTTAATAGGCCCTAATGTCTCAAAGACCTACCTAAGTGTCAAGGTTTGGGTCAGATCTAAATTTGCCTCTACCTGTTTGCCTGTTCCAATGTGGCCCAGGCAGGGAAACAGAAAATACAGAGCATGTACAGCACAGTACAGTACCTACATCAGTGTTTGTTTCAGCACTGGCTGTTTGGGTAAGCTGTCTCCTCTGGCTGAAAGAAATATCATTAATTATCAAACTTCAAGAAAGTAAAAGGGTTAAGCCATCCTTTTGGGATTCCCAGTGAATAGATTCAGCATTATGCAATTGTCATGAGAATTTATGAAGCAGAAGCTACTGGGATAGCTAGGAAAAACATGCACAGTTACAATTATATTTCTTTTCCTGTACTTCAGTTTAACCCTTTGGTGGACCATAACCTAAAGTATCTTCTTTTCCAGGGGATTTTCAGAAGGCTTTATACAAAACTGAAGCTGTGATTGGTTTGTTCAAACCCTGGGTTTAAGTTTATTCATAGCCAAACCAGTGATTTGAGAAGAAACGGAATCACATAGTTGTTTCATATAAAATGATTTATATTTAATATAAATGTCAAGCATTCAAAACCATATGTGAAGTACTTCTTAAATGCTCAGAAAATTAAAACGCTTATGAAGTGGTAGAACATTGCACTTTATGGCATTCAGAAGCAGAAAGCAAGGGCCTGAAGTGCAGAAATGTAAATCTGGGCTAAACCTTATCCAAAACTGAAGGACATGAAGGGATCATGCTGTTGTGTACATACAGGAACAGTGGCTGAGCTGCAGCCGTGTCATTGGTCTGCTTCTTCAATTCTGTCCCTTTCCTTCGGTTTCACCCTTGCCAGCCCCCAACCTCTGGAGCTGTGCATGGATTTGGGTTGGAGAGTCTTTTAGCAGCTGCCAACCTCTTAACCCACATAACTGTGAATGCCACTCCTGGCATCAAAATAATGTTCTTGTTTCATTTTGATTTCAGGCTAAAACAAATCACCAACATACTCCATGTGATTAGATCATGATAGTTCACCAAACAAAAGTGGTGACCGGTTATGGACTAGTGACTAGTGTGATCAAACCCTCTCTCCTACATACGCCTGCAGTAGGTTGCCTTGCTTCTGACTCCTTGCTACGCAGCTGTCTGCATCTGTGGGGTCTTTCTAAAGCCTGTACTGGGGCAACATGTCTGTAATGCATATAGCAAATGTGCATTTTGCATGTGCAGAGCCCATACATAGAAACAAAGCTGTGCTTGTCCTTCCCCGAACAGAAGCTGATAAATTTGAGCCAAATCAAAATCTCTTTGCAGAATGTGGGACCAGCTTCTTTTCCTTTCCTTTGGAGAGGTGCTAGTTGTTCCAGGAAAGTGGGGTGTGATCATCCCTCACAACATGGTAATGCATCCAAAGGTGACCAAAGAGAATGAGAGGAAGAAGACCAAATGTTCACTTCTCCTAGATGTCCTGCCCCATTTGTCTCCAAACTTTCTGACAAAAATTACATATTGTCATCAGATCTGGCCTGTGAAAATTCGGGGAGTTTGGTTTAGCTTTTGTGAGGCTGAATAGTGACAGGGAGACAAGATCAGACTTATAATGACAGGATATTTTCTACTTAACTATGGTGAGATTAGCTTCTGTGCATAATACGCGCTGACTCTGCAGAGGATTTTAGTTCATGCTGCTTGCTTTTTTTTTTTTAACTAAAAAGACAACAGCTAGATCTGTTTAAAAATAAAGCAAAATTGCTGTATTCATGTTCTACCCCAATTTTGTAACATTTTACTGATGGAGTGAATGGGAATCTTTTACATCCAGTTTTGAAATAAGAGCGGGCCAAGTGTTGTGGGCCTCATCCTGAGCCCTGCTATAGTCCCTTGGTGCTAGGGAAGAGAGGGAGCAGGACAGTAGAAGGAGGAGTTTCCTCTCCCTGGTTCAAGATGTTGGCTTACTTTTAGCTTAAAGTAAACAAAAGTATTCTGTGGAAAGGAATATATTGAATCAGTTCCTGAAAGGAAGGGGGAGAGAGGCTAAAGGGATAGGTAATGAATACGGTTTTAGGAAAAAATAAAAAGGATTTGGTAGATGGAGACTCATGGTCAATTTGTGCTCTCAAGTAATTACTGAGATGTCAACTGGAGTGGTGAGAGAGAGGGAAAGAATGGGAACTTAGCTTCATGATTGTGCATAAAAAGAGCATTAAGATCTGCCTTCTCCTATCCAACCCCTCCAAAATGAAAGTCTGAGTGTTTTGCAAAATCTTTCCAAATGACCCTATCCCAGTTTAAACACTCAGAAGTATAGTGTGACAGGCTCTTAACAATGGTAGGCACCATATGTAATAGCTGCTATTTTCTGTGTGTGTGCCGTGCATACATACAGTCAGCAATTAACGTGTATGGTAAATGAATGAAAAGCAGACCATGAACTTGCTCCTTTTTGTTTTCACTGCATTAGGCAAGTGGTTTTATGTATATCATGTGCACATACGAGAAGTAATTAACTGGAACATTTGAAAGCTGTGACATGGCAGGCACTGTTTGTGGATTGCCTGCCCAGTTCCCTGAGGCTTGCCTTACTAAATTTTTTTCTCCCTGCAAGAAGAAAGAAAAAAGAAAACCCAGCACTTAAGAAATATATTTGTTTCATGAATCAGCACAATTGCAAATGTAATGGGAGGAGAACCTTGAAATGGATCATTTTTGATTCTGACATTATGTTTTGAAGGTGAATTTTGATGTCAGGGATGAGTGTTTTAGCTGGGGACCAGACTGTGAAGAGGTCTGCATGGACCTTGGATGACATCGTTGTTGCAGGATGGGCTTTTCCTGGGGAGCAGAGCATGTGTACTCCCTGGGGACCATCTGGTTGAGGAGCCAACATCTGGGGATGACTATGAGATGCACGATCTTGGGGAAGTACAAGAGAATACCACCCCAATGGATGCCTCAGGTAGACATTGGTGGCCTGCTCTGTCTTCTGGTCCTTGCAAGTCCCCTTCTGGCATTGAGTATTAATCCTGCTCTGATTTAACTGAGGGTCCTGCTCCACCTTCCTACTAGCCCCATGCAGTGACTCATTTGTGTTAACAAGAAGTCCTCATACCGTCCTCTGCGGGGACATATTATCCTTATTTTACAGTGAGTGGTGGCAGAAGTACTGCTGTTCTTTCCTTTTACAGAACAAGTGACTCCCCTGGGAAAGTCAGTCACTACAATCCATTTCAACCTTAAGGAAAATAGGATCCCAAAGAAGGTGCATGACTCACCCAAGCTCACACGCTGAATCTGCAGCAGGCCTCAGCGTTCGCAAGCACCAAGCTCCCAGCCGTTTCTTCATGCCATCCGTTTGCGTTATCTGTAAATAGAGCACGATGCATCACATCCGAATAGTTGTTACATAAGCATACACGGCTGGCTGCTCTCCCTGCTTCTGCGCACTCCCAGTGCATACATATTGACTGATGAATGCACACCCTGTTGAGTTCTTGCTTTCTTAATGTGCTGTAATTTTTTCCCCCAATATCCTAACTGAGAATGATTGTTACTGTTGAATAGCCTTCCTCCATTTGCTGCAACCCATGTTTATTTACAAGAGCAGATTTTGCATCAGCTGTTGCACTGTTCTCATGGAAATATAAGCTTCAAGTTCATAAAACAATAAAAGATATAAATTAGCTATTAAAATTAACTGAATTGCATGAGTGAACTTTTAAAAAAACAGATACCATCAGGCCCTAATTATACAGTATGCACATCAGAACTTAAACATCACTTCCCTTCTGTCTGGATTAGGGAACAGGCACTATCCCTGACCTGATCTCACGCCAAAAAGGCAGGACTTTATGCCATGGGCTGTAGGCCCGAGCTGGTGCCAGGTTATAAATGCAGAAGGTGAGGGCTTGCCCACACCAACCATGTTTTATCGCTGTCCTGTACCAGCCTAGCTGGACCACATGAGCAGGCCCAGAAGGGAAAGAGAGGGGAGAAATACCATCTTCTTGGAAAAAGAGTGTTATAACCCAGTCTGTACTGATTTGAGAGGAATTCTGGCTGCCTCCAAGGTTTGTCTGCTTGCCCTTTTTGTAGGGTTCATGCAGCAAGCTGTGAGATCTCTTCCTTTTTTTGGAGGTGATGAGGAAATTTTCTGCAAGTGTCACAGTAACACTCAGGCTGGAGTCATGCCATTCAACCACTGCAGGTGTCTATTAATATCACATTTAGTACCAAGAGCTTAATAATGAATGCTGGGCATTACTTTCATATGGACTTCTGTAAAATATGGTTCTCCATGCTTATTTTATATGAAATGTGTCAAAGAGGCTAGACGCTGGTTCTGAGGTAGCCAAACTTTGCCTCCGCGGGTGGAAGGGGGTGTTTAACTGCACAGTAACTCAAGGGTTTGTAGTTAGCTAAGCACTTCAACATTTTGCCAGGAGATGATTTCACATGGTTAGAATGGCTAGCATTTCCCATTTTTTAGGTGAGGGCAGTCAACAAACCTGTGCGAGGAGAGTTAAAACTAACATCTTGCTCAAGTTATAGACCAGAACAAATCAGAGGGAGGAGGTCTGAATGTGATGACAGCCGAGGGAAAGTTTATGTGGAGAGGGAGCATATATCCCCTGATCAGGTGTTTCCTCCAGAAAAGATGTGCCCAGAAAGAGAGCTGTGCTTAGGAGCTGAGTCCTTGCTGTGAGGCTTTGTAAGTGTTTGGACAGCTTGTCGACGAAATGAAATGGAGGGGACTCTCTTGGAGCTGATTAAAACCTCAGACGGATGCATAAATTTAGTTTTGTGCTCTTTCTTATACTTGTTTCTGGGCTTTAAGAAGCACGTGGTCTGTATTTAAATCTGTGTAACTCTGATCTTCCTCTACTTTTACCTTAACCCTTGTTTTTTTTTTTTTTTAATTTTAAGGTGGTTTCAAGTAATGGACCCAGAACTAAGCGCTCCATGTCTAGATGTGTGGCAGCTCCTACAGAAACAATATATTTGACTGTTGCTACAGCTCTCCAGTTAAGCCAATATCATCTTCATAGGTGCCCATGGAGCTGGAGAGGTTTCTTGGCAAAGCTTTGCAGTTAAAAGTTTAGATACAATAATTTATGGTGTCTAGGCTGTAGGCGCTGATTAGCACTGGCTAGTGGCTCCTTGGCATGCTGTATGGAAATGGAAAGAGTGCATGAGCAATTCAGCATGCCCCAGAAAGATGAAAACAGTCAGGAAACAGTTCAGTCTGTCTGAGTCTTTCACAGAACACTTATCAGTTTTGACAACATTTTGGATGTGAGAAAATCTGTCATATTTATTATACATCTATTTTCTATGGTACTGCATTGTATTGTTGTGTTATATCAGTATTTTATACTGTAATGTTTTGATGTTATTGAAACAAATTATTATTTTCTTACTGGAGAATAGGGTTAGTGAAACAAAATGTTCTGAGGGCTCCAAAGCATTTTTTTTTTCCAACTTTTGCATTTCATGGGAAATCTGAGAATGCAGCTTTCCGGAAAAAAAAAATCACACTTCATATATTGGAATGCCTGACTAGGGCTACTGTAAGATTGTACTACATGAACCCTCAAAAGATTAACAAGCATTTAAATCAAAGCTGACTGAATAAATTGTAATGAATAATTTATTCAATTAAGTCCTCTTCTGCTTCTCTTTACCTACCAGTTTGTCTACTAATAGATTGTGACTAATTTAGTTGTCATTTGAAATAATTTACAGAAATTATTAGCAAAATATTTGATCAGGAAAAATGTCATCAAATTTAACAGGATATAATCATCATAGAGAGTTTAAAAGAGAATTTTACAGTACCACAGAATGTAAATGTTCGTGAATTGATTTTTACAAAAAGGAAAATATCAGTTCAACTCCACAGGTGCTTGAAATTATTTCTAAGTTTACTGTTTTCATTCCTATTTTTATATAGAGAGAAACTAATCTGGAAGAGATTCTCAAGCTATAGGTGGGTGTTCAAAAACAAGCCATTGAATGTATTTGAAATTCAAATTTCCTTGAATTTTATTTGCATTCAAAAGGTACATAGCATGTGTCTATTCCCTGATTGGATGGTCTCAGCTTTCCAGATGAATTTCTTGTGTGACTACTCAACTACATTTTAAATCCCATTCTCAATCAATACCTTAGAAATCAATGTTTGAAGGAAGACTTCTGCTGTAAAGGCATTCACAGGCGTATTTGCTGAAGTAAGAATGGATAAGGATTTTCTTTTAAAGTGTCACACCTGGAAAGTTTTCATATTTCAGTTTCACTTCTTATAATTCTTGAATTTAGTCAAAGGTGTTTGTTTTGGAAAGGGGCATGCTAGTATTTTTCAATGTACGAATTCAGCTGGACCAGTCTTAACCAATTTCCTGCATAGCTGTCCATTAAAGAAGGAAAATCTGTTTTGTTTTGTTTTGAAGTGTGGGATGTTTTTTAGGACAAACTGTACCTGTTCACTTCCTTTATTTCACTTCCTTTATTTCAAATCTATCTCAAGTCTGTTCCCCACAGGGGTAAAGAAATCACCTCTAGCAGTGGTGAGAGCTGATGTGGTCATCAGTCATCATGGTAGGGAGCACACTTGATCCTCCTTCTCCAGGTCACCCCAGGGCTATGTCCCACTGAGGTGCAGATGCTTTTTAATTAAAAAAAATTTAAGAAAAGTGCTAGTAACTAGGAAGAAAGAAGCAAATTTGCTGTCTCTGTCTCAGCAGTGGGCTGGTGTGTTACACCTTACTTGCTGGGGCGTGTGATGGAGGAGTAGGCGATGGGAGGGGGTGACAGCGAAGGCAGCAGCGGCAAAGAACATGCTTTCTGCTAGGTGGATCACCAGCATCTGGCATGCTCCTGAGTGGCAGACACACTGTGACACCGTGCTGCTGACTGAGGAGCTGAAAGGATTGCGGTGAGAGGGTATGAGATAAAAGGCAGTTTACTGTGCTTCATATATTATGGTTGTGATTGACAGGTACAGCAATATGCATTCGTAAGAGCCTGTTGTTTGTCTCTTGTGAGCATCACAAAGTCTCTCCTTGAAGCCATGTGATATTGATGCAACAAGGCCTGTAACTCCTGCATTGGAAAACTCATCATGTGCATGAATAATGTGTTGAATGTATGCGGATTTCAAAGTGTTAATAGCAAAGCATAAATTTTATCCCAGAAGCCTGGCTGGGAATTGAGGATTCTAGGCTTCTCAGAGTCTTATCTGAGATGTTTTGAAAATGGTGTCCCATGCCTTGTAATTTCATGATGTTTTCATTAGTAGATGAAAATGCTGTGCCTAAATATGAAGCACTCTAAGGATTTATCTTGCTTCCTCAGCTCAGTTGCATGAAATGAGGTTGCATTTTAACTGTGTACACAGAATTTTGATTCAGTGGCAAACTTAGGATTACTTTAAAATCTAATTTTAATTGGGGCTTTGCTAGCAGCTAGAATATCTTTTTCTTCCTCCTCTCCCCATTAACACTGATGTGGGCTGGAACTCCTTTGTATATTACCATAGCCTATTCTGCACAGTTGAAAACATTAGCATGAATCATTGGTGAACAGAGATAAGCTGCAATGTCCCTCATGAACACCCTCCCTCTACAATGCTTTTGCATAACGCTTTATCCTCCCTAGATGCAATTTGACTCAACCTTGGGAAACATACACAGTTTCCTAGCATAGACAGCTCCATCAGCTTTGCAATCAAGTTTCCCTACAAGAGTCAAATGATTCTCTGGAGAAGGCTGTCCCCCTTGGGAAAGAAAGGAGATGCCACCTGAGGAAGGTCAGAGCCAGGGCAAGGGCCCAAGCCAGAGTGATGCCGGGAACAGGCCTTCACAGAGCATCTTGGGGGCTGAGGGCAAAGCATGAGGTGTTCACTGCTGCACAACATTTCAGCCTCAGGAATGCTGATATTTCCAAATATAAGTGACGCTTTGGCGATACCACTCCTGAGAAGCAACTTTTGCATCCAGCCTCCAGGGCTGAAGTCCTGGGGATACTTGTGTTTTTAATAATGACTTAGGGGCAAAATAATTGCCTTGGGAAAGGGTTCCCTCCCCCCAATGTATTTGATAGAGAATAAATATAACTTTCAATTCTAACTTTCTTGAGCAAAGACCAGCCTGGACATACTGATGCTTGTACAGGTACTGCAATTGATCATGAAAGGATCAGGGCTTCCTCCTTTCCCTGTTTAATTTGTTTGGACATGATTCCATGCACTTTTGGCATGAATTCAATGAGAAATAACAGGGTGCTTTAGTAAAAAAAAAGATTTCAGGATGGTCCTGTCAATGCTGTCAAGCCAGCTTAAACAATTTTGACTTAAGAAATGTCTAACAACCTTTTCACATACCAGTAAGATGGTTCAGGAAGAGTCAGTGGTTTCTGAGTGATTAATGAAAACTCACCTCTCAGTTGGAGCTTAATTAATTCCTCTATTAAAGGAATCACTTTTTTTGCTGTTAGCTGAAAGTGGGCTGACCTTCAAATAACATAACATGTGGTAAAACAGCAGAAATATTTTAGGGCCAGTTGCTGTCGTACCATCTCTATATGCTTTGCAGGTATTTACAAGTTTCTTCCGGCCCTGATAAAGACCTTGCTCTGAGCAAACTGGTCCTTAACAGCCTTGGGTTACTCAGCAGTTGCCTTGCACTGTCTGAATGCCACCAATAAGAGTGTACATTGACTCTACTGTGGTCATTTTAAATTATATCTTCTGTAAAAAAGTTTATGATTATTCCCAATAATCTTTTCTGGTTTGGGATTTAAAGGCATTTATCCAAAGTTGTTTAGTTCCCTAAAATCCCCTGCTTTATTAATACCATAGGATAAATAAAGAAAATCAGAACATCTTCTAATACTTTGAAAACATTTAATAAGGTATGGAAGAGGATTTCTTTTGTTCCTATGATTATGGCTATTGAAGCAAATTGTGGTGGTGAGAATTATTTGTTTTTTGATCATTTTTGTTGTTTGAGAGCAATAGGAATAGCTTGGAATACTATGCATACAATTAGGACCTATTATCAGGAACAGAAGGCATTGAATGCCACGTGAAAAGCAAACACCCATAGGGGCAAGGAACAGTGATTTTTGTGGGTAAAGCATTTAATTAGGACATTAAAAAATCTCTTTTGTGTATGTTCCTCAGCTATAGCTTTCCTACAGGGCCTCAAGTCAGTCCTTTAGGAGCAAATATTTAACGACATTTAGACATAGACTAAAGGGAAAGGGACTTAAATGACTATGTGGGCCTCAGTCTTTTTGGATCTGTTTTCTATCAGATGATGATACTCCTTCAATGTTCTGTCTATTTTGATAGCAAGCTTTGGTTAAAAAGCACTTTCTCTTAGTGTCTTTCACTTAATCGGCTAGCAAAAGGGAGCCAGGGACCAAATATATGGAGACCAAGTAAGAGTTATACTATACTGTACATTTATGTGTATATAAGCATATGCACATGCACCCACATACGCTGCCTCTCTCCCTAGTAACCTTCTCTGTCCCTTCCCAACTTTGTCAATGTCAAGGTAAAAATGCTTTCTCTATCTTTCCTGTCTTCTTAAACAGCTTTCCTGACTTTCTGTTCTTCATTTTTCATCTCATTTGAATCTAAGCTGAGAAAGATGAACCTTTCATCTGCCAAAGAACATCACACTTTTGAATAAGAACCCATCTTAAAAAAGGTTTAAAGGCCCCACAGAAAGAAAAGTTTTAAAACTATTTAAATCTATTTCCTCGCAATTTTGACTTCTTGTTTTCCATTATATAACACTGTACAATGTAGGAAATACACAAAGGGTACGTTGTCATGCTGTGAATATGCATATGATTGTGTAGCATACTATATTATATAATATGAAATTTGTAAAAAATTAAACAAAAAATTATATCAAAACAGGATGACAAAATGGAATGACTGCAGTATCATTCTGAAAATATGGAAAGGGCATGTTTCCATATTTTGAGCATGACTTTTCCACAACTTGCTTTAAAAATGAAATTCTAGAAAATTGAAGAAACGTCACGAAACCCCTTGGTTTTGATAGAACAGAGTTTGATTTGATAAAGCTTTTTCAACAAAATCTATATAAATTCTTAATTAAAACACACTGTCTTTACTGACATGATAGGAACTTAAAAAAATAAAGCCATGGACCCAAAATGTTACTCTAGATAGAGCAATTCCCTATTTCATTACTGAAATGTACGGTACTAATGAATACTTCACTTTCTCTTTGTTAAGTAAATATACAATAGCAGGCACTACAGGCTGGGCTTAAAGAATCATCATTTGTAAGACCATAAAACATTTGATACAGTTTTATAAGAACTCTTTTTATGAAATCAACATGTGTTGTAGTCGTGTTTGTGAACATTTACAGAACAGATTGATCCAACTTCTGGAACCAAATAATGTTTGTTTTAAAATTTGGAGGACAGGTTGTCAAATTCTTCTGGGACTTTGCATCATGAAAAAAAAAAATCCAGCAGCCCCTACTACTTCATTCCTTTAAAAAAAAAATGAACTGAGTATTTTAATTCACAGAGGAAGGAGAAAGAATGTTTGATCTGCCTAAAATCTAATCAAGTAGCCCGTGTTCTGTAGGAAAATGAGAACAAAAGAAAATCCAGCCAAAGTCTATTAACCTCAAAAATAGTAACTCTTACTTTTCTTTGGGTGCTGGTTGTGTTTATGCTCAGAGGAGTCACATAGAAGCAGAAAGTGGATTTCAATCAACAGCTTGTACAGCATGCCTAGTTTTCATGCATTTGTGTTTGACTTGGGTTTTTTTGTTGTTGTTGTTGTTGTTGTTGTTGTTTTTTAACTCTGCAGGTACAATTGGTTTCTCAGTGACATATATTTTATTAACTTTTTCATGCTGGGATTGCATTGAAGTAATGCAACTTTTGCCCTCCCCACTCTGAGTCACATCAGCTGACAGGCTTTTGGATTGCAATTTACAGAAATGGTCTCCTGCAGACTCCCTGGGGAGGACGGGGTGCTCTTGCAGGGTGGAAAAACTCACTACCGGTGCCACTGATAGAGGTGGTCCCTCCTGATTCAGGAGCAATTTCAGCCTGCTGGGCCCTTCAAAGCCATTTCCATTTTTATAAATCCTTCACAGCTCTCATCTTGATTGTACATTTCAGCAGCTCTGCACTGCTGTGAGATCCAGGGATTTCTTTTTCCCTAGCAGCCATTTGACTTCATTGCTCCACTGTAAAACATCTAACTCTTCTCCTGGGAGTCAGTGAAAACAACATAGGGCAGCCAGAAACAGCAGCAGGGAAAATTGAGAGAGGATGTAAAAGACAGCTTGAACACAATAGGTAAGGAGCCAGAGTTTCTGGCCAGGCTGGTCAGTGGGCCAACTCCAAGACAAGCGAGAAACACAGTGGTCTGTTAGCCTACAGCGAGAAGTGGCTAAGCAGTAGTAACATCATTTTCCTTAACTGGGTATCTGATCAAAAGCCTGCTTAAGTCAGTGGAAAGAGACTTCCACGCAGATCAGTAAACTTTGGATCTATCCTCCAAATGCGTTCTGCCTTTGGTAATTAAGACAGCCTCTTAGCATCGCAGATCCCCCACTTTTATGGAAGACGTGGGTTTGCGTATGACTAACAGGTGGTGTGGTTGCAAGGACATAGCAGTCCTGAATTTGGCCTGTAAAATATTTATTACTAGTAAAGATGTGAGAGGCAGAAAAAAAGGCTGGTTCTCAACCTCCTGGTGAGTTTCCAGAGCAGCATGAGGCAGCAAATCCCCAGCTTAGTGGCTGCAAAACAGGTATTGTCCATTTGGAGCTGCTGTGCAACAGAAGCCCGGAGATTTGTTATGGCCGCTTTGGAAGTCCAAACAATGAAATAAACTGCTTTTCTTTCATCATTGCTCCACCAATGAGTTCCTGCAACGGCCTTTGTTAAGGAAGTGGGAATTTAGCATCCAAGGCCTCTTCCAAGATCTCATGAAATATTGCGAACATTAAGATTATTCACTGCTGTTTCTTTGGTCAGAGCATCACAGGCACGATTTATTTTTTCAACATGGATATCGTGAGATAAGAAGTGCATATCCAACTCCAGGCTTCAGCAGTGGGGCATGGAGAGACCCAAATCACCTGTCAAAACCCAATTCTGAATCTCAGCTCACAGACTGTTGCAATATTGTCTGAGATTGTGCTCACTTTGGGCTGGAGCTGTGCTTGTGCTTCTTGCTGCCCAACAACCAGCAAGTTTTGGATGCCTCTGTGATACTGTGCTATAACAGCAGTCCCAATTAATAACAAAAAAGAAAGTGTCAAGAGTGCATATTTTGGTACTCAGTCCAGACCAGCTTATTTCTCCAATGGTTTTATGCAGATATCAGTAAAGAGCTGATAGAAACCCACAGCCCTTTTCTACAATGAGAGAAATTACAGAGCACCAATTTGGGGAATATAGTAAAAGAGCAGAAAAAAACCTGTGCTAGCAACACAACACTGTCCAACTTTACCCTGGCCATAGAGCAGTCAAGAAGCAAATCTGGTTTTTGTCTTCTGCTCATACATGTTTTGCTCATGATCCACAGCTAATTCAACACCGCAGACAGATCCATAGCTGGGCACTACAGAGTGGGGGAACCTCAGGAGACACCAGGACTGCTTCACCTCATTGTCCCAGGAGATGCTTCCAGGGAGAATTTGTTAGAGGGACTGAGCTGTGATTGCCAAGCTTGTCAGCCTGCGGGGATTGCTCTGTGAGCAAAAAAGTAAGTGCTTTTCCTTTGGAAGTAAAACTGCAGCATGTCTATAGGAAAAGAGCCATTGCCAATCTGTCAGCGGTAGCATTATTGTGTTTGTTGTTTCACCTCCAGGAGCGGCACTTAAAGCAATGATGTCCTGCTTTCAGCTCCAGGTGGGTACTTTTATCTGTAGCTTGCATGATTTTTTTCTCTTCTCCCTCACTTGACTAGCCCTCCCTCCTGGTAAAAGCCCTCATGCTTTGTGTCTCCTGGAAGGAGCAGTCTGTTTTAATTACTCTGACAGCAGAACACCATCACCAATAACAAATAAACATTGTGTCCCCGGTCGCAGAAAAAGACAGGGTAGGGAAGTGTGCTTCCCGTTCACAGGCAATAATCCAACTTCTTGTATTATTTTGAATATTTAATACTTTACCCATGTCCTTTCAATTTACTGTACCATTTATAATTAAAAAGCGGTGATTCTACCCATCCCATATGCCTAGATTTGCAGAGGGAGTGGGGAGGAAATGGGACTTCCCAAGTTCCAAAACGGATAAGAACACCAAATACTCACCTTCGCATTTCTTCAAACATGAGCACTAATAACGAACCCTAACAGACATTCATAGAGACAGAACACCTTCAGGCCAAGAAGGTCTCAGCTGTTTTCCATATCTTATTTAACCAAGACTCGCCATGGCCTCTGAAGCAGAGAGGTCCCCCAATTCCTCTGTTCACAGGTGGGGAAAATAAGAGGTGAGTGACTTGCCCAGAGCAGTAGGCAGCTGGAGACAGAGTCAGAAATAGAAAGCTGTTTGCTGGACCTCCAGGCCCACAAGTTTCTGCTTCCAGATCTTTCTTCTGTCATCTCAAATTAAATGGTTGGGTGCTACAGGTCAGTGTGAGCTGAGTTATAAAATGACACAAGCGAATGTCCTTGTTGGATTAGAACTGTAGTTTTGCAGTTTTAATGATTTATACTCAGAATCATATTTACCAAATGTCCTGTGTTAGGAATGCCCTGGAATCTCCGGCCATTTTTCTCTGTGTATCAGCCTGTAATTTGTGAAAACACTACTTTTGCTTCTATTTTTGAGTTGTGTTTCCTATCATTTCCTTGCGGGTTATCAGGGCTGGGTAGTTCTGCAAGAGTTCAGTCAGGGTGAGAGAAACCAGCAGTATGCAGGGAAAATGACAGTAATGGCAAACTTCAAAAGGTTCAGAGGTTCAGATAGAGGCGTAAGCTTATCTGAACATCTTTGGTGTGGAAATTGAGATGGAGTCTCATGAAAAAAACCAACTCACTTGTAAGACATCTGGTAGATCAGAGTTTCAGCTGGATTTGAAGTAACTTGAGAATGACCTTTCCTACATTATTTCCATATTTCCATTTCCAGTCCAATATGAATGAGAATTCACAGAAGTGCCTGGTGATTTGAATAGGTAGGAGTAGATTCCCCATTCTCCCTTCTTTCAGCTAATGTGAGTAGAGGGAACCTTTATCTTTTCTTAAAGGCATATTGAAGGGCCTGGCCTATAAACAACAATCCCAACAAACCACGTGTCCTTCTTAAGCCTTACAAGAATGTTTTGGGGTTTTTTGGAGTTTGACAGATGAAGCACACAGAGGGTGAATAACTATTTTATGTGAGCAGACTTAGTTATAAAGGGGCAGCCACACCAACTGGCAGCCTTGTAACACAGAGGTGATATAAGGCTAAAAGCAATATGAAACTGTGCAGGATAAATTCCCCCTCACTTACATCCCATGCCACTTCCAAGAAATTGATGGCTTTTGTGGATTGTAAAAGAGTACAGATTTTGGCCTATTGTTTTTATGCAGGGCCACAAATTCCAGAAGCTGTGATTGTTACCCTTGATATGAAAGTCGCATGCTATGATTCAGTGGTTTTAGCTCTCCTCAAAAAGCTCATTAATCACTGAACATGCATGTGTATAATTATTCTGCTGGAAATCTCACTCCATTTTTTTAATGTGAGAGTCAATAGTTAGGGGGCTGTCAAGTCTATTCATTATAAAATCCTGTTGTCAAGAGTGTATAACTGGGCCGTAAACATTTGTTCTAATCTAAAAAATTGCATAGGAAGAGTCTGCCAAAGGAGGTAAATTAAAAAAAAAAAAAAAAAGAAGAAGAAGAAGAGAAAAAATCCATATGGCTGTTTTTTGCTACATGTCCTTTACTGAAGGTAGTATGAGGCATCCAGCTCTGCAGGCACAGGGTGAGCACAAGGCTATGAAACTTCTCTCCTTTCTAACAACAAAGGGGAAGGAAAGGCTGAGATTGTTCCCTCCTCCTTCTGATATTGCAGGTTGTTTTCTATCCCAGACAGGCAGGGGTAGAGCTCCTGGTTTGAATGCCAGGCTCTGAGCAGAGATGTCTGTGCCCAGACATCTCTCATATGGGCCTTTCAAGGAGGTCTCCTCGAACCAAATCCATTTTTTATTTTATACAAAAGGTGTAATTTTGATATACGGGTGGTCAAAACAAACAATTTCATGGTCCCCTCAGGCCTGAAAGTTTGTAACAGGATGGTCCAAACCTATTTCTGCCCTTGTTGCCTGACAGAGAGACTGCCATGATGGGAAACACCAGGAACTTTTGTCAAAGCTTGCCTTAAAGCCGCAGTGGCTGCTGTGGGGGTTTTGCTGGTGAGGTCTGTCTGTCCTTGGCACTCAGGTGCCCCTGCTCTTACCCCCACACACTGCAAGGAGAAACCCAGTGGCAATTTCTGAGGTCCTCAGGACTGTCTCCCCAGCCTTGGGACTTTAGTTTCATAGAAACACACAGCATTAGTTTTAACTATGTGGAGAAACAGTAGTTTTGAAATAGAAGGCAGGATGCTAAAACATTTGAGTCCCATCCAACAGAGGGGAATATGGAGGAGCTAATTCTGTAAGTCCTGCACACTGCCACCTCCGCATTCAAGTATGGCAGAGTGGTGGAGCTGAAAATAACTTTCCCAATTTAAATGGAGAAGTCTCTGATGTTTTGCCTTCTTTTCCCAAAGCAGGCATGAAAGTGCCAAGTAGAGGGGAGTGAAATAATGTTGTTATTCCCCATTCTAAATGTAAAGGAACTCTGGCAGGAAATAATTGTAGTCTTTTGTGATTTGGCCGTAGGGATAACGTTTAGCTCAATCCCAATATCAGAGCAAAGCCAAAAAGAATCCATGAACAACTTGCTTTTTTTAAATTGTTCCTCACAGCTGCATTAGTAAAATATTGCTTAAGATATATAAAAGGATTTGAAATTATAATGGTTCATCAAATGCAATTACAAATTTTTCATCCTTCATTTCAGCACTGCTGGTTTGTCAGCACATCAGAGGCTGCTGGGCTGAGCAGATATCCCAGGTATTTATTTCAGCTCAGAGCCATCTCGTGGAGCTTACGTGTTTGTCTTGGGAAGTTTGAGGGAAGGAAGTAGCCAGCTCAGAAAGACACGAGGAAATAGGACTGCCTAGGGATTTTCGGACTGGGACTCTGAAGGTGTTCCTGAGTGTTATATTGCTATAACAAAAGGGTAGATTTTCAAGTGGGATCTTAAGACTATTGCTGTTAGGTGTCTAATTCACCTTCGTGAGTTTGAAGCTCTCCCCATGCAGCAGTTGAAGCCTGTTGCTGGCACCTGAGACTGTGTCTTCAGGAAAGCTGTGCCTGTAATGGGAAATAATGGCAGAATCAGTAATACCTTACAAACCGGTAGAAATATTAAAATATATACGTATTTGAAGCATGCCACTGATGAATGGCCAAAGCTGAAAGACTGACTTTATTGCCCAGACTTTCAGTGAGGTTTTTTCTTTTAATCCTTCAGGCAATATTTCCCCCATCTCTTGCTGCTAAAATCAGATTTCGTTTCTTTGGATTTTAATTTTTGGGGGAATAAACTGCTGTAAATCTCTGGAGGTTTTCTCAGAAATGTGAAGGCTGCTGTGCCAGGTATTTTGGTTTTGAAGAAATACTGCAGCTGAGATGATGGCAAATAACATGTTGCTTGATTTTATGTTAATAAAATAACTATTGCCTGATTTCCCCCCCCACCCCCCAAGCAATAGGTCAGAACTGACTGGTCACAAGCTAGTGTTTCATCTAGGCTGAGAATAAGCCAAAAAGTGTCAAATGGAAATAGCTAACCTGCTGGGACAATGTTGCCTTAGAAGTGTTGGGAGATTTGAATAAATTCCATGAGATGGCGGTTTTGGTCTTCTTCCCATTTTCATCCCTTTGTTTTGAATGCAGATAGATTATATGAGCATTGCCTTTGCTCACAAAAGCTGTCTGAATTGAAAATGAAGCATTTCAAAATTAAAAAAGGCAAAGTGAAAAAGATTGTGATGGTAAGGAATACACTTAGAGAATGTTGTTTAAAAGTGGTATCATTAAAAGTTATGTCACTGAAACAAGGAAGAGCGTGCACAAAATTCCCTGCATCAGCACTAAATATGATTTTCAAAACCTCACAGTATCTTCCATAAAAGCTAGCATCTTGTCAAACTTAAATTTTTTTTGTTGTTGCTTTCCTTGAGGCTGAAACTATAAAGAAAGCTCAAATAAAGTTGCATCTCTTTTTGCTATTAAAAACATATCTTTTTCTTTTCACCTTCTTGTTCTAGAAACCTGGCTGTAGAGCATTTGATCAAATTTTCAGAAAACAAAATAAGATTCTCCCTCAGGTATGAAGCAGTCTTAGGAAGTCTGGGCCCAAGATATAGATATTTATGAGAAAATGAGAACAGGATCTTGGAAAGATAGTTCTGTGACAGCCATAAGTGTTCATTGCTACTGTAGCTTTAATTATTATGTGGGAGGAGACAATTAGGTATTTAGGAAAGCTGGTGGATTGACAGTACTTTTGAAAGAGTGAAATGGGGCCGGCAGCTATGATGGGGATGGGGGACCCTGCAAGAGCACAGCTGCTCTTCTGCCCTGCGTGGTGATATGACAAGTGAATGGAGGTGCTGTTGTGGTTTTTGTAGTGTCCCTGGTAAATCATTTAAATGGCAGGTCTCAGTCCTGAATTCAGAGCTGATGTTTAGCCATCAAAACGATATGTAATACTTGTCCCAAACTGTTTAGTTCTTGGCTCCTGCAGCCAGCCAGCCAGCCAGCCAGTTTGTTGGTCTCTGCATGCATGTGAGCCCGCGCCTCTTTTGGATGGTTACCCACTAATAAACTGAGCTGAACTCATAGCGTAAAGGTTATTAGTGGATGTTAAGATTTCAGTCAACTCTGACCTGTGTCTGATTTAAATCTGTGGTCTCAAAATGAGAGCCGAGCAGTGCATCTGCTTCTTCATGCCAAGCAGTGATATCGGCATTTAATTTATTTCAGATTTTTCCAAATATATATGTTCCCTTATTTCTATGTTATTCTGTCATTTTTTTCTCACCTTTATCGACTTATAATTTTCTTCAATAAACTGGCAAAAATACTTTCTCACTCATTTTCAAGGCTGGAGTAAGTATTCTTCAAACAGATGTTAAGCATTAAAAATAGCAAAGAGTAATGATGAATAATTGGGATGATCTGAGGGAGAGATGACAAGAAATGAAGGAAATAATTTAAGAGAAAAAATTCTATTGCTATCAGTAAGACAGAATAAAGTAAGAAAATAATTGCAGAAGTTATGCATAATATTCTTGAGGGCAATTTTTTATTTTATTTTTAAATCAGTGGTCAAACATGGACACCTCTACCACACCCGTTAGTCTTCATACTACACAGCAGTTATTTCTCTTCTGCCAGCTCATGGCTCAGCCATTAAAAGCAGAGGACCTTTCTTTTGGAACCAGTGTTGTAGTGTAACCGTGAGGCCAGGGACAGAAAGGTCAAAGTTCTCTCCTAGATTGCCCTAACAGGGTGTGTGCTCCTGATGATGCAGTCTGGGTTGTGAGGTTGCCTTGTTTAGCTTGAGATGGTACCCACCACTGGGCAAGGCAGTTCAGGCTCACTTAGAACCCAGGCTCAGCTAAACCCTGTGAACAGGAGGCAGGAGGTGCATACAGACATGGCGGGGAGATCACTGGTCTCCCTGGCTTCTCATTTCTTGCAGAAGGCATTTTGTGGAAGGGGCTCAGGCTCACCCTGGACCAAAGGGCAGCGGTGGGTCTGGGGTGAATGCACTCCTGGTGGTGCTGGGATGACAAAGGTCCCTCACACGCTGCACACTGACTGATGGTTTGCAAAGAGCATGAGGCCAGGGCTGTCCTCTGGGGAAGCCCACCCTGAGTCCTGATGCAAGGACACATCCAAAGAACTGTTAGCAGTGGCATTGTGTAGGATTGGGGAGATTATGTGCCAATCTATTGTCCTTTGGGCAATCTCAAAATAATTTAGCTTACGTAGACCTTAGATAAAATATTGGAGCCATCCAGATTTAGAAGCACAAATGCGTGGCTCAAATCTTTGTTAGTCCCCTTTTCTCTGAGATGCAAAGTCTGAGCTTTGCTTTTTCAAGCAGCACAGCACTGAGTCTCACTCCTTGCCCTTTTTCGTTTTCAAAGGAGGTATTTGGGCTGTAGTAAACTCATAAGTTTTGTCAGAGAGTTGCCTCTGTGCCAGTAATGGAGCTACAGGCATCAGAAAAGTGATTGTGTTCCACCAGCCCCCAGCCTCCATTCTGCAATTTTCTCTGTGTAGGACACGCGATGAATGGCAGCATTGAAGTCTTATCATAACACAGCCAAGCTGTATAATGCAACTTTAATGTCAGAACTGCTCCTCAAATGCCATACCTTGGCACCTTAATCACATTAGCCTTTTGTTCTTTGAACCCTCTCCAGTTTTTCTAATTAAGTTGTTTGGCACAGAAAGTGGGTTCTCAGAGTGGGCCCCCCCCAACACAGAGCAGGCAACAAAGTCTGCTACCCCTCTTTGCTGTGATCTGTTGGCTTTGCAGGGGCTTTTTATCTGTCATTTGCAAGTAATATACAATTTGCTGTTCAGTTTTGCTCTTCCTAAGTATCTAATGCTGATTACTCCAGGTTTCTCCTTCTCCTTGGATGACTCTGATTTGGGTTATTTCCCCCTAGATGTATTAGTAGAATACAGGTTTTGTTTTGCAGTGAATTTCCTTTTTATTTCTTGCGTGTAATTCTCTAAATCCATTTGTGTTGCTGTGTTTCTGTTCTTTCCCTTCTATACCTGAGTGTGCACTTTACAACCTCTTTTATGTCACTAATGAAGGTACTACTTAGGCCAAAATTGAGAGGAACCTTGTGAACATTTTGCTCCTCCTTCTTCATTCTTCTCTCCTGCAATTTTTCATAGGGCTCTTTCTTTATAAGTCTCCATTCTGCTATCGCTCTTCATGTAGGTCTTGTCTAAACAAATCATTTATGCTTACTGCCTAACCTTAAGTATGCAAACAAATCTGTCCTTTTATCTAGTGGTTGCTCAAAACTTATTTAGAAGGATTTAAGCATGTGTTTAAGTGCTCTGCTGAAGGGAGGCCTCTGTTTCTATTTCATTCTTTTTATCCCTTACCTTTTGAATGTAGTTTTATATGTATAAAACACCAATAACTCTTTCTAGAATGGATTCTTCCTTTATCCTATGTCGCTTGTTGCTCATGTTTCCAATGCCCTCTTGAAGTTTTCTAATAGGTCTTTCTGTACTGTTTGGTCCATTATTTTACTGGAGATTGAAGATAAAAGTGCTGAGCAGTAATTGCCAAGATCATTCTTCCTTCTGTGTAAATCAATAATGTATTTGCTTTATTCCCAGCCTTTGGGACTTTCATAGTTCTCCATGACTTTCAAAAATAATTACCAATGGTTCAGTAAATTAATTGGCCAATTCCCTCATCACCTTAGGATGAGTGCAACCAGACCAGCTGATTGATCTGTAAAGTAGATATTTGAAATTCCCAACCATTCTTTTAACCTGCAGTACATTAATGGCTATTTTTATAGGATTTTCATTAATTCCCAATTGCCACATCTTTTTTTTTTTTTTCTTTCTTTTTTCAAGAGGGGATTCAGCCTTTGAAGGAATACTGGTGGTTTCATCTTCCTCTCACTTGCTAATGAAACTATTTTCTGGCTGGCTTTTCTTTCTCCTACAATATCTTTGTGAAAGCCATTCTTATTCCCCAGTACTGCTTGGGTTCACATAAACTCAGCTAGGTTTCTGCTGTCCTTGTCATTTCTCCTCTGTTTTCTCCAATTTCTCTTCTATTTCCTGATGCTTATTTCTGGGTTTTGTTACCTCTAAATGAGGCAGCTTGCACCACTGTCACTGACCTATTGCTGCAAATAATTAGAAATGTAGCTGTGCCCAAAAAGATCCAATCCATCACCCAAATTTGTCCCACATCTCCTGTGTTGACCCTGTGTCCTCTCACACTAGGATTTTTTTTTCACTTTTATTTATTTTTCAGCAATGAAGAGGGGATAGTCTTGGGGTAGATATTTATGACTGACTCTCCAAGACACTGTCAAGAGAAGTAATAGGCATGTGCCAAGATGAAGAAAACCTTGTGTTGTTGGTTGCTGCAAGGTCAAGGCAGATAACATCTGTGGAAGTGGTTGGCCATTTTCTCCATAATTTGTAGCAGTGAGCACGGTCTGCTGTATGATGTCAGAGCCCAGAGCTCTTTGGTCGTTGTCTCTTTCTCAAGCACTGGTAGAAGTACTGACTTACATGACCTAACGGTACTTTTCCATCTTTAACTTCTTTGAAATAGTTTTCCTTTTACAGCAATTCCTCTCTCGCTCCTTCATTTCTTGGTTGTTTCTTTTTCCCAGAGGCTCAATTTTATACTTCTTAGCTCTCAAAATGCCCTCACTGTAATAAATGATGGCAGTTTACAAGCTGTGCTTTGAGTGTTATTCTTGTCAGGCTTGACTTGGCTATCTATTTAAATAGATAATTGTCACAGACTCCTTCCAGATTCAGAGGTTGTGGGCCAGAGAAATTTCCCAGATACTTTTGGTCACTCTTTCCCTCCTGCTCCTTGTGATACTGTCTCTCAAAGTGGCTGGTGCAGCTTGTGTAGTGGATCATCACGTTGCCCTCAGAGTACCCTAAGTAGGATGTTGGGCAGTGTTCATGCCTTGCTTCTCATCCTAAAACTATGAGTTTAAGGAGAGAAAATTGTTTATTCCCTTCTTTGGTGTTGTTTCATGTTCATATGCCTCTATTTTGTTCAGTTTCTTCATGGTGGAGGTTGCTGTCTTTGCTCCTGTGAGCAGATAAGTGGACATCACAAGTTGCTGTGTCTTTGCGAGAGAGGAGTAAAGGAAAGGGGGAGCATGGGGTAAGGCTGTTATTTCCTTTCTTCTTCTAAGATCCGTTGATTAATTTTTTAGCACACATCTTTATTACCACTTTCCTGGTTGCAGACCGATTATCTTTGATAAGGTCTTCTGAAAACATATGGGTAAGTCTTTAGAATCATATTACAGGGAATATTGAATGTACTATTTTGTTACTAAATTCGTAATTCTTCCTCTTCTGAGAGTATCTTATAAAGACCAAACATGATACCACAGATGGTATAGTTGGAATAAGGTGCTCAACTAAAAAAAAAAAAAAAATGCAACAACAACAGAAAAAAGCAGACCCCAAGATTTCTCTTTTGTACACTGTCCTGATCTTTCTGGCTATTTCCTTTCATTGTAGTGCTCCAGAAGATTAGTGTCTCATACTTCTGTTTTATGCATGCTGTGCCTCTTCCTCTGACAAAAAGTCCATTTCCCCAGTTAACGCTTTCCCTACCCACAGACATTTCCTCTCATATTACTCAAATTTCATCACTACCCAAAAGAGGAAGCTGAGTGTTTCATGACCCTGATAAAGGGGTCCCTAGCCATACTTCCAAGCTTCTGCTCTTCCGCTATTTTGTGAACAGGGCTCCATTAGCATCAGGTGGGCATCTGTATTGTCCTGAAAAGAGAGAATGAACTAGGGCACCTTCCTCTTTCTGGAATTACTAGAAATATTTTTATGCATGGAAGAAATTCCCACTACACTCTTAAAAAATAAAATAAAATAAAAAATCCAGCATGTTAACACAGTACGAGGTTTGCTGTAGTTAGTGGCAGCATCTTTTGCTTCCAGTCAATTTGCCCATTCTGACTTTGTTTTTTATTCCCTGCTGTCTTTTATGCTCAAGAAGAGGCTCCCAGTTAAAATTAGCCAAGTTGCCTAGTACTTAGCTATCATCTATGCTTGAAAAATATGCAGTCATTAAATACTTCCACCTGAAATGAATGAGGTGTTATGGAGGATGACCAAAGGAACTTAAGGTCCCAAAGAGATGAGGTGGCTCAGAGAGCAAACCAAATCTGTCTTTGGGTAAATATCCAAGAAGATGTGCACCAGTGTCATGGAGCCTGCGTTTTACCTCCGCATGCAGTGGTGTGGAAGACAGCCCTGGCATTTGTTTCTGCCTCTGTTGTCCTTGTTGCTGAAGGGATGACGAAAAGCTGCAAAGAAGTTTAAAAAAAAAAAAAAAAAAAAGAGGGAGGGAAGGAAGGAATAAAAAAAATGATGTTTCCAGTTTCCATATGTAAAACACTTACAATCCTCTAAGAGTTTAGTTATCAAAGAGAAGGCTAAGATGTGATTTGAACATGGTCTGTTAATATGTACTTAAGGAGAAGACTGCTGATAGCAGAGGGCTCTTAAATTTAGAAGATGAAATCATAAATGAAACCCAGTATTGGGACGGTGAAACTGTGTAAGTTCAGATCAGAGATAAGAAATACATTTCTAGCAATGCGGTCAGCTAACCATTTGGACACCTCTGCCTCATAGCTACAGCTGGGTTTAGCATAGGCCCTAATGGATGAAATTCCATACTCTGATTTTTGGAGAAGGTAGAGTAGTAGCAAGACATTTTGATACTCCTCCCCTCCTGGTATCATTTCCCAAATGCTTTTTTTCCCCTTTCGCAGTTCCTGAGACACCCCCTCACTCCTGGACTTGTCCCATCTGCTAGGAGTTCCTTTCAGCTGCTCTTGCAGACCCCCAGTTTTGCTTCCTACCTAGCAGCTCTTAGACTGTTTTCCTTTCAGAAATTGCCACCGTTTTCGGACACCCTGCACAATCAAACATACAGCTGAGGGGGGATGTCTTCATGCAACATTTTCTCACTCATACATTGATGCTGGGTCCATTTGACCCTCTGTGTATAACCCATACAGAAGTGTGTCATATTTTATTTTGGTACACCTTTGCATACCTTTTTAATTCTCTTTGTAGCTATGGTCTGTCTGAAAAATAACAATTCCACACCAAATGCAAGTGTTAATGCCAAGCCTGAGGTTTAGACAATATGTACAGGTGAGGAAAGGCAGGGTAACTCTGGTAGTTCAAGCTTTGCTCTAGTCCTGTTGTTTAATTCTTAGAACATTCTTCTTTATCTTATTCACAATTGGTCTCTGTTATAACACTGCTCAGGAAATAAATTCTTACGCCTTCTGTCTCACAGCGAGTTACAACCCCACATTTATTTTCAGTATTGGTCTTGGTCTGATTTCAAAATCTTTTGAAATCTGACTCTTTAATCTTTTTAAACAAACAAAAAAAAAAGAAACAAGCTAAATTTGAAGAAAATGGACTGTCTTGTTTTAAAGGTAGTTTTGAAAGATTTTGGAGGAGCTGAACTGTACAGCTATATGATAACTGTAAAGTTTCTTTTGTACTGGCTCTGTAACCTTGGTAGGAGCTTGGAGCTCCTACTAGTCTAGGTAATGAGTAATAATAATAGTGTTGATGACAATTCTGAATGTTTAAAATAGATTATATGAAAATGTGTTGATCCAATGCAAGATAATCTCAAATCTAATGTGGTTCTAAATCTCAAGTTATATAAGAATCCACTTTTGAGATGACTTGCTATTTTGAGACAATCTCCCCTATATAATGTATTAGGGTATTTAGGCCTTTCTAAATACCAGTTACTGAGTATATAATTTTATCGTGGAATTTGGACACATCAGAAGAGTAACAAACAATAGTACAATCACTAGCAGAGTACCTGCTGGCATGTAATTACAGACGTCTGAAACATCAGCTATTAGAGATGCAGGTTCACGTGCTTGAGTTTTAATATTTTCTTAATCTACTGCTATGTCTGGGATCATCCTTAAACAACCAAAACATGTAAAACACAGCAGAAACTCAGTCTTGCAGGCCTGGGACAAGTTACATATTTTTGTTGAAACAGTGTGCCAACTTCTAGTGTGAGTTTGCCAGAGAAACCAATGATTAAGAAGTCCCAGTTATTTTGTTTCTAGGCCTAGCAATTTCAGATGTGCCCAGCAGAGAGTTCTTTGTCTCTAAAACTTTCGGATTCTAAGGTACCCCAGAAAACCTTAGCACCAAAAAAAGCATATATGAAATGGGAAGGAAAAACTACACTATAGTAGTGGCCCACTGATTTCAGATAGTGAAAATAAATGCTTGGAGAGTTAGCATGCACTCACTTCCTTCTTTAAGTGCATCCAGTCCAGTCTCCACCGTTCCAGTGACAATTAGGAACTTCCACAAGCAAGGTTCATTGAAAGATGATGTTTCAGCCTTTCGGTCCTGATCTTTCTTTGAGAAACGTGACTGTCCTTCTAATAGCTAATTATTTAAGGAAGTCATTTTTAAAAAATAAAATTTGCTGGTGAGCACCTGTTTAAGGACTTGCTCCGGTGGTGCTAAATGCCTTTCCCTTCCTCCTGGCTCAGTGTGTTTTCAGGGTATCTGCAATCTGCATTCCTGAAGCCGCAATTTCCTGTAGGAATAATATGCGTAACACCTGTACACAGTGGGAAGACAGAACTGCCAAGCCAGTGTTACGCACACAGCACTAAAAAATGGCCTACCTGCGGTAGCTCAATTTGCCACTGTATTTCTTTTTTCCTTTCCTCTTCAGAACACCTAAGGTAAACCTCCTGAGTAAAAGTAAATACTGCTCTCTTTTCTGAATGGCACCCATTGTCTGGAGTCAATATACTGCTCTTCCAATTTTCTGGTAATGCTGCACTTTGCCGGTGCAATGCTGAGACTTCTGTACAGGAGTCTCAGTGTTCATTGACATTCTCTCAGTGTGTATATGGTGCACATTGCACATGAAAGTACAGTTTAAAGGATAATACGTAAAGTCAGCCACTGTGTGTTAAGTGTTTTTCTAGTGTTAATGGCTTTTATTTATTTTTATTTTTTTAAGACCCCCCCCCACAGGATTCAGGCCTTGCTAATTCATACTTATAAGTAAACTCTTGTCTTATATAGAGGAATATATTCTAAGGAAGCCCCTGAAGTTTGCTGCGGTGATTCTCTTTTGGCTGCCAAAAGCAAAGCTGTAGGTAACAAAGCCAAAACATTTGTAGCCAAATATAAAAAAGAAAGAAAAGAGAAATGTGGAAATTCTGAAATTTTATATGCAAAGTACCATGCTAATCTTAAAAGTTTCTCCTTTTCCATGCCACATTGGTTGCTGCATTTGTATGTTCTTGATAATTCCCAGATTTAACTTGCTCGGTTTGCAAGAAAAAGATGAGGGGTTTTCCTCTACCCCCATGACTGTATCAGGTTTGTTTGAACTATGATGCAAATAGCCAAACTAATGAATTTACTTCCCTTCTTGTTCATGAGTTATGTACAGACCTATTTTTTATGAATTCATCTGTAGTCTCTCTGTGTTCAAAAATCTGACCAAGTCTCACCTGGCAGTTTTCTGCAGATTTCATTGATTCACCATTCATTCTTCCCAGGCTGCGACGGGACACCTAAGTTTCGATGTGAGGTTTCAGATCCTTCAGTGGATGACTGCTGGTTTTTGTCATGAGACAAATGAACACTGCATAATAAATATTATTGTGCATGCTCAAGTATTCTGGTTCCTGCATAAATTCGAGTTTTATGAGAACCAACCCAAAGTTCTCTAAATATCCGTATTAATAAATCACAGTCAAGCAAGAGCTACTGCATAATAGGTGGGCAGAAATTTGGGGAACAAAATGGCTGCTCTGTCACCAAATGTAGACTCCTGAATTCACTTCTACTGTCACACCTTCCTCTGTTGCAGTTCTTCAAATCTGATCTGGGAAAAAACCCTACCTGCATCTGTCTGCAATGAAAATGATGACCAAACCTCTTCCTGCTTGCTTGCTCCAGAGTCAGAGGGAAGTAATTTGAATGAATGTTGCAATGACACTATGCATTATTAGTTTTCCACAGCACCATTGCAAACTAGTTTTCTTATGGAAAATCTTCCTTCACCACCTCTTCTTATCCTGCTCACCTTCAGTCTCACTCTGAAGGCTGTGATTCTCTCTGAAGCCCTATTAGTTTAGCTTCATTCTGGGAGGAGTGGCCGATACCCCAGAGGGCTGTGCTGCCATTCAGAGGGACCTGGACAGGCTGGAGAGGTGGGCGGAGAGGAACCTCCTGAAGTTCAACAAAGGGAAGTGCAGGGTCCTGCACCTGGGGAGGAATAACCCCAGGCACCAGTACAGGTTGAGGGTTGACCTGCTGGAAAGCAGCTCTGCAGAGAAGGACCTGGGAGTGCTGGCGGACACCAAGTTAAGCATGAGGCAGCAATGTGGCCTTGTGGCCAAGAAGGCCAATGGTATCCTGGGGTGCATCAGGAACAGTGTTGCCAGCAGGTCAAGGGAGGTGATTCTCCCCCTCTACTCAGCCCTGGTGAGGCCCCATCTGGAGTACTGCGTCCAGTGCTGGGCTCCCCAGTACAAGAGGGATGTGGCACTACTGGAGCAAGTCCAGCGAAGGGCTACAAAGATGATTAGGGGACTGGAGCCTCTCTCTTATGAGGAAAGGCTGAGAGAGCTGGGCTTGTTTAGCTTGGAGAAGAGAAGGCTGAGAGGAGATCTTATCAACGTGTACAAGTATCTGAAAGGAGGGTGTCGAGAGGATGGGACCAGACTCTTTTCAGTGGTGCCGAGCGACAGGACGCGAGGCAATGGGCACAAACTGAAACACAGACACTTCCATCTTAACATGAGGAAAAACTTTTTCACTGTGAGGGTGACAGAGCACTGGAACAGGTTGCCCAGAGAGGTTGTGGAGTCTCCTTCTCTGGAGATATTCAAAACCCGCCTGGATGCAATCCTGTGCAATGTGTTCTAGGTGACCCTGCTTGAGCAGGGGGGTTGGACTAGATGATCTCCAGAGGTCCCTTCCGACCTCAACCATTCTGTGATTCTGTGATTCATAGTCAGCTATGGAAGTTCATAAACTGCTTTCTCTTTCTCTGTGTTTGTATTTTTCTGGAGAAGAGAGGCATATCCAGAATTCAGATTCCCAGGTGATAACATGAGAACGACAGTGTGCTTCTCCATGCGGGTTGGCTGCCGGATACATAAGCTTTGTCATCCCCCCTCCTTGATCCCACACAAATCCTAAAAGCTCCCCGAGGCCCTGGAAGGTTGTTCGCCACAGTTCAAGGGAGCTCCCCATGCCCATCCCTGAAGTTACTTGATATCAAGGAGTTCACCCTCTCACCTGCGGCAGGCTTCTGACCAGTTCTGAAGCACGTGTGATATTACTGAGAAAGAATAGTAGTTAGCAAAGATCTGCATGGCTTTTGAAGCTTTGTAATTTACTCAGTAAGTGAGTTTGATCCTTGTCAGCAAAGATAAAATCTAGCTAGTTTTAGCATGGGATGCCATTAATGCCTGTAATGCTTTAATACCAAACCATATCAGGAAACTGATCCTCAGTGATTTTTGTGTCTGCATCTCTAGCTATCTAACATGTCCTTCTGTATCCCTGTCTTTCTCTGTAATTTATGAATATTTCTTGCAGAGAACTCACGGCCCTCTTTTGCAGTGGATCAGTCAGCCTGAGCAACAAAGGTACCCAGAAGGAAAAACAACATTTGGAAAAGTTCGTGTTCTAATTCTTGATTTCACGGATTAGTCCTAAAGTTGTATTATCTATTCTGCCTGAGTGGCAGCTGTTTCTAAGCCTTGAGGGAGAAATACTAAATATCACTTTCTCTTCATAAGAAAGATGGTCTTTACTTGAATTGGGTTTTATTTTGTACTTTCTACATGCCCTTAAGCACCAAACGTTACTTCTGCACTCCAGAAGTGTTCTATCCTGTGCCTTGGTATCATTCCACCCTGCCTAAAATGGCACACCTGTTCTACATTTCAATAATACTTTTTATTTACATGGTATGGTAAATTAAACCTTCAAAGTGCCTAACAAAACATGGCCCGACTGTAAAAATTGTTGACAGTCCCAGGTGATCTAGGTAGTCTTCATAATATTGCTGTGAGATACGTAATATTCCCAATGGAGCTGGTCAGAAAATTTAAGATTTAAAGTGGAAAGTTCTGAAGTGCTTGTTTACATTTCAGACATTCAGTATGACCCTGGTTTTCATTTTTTCAAAACTGTTCCAAGTGTTCTCTCCATTTTTCTCAAAAACGTGAGCAAGACCAGAAATAAAATGGTATCACCTTTTTATTCACCATCATAAACTTATTTGGATAATACCTGCAAGAAAAACAGTCTCTCCCAAGGAATGACCTAGTCCAGAAGGAAGCTGGAAAATAAGGGGTTTGATTTGTGTTTTAAAGATGGCCATGTTGATGGCTGTCCTTGCTGTTCAAATACATTTGTTTTTTTCTGGTTCCTGGTCCTATCATCAGCAGAAAGATGTGGGAGTTAGAGATGTTAACTACCCCCAGGCCACCCAGCGAACCCACAGACGCCTTAAGATTAGAATATAGTCTTAGGTCCTGGGACCGGAAAGGACTGCCTTTTCTGTGTTGTTGAAAAAGCCCATTAAGAGCAACCCACTTATTCCAGGACAAAGGGATTGAATTTCTTCTTTTTTAAGTCATTTCTAGTTCTCTGTCACCAAAAATTAATTTGAAAACAAACACTTATTTTGCTTTGGGCAGACCACTTTTAGAAGTTTGCAGTCCTCTGAACCTGCTCTCTGACACTGGAAGGTGATAGTGCTAGTCAACTGAAGCCTGCAATAGACTTTTTACAGGCAAATAATACCAGTAGATCTACCTGCCAAGAATGGAGTTGATGTTAATAGAAGACAGGGGATGAACTAAGGGAACTTTGGGGTCTTTTAATGCTAAAAGCCAGCAGTGTGTAGGTTTCTAATTTACAAGCTCCACTTACCATCTACATGTTTTTGGGAGCCCGAGGCTTGCAAATAGGTAAAAATGGATAAAGCAGTTAAAGAGATGCTGAAGTATTATTAGGTGTGGAGCACTGAGTGCAAATACTTAGTGCGGTTGCCACACTAGCTGGGCAAAGAGCTATAGGCCGCAGGTCATTGTCACCCATATACTTAGGGAGAGATCCATGGCTATTTGAACATATGTTTATGGGGAACAGAGGTTGGCAGCCTTAAGCTCAGCTTATGCCAGGAGAAACATGTAGCAATCAATAATCCAGTCTTAATAAACTAGGCTTATATGCATTTTACATTTTGTCACTGGCTCCTTTCAGGAGTCCAAAATAGGGACAGAAGCCGTGAAAATACACTCCTGAGCTGTGTACAGACAAGCACCAGTCGGTCCCCAGCAAACATTGCTGTGCTGTGCGAGGAAGCCTGAGCCCCCAGCTGCACTGCTAATGTGAGCTTTCAGGCAGGAGGAAGTGTGCTTCTGCCAGCATATAGCATGAAAAACCCTACTCTCCCTCACTAAAGGTGAGTGCGACTTACAATGGGGGACAGAGCTGTGTGCAGATAGCACCGATTTTGCTTTCCTTAGGTTTTGCTTTTTCTGGGAGATGTGAAAAGAAAAGGGGAGGGGAGATCATAGTAGGTGTCTAAATTAACAAGAGGTATTTGACTACTAATACGAAGGACATGTCCTAAAACAGGCACATCAGAGCAATGGGGGAGACAATTTGACAAGAAAGAAGCACTTAAAATAATGGGATTGCTTCATAGTGAACAATGAGGTCAGGGTTATGAAGAAGCACGAACCAGGTCAGAGCTCCTCATTTCAAATTAATGAACCCCTTGATGACAGGAGCTGGAGTTTCTTGACAAAGGGGATGTATGGTTTGGAGTGAAGCAGTGATGTCAGTGTCAGTATCAGCACTGAGAGGTTAAAGACTGTAATTTAATTCACTTGGGCAAGTGTCTGTCACCTTTCTAGTCAGGAGGGTCTTCACAAATTCCTCTTCTGGGTTCGAGTTCATCGCTTTATCTTCGAAATATCAAGGCCAAACAGAGTTGAGTTTTACATGCGCACGTAAAAGTTCACCTTTTATTCACCGGAAACATCTTGTTTCATGGCTCATAAATATTAAACTAATATAAATGTAACCTCTGTGCTCTCAGGGCTTATCATGAGTGAATGAATTTAGGAATGAAAAATTCCAGGCTGCAGTGGCTTTCTCTGTTGTCAGCATACTGTACTCTAGGTGAAATGAAATCGCCAACTGTGGTCAGCTCACATTTAGAAATCACACCTCCACTGATTACCACCTCCCCTCCTCTGACTCCTCAGCTGTAGCAGTTAAATAACCATCAATAATCTTGCCTGACTTGTGAGCTTTGAAAACAACATAAAAACCCAAATGTCTCCAGTGGCCCATCCACAAAAGCTGTGCGAGGGCATTACTGCTTTCTGTGGTACTGTCACTTTAGACCAGCCACACTGATGCTGATTTGTCCAACAATTCGCTGGCCTGTTGCTGAAAAGCAGCACAGTTTAGAAGTTGCTGGTAACAGAAATGTCCAAGTGATTTTGTGGTGTAACTTTTGACATGAAAAAGTTGGGTGGGAAAAGATATAAGTCTATTTGCCTCACCTACTTACTGTGTGCTTATCTGGAACAGCTTGTGAAATTCTTTGGCATCCTAATGTATTTAGCAGATAAGGGCCAAGACTTTGCGAACTAGCCAAAAGAAAGCTTTATTTCACATCCTTGATATCATGGGAGAGCTATGCTTCAAGAGGGCTGATGTAAGACTTTTCTGACTTTTAAATGGTGGAATATAATTCAGTTCCAGTGTTTAAAGGAAAAAAAAAAAAGTAAATCTAAGAAAACCTCTTAGGGAAGTTTTGTTCTTCATGAGCAACATTTAGAAGTTATTTGTGATAACCTTAATTTTTGCTACAGTTCTCTGAGAGAACACCCTGAATTCCATTCTGGTGCAAAGACAGATTTACATAGCTGGCTTTGAAGCTCAAAGAACCGATTTTTTTGAGATACAGAATGCCCTCAGCTCTCAAGATTTCTGTTTGCTCGAGTAGCACCTAAGAAATGGTAGATGTACCTGCTTACTTCTGCAAAAAAGCAAGCCACCCTATTCAAATTAGAAAACCTGCATTAGCTCTAAGGCTATTCTGTCTTCTCCTTCTTTGTCACAGGACTCTTGCTGAGAGCCTTCCTTGGTCTCACCTGCTATCTGTTTAAAGAGATAAGACATGGAGCCTGCTACCTGCTTCAGTTTTCAAGAATGGTGCTCATCTCATACCCAAAGAAGACCACAAAGACTAACCATTTAGACAGACAGCATGAATAGAAAGTGCAATAAAAAAAGATTAAAAGGCTATTCTGTAAATCTGTAATAGCAAAAAAGGCCTGGAAGTGTTTGATGCAAACAGTGCCTAGGACACTACTGATGTTCTTGCACTGGCTGTAACAGGTGTAGGAAACCAGAAAGTGATGGGAACATGAGGTGGCTTTTCAAAGGAAAGTTCAGTCCTTCTGCTGAGCCACTGAAATTTCACCAGCTAGCAGAGACCTTGTGTTATAATTATGATTTGTATAGGATGTGCCTGGTGGAACTAGTTATCTCCTCTCAGAGAAGACAAGTGGGTTTGAATGTCTTTCCGAAGCATGTTGGCCCAGGAGATGGCACAGAAATGGACTAAAAGGCAAAAGCCAGTGACCAAGAGAATGCATAGATTGATGTTTTGCTACATGAGTCACAAGTGACTTGATCTTCATGTAGGGGGTAATCTTGAATACTATCAAAAGTAGATCGGAGCCTCTCCCTGTGCTCTCTTGACAAGCCTTTCAGCCTGCCCGGATGAGCATGGTATTAGGAGGCTAATGCTGCTCGAGGGTCTATTTTTCTGATGAGGCAGGAGATGAAGTCCTGACTGCCTGTTGTTTTTCAAGAGCTGATGGCACTTTCTGTACAGCGAAAGCCAGTGACTCTTGTCCTGTGTGAATGCATAATGTTCCACTTACGTTTCCATGGCATTTTGCTGTTTTTGCTCCAAATAGTTGCTTCATTCATGGTACTGAATAGCAGAATGTTTCGTGCCAGACATAGCGGTACAGCAGGACTGGTGATGAAACATTAGCTCAAGCACTGATTTAGCAGAGTACCTGTGTCCGTGAAAAGCTACAGTGGCTGTGGTTTGTATTCAAACCCTCACAGTACAATGAGAAAGACTTCGTCAGGCTAGACCCCAAAAGTCATTGACGTGTCTAAAAGTCAGAGGTTGCAGCATACAACTTTGAGGTGTGCGATCCAGGACCTGGAGCCCTGTGTTAGATATCCATGTGCAAGGGAAGTCCTGTGCCTTTGGCTGGCTCTCAGGCTGGCATTCTGAGCAGAGAGCTCACATTGACCCAAAGGGTAGCTGAGCGTAGGAGCGTGCCTCTGAGGCAGTAGGGAGGCACCTCCATCGCTTCGGAGTGCTGGTGTTCATAGCCCAGAAGCTGCTTCTGAAAGCCTGTGGTTTTTCCTCCAAAAAATGAACAGAAGTCCCAGAGGTGATGGCTACAGCTGTTTCCCCAACAGAGTTTCAAAAAACAGCTTTTGGCATCTAAGACATTCAGGTGAGGAAGTAATCAAACCTCCAAAGTCAGAAGTCTGGGTGCCTCCAGGCCACGTGAGGATTTTTCTAACTGCAGTATTAGGTGTTTGTGCCATTTAGAAAATTGGTGCCCATCCAGCCTTTCAGAATTATCTTGATACGGCAAGGAGGTGTTCTGGTGTCTTTTAAAACATTTGCCACCTCTTTGTCATAGAAAGTGATATTTAGTGAAAGTGACAAACCAAGTGTTCTTCTCAATCAAAGCAGCTTGCATTATAGTTTAATGAAGCTTGTGACTCAAGGCTCTATTAAGTACACTTGAATTCTGCATTAATGGATTTGTTAATATAGGAATTAGCTTACTGTGTACACAGGAGAAAAGCTTCACTTTTGGAGAGTTCATAGAGATTCTGAAAGAGGAATGGCTAGAATTTTGCTCTGGAATTAGGGAGCCATTTGTATAGCAATTTTCAGTGGCAAGTGCATCCCCAAATATGTTATTTTATCATTATTTTCCTATTATTCACACTGAAAAAATATCACCATAAAAATATTGCTTGTTCCGGTATATAACTCGGTTACTAAGGTTACTAGATGAGATCTGTTTGTAATGATTTACAGCTCCTAAATACACTTTCCTCCCTCAACAAGCTGACTGAGAAGAAGAATCTGCCCTAATAAATTAACCATGCTAAATGCAGACTGACCTACAAATTAAGAAATGCAAGGTTAAATACAAACATTGATCAAAGGCAAGAGCTATAAATAGATAATGAACTGAAGAAACAATGCCTGCAAAGCAAAAGGCTCCTAGCGTTCTCACATTTGCTTGCAAATGCTACTTAAGTATACTCTGCACTCACCAAAAGAGGAGGGTATTGTTTACACGCATTCAGAGGAAATGTTATTGTGTGGCAGGAAGCCTTGCCATTTTCACCTAAGAGGAGTCAAGAAAAAAACCCAGCTTCTATGACACTTTGCAGGGAAGTGAGACACACCTCAAGAGCCGATGATCTAACTCTGTGATCTAACACAAACGTAATATCACTGCCCTCCCACAAGTAAGAAAGTGCTGCTTCGGCTGCGCATTTCCTGTTGCTTGTTCCACATGAACCATGACTGTCTGTCCTGTGGTGTGGTAGGAAGAGTGCTGTGTCCAGAAAGAGCATCTGATGTTTTGGGACAAACTGCCAGTCAAATCTGGGCTTCCTTCTCCTTCTATCAGAAGTGTGTCCTTTAGTTATTAACAGGTTAATACATTCTAAGAGTTACTACATTCTGCACCTTTCTTCTCCTTTTTTGGCTATGTGCTGTTGATGAAGTCAGAAGCTGTATTTTACAAAGAGGCATCATCTTGGCCTTGCAGGTGGAACTGAAATCTGTAAAAGTGGGTGCAGTTATTAGCACTGAAACATAAATTATATGGGAAAACAAGCAGATCCCTGTGTATCATCACTGCTCTATTACCTTCAGTGAAGTCACACTGACTTACAGTGAGTGTGTATCCAACCTCATATGAATTGGGCCCTTCCAGACCCTTTTTGTGTTTGCGAGACTGGCCTCCCTATTTTGAAAGGCAGGCCCTAAAGCTCTCGGGTCATCTCAAGTGTGATCTTTGGAGTCTTTTAATTTGCCATGAAAGGTTTTGTGAACACCCTGCTTCACTGGACCAATGATCCTGACTGGAGGTCTTTGAGCCTGAATGGTTGTAAATAATGGATCGATAAATGCCCTTAGAGATGCAGGACAAATGCTAGGGAAATGCATACCCTAGGAAATGAACTCTGCTAATTAAAATCCCATTTTCATGTAGCCGCCTCTGGCAGCAGGGAATATTGTATATAATTCTGGAAGGAATTTGGGGAGCAGATATAGAACTGGAATGGTAATACTCAGAAGAGAGCACTGTCTTTCATAACCAGGAAGGAAGAAAAACAAGATGGAAAGGATGTAGTTTAATTAGGCCACCACTGCAATAACTCAGCTGGGAATATCACTTGGCAGAATGCTGTAGAAAACATGTATCATTTTTCGTTAAGCCTCTCTCCTCTTTGGAGGGCTGTGTCAGCTTTCCCTCTGGGCCTGAGGACACAGAATCACAGAATCATTGAGGTTGGAGGGGACCCCTGGAGATCTGAGTCCAACTGCCCCGCTCAAAGCTCTAGCTGTACTTCATCCATATATCAATGAGGGTATTATGGGAGACATCATCGAAAGCTTTGCTAAAGTCAAGATAAACAACATCCATTGCTCTCCCCTCACCCACCAAGCTAGTCATTTCATTGTAGAAGACTATCAGGTTGGCTAAGTATGATTCCTCCTTCATAAATTCATGCTGACTACTCCCAATCACTTTCTTATCCTTCTTGGGTTTGGAAATGGCTCCCAGAAGGATTTGCTTCATCATCTTCCCAGGGATCAAAGTAAGGCTGACAGTCTGTAGCTTCCCAGACCCTTTTTCTTGCCCTTCTTGAAAATAGGAGTGACATCTGCTTTCTTCCAGTCCTCAGGAATCTCTCCTGATTGCCACAGCCTTTCAAAGATTATCGAGAGTGGTCTCACAATAACATTGACCAGTTCCCTCCTGACTCATGGATGCATCCCATCAGGTCTCAGGGACCTGTGTATCTTCAATCTGTTTAAATGTTCCCTAACCTGATGCTCTTCCACCAACAGTAAGTCTTCCTTGCTCCAGACTTGTCCACTGGTTTCAGGGGCCTGGGATTCCTGAAGACAAATCTTACCAGTAAATATCAACATAAAGAAGGCACTGAGTATTTCAACCTTCTCCATATCCTTTGTCACTAGGTCACCTACCCCATTTGACAGCAGGCCCCACATTTTCCCTAGTCTTCCTCTTGCTGTTGATCTACCTATAGAAGCTCTTGTTGCCCTTCATGTCTCTCTCCAGATTCATCTCCAGGTGGGTTTTGGCTTTCCTAACCCCATACCCCATACCTCTATATTCCTCCTGGATCACCTGGATCTGCTTTCACCTCTTGTACTCTTTCTTTTTATGTTTGAGTTTTGTCAGAAACTTCTTGTTCATCCATGCAGGCCTACTGCCACCTCTGCTTGATTTTCTGTGCATCAGGATGGACCATTCTTGAGCTTGGAGGAGTTCATCCTTGAAAAATTATCAGTTCTTCTGGACCTGGATCCCTGAACAGGTCAATGTATGCTCTCTTGAAGTCCAGGGTTGCAAATCTGCTATTTGCTTGTCTTCCTCCTCTCCTGATCCTGAACTCCACGATCCCGTGGTCACTGCAGGCAAGGCTGCCCCAACCATCACATCCCCATCAGTTCTTCCTGGTTTGTAAGCATCAGGTACAGTAGGGCATCTGCCCTCGTCAGGTTATCCATCATCCTTATCACAAAGTTGTCATCAATGCACTCCAGAACTCTCCTGGATTATTTGTGCCCTACTGCATTGTCCCTTCAGCAGATATCGGGGTGGTTAAAGTTCCCCATGAGGACCAGGGCCTGTGAATGTGAGGCTTCTTTCAGCTGCCTGAAGGAGGTCTCATCATCTTCTTCTTGATCAGCTGGTCTGTAGCAGACACCCACAACAATGGCACCCATGCTGGTCTGCCTGCTAATCCTGACCCATGAGTGCTCAACTGGTTCATTGACCACCCCCAAGCAGAGGGGGGGAATCCATTCATTTCAGCTGCTCCCTCATCTGATTGTTTTTCTGGAGAGGTGGGGGTGCGCGCGCGCGTGTGTGTGTGTGTGTGTTGCAGGGGGGATTGCTCTTCTATCCTTGTATCAGGGTTTAGGTAGCCTGACAAAATACATTTTGGATTGTAGGAGACTTCAGGTCCCACATGGGCGTCCCCCAGACTTTCTTTGCTTTCAATTTCTGGTAACTGAATGCATTTTTGGAAGAGCTTTTACCATAGAGATTTGCCACAAGGTGTTGCTGCTAGTTAACTCTGTTGCTTCCTCACCTTCCCTCCCTAGCTGAGGTCTTAGAGACTTAGTTTCCTTGCTGTTATCAACTAAATACACATCTGCTTTCTGATTCACTTAAGATGATTTCTAAATCAAGCTGGTGCCGAACATGATTCTTTCTAATTGGTACACTGACTTATCACCTTGGAGAAATCCTAGCTATGCCCTAAATCCTGGTGATTAAGTCAGCCTCTTAATAATATCCCAATTCACTTCTATGCAGGTGTATAATAATAATTTTATGAGGCATGTTCTTGGCTGCAGAAAGGTCTAGGATAGGTGTGAGCCTGCCTCAGAGCACATCAGTCTTTTCATGGCTTTTTGCCAGCCCAGAACCAACTGGTCACCAAGGCATTGCTTTAAAGCCCTGAAGGGTCTGTCTGCCTATCAACATGCCCCTTGCCAGCTATTAAAATATCTTCTTTCTTATCATTCTGTTCTTGCCAATTTAGTGGCTTTCCTCAGGCAACTAACCATCTAGTTTTGCATCAAGTGCACCATGTCATGTCTGCATATCCAGGAATGGCTCCTTTGACTTATTAAGTCATCTTGAAGGGGAATTTGGAAAATCACTGAACCTATTTTTCAACAGTGGATTTGTCCACATTGAGGCAATGGCATGCCCTGAGAGGTTTTCTCTCTCCTTAATTTGACACTGAAAGAGTCCTTAAAAGGAAGAGGTTTTCTATTTTATCAGTGGGATGACAGTAAGCTGTCTCTCTTGCACGTTGCCGTAGCTGAATTTGCTTTTGAGATAATACTCTGTCCTGTGAAGAGAGACTGGGGCCCAGATTAGGCAAGTTAAACATTGCTTCAGCATAGCAGTCTCTGTCCACTCTTGTCATTCTGCAATTCATAGGGGCAGCATGGAGTTTTCTGACAGTTTTGGGAGGATAGGAAGAGATCAAGGGATAGGTAAAGATCATCTAACTGTCCTTTTCACTTCCCTATAGCTAATCCTATAGGCCAAAGCCCCATTTAAATCTGTCCTTGCACCACCTGACCCAGAAACTGGGACACTACTTGCCAGTCTACAGGTCAAGTTGTTCTACACTGGGGCAATTTATTTTGAGGAGCAGCTGGGAGGAGTACAAAGCAACAATGAGATGCTATGAGATAGCAGGGGAAATGGTGGTGTCAGCAAACCAGCACCTTTAGTATTAACAATTATTCCTCCTCTTTCACTCCCCATCCCAAAATGGCAGTTCAGCTGGAGCAAACTGAAGACACATGATTAATGCGCACACACATACACGTACTGAGTTGAATTCAGTAAAGGCTGTCAAGATGTGCTCACTGTTGAATTGCTACTGAAGTAAAGCTAGAGGAAACAGTGACAGCTAAGAACCGTGCTTTCAGATCAGGCAATTTAGATTCTGCTGTGGTGCCCTCATAGAGGCTTACTTTGTGCTAATGGAAGATATTTTGAAGAGGCTAAATCCCTCTGTTAACCTACTCCCATGCCCTCATAAATTCACATCAGCTGATGGGCATCTTTTGTTCTAATGCCTTTGCTCCTCAGCTGACTTCTTTACCCATGTGCCTTTTGGATTTAAACTTACATTAACCAGCAGTGTTACTAGCCTGCATATTGGTCAGCTGTTATATGTTTTAACTAACAGTTAATACCACAGCTGAGTTCACACATTTGTTAAGTCATTTATGAAGTAACAAAAAGATTTGTTCAGATAAGCTTAATGGATTTTATTAGCACAACACTAATGATTTAGCACTTTGACAGAAAGATCCAGCTCTTTCAGCTTCCTCAACTAATTGTGCCTGGGTCACAGGACACAGAGTTCATCAACCTGTATACTTACAGGCTCTGCTCAGGCCTCAGCATGAAGAGGGAAATGAAAGCACAGTTGGGCAGGTACGTAACCCTTGGAAATACCTGCCCAAAATCTAGCATAACCATGCTGGAAATGGTTTTCCCCTCAGCCTGGATTTAAGCAACAAGTCAGTAAATGAATACCTACTCCCATCTCTTTGTTTTCACTAAATAACTGCAACATTTCTGTTAGAAACTTGGCAGATAGTTATAACTTACAATATTTTTTCAATAGACAGTTGCTGCTGTCCAAGTTAGCAACCAGTCATCAGCAGAGAGAAAGTCATGCCCATATGACATTACTGGTGTCTGACCAAACATGCCCAGCTTCATTTCTTATTATGGGCTATGTCATATGGTGAGGGTGTGTGCTTTGCTGTCAGAAGCCCTGCTTTAGTTCCCTTCCCTATGTGGTTCCTTCCTCTTGGCTCATCACCAGCCCTTGGTGGACGGTCACCACGTCTGAATCTCTAATGTAAGTGTTTCAAAATGAGTAGGTGTGAAGGTATCCACTGTCACTATCTGTGTGAGCCTCAGTTTTCCCACCATTATAATTGGGATAACAAACAAAACCTCTGAAGAACTGCAGGTTTAATAAACACACAGGTGTGATAATGTTTAAAGCACAAATATTCTGAGGCAACCAGATACAGAGTCAGAGTTGGGTCTTGACCAGATGTGGTGTGAGCACCACAGGAAGGCTTGATTTTACAAGAAAACCCTCTCTGCTGAATGATCAGAGAGCAGTAGCCTATAAAAGTAGGTTTATTTACAGGGAAGAACTCTACAAAGTATAAATAAAATCAAAATGCAACCTCATTACTGGTTACCTTTGTAAGTACTGTGCAGCACAGAGCTGTTGGGGAGAGACTTTCTGAGAAGAAACTGATGCAGCCAAAATATTCTCTTCTAGGCTCATAGTACACTGCTGCCTGTCAGTCACTAGATAAATTCTTTCTCAGGACTTTCTTTTGCCAAAGGGAGTGCAGCGCTGTTGGCTACAATACACTGTGTCAAAAATGCAGGTTCCTGTTTCTCAGCTCAAGCTTTAGTTGGGTTTTTGTCCCTTCACCTGGGCTGTCGTGTCTAGCTGCTGGATTATGGGTGCAAATCAGGTGTCAAAGGATAGTCTAATTAGATTTGATGCTATAATTAATTCTGTAGAAATAAAAATGTGTGCAGAAATATGACAGCACCTTCCGTCAAGGTACTGCAAGCAACAATGTCAGATTGCAGCATGGCTAAAAATACACCATATTTACTCAATTGTAAAGCAATGGATTAACTTTCAAGTATTTTTGTGAACAGTCAGGACCCTCTGCCTAATACAGAAAAAAGATGCCACCTGAATACCTAGGTCCTGCTGAATTCCTTCAGGCCCTGTGGAATAGTGTCAAATGAAAAAGCTGGCACTGATTACTTGGTTGGTGGTATCTTACCTCCAGATAATGCAAAGGCTCTTTTACCAATGAGCCTACAGGAACTCAGTAGGAAGTGAGTTCTCATTATGTGATGCAGGACCAAAGAATGGGGCCAAGGTGGAGCAGGCTTGAAAAATAGGAAGCCTTGGATGGGTATGTCCCAGAAAGGATGGCGATGCAGAGGCCTAGGGTTCTGGTTTGAAGAGGCAGTGGTAGCTTGGTGTGGAACACGAAAAAGAGGGCATAGAAGTGTCATATATGCAAATTCTAACTTTTTACTCTTAAACCGATCTATTTTGGACAAAAAGAAAAAAGGGGTTGCTCTGTCAACCTTGCCCAAACTTTAGGCAAGCAGGCTTTGCAAAAAGAATAATATAGGGGTGAGAAGAGACAACTTACACTGTCTCTGTTTGCAGGTAGGTTGTGGGGTGCTACTTCTTCCCCTGCTCTTGCAGTCATGAGCCAAGAATCGAGGACTGTGTCTCCTTTACACATATATTGTGACCATTGGGTCCACTCAGTTATTAACTCAGCTCCACTCTGCCCAGGTGAGCTAAGCAAAGCTGACATGGAGCAAGGCTCACAGTTTCCTTATGGACCTGCTGTGAGCCCTGAGTTTCCACGCCCAGTGAAACGGAGTTTGTTCATGGACTTGAAGCAAGCACGATACCAAAGACAGTTCCTTTTCTGCCCCAGGCTTCAACTCCTCAAGCACTATGGACCACCCTGCTGGGTTTGAAGGCAGAAGAGAGCCTACTGAAGGGAAATCCTTTCCCTCCCCACCTCGCGCAACACCCAAGGCAGACTGATAGGGCTGTGTTACGTACCATCCACAGAGGATGATGATCACGGTATTGCTACCTCTTTCTTTTTCATGAAATTCTTTAAAGGTGAAATACTCCATGTAAATAAATAAAATAAATAGTGGTAGTGGTTATCTCGGTCATCCAGTGTGTGCAGAATTGTTTGTGATAGCATTCCATCACTCAGTCCCTCAGCTTCACCATACTTTTGAAGGTAACTTTATTTAAAATATATATATAATAATAATTTTCCTTTAATCTTTTTTTTGTCAACAGTGTAATGTAATCCATGGGTGACTGTACTAGATTTGACATGAAAAATTCATGGCTGCAAAGCCTTCCTCAGGAGAGAGGATAATGTAGACTTTTATCACTGCTAAAGGTCCTAATATACTAATGGTTTTGATTTAAATCTGCGATATTTCAAGCAGCTCAACTGAAAACAGGAAAAAAACAGTGTAGAAAGTAAGCTGCTCAGCAACAAGAGCCGGATGCTTTGTTGGAATAACTACTTTGGCTTCAGTGACATCAGTGCAAACAACAGCTAAAATCTAGGCATGTGCTTTAGCAGTGCAGCCTATTTATTTTTCCTGGGGCCTAGGAATCTAGTGGGGAAGACAGTAGGGGGAAAAAAGGGTTTCGTAAAGCCATCCTGCTAAAGATGTGTTGATAGTTCAAATTTATTCATCTGTTTATTTCTTACCAGCTGCATGTAGACTCTATTTCCTTTTCAACTCAAAAGATGGAATCATTAAACATCACCTTGCAACATTTTTACGTAATTGCTTTAATTTTTCTTTTGTTTATAGCTATTATGTGTCTTTTTCATTGCTTTGCCACTTCTCTGCATCCCGTCTCTTCTGTGGATTTTGTCTCTATTTCTGAAGTGTTCCCCATTGTATAGAAAGTTCAGAGCTGCCTGATACAGATTCTCCTCTCAACTCAAATTGCTCTTTTCCCCCAGCATCTCAAGGTAAGGATGGCAGTTGTAAGGCAAATGCATGATAACCTGTTTCCTCCTGCCCTCCAGCTCCATGCCCATACCCTAACCTCACTCAGGGACCAGTCTGGCTTCCCCTGCTTCTGTTTCAATGTCGGCACGTTCAGCTACTCCCTTTCATGTTGTTTCTTGCTCTCTATGGGGTGTCTGCAGCTGGGTTGATCCTCCTCCAAGGTGGTACAACATTGCTCAGCTAACACCAAGTGATACCGTCTTTCTCTGTCCATGAGCTGCAGAGGTTTGCATGCTTTTGAGGAACAGCCATTTCCTGTCTTCCCTCCCCAGCTGGCCTGTGTTTTTCTGGCATGGGGTTAGTATTGTTGCCCTTTCCGCTGCTGCTGTTGTAGCACATGACACCTTGTCTCTTTGGAAGTGAGGTTTTGAGCTCAGAAATGCCATATTTTGTGTACTTCTGCAGTTCCCTGGTGCCAAAGCCCACCTGACCATCTGTTGCCAGTGAGCAGTCATGGATAGCACTTGGTAAGGGCTGAAGTGGTGATCCCTTTCTGTTGTAATCTCACCTCTGCTGAGAAGTGTTGTTGTTTAAGGCTAGACATTGCCTTGGTGAGGGAGAGACTGTAAATGACAGTATATTTCTGTAATTTTCTTTGACATGTTCTTGTGCAGAGGTGACCCATAAACCCAGTATAGATGCATAGTGACCGGGGCCTTTAGAGTCCAACAGGGAGGTTCATGTTTCTCTTTGTTAGCAGAATTGTGTTTGGCTTTGGGACAGTGTGGTTCCTCTGGAAAGTCATAGAAAAATGCATTGGTATATTTTCCTGTGAAGTACTTCCACAAGACACGGAGCCAAATTTCTTCCTTTCACTAGGATGAATCTGTGGCAACCTCTCCTAGTTAGATGGTTGTGAAGTCAGTGTGGAATGAGAGCAAAATAGTTGTGGTGTTTTATTTTGGTCAGAGGACTCTGCAAGCTACCAGTACATAGACCTACCTCCAACCTGCCTCGTTTTGACTGAAACGGGACCACCTACAGTTTCATTCTTACAGTCACATACGCGAGGCTTGTACCCTTTCCTATGTCTTTCTGCTCCCTGCATCGTTGTTCTTGTTAAACAGGAGAAATAGATTCTGTCCAGGCACCTCCTCTTTATGTTGTGCCTTACCTCTCTTTTCCTCAGATGCCTTCAGATCTTCCCCCATTCTCCTCCTCCTCTGAACTATTTATCCAGGTCTGTTGATACTCATGCCTCCCCTGCTGTATCATTCCTCTATACATTTTAATTAGGATGTCCGGCACAGCTTTAGTTCCTTTAATTTAATCATCTTTTATCCTGCTCTTCATTTCTCTTTCTCAGAACCTCATTTCTTGCTGTATTAAGTTCATTTCTCTTGTTGGTTCTTCAGCCGTTAACAAAACGAGGTATAATCAGCATCTATCAGGATCCATTTGCCATTTACCCATGAAACCGCTATGATCACTTTTGATGAAAATATAGATGGACCTGAATGGAGTCAAGGATTAATTAAAATGAAAGAGAACACACCTCAAGGCTTTTTAAAAATTACATCTGAATCCAAATCTGTATCCACATTCTGTGCTCTTTTATAATCCACAAATCTCTTTGGTATTAGGAATTCGCAGACCATTTGTCTTACATTACCTGTAGTGCTAGGATAAAGCCGAAATACATAAGCCTCAATTTACCTCCCTCGAACTTAAAGATTAGTCATCTGTAAGAAGTCAATTGTGCTGATTACAGTGATCACTAAACCAGCCACATCCTCATCCTACTTGTCCTACTTCAGAACTAGAAATGATTACATCAGCTTCGCTTCTACTGCCTGTTCCCTTTCTTTCTCTTTTTTCCTTCTAATTTATGCTCATTTTGAAATGAAAATGAAGCATCATAGATAATCTATAAAAACCCAGCTACTAAGCATAAGGTACAACCTGTACAGAAACAGCAGCTTGGCTGAACACAGTGTTTCTCCTCTACTTTAGTGTAACCAAACCAGAGAGATTCATTATAACTCCTTGACTGGTAGGTTTGTATCATCCTCCTTTTGCTCATTTTTCTTCTGGTTATGTTCCCCCCTAGACGCAGCACAATCTTTTCAGTGTATCGTGGGCAGACACCAGATCATCAGCTTTCAAGGATGCCTTCCCCTGCCACACTCAGCAACAGCTGGAGCCACTTCCTTGCAGCAACCTGTCTTAGGAGCAGAGGCACCAGATGAGACTGGAGCAGGTGCTCCAAATTGCAGAGAGATTTCTTCTTACGTCTGGCATAAGTACGTGGTGCTTTTGTTGACTGCCAATGTTAGTGCCAGCATTGATCATCTTTAGCAAGTTCCACATTAAATAGCCTTTCAAAGGTGTAATGGGAGCTGGATGCTTTTTAAAAAGAAAAAAAAAAAGGCAAGGTTTCTTTTCCTGTATGATCTGCCTTGTAGCATCTATGTAATATCATCAATAATCCCCCTACTCTAAAATCTTAACGAGGGAGAGCTTGGCATGTGTTTAACTTCTCCTTCCTCCTTTCAATCCCAATTTTCACACACGAAAAAGTAACTGCTCTGCATTTAAACTCCAGCTGCAAGTACATATCATATCACTGGAACTGAGGAACCCATGATTCTAATATTTCTATTTCCCTGTGTGCCTCTGGTTATTGAAGCTGCTAAACATGAACTATGTTGAACCTAAACATGAACTATGTTGAACCATCCAGATTTGCAGATAGACTCGGCCTCTGACTTTCCTCATTGAGACTCTGCAAACTCTTCGCTTGCAAAACTCGCTGCAAGGAACCTAATCTCTCCTGTCTGCTTAAGGAGGACTATTTATATTTCTCTCCTATCTACCTTCATGTGGAATAGCTCTTTAAAAAACACATTGTTCCCTAAACATTTTTCCCTACATTTTAACTAACTGTTAATTAATTGTTCCCTACAAGTTAAGTAACTGTGATGGCAAGAACACTGGATAATAGGCACTGTGTCCTCATGCTGTTAAACTCTAGTATCCTGTCACTTAGTGTCTTTTTTTATCTTCAGACTTTTTCCAGTGTCTGTAGATTCATGTGTGTTATCTCTGTCAAACTCGCATCCTGGTGGAAGAGAGGTTCATCCGGCTGTTGATATTGTGATATGGCTTGTGAGTGCACTTGTCAGGTAGTCCCTGAGCTAATATGTTTGGATCCAGCCACACATTCCTGAAGGACCTGACTGTTGTAGGCTATGGAGAAAACTTTATTAGAAGATGCTGCAGGCAGGAGGAGAGGGGCTGTACTCAAGAAATACTAAAACTGAAGGACTGGAGGCCTGAGGTCTGAGCCTGATGATGGTGGCACAGACCTCTCTGTTCTCAGCATGAAGCATGAACCTCCTTCATTTGACTCCCACAGTATCTGACATGCATGAGAGGTTGCCCACATGTGTAGAAGATGTTGTTTGCCCGAAAGGACTTCACAGAAGCCAGGCTGCCCCTTGGCCTGCTGCAGCGTGCATGCAGGTAGTGTGCAGACAGTCAGACATGCCTGTGTCAGATGTTACTGGGCAACAGTGGCAGCATGTTGCGCCTTCTCTCTGGGGACTGGAGAGCTCTCAAAGGGTAGCAAGTAGCAGAAGATGCTGTGTGAGATGGCACAGCAGCCAGCCCAGCAGCAAACCCTGTCCTCTGGTCTCCAGGAAAAGGGGATAGTTTTCAACAGCCAGCTGACCATGAACTGATGTCTGGCCGCACATCTTCTGTGTCTGCTCCTCTCACAGCACGGGGCAGGAAAGGGAAGGGTAAAGGGCAGGTACTGATGCCACCGTTGAGAGCTATTGTTGAGAACTATTGCGCACAGTTTCCTACCTCCTTCTGAATTGATCAGGTACAGATTATTTCTGCCCTTGGCTTTAATGAAGAAATGAAGGCAAGAGACAACAGTGGCAAATCCAATCTAGCATCATCACCTTAAATGTCCAAGCAAAAACAGTTACGCCATCATACTAGTATTTAACTAAGCAGGGCCCCTCAGAATGAATACAGTGTGACTGAGCAGCAAGTTCAACATTTAAAATGAAAATCAACGCTTCCCAGCAGTGAGGTACATCATTAAACATTTTGTTGCATGAGCCAGCATCACTTTTCTAAAAAAAGGTGTCAGAATGTTCAGCCAAATGAGCAATTCAGTTGGCTTAACTTTCCTGACTGCTTTCTAATTTGGTTTTAATGAAGATATAATTAAGAGGTAATGTCAGTGGAGCAGAACATTGTCACAGGATAATGGTCTCCTGCTGCTGCATAAATGGTAAATGCAGTAAATACAGAAGGAAAGCTGGAATGTTTGTTTTCAAAGCAGGAGGCATTGATCCTGGAACACTCTTCTGTTTATATCTCTTTACTTCCATTTTGTTAAAAGAATGAGGGACAGCAGATTCAATCAGGTTTGGCCTGCTCCCCCATGTAGGTTTCAGAGGCACAACTCTCAAGGTGGCTCTGTTGCAGTGGGAACATGCTTCGGCCAACTGCAGCTTCTGGGTTAGACTAACAGTTGCTCAGTGTAACCTGATTGTCCAATGGCATTCATGCTGCCAAAGGGAACGGAGCAATTGAGAGCTTCAGTGAATCAGTGCAACAGAATAACTTATCCGTGATAGTACTGTTTATAAAAGTGAACCTCCTTTTAGAAATCAGCCCTTTTCTTTTCTTTTTTTTTTTAACTAGCTGGAGCTTATGTTGTTCATCTTTTCTGGTGAATAACATCTGTCTCCCAGCATTGTAATAGCAGAAATAAGGATTTTATGTTCCAGCAAATATCGTTCACCTCCATTGCAGTTCAGGCTGCAAAATTATTTCCACTTTAAACTTCAGTTTCCATTTTTCTTTCAAGTTTTGTGAAACTTCTTCTTTGGGGAGAAATTTTCTGCCCAGGTATTTAAGCCAAGTAATATCTTTAAATGTTTTTTGCATTTTGAAGGATGACAAGATATACTATCTCCTAAAGCTAAAACTGTTTTTTTCATGCAGAAAACTGCATGAAATAACTGCAAATGAGACGTATGCTAAAATATGGATAAATCTTGGAAGTTAAAACTTCCTGTGAAATTAGTGCTTGCTGAGAACTGCCTTTGTTCTGTCTGAAATAGCTGGATTTAAAATTTGCAAACTAACAGCAATGTAGAGTACACAGAGTAAAGCTTAAACCTTCCAGGATGCCTGAGGAATAATACCTACTTCTTATATAGTGTTCTTTTATCAATAGATCACACAACATTTTATGATGATGAACATGAGGGCTAAGCAGACAGGGATTCATTAAAAAAAAAGTCTCTCTTTTTTTAACTTTTCCTTTCTGAAGCAGAAGCAAATGTGCCCTTTCAAAAATGCTAATAAAAATCAGACAGAGACCATTAGTGCACTATGTGTTAAACTCATCCAGGATGAGAGAGATTTGCCTTCAAGCCCAGAGTAGGTCTTGTATTTGAATGTCTCAAGTTCTACTTGAGTGCCTTAACTACTGTATTACATGCAGTCATTTTGCTCTTGCCTACGGAGGTTTAGCTGTTTGCACCAAGCGGGATGAGATGGACTCTGTGGGTTTGTGACTGTGCAGTTGGCTGGAACGTGGAAGCTGCAATTCCAAATCCCTGTTTTGACTCATGCATGTTTGAGCTGGTCCTGTCATGTTTTGCAAGAGGACATGCTCCCGATCTGTCCACTGCAGTGATATTATGGAGGGTATATGCTGTCTACCAGCTTCTACTTTGGGAATTACATTTACCAACTCCCTGTTGCCTTGCACTGAGCAGCAAACAAGTGAGTCCATTCAGTTGTTTTCAATTTACCCTTCCACTGCTGAAGTAGAGCACACTGTGACAAGATGGGACATCTCCCTCCGGACCAGGAAAACTTGCCTGCCACAGAAGAATTGTTATTACTAAAGCATTCCTAGGAAAGGCTTCTATTTTGTCCTATCACCATTTTACATCCAGAGGAAATTATTTTATCAACCAGCCAACTCCGTAATCAGAATCTTAGCATCGTTTTCTCAGACAGGAAAGCCAAGACATAATAAGCTCAAGTGATTTGTCCAAGGTTATAAACCAGTGGCAGAACTTGGAGTAAGACATAAGTGCTCAGCCTCTTAGTGTATTGCCTTACTCTTGACTCTGGAGAGAAATAGCACTATTAAAAGCAGTGAGCATTTTCAGAGATAATGCTGTGAATCTGGAAGAATGCACGAATATAGGTGCATGGGGCTGCATTTACATGAGGGTCACCCGGTCAGAATTTGGCTTGTAGTGTGTGGTGTAGTTTTGCATCTCCACAGGTTGTGCCCTCTGAGCCCGTCATTTAGCTAAATGCACTGTTGATATGGTCAAAGGAATCTGGAAGATCACATGCAGCAATGGTATCCTTGTAAAGTCATATTTATGCAGTTAAAAGCAAATGTTAGAAATGGGAAGGGATCCTCAGTAATAGGAACCCTTCATTCTGAGGTCACCCCTGCTGAGAAATGAGGGAGTCTTGGCTCCCACAGACTGGGTGGATGACACTCCACCAGCTCAATTTAAAATGTCTGAGGGACTGTGGGAGCCTAGTTTCCAGCTGGAAGCTGCCAGGATGCCTCCTCTTTCCTTCCAAGGAAAGACCCCATTCAGCTTACCCCTTGTGTCAGGAGATGAAGGAAATAATTCAGGGGTTTGTTCTGTCTGCTGGGGTGAAAGCATCATGCTTCCTGACCTGCTGGGCTGTGAAGCCACGCTCCTCCCTGAAACGTGGTCTCTTATGGAGGCCCTGGGAGTGCAGAGGGGACCAACACACTGAGTCAGTCTCTTCAAGGAGGATATGCACCCGCTTGTCCGGCTGATGGGCTTTTCCCTGGTGTATGGCAGTGGAGGGTGGGAGGAGGCTAGTGGACCCAGGAAGGAGAAATCTCTGTCATCAGGACCATGCGAGTAGGGGGAGGGAGTCGTTCACTGTAATGCAAATGCCCCGGAAGACTCCTCTCCCACTTTTCTCAGGGAAAAAAGCTTTCTTGGGGACCTCTCTCAGTGACCCCAGCAGAGAACTGGATGGGGAGTACCAGGGACAGGCAGAGGGCAGCTGCAATGCTCTTGGTGCTGAGGGCATCATGTCAGAGTTGGCCGCACAGCCGGATGCAAGCACCCTGAGAGATCCAGCCAGCTCAAAGCAGAAGTAAAGAAATGGCATCTAACTGCATGCACCATGCCCAGAGAGGTCATCTGGGCCACCCTCAGCAACCCTCACAAAACCCTCAGACTCCAACAGGGATGGCAGAGCAGACCCAGGTCACGTCAGCCCTGCAATACTGACTTTAGCACTAACAGCAATAAGAGCGCTCCCCTGCCTGGTCACTAAAAGCATTATGTCTTTGGGATTGCTGTGTATTTCAAAATATCACTGAAAGGCTGTCACCAAAACAATTTTATGGGGCTGTCTGCTGGAAAGTTCAGCTGGAAAGAGAAGAGCAAGGAGCAACACATTTCCCTTTAAATGAATAGGAAACTTTCAAGACTTCCTTTTGCCCCGTGGGAGCATTTCACTTTCCAGTGAGCAGCACTGTAAATTTCATCTATTGGTAGAAGTAAAGATGTTTTATGGTTGTCCAGACTGAGCTATGATTGACTTAAAGTCTAACAAATCATTCCTTTTCTCTCCTCCCACTGATCTTTTAGCCACACTACACATCATAGCATTCGCTTTTCCTTTAAAGATAACAAGGGTGGGAGGGGACAGCTGTCAAAGCACCTGATGAATGAAATTTGAACCATCCTATAATTTTCTTCTACGTGGTTATAAGGACACATGGAAAACAAGTACAGCAGACGTCCTTGGGAAGGAAGCAGGCTGAGCCGGGCTCCTGAATATTGAGTGTGTGCTGTAAGGAGGCAGATTGCTGTGTAGGAAGCTGAAGCGGCAGCTTCCTGAAGAAGGTGTGGGCTATTGGAAGGAGTGACAAGGAGTGAACAGGAGCTGGTCCATGAAGTGCATTTTCATGAAAGGTGCTACATGCTATGACAGAGGGAACATAACGGAGTATTTCCAGCAAGGGATGGTGTATTTATAACAAATCAGCATGCATGCTCTTTTCTCTGTTGGAATATTGTCATTGTCTTTTATTACATTATGGGAGAACATCTTTATCTCCTGGTGATTTGGGTGGGATATGACATTGCCTAATGTAAAAGGGGCCTGCAATATCAAGGAGACAACCGTGAAATAACACATTACACACTGAATTGAACAGCAGGCTCATTTACATTCCTTTAATTTGGAATTATGAATGTTCAGAAATCCTCTTCTCCACTTGCATTCCCTTATTTGGGAAACATGTAAATTGCATTTATGATAATTTAGTATTTAACTGGTACAAGCATTGCAAATTCCAGAAGCAAACGTTTCAAAATAGACAGGAGTTGTGCCAGCTTCCTTTGAAAATGCTTGTGGTTAAAAAACACCTCTGCAGCTGATTCAGAATGCAGCATCTTCAGCTTCTGGACTTGATCTTGCAAATGCTTATAAAGCAGATGGGACAGCTGGGGTGAAGCTTGTAGGGCTGGACCTTTTGTCCCAATCACCGTGTAGGCTTAGGGAGTGAGGCAGATGGATTTAATTAATAAATTGGATGTATCATCTATTCTGCTGTGTGTAAAGTCATTTTCTTGCAGACTTTGAGATCCCAGAATCGCAGATGAAAATGACAGCAAAGGACCTTTTGGATCACCCATCCTCAAACGATGCTGAGAAGCTTCTTCCATGGTAATCTCACTGGTACTTTTTCCAATCTTGTCTTGGAAACCTTCTATTGATGGTGACTCATGTTCAGTTACTCACCAGACAGCTTATCCTATTGCCTGTGTAACAGCCCTTATTATTAAGTCATTTCTCTTGTATCTGAAGTGTATTGTTCCACTTTTAATTTGAGACCCTTTTACCATTTCTGCTGCAGGGGAAGTCCGTTCTAATACCACACAAATATTAGAGCTCTTCCTAACATTAACTTCCTTTCCCTCCTGCTATATAAATTGCATTCCAACACTCTCTTCATATGCTGCACCCACAATTCCCTTTATCATTTCAGATGCCCTTCTTTAAGTTCTCTGCCACTCTCCAATGTCCTTTTTAGAATGCAAGGCTTAAAAATGCATGCAGTATTCCCACTAAGGCCTTACCCCAACTGCATAATGCTGCACTTATCACTTCCTTTGTCATACAACAGATCCCTCTTTACTCTAAACACCCTGGGATAGCAATTGCTTGTTTTGCAATGTGAGCTCCTATGCACTTTATTATTCATTACAACCCCAAGGTCTTTTTCTATATTAATGCTTTCTAAATAGCAGTCTCCCATTTTATGTCCGTGTTGATTGTTATTATTTCTCCCTAGGTGCACTACTGTCACATTCATCAATATTAAATAAATTTCATTTTGTTGATATCTTCCCATGACTCAGAACTTGCCAGATAATTCTGCAACGGGGATTTACCACTCCTTTCCATCTATCTATTTTATATTTTATTGTTTTCAGTACTAGAAAGGTTAAACACAGCATTGTCTCACACAGACAGAATGTTCAGAATACAGTGGGGAATAAAAATATTTGGATTAATAACTGGAAAGTTGAAAGTTTGATTTTTAGAAAAGCAAGAAAAATACAAGCTTTTTCACAATTCAAATCCTGTAATTTAAATATCCTCCTTAGGAACCTGGAGGAATAGAAAGAAGGAAAAGAAACAAAACCAAATAGTTTCTTAAAAAAAAAAAAAAAAAAAACCTTGGAAATCTTTGACAAAGCTAAGCTTTTATGTGAGCATTTTCATTTAAGCCATACAGCCTTTTGGAGGTAAAAGTATTCTGGGTAATTCTGGCACAGGCTGTGAGAGGGCAATACTGTAGTTCCTGCCTATTTCACAGAAGGGAAAATGCATAAAACATTGCTCTGATTAGCAGTTCATCCCTTTTCAGGAAATCTCAGAAATATTTGCCTAAATTTAATCATGTGACACAATTCAGTGGGCTTCAGCATGTTTTTGCTGTGTTGAATAGGGACTGAAGAAGCATATGCTGCAGAGTTTCAATGAATAGCAATCCCCTGAGCAAAATTTTCAAGCTATTGAATTTAGGCACCTGGGTACCTGGCTATAAGCGACTTACTCAAAGCACAGTAAAAGTGTGCTGAAGCAATGGAAACTGAATGCAGGATTCTGGCTGAAGCTCTCATCTCATAGAAATCAAAGAGAATTTTGCAGTTGACTTCATTGGTCCCTGGTTTTCAGTGCCTGGTTTCTAACTTCAAGATCCTCCTAGAAATTTTACTTCCCAAACCCATGTGTGAATAAACAGGAATGTTAGCATACTCAGTTCTTGATATTGTCAATAATCTTTGATATATTTATGTGTAAATCCTTACAGAAATTTGCACTGATCAAAAAGAAAGGACAAGAGTGGGGGCAGGAGCGAGGGTGGGGGGGGGCGGTTCCCATCTACTATGAAAAGGGAGATACAATTAAACAGAGGTCTAATTAAAGGAAGACAGATCTCATTGCTCTGAGTCAGACCCAAGTCAGTGGGCTCAGCTCAGAGTAGCAAAATGAGGATCCCATGCCCATTTCCCAGCTCTGCTCACTTTAAAGATCATTGGTGATGCACTATGCACTGAAATTCTGCTAAGACAAGCACCCATGAGTGCACGGAGAAGCAAGAAGCTCCGGACATTCGCAGTCCATCAGGGGCTGCTGGTGCTTCTGAAATGGCACCAGGCTGTGCCTTCTGTTGGGCACTCAAATAATGCTGACTTTTTTATGGGGACCCAAAAATAACACTCTATGACTTTCCCTCTGGGTGGCTGACTCCCAAATACCATTACTAGCTGGCGGTTAATACTTTGGAGTTTCACTAACCTTCTTAGTAAGTCTTCCTTGTACCTAACTTGTTCATTCCCACTGAATTTGAAGAGTATTGATTTAGACTGTCTCTCAGGCAAAGGTGGAGTTGGGAGGAGAGCCCAAACAGGGCTCCTTGATTACACAAGATTTTCTCTGACAGATTCATTTTCAGTAATTGTATCTGCCCACTTGATTTAGGATTGTTCAGGAGACAGTAGTGGAAGCAGATTTCTTTGAAAGTAAATACCCAGCAGCCAGGAGTGTAACAGATGTTATGGAAGGGACCAGTAATTCACTTAACTATGTCTCCAAAAATAATCCCTTTTCTATACATTTCTTCTCAATATTCCCTTGGGCTATCACTAGCCCTGCTAAATTTGTGGTTCTCATTTAATCCCGTGGCATGTTCTTCTCATTTTTTAAAGCTTTATTTTCTGCTATTGAACTAGAAGAAATTGCTTTTGGCCTGAAGCCTCACTTTCCAGAAGGGCAACATGAGATTTCGCTCCTGGTAACAAAAAAGAAATGTTTTCCACTTGGACATGAATGGCTTTGAGGGTGTTTCTTAGCCCACCTGCTCTTTTCCACACTGATCCATACTCCTAGTAAATGCAAATGTTTCCTGTTCTGCTAGAGGAAGACATGAGCTAAGACCAAGCCCTAGTGATAAATCAACTTCCTTGGAGATTAAAGGGTTGGTTTTAGGCATAGTCAACATATCCCTCCACCTTAGGGCTTTTTTTATTTACCTCTCTCAGTAAAAACACTATCCAGCAAGCAGTTAGTTACATGATGGAGAAACAGCCTGCAAGAATGGAGAGGAGGGCAGACAGCTGCTCCAGCATCCGCAGCCACCTCTTGTTGGTGTTCTTTTTGCTAATAAAATCTCTGGTTTCCATCCACACAGAGTTTGCGGTATATGTTTTCTGGACAGGCTGAGTGTAAGGAGGGAATTCAGTTCTAATCAAAGGTTTAGCAGCCTCAGAAACTGACCCCCTCCACCCTTTTCTTCACAGAACTGCTAAAAACGAGGAAGTTTTACTTTCTCACACCATCCCTGTTATCCACTGCAGATGTCCACACACTCGTGTCCCCACGCTGCCACTGGCTGTGGTCTGTCACCCAGTTTTCAGCTGTGTGGACCTTCTTTCCTGTTTTGGGAACTTCTTTCCAATTTGTCGTTGACTCTTACACCGGGAGGGTCCCATGGGTGGAGGGATTGGGCTGCAAGTGATGAAGATGGGGGAGAACCCTGGCTGAAGTCACCCAACAGGGCAGCGCTTCATCCTCTCCTAAATAGGCCCATCACTCTACAGTCCATGGCAATAGCTCTAATTAAAAGGAAAGTGTGCTGCAGACAGCACAGCTTCGTGGGGGGATGTAGATGCACATGGCGATGCATGCACAAATAGTCACTCTTTTTACAGCATTACATCAGAAATGTTACTGAAATCATTACAAATTGTTTGCTGTATAATCTTTTTTTTTTCTTTACTTAGTCTATAATTACAATACCTCTAAGAAAAAGGTGTATTGGATTTTTCTGTCATAATCTATGCTTAGGGTTTGGTAAGATTCAATTTTAATTTCAACTTCAATGATAACATTTTATTATCTATGTTCTTTATTTATAGTTACACACTGCTTGTTCATACTGATGTAAATATTTTTCGACCTGCATCCAGGAATGTGCTACTGTCATTGGTTGAAAGAAAAGCAGCCTCTCTCTTTTGAACAGCTGGTGTGATTTCAGAAAGATGAGATCTACAAATTCATCTACCACCACAGAATTTAGCCCTTAATTTAGACAGAAGAGAAATGACAAATACATTATAAAACCTTCCTGACAGAGCCTGTCCATGGTCTGTTTTCTTGGAATACTGCACAAAGTGACAATGTGAAGCACATGTAACATTCAAGCTGTAAAGTTTGGACAAGCTAGAAAATGCTCATTTTTCAAATCTTTAAAAAAAATATTGTGCTATTAAAAACAGAACTGAATTGAGAAAGAAGATTGTTTTAAGTAATTTGTGCCTTTAGATAACCCAAGAAGATCCCATATGGAATATGAGCAAGTGTTAAGATAAAGATCATTCATTAACCAAGTAATACGCCTACTAGAAACAAAACCTAGAGCAAATTAGAGAAAACAGACAAAAAGTTAGCCCGTGCTTATATAAGTAAGTGAATGTCAGTGCTGGAGCATTATTTCAGAGAGATAACAGCATTGTGGACAGCCACGGATCAGACATTTCACCATCCAACTCTTTAGTACCTGGGGTGGGCTGATAACCAAGCAATGCGAAAAGCTTACCGAGTTGAGGCTGTGCTCATGTTTGCTGGGGAAAGCGAACATGGCAACGTCCTATAGGAAAAAACTTGTGTTTTATTCCAAGAAAATTGAACTACAGATCTGTGAAATGATCTGTGTGGACATGGAGATTGGGTTTCCACCAGCTCAGGTGAAGCTGAGCGATTTGCCTGCACACAGGGAGCTGGCCTCAGGAAAGGCGCCTTCCTGGGGGAGCCTGGGCATTTCTTCTCCAGTTCCCTCATCTGTGACAGCTGCTCCCCCTCCTTGTAGTGCTGAATATTGAGCTCCCTCACCTAGTTCTGCCCACATGTATGGCTACTCAAAGTGGTATTGCTGTGAACGGTAGTCATTGCTCAGGAATGCAGAAAACAGCTGAGAAAAATTGTGTCAAAATTTTTGTGCACAAAAGGCTAGATGTTTGGTGGTTGTTTTTTTTTTTTTTTTTTTTAGAGAAAGGCTTAATTTTAAAAGAATGTATAATAACACAAAATAATTGGTTCCTATATGGAGGAAACACAAGGGTTATTGGTTCGGAACTGGAAAGCAGGGAAATGGGAGATGACTGCTCCCATGTTGATGCTGATATTTTTTGCTAAATCATTTGGTAGAGTAAATAAAAAAAGCCAAGGCTATAACTATTTTATGTTGCCACCTCTAATGATACTAAGTGCTCTGAGGAAATTGCCAGTAAGCATTTTACTCAAAGTATTTGTGGAGAAGGGCTTAAGAATTATTGATATTAAGAAAAAAGCAAATATTAATGAACATCTTCTGCAAACTAGTACATCACTGGAGAATTTACAAGTCCTAATGTACACTAAATTTGAAAAGTACGATTTTAATTCCATTCTGGAGAGTACTTAAATCTTAAAGAAAATTACTGGCTTACTAAGTAAGGATTCTAAAGCACAATTGCCAGAACTGAAATTTCATTTACTTCCCCAAACAAAACCAAAGAAATCCAACAATCTCAAAGTTTTTGTTCAATACTCTGTTGCCAGGAACAGTTTTCAAATTCAGATGAGGGGAAAAAAATAACAATACTAAATAAACCATAAAAAACTCTGCTTAGTAAATAAAAAGGACAATAGATTGGCTTAGGCTCCTTGATTTATGATAGATTTAACACTGCAGTGGTAAGAGAGGGTAGGATGCTCCAGAACTAGTCTAACAGGATGTTATGTTTTTCCACGTGCTAAGAACAGCTATCTACCAAGTCAGAGGAGAAGGCAAGCCTTCTTACCCTCCTGGCTTTGCAGGTTGAGCTGGGATGCCTTTCTGATCAAATTCCGTTCTTGGATAGGTCCAAATTATTAGGGTAACTTGGTCTGCCCTGAAATCGGGTGCATCTCAAAGAGGGAGGGAGGCAGAAAGTGTGGGGTGTGGCAAGGATGCAAACAGGATGCGAAATTCGGTTAGCTTTCCAAATCTGTAGTAGTCTGAGGAGATGATTCTCCCCATGAGAGCTGCTCTTTTAGCATTGTGTGTATGGGTGAATATGTGTACATGTGTGTGAAAATCTGGGGAAATAAACCATAGCTCCCCAATAAGTTCAGTCTCTCAACATTTACTCTGTAATGCCTTGACATCAATTTACCTGTCTTTGACAGTGCAACATTGACAGTGATCCTCAGAAAAGTGACTCCCTTGGTAGGTAAGTGAATAGAGCTGGAAAAAAATGGAGTTCGTGCAGGCACAGAGGTAATGAAGGGCTTTCTGAGCTATTGATTTTCACATGTGTTCAAGGAAGCACAATGGGGAAACAGATTTTTTTTGGGTCAGATCAGGTTATGCAGAAATTTCTGTCATTTGCTATCCAGCCCAGCTGCCAACCTAGATTGATTGAACCTGGTTAACACTGCCTAATAATCAGCAAAGATGTTTTTTGAAGTAAATTATTAAAGCTTTGAAAAACAGCTACAAAGCCTTGGTGAAGGTGTTTGTAGATTAAGTTGCTACACACAACATTTTGTCTGAGTACTGTTGTTTCTGAGATACCTAACAGGAGTAAAAAACAGCTAGGAAATTGGAAACAGAGGCTCTTGAGATGGCAGAAAAGAATTAGTGGGTCAGTAAATACATTCTGACGGACTGTCAAAAAGGTCTTGGAAAAAGATATTTGCATGCAAGTGTAAGAAAAGTTGCAAAAGAGCTAGGAATTTCTCAGCCAGAATTTCTGTCAGGAATTTCTGGAGCCTGCAGACCCCCAGGTTGGTGACCTTGGGCAGAGGCATGGGGGAGCGATACTGCCCCAAACTGGAGGGGGCAAATCCAAGGGGAGAAATCAGAGGATTTAAGCAGTGATAAAAATCAAGGTCATCTTCTCTCCCAACTTGTCCCTCTCCTCCACAGACATGTGCTTTTACCTTTGATATAATGTAAGCATGGTGCAGATGTGCCCTTCATTGCCTCACTCAGGTAGGGCAGGAGTCACCTCTGTGCAGCTCTGCAAGTGCTTTCTCTCATGCATGGCAGAAACAAAATAAAAACAGTGGTCACCCAGCAGCTGAGGCATGGGGCAGAGGCTCTCCAGCACAACTGCAGCACTGCTGCCTGCTGTCACAGCTGCAGCTCTGCCTCCTCCTCTTCTCCTCCACAGAGTAGCCATTCATGGCACTCCTGGTCTTCCACTGTGGTGGAGATGGGGCAGCTCTTCCTCTCCTCCAGTGACCATCAGGTGGGATGGCGACTGCCCATCTACATAGCTCTTTCTACAGATGAGTGAGGGCCTTGTGCCAGGGGGCTCTGGAGATGCTCTTGGCCAGTGTTCCTCCTCAGCTCTCACCAGGGCCAGACCTCGGACAGCCTGGGCCCTTCACCAGGCACCAGTGAGGCTATGCCACTGCTGTTGTTCGCAGCTCCTCTTTCCCCCAATTCCCCACAGGATTTTGCTCCTGTCCTACCTCCAGGAGGAGGTAGTACTCATACACTGCTCATACAGGCATTCCAGTTATTTTGTTTTTCCAAGAACACCCACGATGTATTTCTCTGCCCCCGTGTTCCTCTGCTTCCTTACATATTTTCCCACAAACACATACAGCCAAGGTACAGCTTGCAGTTGCTCCAGGGCCATACCTGCTTCTGCACACATTGCTGTGCTAGCTCACTTGCCAATGCCTATGACTTAAAAGTCATCTCAAAGTACTGCGTATGCAGGCAGAGGGGGTGCAAGTCAGCAGTTAATTTTCACAGCAGCCCTTTTCACACAAGTCTTCAAGAAACATCTGCACCCAGGGCCAATTCAAAACACAGGTCTGCCTCTCCATGCATAACTCTCCCTGCTGCTCCCTCAGCTCTGGTCATTAGGATCCAATTGCTTCAGGAAAGATGAATGCATTGCCTTTTTTTTTTTGCTTGTTTTTCAGGGATCATTGTTCCTATCACACAATAACTGTAATTATTACTTTGCTGGACCTTTGGGTGATTGTCTTAGCAGGAAAAAGAAAAGAAAAGAAAAGAAAAGAAAAGAAAAGAAAAGAAAAGAAAAGAAAAGAAAAGAAAAGAAAAGAGAAAAGAAAAGAAAAGAAAAGAAAAGAAAAGAAAAGAAAAGAAAAGAAAAGAAAAAAAAGAAAAGAAAAAAGAAAAGAAAAGGAGGGGGAGGAGGGTGCAGAATCAGACTCATCTTGGAAATACAAATAACCTTTCGCCTTCTGCTACCAGAATTGTTTCCTTTAGGTCAGAGCCCATATGCACACGCACGTGCACACATTGCTTCCTCTACTCTGCTGTGCCTGGGGTAGTTTGTCTAGTTTTAAATTGGCCAAAGTAGATGAAGGGTGGCAGAAGGTTATTTTTAATCTGCTAATGTGTTATGGGAGACTGTCACTGCAGTGAAGCATAGAAGGTGGGGGAAGGCAGAGGAAAAATGTAAAATAAGTTTATTGGAACTAAAAGAGCACATGATGTGAGAATTTCAAAACTCCTGATACAAGATTGTTATAGCAGTAGAAAAGAATCATTTTAATTTTTTTTCCGTTTTTTATTCCCTGAGACGATGTGTTTCTACACAGATCACTTGTGTCTTGGCTTGACTGAGGCTGTGGCAATGGGACAAGGGAGAGCCTCGTTACTGGACTTTTCCAGAAAGCCCTTGGCTGCTTACATAGCTCAGTGTAACAAGGAGTGTCACCACTAATATATCCAGGAGCTATGGATTTTGTAGCACACTGTTAACCTGCCTGATCCTGAGAGATGATGTGCAATCAGAGGACATCCCCTTCCTCAGGGCAGCTCTCAGAGAAAGGAACTCAGGCATCTGCGATTTCCAGTCCTTCCTCTTCAAAACATTAATTTCTTCCTGTTTCTTATTTCTCCTATTTCTTTTTTTTTGCTTTTTTTCTTCTCTTTACATTAGAACATCCTTAGCAATTCAAGACAGATCCAGTTGTGGTTAATTTGTCATGGAGAAAATAATATCAAACAGAACAGTGCTGGGTAAACAAGCAAACCAACCCAAAGTCTGCCTCTAATTGATTGATGAAAGGAAAATTAGAGCTGCCTAGAGAAACAATTTCCATAGCAATGGGAATGGAGCGAGCTAGGGACGGCACGTGTGCTGTGAACTGTGGAGGACCTGACGTGGTGCTCCAGCCTCCAAGAGCTGTGGGAATGGCTGGGCACATCGGTGCCTGCAGTGAGGTGCTGGCCAGCCTGCCCAGGGCTCACTCCAGCAGAGGGGAGTGGAGGTGCGGGGTTAGTACGGGATTATTTTCCGACTGGCCAGGCCCGCTGCTGTGGGGGGCACAGCACGAGCTGTGTGCCATGTACAGTGCTGTACTGTGGAGTGCAGACGAACTTCCTCGCCCCTCCCCTCCAAAAATATTAAAAAAGATGCCATGTTCTGTAGTTTTTTCTCTTCCCTCCTCATGTCTTTTCTTGTAGGTAAGAAACAAGATTATGCCTCAACATAAGAGCTGATTGCTACCACTTCAAACAGAGTGACTTTCTTTTATTTTCTCCATAATAAAATCATCCAGGAGACTTCCAAGCAAGAATTTCTTGCCATCAGAAAAACCTCTGCAAGCAGTAGGGGTAACAAGGACACATTGGCAATTATTATAATGTTCTTCATTTTTGATGTTTAAGGTTGCTTGTTTCAAAAGTGACTAATGATATGGAGTGTATTTCACATTTTATTGATCTGATTGGAGGTGTCATAAGGAAGGCTTGCTTTCAGCAAAGCAGGCCCACTGAAGGTGTCTTGGGGTGGGAAATTAAGATCTCCCAAGTTGCTAGTTGTTTTTTTTGGAAACCTTGTTTATGTATGTGTGTATACAGTAAATTTGTATGTACCTTTTGTTTGCTTATTTGGCAGACTACAATGAGCAAACTCAAGTTCCTGGCAGCTAAATTTTGAACACGTTATTATTAATTTGGTGTACTACAAAATTAACAATTTAAAAATTGTAATGGCCCTGTTGAGAAAAAAAAAAACAAAAAACAAAACAGCACACAGAACAAAACCCCTCACTCTGGACTCAAAGCCCAAAAAAACAAAGCATGTCCATTTTCATAACTATCAACTGGGCTCATCTTCCACAAGCTGTGTTTACTATGACTTAATTCTCACTCCATTCTGACTTGGTGCTAATGTGAATTCTGCATTCAAGTAAGAGGAACCTTCTTTTGCAACACATGGCTCTGAGGCTGCCTTTGTTTCTTTGTTTTAAGCTGATACCCTTTTCAAAGCCAGAATGTATATTACTGCTTTTGGCAATGTTTTGATTATAGACTAAATAAACAAGACTGCGTCAGAAGAAAGGAAAGGCAAGATTGACATGATTTCCTCCAGACTGCCTTTGTCTGACTCACCTTTCTCTTCAACAGCCCTTTCCGAAATAAGTGGAAAGGCCAGTCACTAAACAGTCTGTCTCATAATAAGTAGCCGCTTCAGTATTTCATTGGTACTAGCAATCTGGAGAACATATAGAGAGACTGCCTCAAGGATAATAGTCTAAAAAGAGCAAGAGAGAACGAGAAATGCAGTTATGACATGCAATGCACCCTGAAGTCGCACCTGAAGACAGATTTGTCTCAAAGCAACATGGTATATTTTTCATTTGCCTGAACTTTTGGAGATAAATTTAACAGCACTGCTTTCTGGAGTGGGCAAAAGTTAGTAGGCTCCAAGGAGCACACACATTTCAGCGACTTGGAGGAAGTTACAGTAAAGAACCAGTGCAGCAGGGACACTGCTTAAGGGACAAAAACAAACTGAAGGGAAAGGGAATATGTGGAAACAGAGATGCTGAGGTTAAAGCTGGTCATTCTGCTGCTTGGCAGAAATTTCTACTTTTTTACTAAATACCTTTCTTTTTCAAAATTGTCTGCTTTCTGGAGAAAACTGGAGCTTTCTATTGAAAAGATGTTGAAGTATTGCTGGGTTTGGACCATTTTCTGATATTCAGCTTTCTACCGAAGAAATTAAAATTTGCCAGGAAGGGAAAACATCCTCTGCTGTTGCTGTTGTTGATAAGTTTTAGTAGTTTTAGTTTTAGTTTTAAATCTCTCCTTGCCTACCTTTAGTGGGGAGAACGAAAAGCTTGCACTCGATGCGGAAGAAAAGGAAAAGACAAACAAAGAGAATGACAAAATTAGACAAGTCAAAGTGTCCTGATTTGTTTATTGTCTACTATTTGGTACTTACTCTTCCCGGCTTTTTTTTTTTTTTTTTTTTTTTTTTTTTTTGATTTGTCAGGGCTGTTCTTTTAGGCCATCAGCTTTTCAGGTAGGGATTGTGACTAAGTTTTCGCATGGGCTACCATGTTGTGGATTTGACTGACAGAGGGTTAAAAGAATGACAGCTTGTGCCAGTCATTGCAGCCAGACAGCCAGCAGGGAAGGTCGTCTTGCCCAACCCTTTGGAATAGTAAATAGCAGAGGAGTCCAAAAAGGAAGGCTGAAGTATTTGATATAAAACTGAGTGACGCTCTTATTCCGGAAGGGATTTAGGCATACAACTAGCTGAAAACCATCACAGCCAGCACTCCTCCTGCCTGACCACAATCTGAGCAGTCGTTTAGACCCTGAACACTGCTGTGTGTTGCCAAAGACTGGTACTTTTGCTGTACACCATACCTAGCTCCAGCTCAGTCTTGTGTGCCATCAACCCTGAAGCAAACCTATGTATCTGCAAGACAAGCTTGAGCAGCCCTCCTCAGCTTAAACTTAAGCATCTTACTAAAGTGGGGTTTGCAAGGCCCCAGTGCCCATTTGCATGTACTTACAGGGTAGGCAGCATGCTAAAATGGAAGTAGCATTGTTTCTAGAGAAAACAGTAAGGACTAATAAGATAAGGACAGATTTGACATGACAGTGTCAGCCAGAGACAGGGGCTGACAACTCTAGGGTGACATTTTAAATATATTCTTATATGGTTTATTTGCAAGGAATGAACATAATGGAGCTCCAAGAGATGAAGAACTCCACCTGCTCTAGAGATGTAGCTATAGCAACCTCCACAAGATTACATTGCTAATCCGCAGGTGTTGAAGAGGCATAGATAGATGCTGTTGAGTAATTCAGCTCCAAATAGATACTTTGATCTGCATAACAGCTTGCATTTATGTCCCAAATATAGATCATTTCCAGTTTTACAATTCTTCCCTATAAAAGCAACATTCCTATCCTTTATTTTATAATGGGAGTCTTTAAACTTGCCTTTGTTATCTAATAAACAAGACAGCTCCATTACTTGGGGGGGGGGGAATGCAGGGGGACTGGGGGAGAGAGGAAATTCTTTCATTGCCAAAAATTACCAAACTATTTTCTTCACCCTTTATCCAAATGACTCCTCAGTGGGAACAAAGACAAATGAATGAGAATACTTGTTCTACTTTCCTGTATACACAACTTACTGATGAATCAAGTCCATATTCACATTAAAGACAGTCTATGCCACTGCAGACACTGGCAACAGTTTCTAAACATGTACTAAATCAGATTGTGCTTCGTTAGCAACCCCAGCACTGTTAAAAACACCAGGCTAACGTCTGTCCCGCTTTACTCTCCACGGGTTGTCATTGAACTTGGTGGGGATGCCTGGAATGGAAGTCAAGGCAGAATATGGCTCATCATCAAACAGCTCCAGAGGAATGGGGACCTTTGATAAGCAAAATCTGCAATTCACTGATACAATAAAAGGAAGGAATTCAGTAGTTCCAAGAGAAAAATGACCCTTCGTTGTATTCCCTGCTAATCTGCTGGAGCGCTCCTTCAGGAGGGGAGTTCAGTCACATACTCATCATTTCATGAAAGCCTGCTAAGGACATTTGATGAAGCCTCTAAAATCATTTGCCCCTTTTTGTCTCTCCCTTTTACCTTTTATTTCTTTGCTAGCCGAACATCCCACAGTCTAGCTGTTCCCCTCACTTCCTAAAGCAGCCTGTACTGCTTTGTTTTCCCCCTATATTTCATGTATTTCTTTGCAGGCTGCAGTATAATCACCTTATTTATTTATCTGACTGTATTTGCTGCGATAAAGAGCCACAAATCAAAACAGAGAAGCTATTCAAAATACCTCTACGCTTGCATAAGTCTGTGGCCAAAGTCGGCTGGGCCATGGCCTCTGCTGCACTACCAGTCTCCTCAGCTGCCTCCGCCTCCCATGGACCTGCAGCCCAGGCACGGACCCCACGACGGGTCAGACTCTTTGTTCCTGGCTCTTGCAGCTTTTTCATTTCAGGGTGTCACCTTTGGTTATGGTGTGGCCCCAGCTGCAGAGGTAGGGGGTGGCTGGAGGTGCGGAATTAAAGCATCCGGCTTGGTGGCCAAGGGGGAATGGCGCTTTGGTCTTTGATATGTTCTTGGGTGTCCGGCACGCTTGTGCCTCAGGCTTTGAACAGATGACACCTGCCAGTTACCCTTTATCAACCAAACGTCTGATCTCCAGTGATCAGTCTGAAATCACAAACCAGCTCTCAGTAAGGCTGTATTAATTATACTCCTATCTTTTAATTCTTTATTAATTAAATCCTATGGCAACTTCTATGTTATTCTGCCTGGGACTGATATCGAGTTAATTGAACTATATTTACCTGGGTGGTTTCATTTGTCTTGGAATTTTTGCACAATATTAACATTGGCCTTTGAGAATTTCCCTGCTATTTCATGATTTATTAAAAATTTACATTCAAAAGCTAAAAACCTCCCAAGTCAACTCTTTCATCACTCTTGGGGGAGTGGGGGAGAGGGCCTTTGTAGGCCTTATGATTTAAAAAATGCTTAACCCTAGTACAAGTAGTTCAATATCTTTCTTACTTATTAATATATCAGAAAGTACATTACCCCAAATCAAGAACAGAAAAAATTGTTGAACAATTTTGCTTTCTTCTTCATCATTATTAATGACTTGGCTGTCTCCTCTAGTAATAAGACTACAGCTTTGATAGTTTTTCTGTTGTTACTAATACGTTTTGAAAAAAACTCTTTTTCTTATAGTCTTAACAGCCATGGATTTTTTTTCTGATGTCTTTAGTATCCTTTATCAATTTTCTACACTTCATAAACTCTTATTTATATGGATTTTTTTTATTACTTTCCCCTTTTCCCCAAATGTTGCATATTGCCTTTTAATTTGTTATTCCTGCCTCCATTCTTCCACTAAAAGAAAATGAGCTTTTCACCAATACTATTCAGCTCCTTCATTGTGAAATAATGGCTTTTGGGCCATTTAATGTATGTTTCTTCACGATCATTGTTTTCCCATGTACATTTGTCTATTTGCCTCTGCCCTTACACTCAGTTCTCTTGTAACTTTGCTCAGTTTGGAAAAATAGCACATTTAAGTGCAATGTATATACATTATTTTTAGTTACAGAAGTTGTCAGATAATGATATCTGTCCTTAGGCAACCTGCACTTTCTGTTTTCAACAAACAGAATAACACAATTTTCCTTGCCACGCAGACCAAGGCTTAAGGAGGACATCAGTCTGTACCTGAGCTTGGGGTGTTAATGATCTCACCTCTCTAAAGCGCACTAATTTGGTTTCATAATTTAGTGCAATTTATAAACTAGCTCACTGATCCATACACAGTCAAGATTTGCTGCCTCTGAGATGCCAGTCATTCCAAAATAAGTAGTCGTGGCTTCAGCAGATAATGTGCCACCTCTGTTTTTACAGATTGTGCCCGGCCTTGACAGGTTTTATCCAAGGATTTTAACATTTCAAACATACAAAGCTTTCCACCCAGTTTCAATATGCCAATTATATCAGTTTTCTTCCCACCAGTGATTATTGTCAGTTCCTCCTGCTTGTTACCCAAACTCCTCATGCTGGTCTATAAACACCTGGAAAACAAATGATCCTCACAACCTGTGTCACTGATTCATTGGGTTTGTACCACACTAAGTCGGACGAGGTCTCTGACCAAGGGAGTGCTTGGTCAACATAACCCCGTGGGAAACTGAGGCTCAGCGAGACGAAGAGGCTGGCTCAGAGGTCAGGTAAGGCAGAGTCAAACCCAACACTGATTCTTAATCCTTTGCCTCAAATGCAAAAAACTCTCCTTCCCCTTGAATAGTTTTTAGGCTATATTGCTCCCAGATGTACAGAACTGTTTTTAGCAAGCCCAAATAGCCTCTCAGTTATCTAGTTGAGTAGGAAATGTCACACACTGCTGAAGAAAACCTTAACATTCTTTCTGTGTGTACATGCTAGCCTATAACAGGAATAGACTAGAAAAATAATATTTTGGAAATCAAAATCAGCACTTTTTATGTTTGGATGTGCTGTTTTTCACTTTGCTTAGCATTTCAAGTGCAAGGTCATGTGGCAAATCATTACGCTAGCGATGCTTATCCCTGTTGGAAGAACTCCATCAAGAATTGATTTGAGAAAGGTCAGGGTAGGGGCTAATTTTTTTTTCTTTCTTGAAAATAGCTCCATTATTCAAAATCCATTTATGCAAAATCATATCTTCATTTTCCTTGCTGATGGCAGCCATTGTAAGGAAAATGCCAATATTCTTCAAGTGGGAATCATTTTTTTGAAGCAATAATGTTAAAGTGTAACCCCTCACATCCCTGTGCACCCCCTACTCCTATGGATTTGTATTGGGGAATCAGAGAGCTGTGGTTTAGGAGAGACCGCTGGCAGTCACCAAGTCAACTCTCTCTCAAAGCTGAACTAGCATCAACACTAGATCAGGATAGCTGGTGTGTTTACATGCACACGCATGCACACACGCACTTATGTGTGTCTCTACCTATGTATACACATATGCACCAAATTACAAATCATATTAGCCCTCACTATTTTTAGTAGTTTTTAAAACCTTACACAGGCGCTGTATCTTAGAAATACAGCTTTTAACACCAGCTGGTTTCACTCAGCTAAGTGTTTTATCTAAAAGATTAGATTACTCACCCTAGGGAAGAAAGCAACTTAAATACATTGTACAGCAGGTAAAGCGGTTTGGGCTCTGCATTGTGTCTTTAAGACCAATATGAGAAAGCAGCAAGACTTATCTTAATCTTGCTGATCACCTCAATTAACATGGTCCCTACAGTGTCCTCCTTGATATCTAATCCCCATGGTTTCTTGTTTTATGTATTTTGTTCTGATAATGTTCTTTATCTGATCATTGTCAAGGGTACAAAACTACATATTAAGTAAGTAGGCATGTGGCAGTTATTTAGAAAAGTCATGTGCCTAATTAACATGGAAATCAAGCAATGGACTATTAGGTCTTTCATGAAAGGAAAAGAAATGTATTAGATACAGGCCCTAAAAACAAAAACTAGAAAGTGGAAAAGTTCACAAGGAAGGAGGCTAATTATAAACAGAATTCAAAAGCAATGCCATTCATAATAACCTGTCTACTCCTGGCAAACACTCTCATCATTCGGAAATATCTTTTCAGGCATAGCAACATAAGCAAGTGGAAAAAAGGAAGGGGGCTGGCCTCCCATGTCTTATGTATGCAAGACATGGATTACCTCTATGCTCATGGGACTTTTCCTTATTCATGGAGGTATCCACCACTCCCAGAGCAGCCCTGAATGTGTTCCTTAGTCACATGAGGACTCTTCCCCTCTGGCTGCAGGACAGCAAGCTGCTCCCCTCCCACAACGTACATCCTTTAATGAAACTTGGATTTGTCTCAGCAATAGCATCAGCATCAGGAGGAGTTTTGTTTCTTCTTAAGTTTCACGATGAGAGCTGACAACTCACAGGCCTCTGGTGACTGCTTCAGTTCATGGGAGTTCCTTCTGCCTTCTGTTGCCATTTCCATCCCCCAACCAGTGTTAACACCAAGGACTCTGTTTTAGAGAGGGAGGGTGGAAGGAAAAATGTGCATTTCAAATGCTGAATATTTAATCATGTGAATCCTTAAATATTTTATCAAAATCAATCTTTAAATCAGTTCAGCACTTAAAGCTCGCTGGGTGACTGCCACGAAACAGAACAGAAAAGGCTCTGACAGCGAATGACTGCTGCAAAGAGTTTTTCCTCACCACTTTCCTCTGCCAAAATTTTAAGTGATGTACACCTGTTTCTGAGCTAGGAAACCTACTCTGTCTTTTATATTACCTCTTCTGACTGACTTCCTGACTATATGTTACAGTAACGTGCCAGACCTGCACAAAAAGGAAATATTCTTGGGGGAGAAACATCCTTCTACCAGTGAAGAAGCAAACATCTGTAAGAATATCCCATTGTTAATACTCACAATGGAGTCACAGCCTCATTTGCATTGCCGTGGTTTAAATGTGGATGGTCTAAAATAAGTCATTGTCAGATGCCTATAAATATTGATGAGTGCTCCAGGAGTCAGGTTTGTAACCATTTGTTTCTTTTCTTTCATAGCCTGAAAGCCGTGTTTTACAGTAGCGGAGATGTCGCTTGAAATTCTGGGAGGGAAATGCATACCTTTGCTTAGCGGGTGACAGCAAAAGAAAAGAAGAAAGTTAGGGAAGAAAATTTCAAGATGAATAATGAATCAAAGCAGGCTGGCAGCTGGTGAATCTTAATTAGAAACCTGACATAACGGCAGCCTCCCACCCTGCTCTCGCAGGGATGCTCTGCAGCAGCTCTCTGTGTGGCACCTGCCCCTCGGTACCCACAATGCCAGCGGTGGAGCCTCTTTCCCAATCCGGGTATGCAGCAGCCACCTGGGACAACAGTGCCGCTTTTCTCATCCAGATGAAGGGAGGGACAACGTGCGAGCAAAAGCAAGGAGAAAAGGTGAATCTCTGGCCACCCTCCCCCTTCCAAAGACTGTCGGCAGGTCTTGCGAATTGTATTCATTTTGTCTAATGCCAGCTTGGTGAATAGGTCTTGCCACTTCTTTCTAGTATTTTTCCTAACTGGAGTTTCAACACTCCTATTCTAGATGTCTCAGTGAAGTGCCTAAAGTGACATGGAAGGAGGCTAGAACATAATCTGTATCTATTGTCTGTATCCATCTGCAGGTAGTTGTCACCAGTATTCCTGCCAGTAAAGAATAGTTTGCCCCAGAGGACAGTCCCAAAACTAGGAGTCAGATGAGTTTGTCCCAGACTGTGCTGTGACAAGGTCAGGTCACTGGGCCTCAATATCTCCCACTAAAATGAGAAGAACACTCATTGTTCCAATTTATTTTGTGTTTTAGAGGAAAAGTACTCTGTAAGTGCTGCGGTTTATTATTCCAATGTGACTGTAAAATCATGATGTCTTTATTGCAAAATGATCTTTAAAACATGAAGCATTAGGATGGTGACTGAAATCATTAGTATCAAATTGTTCTGCTTTTGTCCTGTCACAGTGATACTTTAGAGCAAAATTGTCTTGTGGGCATTTATAAGATTTTAGAAGTATAACTTGTCTTTTCAAACCTTGTTCAGGAAAGGGGGGGAAAGCCCCCAGACATCTTCCTAATGAATAAGGACTAAGATTTTCTGCCTGAAGTTCTGAGGCTCTCCTTTAAAATTTAAATTCTAAATCCGTTAACAATCAACATGATGAAAATGAGCCTCCAGCTGTTTGGAAGCCATGCAGGGCAAGCTTGGCCTCGCCACAGCCCTGTTTTGGGCTGTCGTACTCTCAGAAATACTGAGTGCCTCAGTGCCCCAGCCTTCCCTGTTGTCGACACAAGGGGGGAAGAGGCCTCGCTGTTCCCAGCATAAATGCAGGGACCATATTTCTGCATTTTATTTATGCAACGCTTAGTATGGTGGAGCTCCATCCGTGACATAGCTCTCTTGGGCACTACCGCAGTAGAAATAAATGATGAACAAGAAGGTCTTGTACAGCTGCTGTGAAGGGTCTGGTTCTGCACAACTGTTCTTTCTTATCTGTTTTATAGATTATATTCCAATCACATTTATGAAGGGGCTATTTGTCCTTTCCCTCCACCTTCTTTCAAGTTGGACTGCATCTCAAAATCATATTTCCTCTTGTGGCAGAAAGTCCAGGTGACGTTTCAGCAGACACAGTATATGCACTATATCGGCACGCATCATATGCAGCCTTCCTCCATCAGCAACTCCACTGTGGCAATTTTCTGACTCTCCTTTGACTTGTCAGTCCTGGACCTTCTCTCTCCTCATACATGCACTTCGCAACTCATGCACATGCTTGTAGTTGCCTGATTTTGACCCAAAGCACAAGTGCAAGGAGGGAAGCTTTCTGTTCTTCCTCCATGCGTGATACAACCCCACTCCTTTTTTTTTAGCCAAGGTTCCTTAACAAAATAATACTACTGGCAGATGTGTCTGTTTGCTTCCTCATTCCCCCTTTTCTTCCCTGCCAGCTCCCCCAAATAACTTTTGGATTAGCTAGGTTGTTTCCAAATAAATTTGACAGAATGGAAGTGTCCTCAAATGCTACAACTACAGCAATAAATAAAATGTGCCTGCAGCAGTTCTTGTCTATGTTATTCAATTCATTTCCCCTCCAGACTGGAGACCATCATTTGCACCGCATACCGGGAATGGTTCTGGGCCTGCGCTAACTCCCAGATCATGCCCTAGAATTGCTGGGAGAGTGCTGGTTGGCGCAGGCCAAAATGGGGCCAGGGACCACTATAACAATTATTACAGCTGTGTAGACGACAGCGTACCCGTGCCCAAAATATTCCCTGACATCATTGCTTAGTTTTCTAGTATAGAAGCAGTCAAATGGAAATGCCTAAAAATCTAATGAAAATGAGCACATAGGACTCTTTCAAGGTCTCCAAACTACAGGGGCCTGCCATAGGCTGAGCTGGGAGCTCAGCAATTCACCAAGTGCACAGCAGGGACGGAGAAATGGTCCCACCTTTACTTCTTCCTCAGCTTTCCACAAGTCCATCGCTGGCTCTACTATCAGGTTTCCAAAGACCACGTGGATGATTTCAGCTTCTGAGAACTTGGTTCCCATATGGTTTCAGGGAAATCTTTTTTTATTGTAAAAGGCTGTATACCATAGGCTTGTGATACACAGTAACACTTGTTAATTTGTGTATATAATGTCACAAGTGAAGTCCAAGGCAGGAAAGGCCAATACTATGGCTGTGATGCAGCTATGGAGTATGACAATTATCTAGTTTTATGGCAAACCAGTTCATTAGCATTTAAATCGGTTCTTAAATATTTTCCTTGAAATTTGCAGCAACATAAGCCTTAAATCGAGGGCTGGTGATGTTGTGGGTTTTATGTCTAATTTTAGATTTAATTTTCAGTCTGATAGACTGTGATTATATGGCCATGTAATTTCAGAGAGTGACTTTAAAATGCACGGATCTCTGTTTTGCCTTTAACGAGTAAAAGAAAAAAGGAAGTAGACGTTACCCCATGTCCATATGTGGAACTGACAGCAAATTTTGAAATTTTTGGACATAAATCCCTTGTGAGTTCCTGTTACACAGCTTACAAATTAAAATCCTAGGGGAAGCTATATCTTTTAAGCTGTGTACCGGACATAAAATATAAATCAAAAGGAGCTGGACAATCCTGTGAATTGAATACCACAGACTTCAGTCTCTGAATGCCTATGTAGCTCCCAAGTTGGTGTAAAATACAAGTGAAATGAGTTTGCTGGCCTCCATCCAGCCTCTGTCTGTGTCTCATTGGATTCAATTATCACAATAATCTCTGTTTGATGGCACCTGCTCAGCCAATGCCTACTAGTAAAATGGAGCAACGGTAGTGGCCTGTGGTGAAAGAAATACACTGATGGCATGTTGGCTGCTCATAGTGTATGGACATAAGCGATGCCACTTGTCTATCTCAGCTGTAGACTTCAGCCCATTATTTTCTTTGCTAAATTCCACCCCTCAAAGCATAAAAAAAGTTGCATTTAGGTACCAAGAAGGCAAAACTGACCATAAGCTAAATTTCTGTGGCTTTTCCGTGACTTTCCTGATCAGGAGTATGTTTTCACTCCAGTCATTTGATTCTGTTTGTTAATATCATCCCTTGGACTGTATAATTCCCAGGAATTCTGTTGTTTTGAGGGCTTTTTTTTCAGCTGTGGTTTCTGCGGCTGAGTAATCTGGTGCCACTTATTTCAGTCACGACTGAAACTGAAAATGCTTCAGAGACTGACAAGTTAACAAATGGACACTTTAACAATATTGCATTGCTCATCTGCTTGATTCTGTATTTTAATTAGCTTGAGGAAGATATGAAGGCTGCTTCTTCAGGTGTAAGTTACTACAAGACCCCAGGGGAAAAAAAGAATAAACTAGTTAATGTAAGAAAAATGCTTATGCTATTAGTCACAGAAAGCTGATTTCACTCAGTCCTGCCCTGTTGACAAATATCGCTCATGTTATAGAAGAATCACCCCTTCATATGTTCCTTTGAGAACTCTGATATAGGAACTATTTTAGATGATGAAGTAAAGTACCACTATGTTGATAATTGCATATCTCCAGTATTGTATTAAAAATGAAAAAAAAGATGCTTGAGAACCTCTTTGTTGAGAATTAGTCACTGAAAAAAATTAGACTTTAGTGTGGGAAAGGCGAGGTCAAGCTCTACATGATTCCTATCCATTTAACAAGCACTGCCTTAGGGAATCTACGGATAGAGAGAAATTACTACTGCAGAATTTTATTTTATTAAACTAAATCTTCAGTATGAAGGGTGTGACCGCAATTTCTCTTTAACAATAAAAGTTTGATTATGAACTGAATGTCACCAGTTCAACACAGTGTTTTTCACTTAGCACTAAATTCACTTTTACCAGGAACATATTTCTGTTCATTAAAGCATTAGGCAACACTGCTTTTTGTACTGTACCAAGTGGGACACTGAGCAGCCTAGGGATTCACCCTTCCTCTTCCACACTTCTTCTTTTATAAGATTCACTGTACTTGTAAAAATCACAGTTCAAAAACTTGGAAAGGTATGTGAAGAGATGAGGTTAAATCAAAAGCTTACAAATAAATCCTTTTGATGCAATTTGAGTTCAAGGGTATATATCTCACAAGGGTATATGTCTTACATGGTCCCAACCAAATCCATGAATCTGAACCTTTGAAAAACAGCTGATCCTAACAGGACTATGAGCTTTGCATCTTTGACCTACTATATTGTTTACTAAAAAAGATAATACATTTCTTTTTATGAACCTAGCTCAAACCCCAATGCAGTCAACAGGAACCTTACCACTGACTTCAGCAGACTTTGCACCAGATCCTATCACACTGCAAAAAGTCAAACAAGCAAAAAAAAATCCATCCAATGAGTGGGTTGTGCTGACTTCAGAGAGCTCAGAAAGGCTTCAGTTCTATGCTCACACTTACACCTTCACTCCCAAATGGTCTTCTGAGAATATTTTCCTTATTCTCACCATCTGTCCGTTCAGTGACTGTAGGACTGGTGAAACTTGCTTGTGCTTCAAGTCTTGTGAATAGTGTGGAATCTTATTTTTCTTAAGCTCTTCTTTCTATAGGGGTGCCAGAGGAATAAAGTAAAAACAAAACCTGCAAATGCCGAACCATGCATCTCTCTAATACCATAATTCTGTGTTGTGCATTAAGGGCTTTATGCAAACTGGAAGAGGGGCAGAGAGGAGAGCTGTTTTCCTGATTTTAACCAGGACTGGATTAAGCCCTTCACTTCAAAACCACCTTTGTCAATGGTTCTAAACAGGGGCAACTGAGTTCTTTCAGAGTTAACTTTTCCCCTGTCCAGAAATGTCTGATGTTGTTTGGAAGATGCTTCCTTTGCCCACAAGACCAGGGGGAGGGCTGGGAGCCAAGTAAATATGTCAGGAGGAAAACTTGCTGCCATGCCTTCTGCATCCCAACCTCAGACAAAGAAGATCTCTCACTGAATATAGCCAGAAGGATTTGACCTTAAAAAGACTGCTATCATTATCTGCATAAATGATCTTGCTAATATCTCTTTCTTTCAGTGACTACATCCTTTTATATTTTATATTGCTGGTGTCCCAGGTGCAGAAACCTTTTCTCCTGATAGCATGCCATGTATGCTCTTGAGGTACAACATCAGTAATGACTTCCTTCCAATGTAATTATATTTTAAGTACACATTTAAGGCCAAATTCTATCCTGATCTATCCCAACTTACACTCTTTGAAACCTTATTAATTTTCATTAAGTAGAAGTCGGTGCAAAATTTCTAGCCACTGAATTTTGCATTAAAAATTTTAAACCCATTTAAACGCGGATTTAATTTCCACAAGCACTTCAATTAGTAGCGTGCTCTCTCATTTAGTCTTTCAGGGCAATAACATGAAATTTATGGAACATAAAGTCCTTTCAAACAGATGGTATTAGGACAGAGCCCACCTTTAAAAGCTTCCCGTTTGCCATAGTCAACTGAGGGATGCTTGCCACAGGCCCTAATAACACATCTCTTATTAACAATGGGGCAGTAGTGCTCCATTAGGGACAGCAGAATTTGCTTTTAAGTATTTTTACTCAATATGCTCAGTCCTGGAGCATGAAGGGACAAGTGCAAAGTCTGAGCGGGAACCTTCGGAGGCGGCATCCGGAAGCATATGATGAGGGGCTGACCTGTAGCTGGATACAAATTGTTCCTTTATAAGAGGTTTGATTAGAGCTTATGTCATCAAGCAGTGTGGTACGCAAATCGCCGCAGCAGCAGTCTAGCTAATGAACTGTCCCACTGTCCAGGCGAAGAAAGATAGCTTGCAAACCGAGTGGACAAGCAGCCAGAAGGGACTTAGGCCACAGGGAGCTCTGACAGGCAGTTCAAAGCCTTCACACAGTATGGATTCAGTGGAAGAAGAGCTGAATCAATATATGGTGATAAAAAGCAGAGGTAAAACTTTCGAATGTCTCACTGGGCAAAGAGGACAAGAAGTGACTTCAGAGACATTATTTTCAAAATAATATTTGGAACAATTGAACTGTTGAGAAAGTTGTCTGAAGACTTGACCCAGACAGATTAAGATTATAGAGAGAGGCAGTAATTGTGCTCAAAACCAAATAGAAAAATAAGAGGAAACAGAGCCTTATGTTTCAGATGTAAGAACTCTGACACTACATGTGACTTCAGAGACATTACAGAGCCCCTAATTAAAAACAGTGTTGCTTGGGGGATTCCAGCCTGCAAGTGAAATTGTTGCGAGAAACAGATCTCGCCTTAGAGAAATTAGCAGGCATCATAAAGAAGTCACTGCTGAGTACACTCAGACAACTGTAGCACATGTCATTGGGACACCAGAGCTATCAGGTGAGGATGAGGTACTGCCCAGCAGTGTCTCCGGTAATGGCAGATGCACACTGCAAGCCGGGCACATTGTGCAGAACACCACATGGATGTCTGTCAGCAAAACCTTTACGGCTCAGAAGGGAGGCTCCAGCAATTGCTGTAACTCACGGCACAAGACAGGTACTACAGACAAGCCTTAATGCTCCAGGAGGTGCCTCTCTTAGCTCCCAGGGTGTCTTTAGATAGCCACCCAGTAGTCCTAGCAAAGATCTGACATCACCTATCCAACATATATTTAACACGTGGGAGACAGCCTTGCCTGAGCTAAGCCAGAGAGCATATCCTCAAGCCAAGCTTGAGGGCCCAGAGTGAATGATGTTAGGCAGGGAAACCAGCAAGCTGCCAGGGAGGCAGCACAGCCTGACCCTGGGAAAAAATTCTGGACATGCCTATTTGCTTTTAATAACAGGAACTTACACTTCAATGGCAGCTCGCTAGCCTAGCTCCTCTGAGATGGGCTATCTGGGAGCAACCTTCTGGTTTTAGGGAGCCATGGGTGTAAAGGGAGTGAAGATGTTATTTTGATCTAGGGCAGATTAGTGACAAAATGTGATTTGAGCCTGAATGATGGAATGAAAAGTCTGTCTAACAGAAATGGCATCCCTGGGAGAGGAGCTGAAATAGCAGCTGGAGCTGAGTAAGACTGAAGACAGATTACAGTCATGTTAGACATGATATACTGTGTATTAAGTATTGTGCAACAATGGGTCATACTTTAGCAGACAAGAGATTTAGCAGCTTGACATGAATTTTAGGGGTACATCTGTAATTGATAGTTGTGCACAAAGTCCCACGACGCAAAGCCTAAAGCTAGGGTATGTGCATGTCTGTCTGATCCTTCTAAAACCTCTCCAGTTTCAGTCAAAATGCAGAGAGTGATTGCCAGAAAAAAAGACCAACTTATAACCCATCTACTGTTATAAGCCATCACATTGGCCTGATGGTACCAGCCATCATGTCATGTGAAAGAGCCCGTGAAACTGACACCACCCCTAAATCCCGGAAGAGAAGGTTACAAAGAGATTCAGCCAGGAAGGTCTCAAACAGACAAGAACATCCTCTGCATGAGACCGTCTGTGAAATTTTACAACACTAGTAACACCACAGCCTTGAAAAATCAATACTCTTTCTCATGAGGGGTAGTCAGCTCCAGTACAACTAAGAGAGATCAGTATTTATGCTGTGGATGCTACTGGCATGGCACAAGCTAAATTAAAAGCTTTACCAACTCTCAATAATAGAGTTGCTGATGACTCAGTGGAGGGCTGGAGGTCAAAACTGCAGAGGACATCCCAGAGGCTCTCCTGAATAACTTATTATGAACAATTGAATAGGTGCATTTTGTTAACACTTGTTTAATGTTACTCTTGTTGTTCGTTTGGGTAAGGAAGATGTGAGGAAAGGTAACCCTAACATACTCTGGCTCAGGGCAGCTGGAGCTGGTTCTTCAGTATTGCAGAGGTCCATGTTATGCACATCTCAGTTGACACTGATTAAAGCTGGCCTCCGTCAGGTGCCTGGGCTCTGAGTGATGGCTGAGCAGCACAGCTACAGAGTTACCTGCAGCTCCAGTATCCCATAAACAGTTTTCTCAGGATAGAGCTTGCTTAATTTTTACATACGTGGAGTGCTTTTTGATTCTTGCTCAGCATATGTTACATGAAATACCAGACATTCCCTGTAGTCACGAAGAGCATAAGGCAGTAAGGAACTTCTCTGTGTACTGAGATGAACTTACCTGTTTGCTTTGCCAAGTTCAGCAGACTGGTAAATTTTTAAAGGTGGTACTTACCTCTAAATACAAACACACAGTGTCTAGCTAGCTTTGCTGCAGTCTATCCATCTAGCATGCTGTGCTTACGGGCACAAGAGATCACTATTTAACGTGCCTCTGAGAATTAGCAAGGAAATATGTGTTTTACCTTCAGGGAGAGAATGGCTTGAGTTAAAATATTTCAAGGTATTGTGCAGGTCAGTAGAAGTTTTAAGCGCTCTATTCTTCACTTGCTTAAATATAAAGAAGTTGAGCTTAATGATGTATTTCTGCATAATGGAGAATGCGCACACAGACATGCACGCACACAGACATGCACGCGCGCGCGCACACACACACACACACACACACACGCACAAAGAGAAAGCTAATAGGATGCAGTTTTTCCAATATAAGCAAGTCACTTGAGCTTGGCCAAGAGAATTTGCAGGTTTCAAGCCATTTAGGCACTTTGGAATATTCATTCTTATTAGGTGTAGTTCCCCAGCAGCTGGAACAATACTCTGTCAATACTCTGTGCTTCAGTCAAAGTCTATGAAAAGAGAGGGGTCCCTCTAAGACCTGCAACCATTTTCCTAATTTGCTTCCAATTCTTATCTCATTTCAACAGTAAATAAAAACATAAAAAATAAGAATGGCTAATGACAATGTCCAAAAGCAGATGTTTAAAGGAGCAGTATGAGACCAGACAGGCAGAAGCACTATTTCCCCTCTTCTCCGCACACTCTCTTATCCTGCAGCCATTTGCAGCCCGGATGCATCCTGGGCCAGACTTGTTTTCTGGGTATTTAATAACCCTCAGTGGATTTCTCTTCTATGAGTTTCTCCAGTATTCTCTCAAGGTGGCACTAGTGATCAATGTTTTCTAAGTAGCCAATCACACCAAGGAAGAAGGGAATCAATATTCATTTTGGTCTTGGCTTCGCTAATTCTCTGCTGTTCCCTTACGTGTCCCCATTTTAACAATTACAAGTGAGGGATAGGGATGTGATCTGCTGGGCTCAACACCTGCTGGGAAGTCCCTGTACCATAGGAATTTCCAAATAATATTTGATTTTTTGTCTCTTAAATACATAGTGTGCAGCTGAAACTCCAGTCCTCTTATTACACCTTTTTCTGTGTATACAACAGATCTAGCAAATTGACACTAACAAAAATGCAAGTAAAGAACTCAAAGAAGAACCCACAAAAGAAACCAAAAAGCCAACTCAACATGAAAAGTATGTTGCTGAGGCTTTGTTTCATGTATATATATGTATAGTAGTGTTTAGTAATACAGAAATTGCAGATGTGCTTTAATCCTTCTAAGACTTTATCCCCATTTCTCCCTCTGCAAAATAAAACTGTTAATGGAAGAAGACTGATATAAGAGAACTAAGAATCATGATGTCAAGATGGTCAGTATTATTGACATTCTTCCTTTCGTATTTTAATTTAACAGAATTACTTAAATATTTTTCATAAATAATGAACCCAATTTGGATTCAGTTGAATTAGTGAGTGAAAGAATGAACTATTTTCTTAATTTCCCTCAGGAAAGAAAGGTCTCTGCATTACTCATACATGCCATCAAGTTCAAACTGTGTGAAGAATTCTTGCATTACTCAGCAATGAAACTATTGTGAAGTAAATGGGAGGTGATCGTTAAAACTCTGATCTGTGCAGTGAAGGGGAAAATTCCTTCATGATACAGGTAGGTGATATCATCCTAAGAACAGCCTCCCAGCAGGTATTGGTCTTCTTTGCACATATTCTCCAGAAGTCTGCACATTGTTTATACATATGGCTGTAGGTTTACATCTTTATTTTCACAGAAATATGTAACTTTGTAGATTCGCTGTTTTTCAAGCTAGAATTAAACACCATAATCTCATTGTATAATGGTCCATATAGACTTGCTGTAGACTTTTAAGCTTTTTCCCCAAGCTCATAATTTCTTGCTGAATGCAAGAAATCTTTGCATGTTGTCTGAAAAAAAAAAAAGAAAAAAAAAAAGAAAGCTAGCCTTGATTTAGAGACATTAGGTGTTAGAAAACTGTCAGACCAAATCCTGCTTCTGGTCTCTGTAGTCTAGTGGTTTTCATCATGTCATTCATTGGTCCCTAGGCATCTGTGGACTTCCTCTAACATAGTCAGGAATGGGCATCTTTGGACTACCTAATGTGCTAATGTGTTCACAAAATGTGATTGTGAAAATGAAATTCTCTGTCTCTACATAGCAACTGACATGTGTGAAATGTCCTTGACAGCCTGTATTTCCACTGAAAGAAGTTGAACGATCTATACATTAAATAAATCACTTTTACCTAGTCTCTTAGAGTGCTGGCACTAGAGCCTTCAGAGAAAGATGCAAGCAGTCCCGTACTCCATAATTATGAAGTAATGTGTCAGAAGGGGATATTATTCCTATCACTACCTTTTACAGAGCTTGTTCATGCCCAGAAACACAAGTTTATTATTTCATTTATTTTTTAAAAGCAACTTTTATTCCATCCTGTAACTCAGGGTGGCTTGTTATCCATATTAGTGGCCAGTTTTCTAAACCATAGCACAGTATCTTATGTCCCTTTCTTCGGCATTGTCCTTCAATAAAATATTCATTCCAACTCATAGTCTTCTATAATCTGAGGACACTACATAAGTAGATTGTATTATGGAGATTGGAGTGATATTGCTGTCATGACCAAAAAAAAAAAAAAGGAAAAAATAACAAAATTTTTTGTCAAAAGAAAACAAAATTTGTCCAGCTCACCTCCTGCTGTCCCACGCTTATCTGGAGAGGCAAAGAAGGGATGTGTTGCTGTGGAACCTGCAGCCTTGAGCAGTGGGGGGAGAAGAGGCTGAGTCATGAGACAGCTTCACATCCACCTTTCTGAGACGGTCCCAGGTACAGTCTCTGGTGATCTGAACAGCTTTTCCATTAATTCTTTGCCTGAAGTCTGATAACTTCTGGTTTCAAGCCTCGTGCTGTGATTGCTTCACTGTTGGGTATCTGCTGGGTGTCATCCTCTTCATGTTCTTAGTCCTGCTGATATTAATAGACATGCTGATGAGCAAGGCATATGAACCTGGGCCTAACCTTTGAAACAAAATAAATCAGAAGGAAAATAGATTTTGAAGTAGGAAGTGCTTTTTCTGTGTCTGGGATTCACAAGAGTTGTAAAATAAAACGGCATCTTTTGGAGATTAGTTGCAGTCAGTCTTAGGAATGCTTTAGGCTTGGTAATACTTCAGAAAAAATATCCTCTCCTCCATGGAGGAGTGAAATGTGGGGGTTCTGAGTGGAAGAACAAAAGTGTTATAAATGAGATATTTGCAATAAATTCCTTCACAGCAGCTATCCATACTACATAATATTTTCCCCCAAAACAGAAATCTGCCTTTAATAAATGGAAGAAAACTACATTTTCCAGAGAGAACTCATATCTACAAACAACATGTAAATCAAAAGTTCATTAGGGGATCATGCAAAGATGCTTTTGGAAGGTAATTTGGCTACAAACTAGTTTTCACAAGAAGGAAGTAAAGCTTTCAAAGGCATGATTGCTCTAAGTAATTCAAATTATCTACTCTACCTGATACTAAGTCTTCCCATAGAGATTACAAAGCACTTAAATTTCTACGTGCATTGTTACGGAAATCCCTGAGGAAGGTTTCAAACCATTTGCAAGCACTGCCATGAAGAGGAAAGAAAAGAAGCCAGAAGTTTTCCACACTGCCTCCCAGCATAGCTAGAGTTAAATGCTTTTTACAGTACTGCCTCTACATTATAAAGCTCTTTGTTCAGAAATTTACCACTGAGTCATGCAAAAAATTCACTCTGGACTGAAATTTGGTCTGTAAGAGTTCAGCCAAGAAACAGTATTTCTTGGCACTTTGTCCCTTTCTTTTTTTTCTTTTTTAGCATTGAAATTGAAAAAGAAGCTAAGTGCTCTATGGTTTCCAAGCGTGAATGTGCTCCTATTACTCAGAAATGACTTTAATTTTAAAATGAAATGGTGTGGGCTCATAGTCTAGAATGTTGATTATGTTTTAAGTGTCAAGCCTTCAGTACACTGGTGCCTATTACAGACAGCACAGGCTGTGCAGCCATGTCTCAGAAGCATGCAAATTCCCCTGAGCCATCTCTATGTTTGTAGTGGTCCAAATTCTAGCTTTTATTCAGGCAAAACTCCTAGTAGCACCCTTAGGTGTATATCGTAGCAAGGTTCCCAGCAAAGAGTAAGGCATTGCTCACAGGGGCCTGGGTTGCCGTTACTGTCTCCTGTTGCCATGATTTGTCTGACTTGTCAAGATCCTGCACCAGACTTGACTGGTTGCAGGATTTTCCTACAAATCAAGAACACTCCTCAGCTTAGTTGAAAGGGTTATAGATCGAATTAGCTCAGCTTCAATCAAAATCATTTCTAGTCACTGCTTTGTACTTTCATGTTAGAGGTTTTGCTGAGTTCTGCTTGGTGTGCCGAAGTTTGAGTGACTCCAAAAACAACAACCAAATAGCCCTCAAAAAAGAAGAAGCAGAGGAGGAAGCCTATGTTAAATAAAAAGGCCAAGGAATGAGTCTTTGTAGAAGCTCTTTTGCAAGTGCCGAAGCTTGGTGTGCTTTGAAACCTGCAGGTGGAAATCCCAGCCCCACTGAGGATGGGGGCAGGGGCGATGCCTTTGGTTTCAGCATGTCCAGGTTTCTAGGTAAGGTCGCCACTCTGCTGTCTTCCACGACCTGCAGTTTGTACATCCCTATAAAGCTCCTGCAGATCACAGCAGCTGCGTTAGGCACCCACATGACGTCCCAAGCAGAACAGGAGGAACAGAGCAGCAGAGAAGTTGCTGGAAAATATACCAGTGTGATAAAGCGGGCACATGTCTGTACTGCTGATTCTGGCTGTTTCCTCTTAGCTGTGTCTTGCTGCCTGCCTGAATTACTTGCCTTGCTAAGGCAAGATGAGCTATAAGCAGCAATCAACAGTGGATCAGCAGGAAAGGGGACACCGATAAGGACTTTCAGGGGCCTCCTTCCAAAGCAGCTGGCACTCCTCTGGTGGAGGAAATTGCTCACCACCTTCTCTGAGGCTGGCACACCAAGGAGTCTCCTAAACCAAAACATGGCCTGGAAAAAGACCTGGAGCCTCCAAAAAAGCCCGAGGGAAGGCAGGGAAAAGCCGGGTGATCTGGGAGAGGCTGCCAGCAGTGCAACAGTGAAAGAAAGGTGGCAACTCAATCGAAAGCACGAGATGCTGGCTGGGTGGATGGAGGCTGACTTTCCCAGGGAGCAAATCCACCCAGACAGCCCACCCTGGCCCAGCAGCTGAGGATTTACTAGCCTTCTCAAGTGAGTGTTGCAATGCATGCTCAGCTCTAGCTTCCCAGACCCCACAGCCAGCAGCATTTCCACTGCCTGGTCTAACACAAGCTGGGTTAAGCTTGCAAAAAGCCCTCAGTGACATCAAGTAAAGCAGGTCTCCAGGAGCTGAGAGTAGGCTTAGGGGAGAGAATAGCTGTGAAGGTGTCTATTGCTTTCACCCTCCCTAAGCACTCTGTGCCTTTTGACAAAATAATGCAGGGTCTTTTAAAGAGGCTTTCTCCTGTATCAGTGGAAATGTGCCCTTCCAGAAGCTTCTGGAAGAAAATTTTTTTGCATCTGCCACCCAGCTGGCCATGTTGCATTAGTAATGGAGGGCAGCTAGAGAGCTGGATATCAAAAGTGAGGGAATCACAGAGCTAGAGGGAGAAAAGCCCTCAGCTATGGCATCCACAGCCTCTTGCAAAAATAGGGTTGCATTCAAACAGCAAGCAAAACATTTTTTTAGTTTTTCCCAACATTGGCACTTGCATTTACTCCGGCACACTATATTTGGTATGTTTTTTCCTGCAGGAGAGCTCCTCCCTAACAACTGTCATTACTTAGAAAAAGCAAAAAAAACCAGGATAGTTTTTATTTAGATCCATGCTTTGTTATGATACCAAATTTAGCCTCAGCCATACTGCACGCTGAAAGTCCAGTTGTCTGTGGGCGCTCAGGCATTAATGGCTGAAATTTCTTTGGCTTCACTGTATTTCATGGCATCACTGCTCCTGTTAATCCAAAGGTTTGGCTATAGCGCAGATGTGTGGAGTGAGAGAGAAAGTGGTGGCAAAGATGGCATACATATATACCGATGGAGCCAAAAAATACCACTTAGTTCTCAGCGTAGAGAAATGAAGGCTGGTTTTGGAGTAATGTTTGGGACGGAAGGCAGGAAGATCAGTTTAACTTCGGTGATGTTCAGTATCGTCTTGATAGTGGTCTAAACGATATTTCTGGCTGTCACATTATGTTCCTTACCACAGGTCCTCTTTCTGAGGCAACGCCTTTCTCTCTGAGTATGTTCCCAAACTTTCCTAGCTTGGAATGATGTTGTGTTTTAAATTATACACACACACACAAACACCCCAATTCATCCATCCATAGGAGTTTTGCGTATGGCATTGTGTAATTTAATTTTTCCATCACAGCAACATTAAAATTATGGATTTATTTAAAAAAGAAAAAAACACTCCAACTTATAAGTACAAGACCCTGAGCTGTGCTGTCTGATCATCTTCTATTCATCTGGAGTTTGAAAGACATTGAATGTTGCAGACCTTTGAATCTGCCCCCTTGGAAATGCTGACAACTCAGATCATTGTAGGGTCTTTGTTACTGTTCCTACTATCAACTTGCACCTTCCAAAGCTGTGCAAGAAACACTGATTTGATAATACCACACAGCATTTTGCCACTGCCATCTTTCACTGTGAATGTTAATAGGCTGAATGGGACCATTGTTGTGGTTTATTGCTGTAAAGAACAATCTCTTTTCCCCTTAAATACCAAGAACAGCTTCCTTCTGCTACTCTAGCCGTTTCATGTGACACAGAATCTTTGCAACAGGTGAGTTGAGCCCACAGTGCAGATTTGTGTTCTTTCTAAGCGGAAAATAATGGCAGACAGTTTCCACTGTGTGTCAGTGCTTTTACTCCCATCAGGACTGATACAAATATTTATTTAAGAGAAAAATCACAAATCAGTGTGCTTAAGAAATCCAGCCATTGCTGATGACTGGAAGTTTAGGGTCCAACCTTCTGGTATAGTACAGTCACTTACTTGTATAAAGCAGTCCTCAAGTGAGTATGATGTAGCACAACCTATGTGGGGGCTCTCCCATGGCATAGACCTTCATAAGGGCATGTACCACCATGCTCTGCCCCTGCTGCAAGGAGATGAGGAGGATCATGATCTGTCCTGAGCAAAGCAGATCCATCCCATTCTGCCCTTTGGCTACAACCAGTTCATGAGAATAAATGTGTACGCGCACACACACACACACACACACACACATCCCTTAGGCTTTGCAGATCAGCCAGCACTTAGTTTTTGACTGATGGGGCTTGGTAGAAGAGAAAGAAATTAAAGTTCTTGTGGTAGAGATGACAACCATGAATGAAGTTACAGCTGGAAAAGCTGTCCAGAGAAGCCTGAATGTGGAGGGTCATGACAGGGTTAAACTGGTGGAAAGTTGCAAGTAGCAAGCAACAGGAGCCTCAGACAAACGTACCCAAGGACACTGGTGCAGCTGGGAATGATACATCCTGAGAAAGTACAGATAAACTAGCAGAAGCCAGTGGGAGCCAAGGTTAAGGGCAAGACAGCCTTTCCAAACAAGTAGCAGAGTACAAGGCGTGACCGCTGCATGTGTGATCGGTGTAATGACTGGCTCCCTGTGACATAATCTGCATGATGATTGGCTTAGCAAAGTGTGTCTGTGAAACCACTGAAGCAGCTAACTTTTTAAATATGCTTAGAAATAAACAATAAATGTCTCAGGACGCAAACCCTCCTGAGTCCATGCCATTCATCCGCCACACCTGAATGCTTCCAGAATAGTACAATTTCTTTAGCATAGCTACAAACAGTGCATCAAACTGCAAGCGGCTTCTTTTTTAAGCTTAGATTTTTTTTTTTTTTTGGGGGGGGGGGAACCCAACCAGTGGAGGGCTGACATCGACCAGCAGTCATTTATTTGAAGAGAAAGACCGCATCTACTAAGCTCTTAAAGATTTACAGCATAAACTCTTGGCAATCTCAGCACTTTCCTCAAACCAGCCCAATGAACATGACAACATCAGGATTCTGATATCTTCAGGAATAAAGAAACAGCACAACACTTGGGATTACAACATCATATTTTCCAATGGCATGATAATAAATACAGCCCTACCCTGAAATTCATAAAATAACTGGATTTTTTTCTTTTTACTGGTCTGAAGGGTTGCAGTTGCTGCTGCCTAATGACATCCCCCAAGTATTTGGTAGCACATGGAGGCCCTTGCATTGTGGAAACACCCCTATACTTTGTGGTAATGTCTGTGTATTGCACCTCTAAGAAATGTCCCTAGATGTTAGCCTTTGTATAGCTGAACATAGCATGGCTTACTGTTTCAGATATTCACAGACAGTTAATGTACCTGTGATCATTTTCAGCAGTGATTATTGGGGGGGGGGGTATTTTTTCCACTGTTATCTGAAGGGTGTAGCTTCACGGACCTTCACAGGTGCCAATGCAGTCTGGTGAGCACAGTTCAGCATGTCCCAGCCCTTCTATAGAGAGAAGGGAAAGATCTTGTGGTTAGATGCAGCCATTTAGTTTTCTTAGCCATCACATGCTTCCCTACCCTCTAGACAGCTTAGTTCTCTAGCCTGCAGCTCCGGGTTTCCCTGCTGCCTTGGTCGTGTGCAGAAAGTACAATCCAATTACCTCTTCCATGTGGAGAAGATGTAGAGAATCAGCAGTGATGGATAGAGCCCCACAGGGCTGAAAGACCCAGCCTCTACAAAATAACGAACCCTGCAGCAAAAAAAAAAAAAAGGAAAAAAAAAAAAGAAAGAAAAGCTTGAAAAAATGCAGCTTCACAGGTGAAGAGTCCACAGCCCTGAGTGAGCTGAAGTTGAAAGGTCACATATTTCTGAATCATTGCTTCAGGCTCTCTTCAGATTCAAAGGGATCTCAGTTTACACATTGGTTATACTTCTAATCTTACTTTAGCAGCTGCAATCACGTCAAAAGTTTTTACTGTTTGGGAGGTTTTTTTGAGTGAAAGCTGAAATTGTGTGTGGGCAGATAGGGCTTTTTTCAATTCCTCTGACCCAAAATAATCAGTATCCTGGTGTGAGCTCCGCTTTGTTCAGACGCACTGTAGGCCAAAACTTCTTTGCTAGTCCTGGACTACTGTTCTAGACATCCTTCACAGGTGTACGAACATGGACATCTCTGAAGCAAGCACTAGCATTATCAGTCACAGCAGTTCCCGAGAAAGTGATCTGGTTTTCAAAGTGAGGAAATGAAAGCTGCAACCACTTTTGCCCTCTGAACATCAGACAATGTGCTCACAGTCTTCTACAGATGGAGGCATTCGATGTTAGCCACTGTGCTGAAAATTGTCCTCTCATTTTTGTATTATGAATGTGCATGCAAAAATCTGCATAGTGTTACCTTTGCAACAAGATGCAATGGATAACTGCTTATCACTGCTGCAATGTGATCCCCCTGGTTATAAAAACAGGGAATGCAGTCTCTTTGATGTCATTGAGTTCACTATTATGTACTTCTTTGCCTACTGTGGAAATCAACATATTTGGGGGTCTCCTTAAAGGAAGCAGTGCCATTGGGACATGCATAAAATATGTAGTCCTTGCAAACTAGTCCTCTAACATTAGATTTTTGAAAAAATTTCCCATCTCCCAAAATACAGTTTTGCTAATTACTAGTCTGCAAAATACAAATATCATTCCGTATGTGGCAGAACACAGCTTGGAAAAATTTTCCATTACTATTTTTCCGCCTTGCAGACGTGATGATGTTCACTTTCTCTGCTTACTGAAGAGCTTGACATTTACCAGCACAAATTAAAGAACAGATGTTTTTAGGATCAAGTACCCCTTTCCCATTGCACGTGACCTGATATAATTCACAAGGAGCAGCTCATGCTGTGCAAGCTAGCTGCCTGTGTCATCCAGGCAGAGAATAGGCTATTTCCCACTCCATGTAAGTAACTTCCATGGCAAATTATGGCCTGGATTACAACAGTCTTACTCCTGTTGAGGAGTATCTGCGTCTGCAGATAGTTGCAGAGAAGCCAGCGGGTGGGAGAATCAGACTCTGCAACTAATCACAGCCGGCTCTTCCCAGGTGATCTGCACATCAGAAATGTTTTTCTGAAGAAGTTGGCAAATAAATTTCAAAAGCATGCAGAAAATTTTTCAACCCATTAATAGGCAGTTTCAAACTGTGGAGGGAAACTTTGGTGGGCAGGAGAACTGATGTGTCCAGCTCTCAAAAATCTCCACCCTCTGCTGATAGCCTGATGCCTAATAAAGGGTGAATTTATTAGCCTTTCCACCTGTGAGGCCTAAGTATCGATTTCCATCCAACATGGAACAACTTAACTGCCTCCAAGTCTGCTATACCTCTGTCAACACCACTGGCAGTGGGTCAGTGTGGTCACACCCCAGTGTGGGGCTTGTGGGAGAAATACCCAGCCATAAATACTCTCGCACACGCATCTTCACCCTCCCAGACAAGCTGGATTGCATAAACCTCATTTCTTTAGGAAAAATATTTAGGTTCAAAAATATTCGATTTTTGCCCTCTTTATACTATGCATGTCATTCAGCTCTGCTTCGATCACTGCTTGCCAGCCTTCCCTGCTCCTGTGAGGCTAGAGGAGTCATAAATATGGCAGCTCCCTTTGCGTGTTAATACTGGACTCGGTCCATGGCTGCTGAGCTGCAATGCGTGAGCCACTGATACTGCAAAGTGAGAGTTTATATCCCTTCCCTCTTGCATATTTTCAGTGTGTAAATCCACAGAGCAGAAAACATACTGGGGAGTGAGTGGTCATGGGGAAAGTAATCCATACACAAAGCAATGGCAGATGCCACTTTCAGCTGAGGACTCATCCTGTCGGGAAGTTTCACACCAGGCTGAATGAAACCCTGAACTCGTGCCCGAGGTAAGGGGAGGGGATGCTGCTGACACTGTTTATCCATTATTCATTTAGTAATGGCTCCAGGGAGCGACTTACGTCATGTGTTTTTCACCCACATGGATTGTAATAGACTCTTTTCTTCTTCAAGCTTGCCTGCACTGGGGAAATTTTCCAAGTTATTTTACAAGTGGCATAGCTTAAACTGTTTGGGGGCTGCGGCAAAGACCTCTTAGAGGCAGTTTGAGGTGACTGATCTATTTTTACTGACATGCTTTCAGACTGTGGCTCTAACTACGCCTACTAGAAACTGAATGATTAAGACTAGGTAATCCAGAAATATTTTGGCTTCCCTGAGATACACAAGACCCCTCTCTCTTGGACTGCAAATACTTCTATTCCACAAATTGCCCATTCCCTCTTGAAGGTACTGGTTTTCATTGGGAGACTTAAGCTTTTCTTGTTTTATTTTGTTTTGTTTTCCTAGCCTTATTCAAGAGTAGCCTCACTAGCTGGATATTTGAAGTCAATATATCACTAACAAGCCCAGATGAGATTTTCAGTGAAGCCTTTAATGACAGAATCAAAATTACATAAAAAGTGTTGCATTTTGAGGTAGTGACATGTGTGCAGTCAAAAAGAGGTAAATTCTAATCTGGCCTGGTGAAATGCTTCCAATAAAATCTCATCACTTATGAGGCTCTGTGCACTAATAAAACTGAAGGGTTGGAAAGAGAAAATTGGACTTTCTGGGACTAATAGGAAGGATCTGAGTAAAACCACAGATGAAAACTCAGCAGCGAAGATTGACGGATGCCCCTTGCTGCAGGAAGAAGGAGGAGGAAGAGGATGCGCTACGCAGAAGGGGATGTCACCCTTTGAACTCAGGACCTCGCAGTTATGAGGTGAGAAGTATTTGGGTCATTGGATGTGGTGGAGCACAAAGACATATTTTCTGAAGACTAGTGGGATTTGCCAAATTTCATTCCAGAGTCAGATGCACGTGCTTCATTCCTTCACACAGTACCCAAAGAGTGGAAGCAAAGTGGGAAGTTAAAGAAATTGTCCAAGTCCTTACCATTGCCATATTTACTTCAATGCTATGAATGTTATACTCACTCCCTTGTGCCAGTGAAGAGGAAAAAATAGTATTCTGATCCTATTCTGAACTATTTTTTAAAGTGAAATAAAAGCAAACACCACAAGCATTTGCCATTTCCTTGCTGCAGTTCATGCTCAGCTTCACAAGGCTTAGCGTTTCTGGAGGAGCAGCTACATAAAATGAGCCTAATGGAGCTTGTGCCTCTGCACCATCACAGACACGCCTGTGTGGGGAGGTCCGCATGGACCCCGTGCTAAACATTGGCTTGGCAGGGTGGGGAGCACGCTGCAGAGCAGCCTAGGTGCGGGCCAGCCCAGGTCCAGGTGCCAGCTAATTCTGTTAGCCTGGCACAGTGCCCCAATAAACCAGCCATGCCAGGCATCAGGGTGTACGTAGCAGAGAATACACCCAAGGGGCCACAGCCCACATATGTCTTCCTACCTCAGACCATGTCCTGGGAGCACAGGAGAAATCGTGCTTTTTCTGTTGTTCCCGACTCCCATATCAGGCTTCTTGCACAGAGAGGCAGAGGTTGTGCTCAAGTGATAGGCCAAAGGGTTTCATTAGCACAGGGAAGAGGAAAAGGAAGCCAGAGAAAACACAATGGCTTTAGGTTCTTGATCCTCGCCACCTGCAAATCTCTGCATGCCGTTTCCCTCCTAGGAACTGATTCAGTCCTCCTTATGAAATAAGGAGGCATCTGATCATATGAAGAGATGCTAGTCCCCTCATAAAGGAGAACGAGAGACTCCTACTCTCCAGTGTTATTTCCTCTTCTAAAGTTGTGCTCGCTGATTGCAGTACTCTGCTGGCATCATGCTAAAAAGGAAACCTCCAAAAATAATGTGTGCTGGAACTGGAGGAGTCCTTCCAGCCTCACTGTGAACAAGGAAGAATATTTGTTGAGTGTCATCCATGGTTAATATGGTCAGGTGTCCCCTTAGAGAAGTCAGGTCTTCCCCTGACCACATGCTAGGCAGTACTTCCCTGTAGCATGCAGAAATATGGGACTGTGAAACTTCTTCAAGGCTTTATTGGAAGCTCTCTTCCAATGTCTTCCCATTATCTTCCTGGCCATGGGGAAATGCCAGATGCAATCAAAGATCAACCTTTTTCCTGAAATCTGGGCTGAGCTGTAGTGTGTCACAGCTACCCCGTTCTCCTTCAGCTCGATGTGTCCTAAATGGTGGTATAGCTCAACATCTTCTGCATGCAGCTACAGTCACATGAGAAAGGGGTTGCAGATGACCCAGCAAGTAGGCACCCATCTAGGCAAGGTAGGGAATGGTAGCAGCATAACCACATTGGCCAAAAAAAAAAAAAAGAACAGCCCTCCCCAAGTGTAAGCTAGGTTGAGATGGGCTATAAGCAGTAACTTGAAGCACCTGGTGTTGATACACATAACATCAACCACTGGAGAGCAAAGAACAGGATTCTTTCCCCACAAATGCAAGGTTAGTACTTTCTGTACCATTTCTCCTCTATGATTAATTTATGCTAGTTTTCATTTGTCTGCAAAAACAAGTGCTATAAATGTGAACACAAACTCCATTTAAATATCTTTTTTTATTTCCATTCTTCTGCTTCCAGTGAAAATTTCAGTGGCAGATAAACTTCTGATGGACAGCATCTATTCACATTGACTATCTGTGGTTTTTGCCCTATTATAAATACAAATTAATTCATAACTGGATATTGCCTTAATTCTTTACATGCTAACTGAGAAAAACTAATATACAGGCTCCATTTTATTTAGCAATTTAAGCTTGAAGTTTACTGAGCGGTTAGCAGATGAAAATGTTGCATTGTGGGGGGAGGGAGTTCCCTTACCCTATAATATTTTACCTTGATTAAAGCTTTACTGAGGTAAATTTGCAGATCTCATGCAAAAAGTAATTTACCTCTACTCTTATTGAAGTTAACCATACTTATATGTCCTAGAATAATGTATTTTTCTAGCTGCATTCCAATTGCAGTGCTTTATCATATGAACCAGGGTAGATTTAATCAAATTTAGTTTGTGTTGTGAATTTTAAGACATTGCTTCAATTAGCTGGAATAAAATCAGAGCATTTGGAAGAAAGACTAAAGCTGATCAGATGGCGCTGGTGCTGAGCTGGCCATTCAGTGCTCCTTCTGCAGCTTGCTCACTCCAAAATATTTCTCCTGCTGGAAAGGGCTTCCCAGTTTTGTATTTTATTCTCTTTATGTTTCTGCGATTGATGGCGAAGCTCATGGGACAGGGAAGCTGAGGGTCGGTTTATCAAGCTGGAAGGCACAGGTACACGTAGGACCTGGCCAGTTTTCCTCCTGCTGGGCCTGTCTGGAGCTTTTTCTGGGCACTGAGGGACAGTAATGGGATCACACTCAGGTTTGGGCTTTTTTAACATATAATACGCTGTGCTTCCTGGCTGCTCTCTGGTCTCACCAGCTCCCCTCCAACACTTTTGCAGGCTGCTTTCCTATCACTCTCCTTGTTGCCACCTGGTGGCAAAATTGTCCTCACCTGCTCACGGACCTGTTTGGCACAAAGGGGCTCCAGACTCGCATGTACATTTTAGATTTCCCAGTGTAACGCCCCAAGGGAAGAGCCGAAGGCTGCAAAATGGTCCATCAGCCACATGTGCAAAAACCCTGGCTCCAAGAGCGGGTCTCCCATCCCAAAATAGCTGGGAGAGCACCACCTCAGGCAGGGATTAAAACAGAGTGCATGCTTTTTATTTTTTGGTATGTTCACATAACTAACTTGTCATGAGACATCCCTGAGGGGCTCAGCAAGATTCAAACCTCTTTTAAATACTTCCATGAATAACAAGGATATCTCTAGCAATATTATATGAGTTAGAGTGTACAAGCTGTATAAAATCTGTTTTGAGAACAAACTGCCCCTAGATTTCTTAGGGTTAGGAAGAAACAACCCCTGCTGCTATTTACTATTTCTTCAGCTATTTCTGAGGCTAGATATCTTCCTCCAAAGTGGCTTTGTAGAGAAGATAGGGCTCAGAGAAGATAGCAGGCTGGAGGAACTGCTGTCATGTCCCCTCAGGATCATGCTAAGTCACAAACTTTGTATCACAAAAGGCCTTAGGCACAGAACTCTCCTCTCCACATATTCATTTTAGCTCTCTCTCTTGTCTTTTTTATCACAGCCATGAAGGTCTTTCCATCCCCCTCTCCCAAGATAATTTTTTTCAGTTTTGTCCCTGAAAGACATCCATTTCTTACCAGAGAGCAAACTACTTTCTCCAGTCACCCTGTCTATTGGTCCCCCTAAAATTGCTTATTTGCACACATGCCAAGTGTACTGCAGGATAATATTCTTAGGGTTATCAGAACGTTTTTACTGTGTTGTCTTGTGTGCTGAATTTAATGCACATTAATTAGTATTTGCATATTACTTTTATTAATTTAATAATGGTACTGTTGTTATTATGCCTCATTGCTGTAATTTTCCTCACCTGCAAATTCTTGATTAACTTTGCTGAGGTTCACTAGCCTGAGTGATTTGAAAAGGCCGTTGTAAAATAATAGAGAGAAATAAAAATGTCTTGGTGCAGTCAGACTCCACTCCCTCTACTGAAAAATGTGGTGTTTTTACATTTTGAGACAGTTTCTCAGACAGACAGACAAGGTGACATTAAACAAATCATGCTAATTACAACACAGTTTATGTAGGGAAATTTTACTGGCCTGTTAATACTTGGCAGGAGCTGCCAATTACAAGTGTTTTAAAAAAGAACATTTCCAGCATTAACTTTTCTGTTTTTTGGGGAAATGGGAAGTTGGGGTCTGTTGCTCTCCCCTGTTTGTGCCCAGGGAGGTAGCATGTAGTTTAAGTTCAGTAGTGGGAGTCAGAGACCTGAGTGCAGGTCACAGGTTTCCCACCAAGTTGCTCTGTGGCCTGAGGCTGATCACTCCTAAAGGGATCTCAGGCCAGACAAAATCAACAAGAATTTGTGTGATTTCTGGAGGCTTTGCATCTTTCTGGCCTCAGCTACCCAATACCTTGAATCGTGCCGTGTGTGACATCCCAAGAGATGCACGCAAGACATTGCCATTAAGATCTGGGGACACATTGCACAGTCAATGGCACAACATCCAACGGAGGGGAAGATCACCCCCTCTGCTCATTAGTTGCCTCATTAATATAACAAGGATTAAAAACTTACCTATAAAACTTGCCAGCAGCATGATGATATTTGTTTCCCAGGAGCCTGTAAAGCACTTCAAGCTTAAACCTCAGATACATGTAGGGCTTTGCCTCCTATTTACTTCAGTTATGGCTGTGATTGTCTAAGATGTTCTTTCCCCCCATCCATTCCCTATGCTGGCAGTTGCCTCTACTTTCCCAGCAGCGACAAAAGGGAGTAAGCACCCATTCCTCAGCTGCATCAGTGCTTGCAGCCTAGCTTAAACACTGCAGTTTAAAATAAGACTTTGCGCTGGAGTCTGCTCAGAAGCATTATGCTGGCTTTGCAGTGGGGGCAACAGCAGCCAGGTAATAGCAAATGGCTTTGCAGGCAGGGGAAGGGGGAGAAAGCAGAAGGAGGAGAAGGCTGGTGATAGCCTCTCATCACAGCCATTTACTAAATGAGTCCCTGCCAGTGCTGTTCGGCATAGGCTACACTCCTCAGAGCAGCAACTAACCACATGAAGCTCTGGGTTAGACCCTTAACTCAAGGGAGAGTGAGATGCCTTGGGGAGGAGTCCTCAAAAACCTCCTGCTCAGAGTATCTGAGCAAGCTGCCCTATTTCTGTCTTCTCTGGGGCAGACAGAAAGAGAAGCCAATCCCATAATTAGCTCACTCTCTAGAAGAATAAAAAGCATGGGCAAGCTTTTCCTAGTGCATTCAAAGCAGAATGGTATGAAAAAATGTGATTTGGAGATTACCAAAAAGGTGGGTGGTTGGTACGCCTTGCTCTGGAGGTGGGTTCAAGTCCTTCTCCAAAGCAAGCTGAACTCACCTCCTTGAGCATCAGGCTCCCACCACTTGGTTGAGCTGCCCTTATTCTCCCTCTGGCTTTTGTGTCAGCTGTGCCTGGCTGTGGTGTCCCCTGGCAATGCCCATAAGCATGGGCATAACAGGTCAGCGAGCCATACCTCTGCAGGGGCTGGGAGTCTGCTTCCTGGGCTTCTTGCAGTTAGAGTTGAAGTAGATTTGCAAGCGACTCTGCAGCGATGCTTCCAGGGCTTTGTGTTGCCTACTGCAAATGAAGACCTCTGGGAGACCTGGATACTGTCGGAGGTTACCAGGTGACAAGTGGTATTTTTGAGAGCTTCACAAGTACTTCAATGATAGACTTAGATTCCTCTGGAGCTAGGAAGACCTTAGTGGACCTTGGAGGACTTGGCACTTTTTGCATGCCTATAGGAAATGCAAACTCCTACTCTGCATATTAGCACAACTAAGTCCTGCTGTGCTTACACATCCATGAGCACTCATTTGGGTCTGTTGCTGCTGTTTCAGAGTGACTTGCAAAGGTTGCACAAGAGAGGTCTGGAGGGAGAGGGGAATAAGCAGCTTAATACCACAAGGGGTAAGGTTTCCATAGGGAACTCAGCTTCCTGCCCTTATCAGCCATAGAAATTCCTAGAAATTGAAGATGATCAGCACCTTGTCTCAGCAACCTCTCAGAGTTAAATCTGCATAGGAGCAGAGGTTCTCCTGTGGTGGCGACACATAGACCTCGTTTTTCTTTACAGCTGCACCTGGTGGCACGTGCGACTGTCACTTGCCTGCATATAGGCATATTTTCATGCACAACTCGCAGTTAGTCTAGTGTCATGAGCCAATGCTGCCCATGGTCACATGGGATTTCAGTAGGAATGGGAACACATATAGCAGGAAAGAGAAATAGGCCATAAGAGTTATTTTAAGCAGATGTTGGTGAGAGCTGCTGGTAGCAACTATAAGTTATCAAAAGGAAACATATATACACCTTCAGAGAAAAAAACAACATCTGATACTGTGTTGCATGCACCTGAACAGAGTTTGGTAATTACTAAACAGTTCCTTAGGCAAGAAAGGAGCTTTATGGATAGAAGGTTTTGCATAAGGCAGTTGTTGTTTACACCTGAAACTGGTGTACAAATAAAGCCACCACTCCTTGCTGCCAATGCTACTTTACTCCTGTGGAGCTACACGACAGCACTCTTTGCAATTGTTCCTCACAGATTTCGATTTTATTCAAATTTGTTAATGGTTGCCAAGGTCAGCTGACATGCTGAGCCCCATTTAGCCCAACAAAGCAACACGCTAAGAAAAGCAGGGAGCAGATTACTCAGAAAGGAATTTGGCCTAGTCCATAATCCCTATAGGAAAATGAGAGAGAGAGAACATAAAGTTAAATTTCTGCTTTGAATTGCCCTCTGAAGGAGTTTAGCTTTTTTCACCGACTGTCGCAGAGGTCCAGGGATATAGGTCTCCACAGACAAGAGTTTGCCCTTATGATAGTCTCGTTGGTGTTCCCTTCCACGGGCAGCAATGACGGCCCCACAGACGGAAATTCAACTAGATAAAAAAATGAAGCCTAAATTGTAAAACACTGTAGCTCTAAAATCCACCATATTTCTCCCTTATTTCTGTTCCCTTTGTACACCTAGCACCATAAACTGCTTCTCCTATTTTTTCCTCCTTAATAAGGTAGGTCACACAAGGTGCCCCTGCCTTGAGTGGTCCCTTCAGCACTGGCATCAGGGAGCAGTTGCTCACTTTCCTGAGAGACCCACCTGAGCGCAACTGCTGTTTCCAACAGCCTTGGTTCACCTCTCTTGGTGAGTCCCAATTGCTGCTCAAGGATAAAACTGTCCTTACTCAGTGCATGCTTCCTTGAGGGAAGTCCCGTTCTGGCTCCTTAACCAGCACGATGGATGAGAGTCCAACTACCAAGCAATTTTGTGAGCTCTGGCTTTCTGGTGCCTCTCGGTGCCGTTACGGATGGGCTGAGGGCCCCCACAATCCTTGCTGCCAGTGGAGGAGAAGCAAGGATGTGCCAGATGCGCTGAGGGAAAGTGGTAGGATGCCCCAAGCATCACTGTGCTGTGCTGCATAATTGTAATGCAGCCCTGTTACTGCTGTGCTTCCAAAACTAGAGCTCAAGAAAGCTTGAGCTTGGCTTGAATGACAGAGGCTGTTAAAAAAGGGTAACTTAAACCCTTTTTATTTTCATTTCTCAAAGCAGAAGGAGGACTCTGTCCACGTCTTCAGGCTTCTTTCTAGAAATTAAAATTTGAGGAAACAATTCTCACAAAACTGTGTGACTCAGAGCACTGGGGCTCTGGGGACAATATCAAATATCACAGATCTTACCACAAAAGGGCAAGCACTAGCAAGTGGGGGATTATGCTCTCTCTGGAGCTGCTCCTTGAAGTTCTTATTAGTCTGTTGTTTGCAGAGGTAGCTTTGATTTAGCAAAAGAGAATGGAGCTGGGTGAGACAGACCACATTTTCCCTCCTGGATGCTTTTCTTTTGTGCTTACATGTGACATTGTCAGTTAATCTTAGCTAGAAACAGGGAATAGATGGTTTCTCTTTGTGCAGGGAGTGCATACATTTTTCTGAGCAAGCATCCATAGCCATCCGATGTGGTTGACAGAGGCAGACCCAGCAAACGTGGTTCAGCTCAGCTCAGGCCACAGGTTAACCTCACATTCACAGTCTCCTGTCTGGACACGTATATGTCACGTCAGCCCTCCTGCCTCTGCCTTGACTATAGGGCAGCCAGTTTAGCCAGTAAGATTAATATGACCCAAAAGCCTTACCACCTACCCACAACCCATTTGTGAAGCACCACGAGGTCCAGTGTGGACATACTGGCAAGCTTTGTTTTTTCCATCAGTCATGAATTCCTGACAAATAGCCAAAGTTTTCAAATTTGTGTCTGGACAAAATTTGCAGATGGGAAAAGAGGATCTCTCTAGAGGAATCCAGGCTGTATCCAAAGCCAACAACAACAACAACAACAAAAAAACAGCTTCTCATTCAAACATCAAGTGACAGCTGGTCCAGGTCTTCAGATTTGCAAATCCAAATCCAAGGCCTCCTTGTCCCTCCAGACATTGTGAAAGCTAATTTTTGCATTTGCAGAAAAATCCTGATAAAATCAGTTCATCTTAAACTTTCATCCAGTGAGACATTTGATTTATCTGGAAGTTTATCTCATGTTTTAAAATCACCTGTGGCTTCCTTTTAAAGTCTGAAACCATCTCCCCCATAATAAATCTCTTTATGGAACCTCAGCTTCTGGAAACTGAATCAGAATAGGAGGTGGCTTCATCAGATACACAGAATAAAACAGTTAGGCTGGCTCACTTGCATATCGTGTGCAAGGAGATTTATCAGCTGTCTCCCACAGAAAAATATCTTTCCTCCACCACAGAACACATTAAATGACACTTTTTAATGACATTTTTTTCTCCTCCAGTGAGAAGAAGTGATTTGTGTGGATACATCAAATGCCTGAGACAGACCCCAGTGTGTGCAGTGCCATCCCTGTCACAGTGAATATTTCTGGTAGGCTCTGCCATAGGTGGGGAGAGGAGAGCAACAGAAAAATAATTCCTCATAAGGACTGTTCTTCCTAACTGATATGATCAAAAGAAACAAATAAAAATGGCTTAATTTTATTTCCTCACTTAAATATTTTCTTTCTCCTGAAATATATCTTATAAACATGATGAATATGAACTGGAAGAAATAATCTTTAGATTAGTAAAGATATATATAAATCAATTTGTCCTATGCTAGATTAGACTATAGGGCTTTCCTTTAAGGTAAAGCTCTTACTTTCCATTTTACTTCTGTGTTCTTTAAGAACTGGCCATAAAATTAACTTCTGATTTGATCTGTTATATTTGCTAAGATTAGATAGATCTCCTGAACCCCCAGATAATCTTCCAAAATCTCAAATCCAGTCTCAATTAGCCCTCGTAATTCCATTAGCAGCTTGGAAATGTATTTATTCTCGGGAAATAAAACAGCGTCTTTTGTTAACCATGTAAACACGTTTAATGTTTAAGCTATCAGATAATTGAGATGATAATTGATAAGCTATTAGATAATTCTCAGCACATTCTAAGAACAATTTTCTGCTGGTTTCTTCACCTGTATATTGATGGGTCAATACCACTTTCCCAGTCTTTGGCTCCTGCCTGACCGCGATGTACGTGGATGGCAAGAAAAGTGAGTTAGCAAGTCCTTTTTCTTTTCAGCTTTTTGTTGGTGTAAGAAACTTTTAGCATGTCATACCACCAGACAACAGGCCACAGAGATTCTCCCACACATTGTTTCTTTTTTCCCTTTTGTCATGTCAAGAGTTAAAGAGGTGGGTGACAGGTTTGCAATGCAGGGTAAATTTATGCTGAACGCTGCCTTTGCAAACTCTCTGCCTTTAACACCTGAGCATGAAGAGGCCCTGAAGCGAGGGCTAACGGCAGCAGATTATCCACAAAGCCCCTGGCTAATTAGTCATTAAAAAAAAAAGGAATTGCAATCTGTCAGGAGCGAAAAGAGGATTTAAAAAGGATATACCTTTATAGCTATAAATTGTTACAGTTCAATCACCGAGAAAAAGAATTGCAGGATAATGTGCAAAGGGTCAATTCAATAAAAGGAGGGAAAGAGATACTTGAATTTCCTTGAACTCCCTGGGGAGGAAGCTGTGTTTGGCGTGCTGGCTGCACATACGCGTAGCTGGATAATTGCTAGGTCAGGAACCGAAATAGCAGCATGTGGGCATGATCCAAAGGAGCAAGCAGATGCACAGAGAAAAACTCAGCCCGGCCTTGGGCAAAGTGTCGCTGTGTGCAGAGCAGATCAACTATTCATTTCTGAAATTTACACTTTGTAAAGCATAAATAAGCAGGGAGGATCACATCCCCTCCACTGGATACTGCATTTGGCAATATCTAGCTGGTGCAGTCCCAGAAATGAGGTTAGAGCCCTACAGGACTTGTGCGCGCTCCTCTCACACTGCATTCTTTAGAAATTAATTCAATTAATCTGAGAGTTAACTTAATTAAGTAAAGTTCACCTCCTTATCAGGCTCTTCTAGCCTTTTATATCATACAAGGCACTTAGGAGCTGTGCGTTAGGCCTCACAATGCACCTTTCAGCTAGGCAAATATTTATTAATCTGATTTTGCTGCAGGTTTGGACAGAGGCAGAAAGGTTAAGCTCAGAGTTTTGCAAGCCTGGCCTTCAGCGATCAGTCTGAGGGTGCAAAGGAAACTCTCCATCCGACAACGAGAGCGGGGATTTGTGACGTGTGGCTGTACGAGTCGAGGGACAAAAGCCTCGGCAGCGAAGCAGGAGGAGACGGGACACTCGCATTGCAGATCCCACTCCCTTCTCCTTCTGAGCGTGGGAGCAAGGATCGTTTCCACACAATGTGATCCGTTGCAGTGTTGTGCCTTCCTTTTGGGAAGAGGAGCCCTCAGGCTCACCAGCAGGTGCCAGCCCTGGCAGGGCCGCTGCAGCACAAGTTTGGCCATGCCGAGCAGTCCCCACGCCAGGTCTCGTGTGCAACAGCTCTGCGCAGCCCTGCACGTCTGCAGGGCAGCGTGAAAAGTGCTTCGGGGACCAAGCGTTTATACAGTGCAAGAGGTGCATGTGCGTGCTGGAGTGGGGGGAATTGTCTCTTGTTTTCGCATGATGAAGGGGAGCAGGGTGTTCGTCCTACTGCAGCAAAAGAAATCTAAGGGAGCTGATCAAGGTCAGCCAGAGAGAGAAAACCAAATCTGCAAGATGTTTCCAAGACATCCCGCCTCGAATCGATGTCTCAGTTACACTTTTCCTGCCAGTCTTTGCCCGCCTGAAATATGATTCCCTGCCCCTGATTTTCTGTGCTTATAGAAGAACAAAGCAAGCGCAATGTTTATCATTACAAAAAGCGAAATGCCTTAATCAGGTTGAGAAAACAATTGACTGAATGCTGACGTATATTACTGAATGAAACTTAACACTGAAAAGCCTCACTGGCTCACTGGGGGTGCTTGTCTTGTTTGCAATGTCATTTCTGTTACAAATGTTTCTAAGAACAGATGCTGCTGAGAGGGAGACAAGCCTGACAGTCTTGTGAAACTGCCGTGCAAATTTACCAGGCAGGTTCAAAGTCTGTTTCCTTGCCCACCAGTGCTAATAAAAAGAATGAATATTTACCTCGCTCAAAAGAGAGAAAGAAAGAAAACCAGAGAGAGAGAGAGAGAGAGAGAGAAAGGGAAGGGAAAGGGAGAAAGGGAGAAAGGAAGGGAGACAGAAAAAGCAAGGAAGGAAGAAGGAAGGAGAAAGAAAAAAAAAGAAAGGAAAGAAGGAAGCGAGGAAGAGAGAAAAGGAAAGAAGGAGACAAAGGCCTTGATCAAGTAGGAGGAGAAGTGCTGTCGCAAGGCATTAAGGGCAGCAGTGAGAGCAGCCGTACATCCGTAGCACACTCCTGCCTGGAGTAGCTCTCCCCCAGTTCTGTGCCTCCCTTGAAGATAAATATCTCGATGCAGCTTACTTAATTACTCCATATTCTCTGAAGTTTCAAAGAGAAATACATGTCCCAATAACTACGTTTTCATCTTTTCTGATTCTTGGCATTTTGGCCCCAACCAGTCATGTTTGTCCTGTTCTGTCTTTTCTCAGAACTTCTTCAGCACTTTTTGTTTCCATTTTCCTGAATCCAAGTGATCACTTTAAAACTTGATTTTTTCCTGTAAGGCATTGTTTCGGGGGTAATGGCCTCAGTAGTTTCAGCAGGGATCTTCTGTGTGTGCCATTTCCCCTACGAGAACACGCTCCATGTTTTAAGGACATGTTTTTCTCACCTTGAAGTCCATATCCTTCTCATTTGAAACAAGCAAGCATTTTTCTGTTGACATCTGTGGTCACCCCAACCTCTTAAAGCTTCTGCTAGAGAAATAGCCACCTGCTCTTCAACCCAGGAGACCCACAGCTTGATATCCCATGGATCCAGGGGCGCCTCTTTGCTGCCTAACCTAGACCGGTCTCAGGCACACGTGGATATGCAACCTTAAGGAAGCTCCCAAATCTTAGCAGTTTTTGAGGGATTTATAGTTTCAATAACCTTTGCTTTCCTGTGCTCAAATGAAATCACATTTCCCACAAACAACACAGCTAGTGCCGCTCTGTGTGGTGTGTGGCCCATGTTTCCAAACCTTGCAAATCTGGCATGTGCAGTTACACTCAGCCAACTGCACAACAGAGGGCAAAGATTAAAAAGTGTCCCATCTGAAAAAGAAAAGACCCATTTTACTGGCAAACCATTAGCCACAAGAGACCGAGCTAATATTATAAATAATGAAAGCCACGATAAATAGATATACTTTTTTTCCCTCCTTGATCTCTCTATTGAGTTTCCCAGTATTAAAACAATAACCTGTTGTTCTCTGCTAGGTTCCTCATTTTTGAAAGACTTGAAGTCTGACTGAGGTTTGAGAGGTTGAACCTGCAGTGAAGACCCAGCGCAGCATGAAGTGTATGCAGAGCTCTGCTGGTTGCCCAGGAACACAAGGAGGAGCGTGCAGGATGGTGTGCCAGCAACCCGGAGAGAAGACGTAGATGCTGAGGCACTCCTGAAAAACAGAACTAGATGGAGGGGGAAACTTGGAGACATGTTGCTGAAAGAAGCCTAAGTGGAAACATTTGACAAGCCGTGTCTGGGGACTTACTTATGGGAATGCCAAACCCACTGCCTTCCACAGTAAGACCAGTGCACACTCCTAAGAGCCCATAGTTTAGCCTAAAAATTAATCCTATTCATTTATACACAGGCCAGGACTGGGGGCAGCATGGGGTTGGGAGCAACAGAGTAGAGCTGGACAAAGAGCAAGCAATGAGGGGAAAAAAAGATCTTCAGAGCCACATGGTGGCGGAGACACTGGTTGCAGTTAGCAATTGGTGTGTTTGAAGCTGGGGGAGTTCAGCACCTATAGAAAAGGCAGCATTTAATGAAGGGCAGCATTAAGAACAAATCAAGGCGGGAAAAATTTACTTCTGTTTCTGCTCAGAGATTTTGGATGGAAAATTTGGAGAAAGATGGTGAAAATACCAAAAGAGGCCAAACAAACTAATTTCACTAGAACCAGCAGGGTGTTTTTAAATCATGTCCTTTAATAATCTATTATTTGCATTACCATAACACAAGACTGCATTATTCAAGGATGCAAAACAGTTGCTGAGCTTCCAACTTCTGCTACTGGAAAAACTGATGACCTGGGGGAAAGAATTTCTGTAGTAAATACCTCAGCATGAATAATAAGATGAGGTTATTTAAGTGACAGCTACTTGAAAAATTAGCCTAACTTCCTAATAACTGTACTGCACAGCTTAAAGAAATCTAATTTTATCTCTGCCTCCCACACAGTAAATCTCCCTATCACATTCTCTCCTTGCTTCATTGCTATTTCTTTTCTTAATAATCAGCTACTTAAAAGATTGGGGAGAATGTTAATAATAGGCAAATTAGATACACAGAAAAGAAATGTTTTCTGTGCTTTCAGAGGTACCCAGCATGTCTGTCATTAAACTAAAATCTAAGCTTGAAGATGGAGCATGGCAACCTGGGCAGGCTGCAGTGGAACAAGGCAAGGACTCTGGCTAAGTTAGTGTCAGTGTTGCAATGGTAAAATATTTAACAGTGGAAACTCCTCTCCCCTTCAGCACTTTCCTACCATAAACTAATTAAGCTGTAATATTTTGAGAGTGCTCCCTTTCAGTCTAGGCTCTGCTTTTAGCATGACCGTGGGCAGGCTGGGCAAAGCTGGGTTATTGCTCTAATGAAAGAACGTGGCATTGCGTTTTGCCTCAGTCGCCTTTATTTTTGTTCAAGTTCTATGCAAAGCCACTCACGTGCCCAATGGCTCAAGCTCACTTCCAATTAAGTCAATGATAAAACTCTCACTAACTTAAACGGGAGGAAGTTTGCATCCCAAAGGCTAACAGTCAAGGCTTTTAACAGTGAGACTACTAATGGGAAAGCTGGGAAGGGTTAGAAAACGTCTTCCTCTCTTTTCCCGAGAACAGTAATTCAAAATGAATAGAGTAGGCATGTTTGGTTTGATATTATTTTCAGGGGAAAAAAATGCATAGCAAGTCTATTTATAATGCGGTGATTCAGCGCTTCTTATAATATGTGTGGATGGATCTGTTGCATAGAAGGAGGCAGTTCATAGCAAGAATTACAGACTGTCCCTTCTAAATAGTTTGCAAGCTCATTCCCAGCCTTTACTATATTCAGAAGTTACCTGCACCTTGCCTGTGCAGCAGCGCACACAGGCCTGGGCATTAAAGCATTTCGGCCAGTCAGTTATCTTGGTTATATTAGAGTCCACTGCTGAATAAGGTGCAAAAGGCCCAGCACGCTCCAGACATTTCTTTGGTATTGCCCTCCTACTATGGACAGAGCCCATACAAGCCCCAGGAAGAAAGAGCTGGCTTTTCTTTTCTTTCATTTTACAAAATGGACAAAACCAAGCATTAGATAGGCCATGGCCCCATTAATGTTAATTTTTCTCATATGCCCTGGTACACTCTCCACAGGAAAAAGTCTGCAGAGGGCTTTGGAGACAGCCTGGCATTGACACTTAAATCTCATATCTCCCACTTACCCTTTGCAGTTAGCTGATTCCACTAACTCCAGTTTCCCCTGCATCTGTGTGCCTCTCTTTACTGCCAGCGGGCAGATGCACCCACGTGGAAGGGCAGCCCTTTGAGAGCAACGCTTGGTGTAGTTCCTGCTGGCGGTTATAACCAATTTCTCCTCTTTCCCACTCTCTTCTCCCCCTCGCACCAGCAGAGGATGAGGGAAGCAGACTGCACAGCGTGACTAAGCCGCATTCCCTGGTGCACAGGGGCTTCTGCAGGCACTGCCGGAGGGGAGCAAGTAGGGAAGAAATTGCTGCCACTGGCTGGGCCTTGAGATTTGCTGCCTGGCAGGGTAGGGTGCTGCAGTGAGCTTCTGCATGGCAGATAATAGGTTCAGTGACTGCATGCATACAGTTGGAGGGCTGCCACGGGAACCCTGCAGCTTTCTGCCTGGAGGCAATCCAGTAAGTAAAATAGGTTCATTCTGGGGAGGCTGTCACAATGGAAAGTTTGTGGCCTTCTGCCAGCTGGATTTGCTGTTTCTTCAGGATGCCCATAACAGTCATAGTGGCAACTGTGCCCCATGTGCGGGAATAGGGAAGCCTGTCCCATCACAGTGATGAAAGTATTCTCCATCTCTTTTGGGGTATTGTTTGTTCATCATCCAGTGGCTGCATTCCACCTATATTTGCATCTTTCATCTCAGTTCTACTCCTTGGCTTTGCCCTGCAAGTACAGTGGGAAGAAGCATGTTTGCCTTTTATGGTGTTTATTGTGGAGCTCAAATTGAGAATGCTAAATTGTAGCACTGCCTAAAAACCTGGTGTGATATACCCCTCTGCCCATGCAGCAGGGAGAGGTAAAGGGAGCAGTTTTTGTGAATGACATTCAAGCTCAGCTTGCAAGTTTGCAAATCTTTTGAAAAACAAAATGGCTCATGCTGTGAAGATTAAGGACAAAGTTTTGTGATTTGTTACACCAATGGTAAGCCAGGTGGCTTGGCAGAAGTTAATAGAGTTGCTCTGGATGAACATGAGGGTAACAGGCATCTACAGCATCAGCTCCCAAATGTTTGCACTTCTTCCCTCCCCACACCACAACTTGGAGAGTGCACATGCATGCACCCACACATGCACTTTTATTCTTCTGTGCTCTTCTCCTTTCCAAATCCCTTTGAATGTCATGGTTTCAACACACAAATAGTCCCAGTCTCTTTCTCTAATTAAAGCGGAAATTGTGGTTTTGCATTGCTGTGTTGAATGTTGAGGGGCAATGGCATTTGAAACTGCTATAATGTCAATACCAAAAAGAGTAGCTCAGTATGAACACAAACTGCAAAACCTCTTGGAGAAGGAGGCAGTGGAGTTCTGGAGATGTTGGTGTCAGGCCCTTCCTCTTCCTCTCTCCCTCCATCCTATTTAGGGAACTGAGACGTGTCCTGAAGATCTTCACCCACACCCATGCCAAGGACTCCTTAATTTCAGCACACTTTTCTCCTGCTCCAACTACCCCCATGGCCCACAGACCCTCTCTGACCCTGTATGTCTAGCTCTTTGGCGCTGTGATGGCAAGAAAAGGGTGCACCATTGGCCTTGCATAGGAAAGCCCACTCATCTCCCTGCTGCTGCTAGCTCCACCTCATTTTTGGAGAGCAGAAGCAGGGGAAAAAGGCATCGGAGTGCAGGGAAGCTAGACACAAACCTAACATTGAGGTAAGAGCACCCAGTGATTTTGGTATTGGTTGGTACTGTGTATATGCAGACCAGCAATGCTGCCACGGTATCAGTGTGCCAGAAGGCACATTCATCTCAACCACAGTCTGAGATAGAGCTTGTACTGCAACAGCAGCCACTCTGCCTTTGAACAAGGTACATACCTTTGAAAAATGTCCTCCCACAAATAGCTAGCTTTGCAGGTCAGTGTGAAGAGGAAAGAAATATATTCCACCCTTTCCAGATGCCACAGGCACTGATTTGACTCACCCTGTCACTTCCATTGGGATCTGGAGTAGCTTGTGTATGAGAGTTACAGAAGAGCTCTGTGAGATCTCACCTCACTCCTTTCATCCATCCATAGGGCTATCATCAACAGACTGGCCTTTCTTGCCAAACCTGGCTCCATTAAAAGAGTGCTATAGGGATCTGTGTTCATAGTTCCTGTTTGACTCCAGGGCATATCTGCTTACTTTGCAAAGACACTTGTCTCTTTTTCTGACCACTTCTCTCTAAAAGTTCAACCACAGCTCTGAATGGATATCTGCCCTGCATCATGACTACTGATAAACATTCTTCATTACAGGTTTAAATTAACTTCTGCTGAATATGTGTGATGCAACCTGGAGCCTCTCCTCACCTCTCTCTCCATTAACTGCATTGTTCTCACAGCCAAGAGAAAAAAGATTTATTTTAGCCAGTAAAGTGAACAAATGCTACCTGTGATCCACTCAGGAAGCTGACCTGAGCTAGAAGGTGACACTTTTACTGCTCCTTTTTGATTATAACTAGGCCTAATGGTGCATGGGTTATTAAGCTTCCAGCAAAACCATCTTTTTCTGGCTAAAATGAGGTTTTTGTCAATTAAATTCTCAGTGAAAATAAGCACATATACAAAATACATATAATAATTCAATTTTAAACACATACCGAAAGAATGGCACGCTTAAGAATGGTGCTGTAAATGAAAGAAAGATAAGTTTGTGGGGTTTTTTGTAGCTAGAATGAATTGCTACTTTTGTTGGCATACTCTACATAGGGATCACAGAACGAATCAGCCTACAAGAATGACCAGGCCCTTTGCTTTCCAAGCAGCTCGCTGGCTAGAGGAACTTATATAGTGCAACTATTTTATGGATAAATAGAGTAAGCCGGTTCTTCACATTGTCAATGGAGCTCTGATAATCAGTATGTTCACTTTTTAAAGAGGGATAGAAAAACTCTTTCAGTGAACTGTATGTGACTTTCAACACATACACAGAGATTAAATGAGGAAAAGGATACTTCTTTTGTAAAACTCTTTTTCAAGGTTAATGCAACTCCTGGAAAGGTCAGAGCTCTGAAGAGTACAGGCTTTTACCATACTTGTTGCAAACCAGGTTTCCTCCAGCAAAGTCACACAGTAAGTACCAAGCAGGCATTGCCTTCCCACTTTATCCTTCAAGATGTAAGTTTATGGTTTTTATTATTAGTAATAATAATAAGTCTTGGAGATTAAGCCCAATTTTCTGCATGTGACATGTTAAAAATGTGTTAAAATTACAATCAGGAATTATGTATTAGAGCTTGCTGCTATGTGCTCTCTTCTGGGACTGTCTTCACATCCAAGCATTTATAGGGCTCAGCAACTTGAGCTCCCATTGAATCGGGGGGGGGAGGGGGGCAAGCATGCTTGGAGTACAGGGAGGAGGAGAAGCAGAGAGCGGATGAAGTCACAAAAAGTTCAGAGCACACTTAGCATAAACGTTGAGATTTTGTGTTCCACACCGAGTCTGCTTCTGCATCACCTCCTGGGAACACAAGGCATGGGAAATCGGAGCCCCTACGGGGAGAGCTAAGATGGTTGTGTTGACTTGTGCTGATTTGTGCAAAAGGACAGCCCAGGTGGGACTCACACGCTCCAATTCAGGATACAAAGGCTGTGTGTACCTCGCATGAAGGAGGGGAGAGGGGGAAAAGAGCCTCCTAAAGGGATCCCCTAGGTCTGTTCAGGACTAAGCTTTGGTTAGTTATTTGAGGCAAATCTTATGAAGGAGATAAATTATAGATAGTAAGTCCAATGCTGTAATGATTATTACTGTCAAAGGTACCTAACTGCTTCAGACTCCCTTGAAAATCCCCACCTGGCTGCATGTTGTATTGACAGAGAAGAACAGGGGTGCTGACCAGTACAGGGAAGAAAAAGCTCCCACCATTTTCATGCTTCATCTATGGTTTCCATAGCAGATTTGGCAATGCCTCAAACCTCGCTCAATCTATACCTATTATCAGTTACGTTATGTTACAGTGCTGCATTTTAATTGCTGTGTTTTCTGAGACAGAGGGAGCTGAATCTAAATATATCTTAAGCGCCAGCAGTGATATTTAGCACAGCTACCGTAATCAAGTATTCAGCTATCGCCAACAAATAAACTTCTCACTTGAGCAAATAGGTTCTCGCAAAGACACCTGAACATTTGACAAAGTTCCATTTACTGTGGATGTTAATATCATTAGGAGGCCTTGGCTTTCTTGATTGGCGGGGTGTGCACCTAAACTGCCAAGAAATTACCAGTTTTTGATCACAGCTCTTTTCCTTTCATGAATGCAGACATTGACAGCTCTAACAAAGATGCTCGGCTAGGAGCCTTTTTCTCCTTTAAGAGAAATGAAGTATTGCTGGTTTAAAAACCACTAATTGCAGTTTATAATAACAATACTTCCTGGAAAAAAAAATTAAACTATACTTAGCTTCTGTTTGTTTGTTTGTTTGCTTTCTTTAGACTAGGAGTTTGGCTACAATCTGATGGCTAACTACTAGCAAAAATCTTCTCAACTGATAGTTTAGTTGGTAGATCCCAGAGCAAAAAAATACCCCTCTACAACAGTAGATACATATTTTTCTGTCAAACCATTTCCTCTGCATTTCTAGTGCAAAACTTAATCTATGCCATAGGAAGAAAAGAACTTGAATAAAGATCACTTAAAAACCCCAAAAGTACACCATTCACTTCGATTATTTTAGAAAGCTCTTGGAATTTTTGTTATCCCATATGGTATACTTTAAAAGGGGAAAAAATCACTGCGTAAAATGCTTAGGCTGGAATCAACTAGGGTAGTTCTATGAAGCCAGTGGAACTGCAGATATTTACACCTAGACCTCTGCTTTTCTATCCAAGTGCATTTCTCTCTGTTTCCCCCTGAAGTGTTCTCTCCTCCAAGGCTTTCCACCAGGATTGGAAAGCCTCTCTCAGTCTCTTTTCTGTCAGAAAATGGCTGAACTTGAGCTGTATCTGAGAATACTGGGAGCTTGAGCTTCTCTAGCAAGAGCTTTCAAATATCAGTTGTTATAGACCTGGGATTGAAAGAGATGCTAGGGGGGGAGCAGGGGGACAACTGGACTTTTCAACCCACTGGGAATTAAAGGAGCACTGGATGGCACTGGAGCATTTATCTCCCATGGGTTATTTTGCAGATTTTTTCCACTGACTTGCGCCAAAGATCAGGAGGACAAACTGAATATTGTAAATGGCATTGAAAACTAAGTCAGGAGCACTGGACCGGAATGACATTTTCTGAATGAAAGCACTGTCTCTCACTTAAATGATCACTACACAAACTGTGCAGGAAACACAGAGCCTGATCAGAGAAGTGAAGGTGCAAATATTTATTTGCCTTTCTTCTAATTGCCTTTTTATTTTGCTCATGGGAAACAGCAATCCGAAATTGACTACAGAAACACACTATTTATCAGGTACGGGAATCTTCAAAAAAAAAAAATCACCATTGTGATGAGATCCAAGGACCATCCTGAACTATTCTTAATCCTTTGAGCAGGGCTTGGTTTTGTGTGTATCATCGCCACTGAAACCAATGAAGACAGAATGGGACAATGTCTGAATGTTCACACAGTCTGGAAACATACTCTAAATTTTTCAGCTCCTACCCCCAAATTTAACCATGTTTATTGCCATGTGAGGATACACTTCTTTGTAGCTTTCTGCAATATGCTAAAATGGAAGGATCAGAACTATAGCATTTTTAATAACCCATGTTATTTTAAGAACCCAAAATGCAAGCCCAGATTCACTTTCTGGGTATTTCAGTGGCATACAGATATTTTAAGGCATATATTTAAAAAATTACATGCCAGTATATCCAATCTAATGATTCCAGTTGAGTACATTTTAATACCTGATTAGATGGGACACAGTGGCATACAATGTTTTAAATATGTGGTAAAGTTAAAGCCAAACCAAAAAAATCATGTTGCAGCCCCTACTCGGTCGAGGCCCACCCTGAAGTCATCCCTTGATGGAAGAAGAACTGAAAAATTTGTCCCAGCAACAAACAAAAAAGTTCAACACTAATCATAGGCATGCTTTCTCCTCAAAATATGTGAGGCTACTTAATTCTTTTTCTACTGAAAGCTATACCTACAACTGCTGAAGTACAGATACAAAAATGCTGAGGTCCAAAAGACAGCTCACAAAATACTTGCAAACAGTTCAGTGTTTAATTCAGTGATACTGGTCAAAATTGCAGAAAGAAAAAAAAGACTAGAGCCAATGGCACTGTAAGCATGGTAACTTTTACTACCTGATCAGATCTTTCAATCTGCATGCAAGAACAGGCAGAAATCTGACATCTCCTCTGGATCCAGGAGAAAGCTTCAAAGGCTAAAGCCAAGGATCACATTCCTGAGTCTGTTCCTCTCAGATGTTCAGTGAAGTCCCATGCCCGTACCAGTCTCTCACTCTCTCTTTACATCTCTTTCATGTTGGTTTCTTCTGCATGTCTCAGACTTCTTTGAAAAGATGTGCCCCTCTGGCTGCAACACAAGACACGAGGGTTCAGAAAAGCTCCCATGTCCTGTGTTGTAGCCGGAGGTCTCACAATAGTTTAGAGCAAACCCTCTGGACTGCAGGCTGCTTTCACAGGCAGAACTCTTTTCTTGCACTTTTGAATTCAACCTGTGTGTCAATCTGTGAAAGAGAAGCAGAGAAGAATAGAAATCGGGTGCTTGTGGACAGCAAGCAGATAACACTGTGTGCTATTGCTACTGTCAACATTGCAAATGGAAAAAGAATCCAAGTAGCTGCCAAGCTGGGGCAAATAGTGAAGTTCAGACTTGGAGTTAGAAGCTGCTATTTTGTTGACCTGAGGAAAGACACACCAGCTTGCAATAGTTTGAATTTGCCCACCTGCCTTTCCAGCAAGATCTCCAAAACCAGAAGACTGAGAACACTTCTTTGGTAACTTTGTTAACAACCCTTCTTTCCATGACAAATAAAGCTTAGGTGAATAATTAGCAACTAATCATGTATAAACACATTCTGCCTTTTGTTTCCTGCTTGCAAATTGCCCTTACACAGATCACAGCATTTCCAAATTTGTTATGCAGAATTATTTATGAATGCTGTCAGTGAATAATTCCAGGTCTGCAGATCACCTGTAAGGAGCTTGCTGTGAATATTTGCAAATCACACTGCATTTCTTAATTACATAAGCCATGTAAGACTTATTCCTGATGAGATTAGTTGTCTAATTAACTAACTAACACTGTACAGATAACCAGTTCAAAAAATCACTTTTGGTAAATATTCAAACTTTTGAATTTAAAATGGGCATTGTTGAGAATACTTTCTGCTAATAAAGCTCCAAGCCAAATATCCACAGAAAACAACCCTTAGAATTGATTCAAAGAGTTGAATTGAAATTTGCTGATGAATCCAAGCAAATATTCACAGGACAGTGTGTTTTTTCACTGCTTGTTCAACTCAAGTCATAAATTAATGCTAACGAAAATGTTCAGAGCTGTTGTTGAATTTCTTATGAGCAGAGTATTTACTTGTATGTGTTCTTTTCCACAGGGACTTACAATTCATTCCCAAGTGAAATGCTTTGAGAGGCAGAGCTTGAAAAGATTTTTTTTTTATAAATGTCAATCCAGTACAGTACACTGCTGTGCATTACAATAAAGATCAGCAATTTGGAGCCAGGTATACAAGACAAGATTATTGCTATCTCTGTTCAAAATATCTTTGGCAGATTTATTGCTTTTTTGTCCCTGACTCTCTACATATCACTTTTATTCTGTCTCTACTTCGTTAGGTACTTTTCCTTCTCCAGACAAACTCCAAGAAGTGGTAGAAGAAATGAAGTGTACTTAGCTGCTATTTTTATGAAGGTGACCCGTTGAAATGCCTATTCAAGCAGTGTGATGATAAGTACTTACATTAATAGAATTTAGTAAATTACATAAACTGTTTGCTCTAAAATGTCTAGCTTCTATTCAAAAGATTTTTATTTATTTTTTTAAGTTTCCTATCTACTTCAAATAAAACTCACAGTTACCAGCTTTGTTCATTTCCAGACTTATCTTGCATGGAGGAAAGTACAGTTCAACCAGTCACAGCTCAGATTAGGCAACGGACAAAGCTATGAATTAACAGATCTTTCCATATGAGGGCATCAAAAGGAATGCCATCAGTATTTTTGATAATAAAATGGCTCCCAAGGTTGTCTAATAATTAGTGCAACAACAGCTTTCAGCCATTAGTCTGTAATTTGAAAAAAAACAAATCTTTTTGTGTATGTATTCTGATATTTTTGAAATGAATGATATAATTTTTCTAGAAATTAGTTATTTCTAACCCCCTGCCTTTTTTATCTCAGCTGTGTAGTAAAACTAAAAAATATCAGTTTTATATTCAGTGTGAAAAAAAAATTATGCCAAGCTCCATCTGTCTTACCAATTCCCTAAACTGTGCCTATATAGGCACTAAAAGGAAATCAAAACACAGAGTACTAGAAACTTGGGACCCAGAATTAATCTGCTTTTTACAGAAAAATTATGTTCAGATAGCTAAGAGATTCACTCCAGCCATATTACAGCAAGGAATTTCAAGGTTAGAACTGAAATTGCATCCTTAAAGATTTGCTGATGCCCTGTGGAAAAAGCATGCAAATCATTTGGGTTAGAGATGATTCTGCTTAATTAGAATATATTTCATTCTTTTGTGTCTCCTTGTTTTTTGTTCACTGAAGACATTTCCAAGAGAAGTTACTCCGAGTTCACAAGTGTCTGCAATGGCCTGGTTGTTTGCTCTATGAGATGTCTCTGGCAGAAAGCAGGATGCATTGGCACTGCAACCTGCCCTGCACAATGCATCCTTTCTCCTGTTCTGTACTTCCAACAGGGGCAAGTCAACAGAGACAAGTGGGAAACCCGTTCATTCCTCGGGATTCTTTTCCCCAGTTTGACAGAACAATCATCTTTCACTCCATGGCTATAACCTCTGAGTCTTGATGATACTGATGGGATGGAGGGTGAGGGAGAGATCTGCAAATCTCCTTCTGAATGGTGCCTCAGTCTCCTCTCCCCCTGCGAGACTGGGAAGCTGGTGTGGGGCGCTGCGGTGAACGACAGTTGGAATTTATCCTCTCGACTGAGTTGGTTGGCCTAGACTTTAGAGTGAACCCATTCAAAAACAATCAGTCAGGATATTGTTAGCCAGACCATCATTACTTCTGCGGCTTGTATAAAGAGTAAGAACAGGTATAATATGTTCAGCTGGCTACAGAGATGTGGAACTGGTCCTTCTTCTGGGATGAGGCACTGGGATTCCAGATCCAGCTCTCAAATCAAAACCACCTTTAAATTGGAGGTTTGAGAGGAATTCTGACTTCCACCACCAAATCCACCCTTAGGTTTGGGTGATGTGGCTGGACCCAAAGGGTGAACCTGGGAGGGGTTCCAGTTCCAGAAATATATCACAGGGATACTGAGGCCACTGAATGTGAATCTGAACTTGAGCCAGGGTGATTTGTCCTCATCCTCAAGCTATTAACTGTAAACTAGCACTGTCCTTTGGATCTGGATACTGTCTCCTCTGCCCATTACTATTAGTTAAGGGAGACATTTCTTGCCACTGTTGGAATCAGATGACTTTCACAACCCTCAGCCTTTGCTGCATTTTTTGTGACAAATACCCTTTTGTTCTTCTAATTAAATTTCACATCTGTTCCACTCCAGTTCATCTTAATCTTTGGAGAGGACAGTCTCGCTGAGCCATACTATAAATTTCAGTCATTTTGTAGAAAAATAAATGTGAGTATGCGCTACAAATTACCTAACCATTGTGAATTAATTTGGTGTTTAAGGTGACACTGCACTAATTACATATTAGCACATTAATGTAGCTGCAGGCTCTAATCAGTTCTCTTTGAATGAACAGTGCACAATTCCAGTGAAGTTCTCAAGAACTGTTTTGAAATGCAAGCAAGCAATAATCAACTCTCCTGTTGCTGTTACTTCAATATAAAGTGAAGAACTGAACACACTACATATAATACTGTAGAGGGAAGATGATTGTCTAACTTTATTTCTAAGAACATCAATCTCTGTTTATTATTAGCAAAATATTTTTGACAAATTCTGCCCTTGCAGGAACACAAGCCCTTGTTGTACTCAATAGGTGCATGTCACCTCAGGCAGAATTTGGGCCTTGGTGACCTTAAGCTCTCCATGAGCCCAGACATTTTATTATCTGTATTCACTGTGGGATTTCCTTCAGGTCAGGCTCCAAAACCTTATAACTATGCAACTTGGGACAAGCCCTCTATGGAACATGTGGCAGTTCTGCTTTGACATGGTCATGTACAAGCATTTATCAGTGATGACTGCTAAAATGTAACTAGCGTAGTTCGAGAAAGTGAAAGACAAGGAATTTACTTTTAAACATGAAAAGCTTTGTAGGATACTTTCTGAATTAAAGACCATGATTTAAAACAATCCTGTAAATTGAAAATCTATATCTGATGTGGCTGAAGGGGGACTTCCAGACCTAACTGTCTTAAATATAGATTTTAAATCATTATGAGTAGTTTTGGAACAATACTGTTCAAGGATTTTGTGCCAGTGCTGTTAAAGTATTATTAATTCATGTTCTTATCATCTCTCTCATTTCATGAAGTGAAAGGGATTTTTTGGTGCAAGTCTATTAACGTAGGAACTATAATCCATCTTTTTCTGTTTTGCCTTGGTATTGTCTCCCCAGATCAAAGTTAGATTATAACACCAAGTGAATTTCATAAATTATTTTGAATGATTTTACAGAAAAAAGAAAGGAGAAAAAAATGCAGGTTAAAGTCAGCAGTACATCACATATCACACAATTTACCAAGAAGCAGTCAAGACTGTTTGAGATAATCTGTTAAAACTCTACAATAAAAAGTTTGTTTAATTTTTAAAGATGGCAGATGTCATAAAAAAAGAGGCTGATGCAAAAATAAAGCCTCCAGAGTCTGGCAGTTCTGTTCGGATGCCAATAAAAGATAATGTAACCTGTCAAATTTGCAAGCATGTTTTATTCAACCATCGCATTTTATCTTCACCACTCAAGCATTACCTTCCAGGAAACATCCGCATCTGCCTGATTATCCTGAAGTAATTCTGATGAAGAGAGCAGGTTGCAAATTAAAAGCTTCTTTCTCTTTCCAGTTTTCTCTCCCCACCTCACCCTCCTTTTTAATCCTTCATTTTGTACCATTCAGCTAATTTTTTCTTGAAAGGTTAAGGAGCTAGCAATTATTTCAATGGTTCTTGTGGCTTTAGGGTAAGTGTTTCATCTGGCCTTTATTTTAAGGAGCTTCCCTTGACGTTTTGTCCTTGATATCTCTTGTTGAACACTGAGGTTACCGTAGAGTTGTGGCACAATGGTGAGTTGGGATATACTGTGATCTTGTCCATACTAGTGCATACAAAGTGTGGTATGGAATGGCTTGCAATTGTCACAGATGGATTGCCATGTTTCACACTCCATTAAGCCAGTGTTGCACCACCAGACAAAATACTGTGGGCTACTGCTGGTTTTTATGTTGATTTAGATGTATTCTTTCTGCTAAAGATTATTTTCTCAGTATCTGTTATGATTTTTCCAAACATTTTAGTTTGTCTTCTACAAAGTCTGCCTTCACATTTTTTATAGTCAGTCCATACATTGTGACTTTGCAAACTTTTGGTGGTTGACTGACTATTTTCATTGTATATGCTTAGTTCTGGAAATAGGCCCAAAAAAAGGCCGCAGTCTCAACAAATCAAGTGTTTATTTTGGGGCTTCTGCTGACAGCCATCACTGCTGTACTGAGAAAGTTTGCGTCATATCCCCATGATATCTCTAAATATCGTTATGTTTGATGAATTCAATCATCCTGGCCACTGTACTTCTGGAAAAACTGTCCAAGTTCTGAGTCAAACTCCAGAGAAACTCTGAAAGTCAAAAGATCAGTTGCTTGCTTTCCAGCTGCACAACAAATGTGCATAAAATGCACAATCAATCAAGACCATGGCTATTTCAGGAGCCACAAAGGTGGAGGATTAGGTCAAAACAAAATTTTTGTGCTTGTGGTTCTCCAGCATCAGTACTAAGCAAGCCTGACCCTGTGCAAGAAATCCCTCTTTAGGCAGAGCTGGTTTATGCTGTGAGGGGGTTGCAGTTCATTATCCAGCAGTTTGTGTAGCCCGGAGGAAGCTCATCTCCACAGACAAAACTAAAACTGAGCCAGGCATTAATTCTTAAACAAAAAAACCCTTTTTCCTAAATCAAAGAAAAGGAAGGGGGAGTTGGCACAGCACTTTAGCTATCACTCACCACAAAAAGAAATCCTGCAAAACCATCACTTTCACCTTGGGATTGGTATCAGTTTGGGAGAAAGGCTGATGACACAGACTCTATGTCATCAGGCAGGGCTGCTCTCCCTTGGGCTGTAGTCTGTATGGCTGGTCTCTGTCCTCACTGTGAAGCCACCAGCACATGCCCGCTGCCACATGTTCTCGTTCTCCACTGGAGACACTGCAACCCACACAGTTCTGACTCCTTTGCCTCCCTGTTCCTGTGGGGTGACAACGAACAAGGAGACTGTCACTATCATTATGACAGGCTATAATTTTTTTTCATTTCTTATTCAGCCGTGACTCAAGCAGTCCTTCTCCCACAGAAACATGCTTATGTAACAGCACCCACTTCTTGCTTGCACACACTTAACACATTCTTTCCGCAGCTTTCCAAATACCAATTTTCAAAGTGGAGTTAGGTATTTAGTTATTAAAACTGAATTAATTAATTTAATGAAATAACACTGAGGACAAACATGTGACTATACCCACAGGCTGATACAGAAATCTCCTCTAGTGATACCTGTCACTGATACAGTGACCTGCAGATGAATGACTCCAAGGGCTGGAGACACACTGCTGAATATTGCTTCCTTGAGAGCTAAGCAGCTATTACAGCCATTTTATGTCAGAAAGTGCTGCCACTTACTAGCTTCTCTGCTGTTATATAGAAAGTGTGGGGCAAAATCAACAACGAAAATAAGATTTCTGAAAAGCTGGGATGGAACGGGCATCTGCTGATGTGTGCGAAAATCCTCTGCAGGTTCACAGGTAGTGTCCAGTAGGCACCGGAAAATAGGGGCAGGCACAGTGTGCTTGATATGCCCCACTGAAATATAAAAAAGAGCCTCAGAGGTGTTGTCAGTCCTGAGCAGCACTAGCCACATAGCTCCTCCTAGCTAGTCTCAGGATCAGAGGTGCAAATAAAGCATTTAAACTCCACCTCCCCAGGAACCGATTTCCATATTCATCGTTAAGCTCCTGTCAGGATTGTCTGTGGTATTTAATTGAAACATGGTGAATAATGGAGCTGATGATGGATTTATAGAAGTTCTAAATTTGCCAGTCTGGAGGTGGTTTTGTCCACTGCTACTTCCTTCTAGTACTAAGCACTGACTATTGCTTCCAGAATTAAACACTCTGTATGAAAAAATTGTTCCCACAGCACAACTGACAGAAATTTGAAATGTTATAATAATAATGTACATCCCATTTGCTGTCTAATGTATGTGTGGGATTGAATAGCTCTTTGCAAAACATTCCCTTCTTGCTAAATTACTCTAACTTCAAACTGAATTAAAGTAGTTAGTTGCCACTACACCATTGAACTTTGATAGCTGGATCCATTCCAAAACTTGGGACTGCAGTCTTTTGTTGCGCAAATTCACATGGAAGGGAAAAAGACAAGATGAAAAAAAAAGAGCTTATTCCATTCTCTAAGCTCTGCTTCATTCACCACTCTGGAAAGTGTGATTAGGACTGCCAAATGCATATCAGCTGTAAATGTCTCGCCAAGGTGGCGTCTGCTGTCTACATGTTCCAAGTCACTTCTCTCACTGAAGTTGCACAGCTATGTCTCATAAGCATGTACTGATATATTTAAGAACAGCACCCCCACCAATAATTTTTGCTTACATAGTGACTTGCCAGTAACGTTATAGCAAATCTGTGTGGATATGTGCTACCAAATTTAGTGCAGCAGCTTCTAACACCATTATCTCACATCCCTGCATTTCCATCGGCACCAGCTATGCTGAACTTTGTGGGAACACAGAAAATTACAGAACCTAAAAAATTATACCAAATTATTAAACCACACAAGTGCTGCACTCTGTATCCTACCAGCAAGGCACACATTAGCTCTAGCTTAGTTGCTGCTTAAACATGCTAGGCTGTAACTGTGACTGTACTGTACTAAGTCATGTGCTCAGGCACAGGCATTTACTAACCTGTCTACAGTATCTGCTTTTGAACTAGCCCTCACTGCATCAGATTGGAGAAGGGGCAAAGTTAGTAAGAAACTGTACGCACTGGATGTGTCTGGTACCTGTCTCCTCAGCACAGATCTCCTGTTTTCATTGCATTTGCTCAGTAGAAAAGGACATATGCAGACATACCCTGACGAAATCAGATACCAACGAATCATCCTGCTCTATCCTCCATATATTTGATTATTTTTTAATTCAGTGAAATCCTTGTGCAAAGTCCTTCTGACTCCAAAAGAGCACAAATGAGTCCATTTCAGTTTGTAAGCACATCAAAGACTATGCTCCCATTCAGTCTGTACAGACACCGTTCTGTTACCCAGCCCTCTTGGAGAGCAGAAGTGTTCACATAAGGAAGGAATAACATACAAGGTATTTTTTGAAGTTCAGACTGTTGAAGTACAGTATATGATCACTTCATATACTTCAATGACTTTATTCTTGCAGCTAACTGCAAAAGAAGTAGAACAGAGGCACAGAAATAGTAACTAACCAGTTCAAGGTCACAGAGCCTGTGGCTACAGTGTCGGCGAAAGGGCAGCCTTAAAGCTTAAACTTTCTCAAAACTGAACATGTCCATGTGCAGGGGGTGACCCTGAAAGCACGTTCTCCAATACAGCAGGGAAATGCCCTCCAGAACACGTGCCCTAGCAAGACTAGCACATCAGAGCACTGCTTTCATAGCACAGTCGCACACATCGTCCACTGCCTGCCCCCAAGGCAACCACGTGGAAGGAGGGGAGAAAGAGGCAAAGTATGTCACTTTTGCAGCTACTGTGGAGACAGCCCTTTCAAAGTGGCGTTGCTGGAACAAAGAGACTGAACTGGATCTCTTGAATACCATTTAATACTTCTCTCATTCCCCAGGGTCAAAGGTTCTTTGGGTGGAAAACCTCAAATTTGGGGTGCTTTGAGGGCATCATGCATTCGGTAGTGAGAAATGAAATGAACAGATAACAGAAGGTTCTCAAAAACAGCTGTTGGAGCGAAAATGAGAAAAAGGAAATGGAAAACAAAGAAATACAGGCTCTGTACATTCCTTATGGGAATCATTCAGAAGCACAGTCTTCAGTTGCTACAGCTGCCGCTAGTTCTTCTGCAAAGCTGTTAGGTTGTAGTGAAAAACAACAGTAACAAAAAATATTTGCTGGGTGGACTTTCTATTTAGATCAAATAAAACAACTTAGATTAATCAGAATTGTGCATTTACACAGTCTGGATGTGCCATCTGTGTAAAGTGTCTCTGAGTAAATCCAGATTTGAGTTTGTGGTCCTATTTTAATTCAAGTGAACTGGCTGTAAACTAAATTAAAGACTCCAAGCAGTGATCAGAGTACTCTAAAAATTTTTATGGTTCAGCATATGCTGAGCTTTAGGCCTGTCCAGTGATGGCAATTACAGTTGAGTTGGAACAGCAGAGAAGTTTTGGATGCTACATGAATTTAGAACTCTGTATTTTATTATGGTCAGTCAGATGAGAAGCCAGAGCTGGAAAAAGTTTACCATTATGCATGTCTGACAGAAAGCAAGAAAGAATAAGCAGAAGTTTTCAAATGGACACTCACAGTAGTCTAGACTGTGTGTGAAAGGTAGCACCTGGCAAACAGTACTGCCTGGAGTTTGTGGATGCTTATGATACAGCAGAGAAATGTGATGCTGAGAACAACCCTTGTGAGGAAGCTGGGGGTGAGCTATAAAGCTTCAGTTTTTGCAAAAACTCTGGTGTAGAAAGGCTAAGATCCACCAGGCACCAAAGTCCTGTCAACTTCAATAGGAGAATAAGTGTTTAAATAATCTTTGAAGATTTAGGTGTAAAATAGTATTACTGCAGTCATCTGTCATTCCTCTCAGAGAACTCTTTACCTCCAACTAGGGGAATACTGATTATAGAGCTAGGAGAAGGTGAAGGTCTGGGAAATTTATGAAACATTTTATCTGTACAAACAACAAAAAATTGCAATAAAGGAAATACAAGTATGCAGTAAATGAGGATTTGTATTCCTCCTTAAGAGGCCATAGTGAGTTAAAATTAGCTCACCTAGCTGTTGTAGTAGGCAGACAGATAGATTACCTTCATGGTTCCACATAAAAGATTTCAGGTAAAGGAAAGGTGAAATTAACTATTGAATAAAAATCTTCTCTGGAGTTCAAATGTTCAAAAATCCTTCCTCTGGTAAATTCTGTTTTTCTAACTCAGACCTAAGTAAAAAAAGAAAAAAATATGCTCAAAATTACAGTCATTTACAAAACATATACAGGAACATATTCTACAGCAAATCCCTGTGTCTTGTTACAAGCAAGGAGGCATCAAAATCCATAATAACAGCATTTATAAGAGAAAGATCAATATGGCATCTGGTATTTCAAAGGCAGAAAATGATTCTATTAATTTCTACTGGTAGAAAATGCACTGGACAAAATACCTAAAATGTACAGTGGTATCTCTCACACTGTGCCACTGAATAAATCATGGGGAACCATCACAGAATTCATTGCAAAAGATGCACTGGAGCCTGTTTAACCCTTTTCTGGTTGAAATGACACCTCTCCAAGACAACATCGCAGTTCAAGACATCCACTGACCTTCTCTAACCCATATCTCTTCAGAGAACCTCCGCTGTCAATGGGATGTGGGGGTAAAGCTCAAGCTTTTTTCTTTTTTTTTTCACCTAGGGTGCCACGGTTTGAATACTGTGCATGTGTGTGCATGTGTGTGTAACTGAACTGTCCTTGCTATAAGAAAAACAGTAAAAGGGTAAGAAAACAGAGTTAAACACTCTGATTTTGATTCCCATTTTAGACTTATAGAAAAACAACTTAAGAATGGCCACAGTAGGTTAGACCAAAGGTCTGTCCACCCCAGTAAATCAGGGAGGCCACTACCTCACCCTGCTTTCATGGAATTGACATCAAGAGATCTCTGAACACAATTTTTGCTCCTGGGACTTTTGGCTATCAATTGTTCTGGTGTCTCATCAGAAAATAAAATCTCTGCTGTAAGTTAATGCTTATGGAAGAGTAAGAACAGGGCACTCATATATGAAACTTGCTAATACTCCCTCTGCCTCCAATGCTTTATAGCTCAGGATCTTACTGATCTGAATGTGGGCTTTATGCATTTAGTAATGCTCAATGGATTTATTTTCATGAACTTCAGTCACGTGTGTAAACTTTTAGTATCTACCATATCCTTAGGGAAGGAGTACACAAGTCATCTATTTGTTGTTGGAAGAACTATTTTTTGCTTGTTTTGAAACTGGTTCCTGATAGCTTAATTTGATGCCCCCATGTTCTTGTAAATCTCGTATGCACTATCTCTCATCTCACTCATGATTTAGTAGACTTCTACCATATTTCTCCTTCAGGATCTTGGGTCCTGGATTATTTTTCATGTGAAAATCCTTCCATATCTTTAATCATGTTTGTTACTTTTCCCTGAAACTTTTCCAGGTCTCCTTTATCCTTTTGAGAGGAAAGGCAGAATTGCATGCAGTTAATGTTAAGGTGTGGATGAACCATGAACTTATACAGTGGCAGAATGATGCTGGTTTGTTTTCTTTCCTTTTGTAATAATTTGCTTTATTCCTTGTATTTTTCAAATACTTCTAACCATCGAGATGTCATTTTCATTGAACCACATATCATACCTTCTGCTTAATCCCCAGTAAGTCACCCAAATTTACTGAATGAGCCAGTGTCTTGATATGGACAAAACCTCCATCTCTCGCACAGGCATGGTGGTGTTTATTCCTCTGACAGATTGCACAACACCTTCAAGCGTGGGCTGCAGCTGGATCCTGCTATATCTTACATATCAATAGATAAATAAATAGCAGTTGAATAAGATCAGAGCAGCAATTTGTGCAAGAAAGTTTTCCAAAGGAGTTGTTCTTTCTTATTATGTGTATTGCCATCATATTCAGAAGATCTAAGCACATGCACTAAGCAGTGGTAATATGTAGGATAACTACTTGACAACTTTAGTCCCACAGAGTTTGCACTGGATGCTTAGGACAAGAGGCAACACACTGAAATAGAGAGAAAGGAGAATAAGGAATGAGACAGTATTAACTAGAGAAGTTATGGTGTCAGCCCACTGGCTGTCGATATTGCCAAGTATTCTATGAATAACTTACCAAATTCAACTATACAGGAAAACAGTTTGAAGCTTGATGGTGAAGTAGATGGTAGATATTTGCAGAGTGTAGTCCCTCAGCATGAAGGACATCAGAGGAGAAAACACAGAGGTGTCTGCTTGCAAACCCTAGATGTGCTTTGTGGAAGATGGCCTGTAGGTTGGGTCAACCTGCTGGGTTACCAGCTGGGAGATGGTACCTACAGCTGTCTCAGACCTGCCAGAGGACACATGCTTCTGTGAACACAGCATTGAAGAAGGGCTCAGGAAAAGCAATACAGTGACAGGCTGCGTTTCAGACGCAGAAAAACACAGATAGACAATGCTAGAAAGAAGTCCAGAAAGGTTTATCTTTGTTCCTTATCCTTTATATACAAGTGATTAACCATTGTATTCCTTCATTCCTGCAAGATATGGAATGACTGTGGGTTTAGGGAGGAGGCTAAATGAAAGAAGCAGCTCCCTTTTCCCACTTGAAGCCTGTGTGAAGGCCCATTTTGCTGCAATAGCCTCTGACCCCTTGCCTTAGAGTAACACTCAGTGCTGAAGCCAGTGACATCACACGAGGGAAGAAACTGGATTTTTACATGCACCTCAGATAAAACCTAGCAACTGGTATGCGGCCTTAGATTCTTACAAATCTGTACATTAGTAGTAAGTAATACCAGTTGTTAACCTGGGAGCCCCAAGGCTTTATGCTTCTGAAGACCCCCAGTGAATGCTCATAAAGCCACACTTTTATACAAGGAGCAGATCAGTTACAGATAAAAGCAGCGGGATAGATGTGACAACCAGCAATTTTAACTTTTCACCTTGCAGCTTTATTTCTGAAAGCTTTTACTTCCCACTGATTGTGGGCTTCCAATTTTGTGTTGTCATGTAATAAATTACAAAATTTACCTCCTTTTTTTTTTTTGGTGTGGTGCTTCATAGATGAAATGTCTAAAGAGCTTTTTTTTTTTTTTTTTTTTTTTTAACCAGAATGAGTTAAGTATTGCTGCCATGGTGATCGTAAGGAGAAATCAGCACCCAACAGCAGTCTAGACATCTAGATACAGATTCTGAAATTCTCAGTAGCTGGGGTATTTTGTTTTGAGTCCTTTCTAACAGAAGTTTTTCACTCTGGAGCGGGGGGGAGGCAGGAAGATGGGAGGACTGGAACAGAGAGTCATTTTAAAAGCAGATCTTTAACTCCCTCCCTGAAAGCTAAAGGACTGTCTGATTTAAATAATTTGTCTGAAAGAGAACACCCCTAGCAGAGAGATAACCCTCCTCTTCTCTGGTGTGAAGATGACACTGAGGGGGTTGTGAGGGTGGCACCATTGTGCTGATCATTAAAAGTGATATCTGGTTTGACCTTCCCTATTTAGCATTGAGGTAGCCTTGACTTTTGCGTATAGTCAAGAGGCTTTTGCAAGTACTAATAGATTTTATTAATGATCACTACCACATTTACTGCCCACTGGATTTATCTTCCAAAATAAAGTACTCTAGACTAAGAGGTCTAGTCTGCTGATAGTGCACGTTTCATCATAACTATCATAAAAAGACAGCAGTGGATGCAAAGACAAAAGTTACAAGGGCCATTGTGAAGACAGTAAAAATGTTTTTGACATTTAATTATCTCCTGTGCATCATCCACTATAACAGGACTTAGGTGTTGTGGGATAATTAGAGAACCAAAAGCACAAAGCCATAAAAAATGCCTTGCTCAAAACTTACAGCTTATCTAGAGCAGATATAAAACCAGCAATAGCCTGTCAAACATCTGACTACAAGACAGAGTCTTTACATCAGAAAAAGGAAGTGAGATCAAAGATGGACAGTTTCTACCACAAATGACTTCCTGGCTGGCTTGAGAAGGGAGTCTAAGGACTGATAGCTAAACTGACCTCTTCCAGGATAGACATGGAGATGAAGGTGGTCACTTTAAACTGCTGTGTTTCCTACCATGCAGGGCAATTCAAGACTACTCACGTTTTATAGTCAGTGATATTAATTTAAACTCTTTCATAGATATCCCCATGCTATAAGTTATAATATATTATTTATAATACTTTAATCACCTAAAGTTCAGGGACCCCAAAGCACATATTAATTAATGCCTATTTTAATTAGCTGTGCCTCAGACAAAGGGAGAAGACAAAACTGTGAAGCATTATCAGTGCAGCACTCCAGCACCTTAACTAAATTCAGAATATGCAATGTAATACACATCAGAACTTAAGGCAGTGGAAGGTTGGTCATCACCACGGCAGCCTCCTACTCCTATAACTTCCTTCCTTTTTCCTTAACATAGTTTCTCTTTCCTCCCTGTGTCTTCCTGTAAATGCCAGCTTCCACAGGCAAAAAAGGGAAAGATCTCTGTTCCTCATGGGTCAATCTGGGCTCTGTTCTTGCATTAACACCATCATCTTCAGTGGAGTTATGTTATACTCCATTTTACCTGGAAGAAGATATTATTCTTCTGAGGAGATATCTTTATGTGCAGATACATTTGTGTGCAATGTTTTTTTTTTCTCTTTCTGGCTACCAGCCAATGTGGACCTGTCTGCAGGCATAGAAACCTCTGCCTTGCTGCCTTCAACCATTTGGTTTCCTTCCCCGTCCAAGAATCACAGAAGATACTTTAATCTAAATTTCACAGCTGCTGGATACTGACTGGAAAAAATAGGTTCTTCATATTTTCTGAATCTTCACAGTAAATTAACAACATAGAAGCTGAGGGGGGAGTCAGTTGTCAAAGGTCATACAGCCTGTCAGTGGGAAAGCATCGATACAGCACTCAAGAGAGCAGATTTCCAGTGCCCTATCCCTGCTTGCTGTACCACACAGTTAGGAAATTACAATTATTGCTACTTGGATATCTTCTTATATATATATTATATTCATTAAAGACAAGCAAAACCCCAATAAACTGAAATGCTGATACTAAGCTGACCCTGGAAGTCAATAAGTTTTCCTACTGACTTCAAGTTGTTTAGTATCAGACGTTAAGAGCTTAACAAAGATATTAGAAAAAAATCACCTAAGTCTCTACAGGTACCAACATACAGCTTTAGTATTCAACCTTTTTTGCTTGCAGTTCATTACAATTTACTCACAGTAGATCTGATCTGCCTAGCTGAGTTCCACAGACTCCTTAAGGGTAGCGTTTTGACTGTCAGACAGCTATAGACCATACATTGAAAACCTCTGTGCTTTGTGGCATAGGGAGAAGAAAGGGACATTCCTATAAAAGAACTACTTACCAGTACCAAAATTGAGTAGAAAACTCTGTTTCTCATTCTTGTTTCATGCTAATTACCACATTCCTTCAACTCTAAATTGCAATAAACTCCCCTCACTTTCACTTCCTCTGCCCCACTCCATAAAATTTCTCCAAATAAATAACAAAGTTGAATAGTTAAGCTTGCAGAAATTGCTATTACTTTATCAATGCCTGAGCCAACAAAAGCATTTTTCATGCACCTGCAGAAAAGAGAAGGAATTGAATAGCTTTTAAGAAATGTGCTACATTTTAATATGTCCTGGTGACATGCAGAAGCATATCTACAATGTTGAAAGGAGTGGAGGTGGATGAATGGGTGGAGAAGGCTCCACTGATAACACTATCTGAGCTTAGAACATTCAACAATATCAAGAAATTTTGAACATTCATGCTTCTGTGTAGTGAATTTACCATTGTTAGAACAAACAGAACAAACGAATTGCTCCAGAAAGAACCATTAGCTAAAAAATTTTGCATCAAATCCTAAACCTTTGTTTTAGAAATTTCTAAAAAGCAAAACAATGCAAAATGTTAATCTCTTTCAGTTTCCTTTACTCTTTGTGATATTTCACTTATTTGCATTTGCTGTTATTTTGCTTTACCGTATTATATTGTTATACGGTAATTTAAAAATATTCTAAATATAACACAAAATGAGTTGTTATGATAAATATTGTTAATGCTACCTGGCAGCACATCCAGTGCCTTACTGTAGGTTTTCTTCCTCTACTCAGCATCAAGTGACTGCAGAGACATTAATGCATGCCTAATTTAGACCAAGCTATCAAGTCATTTTAAACTGTTATAACCTTCCTCAAAGTTTTAGAGGAGCTCATTAATGTTGCTCTGCAAAGAATCTATACTCTTATAATGGAGTCATTATATGATATTGTTATGATACTTTCTTCCCAAGATCCCAATGTCTTGCAAGTAATTGACTGTTTATGCCTTGTTAGTCTCACTGGCAATTTTCAGGTTACTTCATCACAGTTCTTAATTTTTACTTCTCATATAAAGTAAAGTTTCTTGAAGCCCTCCTTATATTTTGTATATTTATTACAAGGGCCAGGAAGAAAAGGCAAAAACAAAAGAACAGGGCTTTACTACACTTTTTTGTATTTAGGAATAATGCTTTACTCCATCAATAACTTTTTGAATTCATAGTGTAAGATACAGGCGCAAGCTTATCACAGTTTAGCCTCATATGGGTGCAAGCAATATATTTATGATCCCTAGAGGACTGGGAGAAGATTTGCTTTTCTTTTGAAACTGAAAACAACAAAGTCTACCAGAATTTTAAGAAAACTGATTACAAGGAAAAAATACACAGCTATATAAAATGTCCCTGAATCACACTGAATCCCAGCCTAAGGACTGAGTTTGAAACAAAACTTTGTCTCAGAACCCCTTGGATTTGGAGAGATGCAAAACTGGATTGCATCCTGGGGACACCTTTAAATAGAGCACAACAGGGTGTTCAGTTTACTGGGAGTGAATGCTACAGCCAAACTTCATTGAAAAGCCATTTCATTTCTCTCCCAACTGCTGCTTTCTCATGAATGCATAAATACGTATAAATTCTGAATGTTTGCAAAGATTTTAAAGAGAAAACAGAAAACAAACAGGTTCAGTCACCACTGCAGAGCATTTGCAGAAACTAGTGGATGCCTTGCTAGACTCCTTGAAGTCAAAGAAGAGCAGGAGAATGGACGCAGAAATTGACATCATAGACTGACTTTCCACAGAAAGCTGACAGTCATTTTGGAAATACAGAAGAAAATAATTTCATTATTTTTTGCTCTCTCCCCATCTTCTCTCCTTTTTTTTGATGCTTAGGGAACTAATTTTTTTTAGCCATGAACCGAAGAACATCAGTGCACCTTAATTTCAATAAATTAAGCACCAGCTGTTCTTCTCTGAACCCCACCTTTTAATATTTAATAATTAACTATTAAATATTTAATTATTTAATATACTTCCTACATGTGTGCATGCTGAAATCCAAAATGCTGGGCCCACTTTTCTGGCTCTCTGCATTCCAGTGGCAGAGGCACAAGTGGAAACCAGATGGAACAAGGCAGATGGGTATTCTGCTGCTGCAGAGAAGTCCCTGGGGCTGTAAAGGTACTGCAGTCCAGCATCCGAAAATTACACCTCAGGCAAGATGACTAACTAGAATAATCATAAAATCTGAAGCAGAAAGGAAAAAATAACTTCCTGCTATAATATGGGAGAAGTAACTTCCTGCAATAAAATGAGAAACAGATCCAAAGATAGAGACAAACTAGGACGTTGTTTTGCAACAACTTGTGGTAATGAGTGATGATCAAGATTATAACGGAGAGGGACTTGTGCCTGAAAGCTGATCCACTTCTTCCAAGTATATCGGATGATCTAATGAAAGATATTCTGTCCCCTAAAACCTTGCCATTCTCAGATTTTTAATCCATTACAAATACAGAAAAATATTGTTATTCCATTTTTCATTTGGAGATTCTGAAGAGCTTTACAAAGAGGTTTACAGATGTCACCAGGATTCCTGATGTAAAAAAGTATGATGGGTTATATCCTCAGACACATATTCCTTGATACTTTGATGCTTTAGGATCCATACCCTGACTCAGATAGTGAGGTGCAACTAGATAGCACATGGAAACATTTAGGTGCCTCAAGATGTGACCTATGGAAGGCCAAACTGCTGGTCAACTGACAGCACTGGAGATGGAGGTGCCCCTCTTCCTGTCCCCCTAGGAAAGATAGGTGTTATCCTGAGCTGCAGCAGGCACCTAGGATTCATAGCTATGAACCCTCTCCTAAAGATGGATACTTAATCTATCCCTTTCTCACAAAATACAGACAGACAGGGCCTCTCCAATCTCCTTGGAGCTCTCACTTGGGACTAGAACCCCAGGTTCAAATCCTTCAAATACCTGAAGGTATTTGACCCCTTGTCCTCTATCCCTTCGTACAGTTCATTCATTCACACTCTTCCTCTCTCTCTCTCTCTCTCTCAGCCTCTCTTTCTCTGATCCAATGAGCATTTAATTAATCCATAGAAATTTAACACCTTCAGCTGAGGGAATGAAAACTTTAGCTCTATCTCCCATCACTCTTACTCAAAGTTTACCCTATGGCCTGGTGTTTGAGCTACTTCTCTGGGAGGTAGAAAATGTTAAGGTCATATCTACTTAGGCAGAGGTAGGACTTGAAATGGGATGTCCCAACTTCTGGATGAATGCCACTAAACCAAAGGGTGAACACCATGCTCAAGGAATGTCTATAAGGCTGGATCCTGCAGGTGAGCCATGAATTCCTAAGTTTGAAATCCTGACAGATCTGAGGTGCAAGACGGATACTGAACTACTCAGCAGTGTCAAGGTTTGAGCCATTCTGGGCAGGGCATGTACAGGAGTAAGGCTTAAGGCACACCTGCCACATTTTAACATCAGAAACTTAGACTATGCCTGATGTTCATTTAGAGATAAATGGTTCTGCACAGATGTGATTGGTAAGACATATGTATTTTCTTATCTTGGAAATATACACCTTCACACCCTCAGCATGACCAAGCACCATCAGCTTCAGAATCTAGAAACAGAACAGCAGGCTGTAAACAGAAATAAAATTAGCAGTACATTAATTTGGGCCTTGTAAATTAAAAGTAAACTGATCAACAAGATCCTGGATACTACAGATACATGGAGAAGATGGTGATGGCATGAAAGAGTGCTAGGAGATAGCAAATAAGGACAAAGCTCTGTATAACTAAGGTCAGACTTTCCAAATTGTCTCAGCTGAAGATTCATTTTTTTCATTCAGCAGTTTCACATGTGTATATTACCTGTGCATTGTGCATAGTTCGGCACAACCATGTCTGAATCCATTCCCACTCAACTGTAAGCACAAACCATGTGGAGACCATGCATTCTTCCATGAATTTTGCACAAATCTCTCTATATAAGTAATTGTACACTCATACAAAAGAAGGCTTTTAATATCCTATGCTAGACTGCTCTTGAAATCTCATGGGTGTATGAGATGGACACATTTTATGACCTCTTAACTAATTATTGTGCCATTGCTGCCCTTTGTGCTTTCTACCTCTGTTGACCCCCACCTATACTTACATACCTCTCTTCACAAGATTTCAGACTGAATGCAAGTTTCCCTTCATATCCATTTTCATTTAACTCTGATTTGTCCCTTTTTTGAAATTCTGAGCTGGTTTTCATAAAAATCTTATCTACAATCAAAGTTCTGATTCTTTTTAATGCTCTGGGATATGGCCTTATCTCATGCTATTATTAAAAACTGAAAGCTCTTTTATACAAGTATATTTTTGACCTCTGCTCTTCTCTATTTGGAACAAAACCCGCAGCAGCACGGCCAAGAATAGAAGCAACATCACTCAGCTCCCCATTTTATACCTTAACCACTAGATGATGTTTCCTGTGAGCATATAAAATTTCATAAAAATGCAGAACTCTCACTATGTTTGCTTCTGCTTGTGATGTATTTATAGTATTTTTTACATCCTGCCTTTCCTTGACTCCCTTGTCCTCCTGGGCTTAGCAGATTTTCAAGGTCCATTACAACAGTGAAGGAATGTTTATGATGCTACTTGTCACTCAGCCTGCATGTCAAAAGTTCCCATTGAACCACTGAGGACAGTTATTGCACCACAGCTAGCCCCGTTTGAACAAGGACTCATGACTTCGTGTGAGCAAAGCTTCTGATAAAGCAGATATTTTAGAAACAAGCAGAAACCTTTCGAGGATATCATCATCAGTCAGGCATTTATATTACCCAAGAGTTTAACACTCTCAGCACATGAAGAAATGTCCAAAAATCCTTTTTTGCAGCCACAGGTATAAACCAGGAGTCATTCCATTTAAACCAAGAGCATTATATTCATATAAAATAGCATAAAGACAGAGTCAGGCCCAACCAATCACCATTAAAGTAACATAAAAACAAACACTGAGGTTCTGTAGATAAAATTACTAAGTGAGGCAGATAAAAAATTGTTGTTGCTATATTATGCTCTGCCAAGAAATTAGGACTCCTGAGTAGAAGTGAATAAAAGGGTCAAGAAAAGAGGCTATATTGCACATCGATCTAATGCAAAAGCTTTTAAAAGTAAAACTATGACTTAGTCATGACTGTATGTCATGGATTGTTTTCCGAGAGCTGGAGGATAAAAGGAACATGCTATTTTCTTCAAAAGCTTAGGTTCTATTGAAAAAATCTTGACAACCAGATATGGGGAAAAGCGTTTGAGTAGAAACAACTGTAAGAATGGCCATTATCTTCTGGAAAATCATAGCATCAGAGACAATGTGTTTGACCAGCAGTATGATCATACATTCACGTCATTTTGATCATGAATAAGATTAGACTGTTAAGCTCCAATTTTGCATAGTACTTTAGCACACAGCTTTTCAATGAGCTGGTAAATAGCCATGGTGGGTTAAGTCTTGGCTGCATTTAGAGCTGGTAAAAATTGAAGTTTCTGTTCTGCAGGAAAACCTGACATTACAAAATTTGATTATGCTCTAAATCAGAAAGAATGACAGTATTTCAGAATTTCCCATTAAATGAACATCTTAAAGAAAATAGATTTGGAAATCTCAAATAAAAGCATTTTGATAATGACAAATCAATTTATTTTTATATGTTTGAATGGTTTTATTTTGATGCAGTAAGAAGCCTTACATCAATTGTATCTAAATGCTATCTAAAACACTTTATATTACATTTCAGGTCAATATAGTAATATAGCTAACATTAATATATAATGTAAAAGTCAGGGCAAAATAAAGAACTGGCATTACTAAAACAGAAGGTTTTTACAAAACTCAAATAATACTTTCTAACAGTTCTCCATGGAAATCTGCACCACACCTGTAATAAAATCATAAAAGGTTTGCTATCCTCCATTCACTGGTAAAAAAAATACCAACAAACCACCCTCCCCATCCCCAGCTATTCCAGTGAAATTAGTTCTGGCCTCGCTGAAGTCAGTGGGAGTTTGGCATTGACATCAATGGAGTCAGGATTTTATCCTGGGATTTCAAAAGGACTACTTAAATACATGCATACATAAGTACTTTATCGATGTGGATCCTTAACAACAAAACTTCAAGGAAAATGACCTCATCTCCATCACAGCCGAGAGCATAGTGCAACCCTGACTCTCAAACAAGCAAAAGCAATCTCTGGCCAGATTTTGGGACCATTTTCCATGAAGCTACATCATCTGGAACAATACCAAAAATATATTATTTCAAAATCAGTACGACAAAACTACCAATTCAAAAGTATCTTCAAACACAGGAAAATAGTGATACTCTATTCTTACCACATATTAAAAAAAAATATCACCACCAGCATTGCAAATGGTGCATATCTAAAATCTGCATTCTTATAAATAAAGTATTGATTTCTAAGATTAAGGAGAGATTGTTCTCAACAGATAAAATAATAAAATTAAATCATGTGGTCACATAAATGAAAGAGAGAGAGAGAGTCCATTTAATGTGGGCAAATATGCCTTAGGCACCATCTATTATGTGCACATCTGCCCACAAGGCAGAATGCTATTATCTAGCATTATCAAGAAGCTCCATGTATTTCTCAGGAAGCTAGTACAAACATTCCCAACAAATCATGATGCTAAATATGTTTCTCTGTCAGTAAGGCATTGCCTTCTTCCTTGGTGATGCTTGGGAGAGAACATTTGTTTTTTTGTGAGCGGAAAACAAAATGAGTAGATTCTCTTCTTCCCTCCTGCCTAATCCCTTGAGCATGGGGTTTATACAGGTTTGAAGAGCCTTGTGGGGCCTCTTTGTCAAGAAACAGGCAGGGCTTCATTGCCCAAATATGGGCTTCTTTGCCCATCTACACTGCCCTCTGCTTTTCAGATGACATCCTGGGGACTAAAGATCTTTTGGATGTCCACTGGCTTGGACATAAACATAAAATTAAAGATCTTTAGATCATTTTAGGCCAATATAGTTCAAAGTAACACCCCCAGTACTGCAGATGTTAAAAGACTAACAACCACCCCCACCCACCTCCAAAACCAAAAGCTAGAGCACAGAGGCATCTTATTTTTAAATAGAGAAGTATATTTTAAGAGAAAGTAGGAAATAATATTTCGGGCATGAATCATAGAATGCAAATGACTGCAAAATGGCATTGAAATTTTCAGAATGATCACTTAAGAGCTGCTTTGTTTTCTTTAAAGGAATGTTTATTTTTGGTACATTAACACAGTATTTTTGGTATCGGTAGGTGGAATGTACTCTCTAATCTCAACTTTATATGAGTATTAGCCAGAGCTTTGCAGCTACTTTCCAAACATATTGTACTTAATACTGCAGTATAACCTTGCTTAGTCTCCAAAATAAATATGCAAAGGGAGTGGAATACTCTGGGGATTACTAATAGGATATGGAGTTTTTTTATCTTGATGTCATTATTTGAAATTGGCAAAGCTAAATTTGTTATTTTAAGTAACCAGGGACACCAAATGGAATTAGAACCCTACTACCTAGGTACAGAAATACAGTAAGAGACATAGCCCTCTGCTAAAGCAGACCATCCAAGCAGGTGAGGCCTAGGAAAGAAGTTCTGTCACCTCTGTTATGACTGGCCCAAGGTCATACAATGAGTGATTTGCCCATGTTCACAGAGCAAATTAACAGAGATGGAAACTGAACAGAGGTCTCCCCAGTGCCATCATCTTAACCACAAGTCCTAGCCCTCAGTATGGAAAGACTTGCACTAACTCCACTGGATTTATATTCAAACCATGACAGTCACATACAAGACAGAACAGATAAGGAGCAGGTAAGCATCCACTGAGGTGCTATTCTAAGGTTAACTGCCCATGTTCACAGTTGTGTCATACCATTTTAACAATAATGCAGCTCCACTGAAGTTCTCTAACCACCTTTTAAGTATTGCTGGATATGGTTAATCAATTAGTCATATTTTTAAATGTACAAAGAAAGATGAAATACTTAAACATATGATAAAGTCTGTATAATACATCTGTTAATTATCTCTATGGACAGCAAAAGCAAATAAGGCATTCAGCAGCAGCAAGAGTTAATGGTCTGATAGAATTTGCAATAGAGTTTCACTGGAAATTAGTGGAGAGTGACAAGAAGTCAACAACATTACCATAAGCATAAAACTACAGTAACTTCAAGGATGAATCCAGGCCAGTTAAGATTCAGAAAATATACAGCATCTGCGGGTTCCTTATAGCTTTTACTAAACCAGAATAAAAGGATTAAGCAAATAATTCTGTACTCCGCTTTTCTCTCTCTCGCTCTCTCTCTTTTTTTTTTTTTTTAAAGGAGAGTCTCCCTGAAGGTCTCCCAAGGTCCAAATCTATCACTTTATTTAATCACTTTTGGTGTCTTTCCTTCTTCTTCACAGCAATTTTGCCTCAGCACTCCTGGGAATGGTACTGCATTACAGATTCATCAATGATTTGATGCTTACTCTACATTATCCCACAAATGCTGAGGCAAACAGTTCTTTGCCAGGATCAAATAATGTTCTATATTTGCCTGCAGTTTAAAATCTTGTTAATGTTGACACTTCCATGAAAGCTCCAGCAGTGAAGCTGGAATGAGTGAAACCTGCAGAATTTGGTGACTGCCAAATAAATGGGCATTCAGGACATAAAGTTTGTTCCACATCCTCTACATGACCACAGGGGCATCATCAACTTAGGTGACATCTTTCCCAGAAACAATGTCAAATAGAATACCAAACACACAAAATACACACAGTCTGTGGGCAATGCTGGTGGATGACAGGGTGATGGTTTGGTGCCCTGTATTACTAAACCAGTGTCTGAAAAAGAACTTTGATCTAAAGCCAAATAATTTTAATGGAAAGACTCCAAATTACTTCAATGAACTTTGGCTCAAACTCAGTAAGAACTAATTAGGTCTCCATTCCAAAGGTGAGCTGCAGGAGTTGTTAATGGATTTTTGTTAGCCATTTCATTTTTAATACTGGATAATGATTTAAAGAGACTGACATCATTTTGAAAGAACTAAGTTGCAACTACAGATGCAAGTATATAAAAAAATTAATTTCAGATAATATGACAAGTAGAGAAAATTTAAACTCTGCAAATATTGTCCATTTCATAGGGATGAAGGAAATATCAACTACAGTTCAGTGACAACTGTAATTTAGTTCTGTGGTATTTAATACACTCCACAGCTTTACCGAACCTTATATGTGTTTAACATGCCTATGACTAGCTTTATTGACTAGACCTTCCAGTTCTGCCAGCAGAGCTGGACTCTTCAGTACTTGCCTTGCTCCTGCTTCTTAAATCTCCTGACACAGAAGGAGATCATACATTTGAAAAACCTACCACACTAGAGAAGATACTTGATGACAGACAATGATGATACAAGTTTCTTATGTGGGAGTGATCACAGCAAATGGCTGAGCTGTGCTGGCACTTTCTAAGATTTATTTATTCTGGCAGCAGATCATCACCTGCAAATCAGATTAAGAAATGCTCAAAATTTGAGAGTCACCAATTAAACTGAGGTGAATTATATGACGTGAGTCATTTATTCGATGATTTTCCCCCTATTTTTTCTTCCTTATAAATTGTCCCAAGTAGACCATGAGGTTTTTTCTTTCGACTTTCTCCATTACTCAAAATAAAATTGCCAAATCATTTTTACATTCGTGGTCAGTAGCTTTTTTTTTTTTTTTTTTTTAAAGGAAGCTCCCCTGGAAATTGTGGAAATACTTAAAGTTCAAAGTATAATAAATATAATATACTCAAATTGTATGTATAACATACACAGCACACAGAGATGTAATTCTTCCCTAAGAATTGATCAGACAACAAAATAATTTAACTTGGAGTGTAGACTTCAAAAAATGATCTAAAATCTGCCATTGGATATTAGAGTTCAATTCTTTCTGACACTAATAAGATGCCAGGTCATATTCTGGTGGAACTTGGATCCACATCTGTGCTCCTGAGCCTTGACAACCTTATAGGAGAGGACGATAGCCTGCCTGGGATCACAGGGAGGGGATGAATGGAAAGACATAGCTCACACCCATGGATAGTGCCTGCAAAGGCAGAGAGCAAATAGCTCTTCCTGTGGGCAGGGATTGTTCCCTACTCTTTTCCTGATAGGGACTAATGCTCCTGAAATACAGGGGGGAGTTTGGTTGCTCCCCTCTCCTCTACCTGCACTCACCAAAGGGATGAGGGGTTCTCATGAATGAGCTCAAGTGAATTCTGGCATGGTGGTTCTTAATGGGATGTTCCTACCTGCCCCTTTGCCAGAACTCATGTCAGTCAAAACATGCACCTGCTCCTTACCCACTCCATATCACAGGCCAACATCATAAAGCAGACAAAACACCAGGCTACAACTGGGACACACTCTGCCACCTCTATGGCTGGAGCATTAATTTCCAGCAAAGGACAGGGCAGCTGGAGCCATTAGGCTTAAATTGTCACAGTGTGACTCAAAGGTCAGTCAATGGAAGCCACGGTGGGTGTAAGCGTAGGTACACTACCCATTTGCTGTGTGCGTATGGACCATGAATCACTGGCTAACTGTTTAGTCTGAAGGTTTGGTCTGCAGTCCTGGCTTGTGGTTAACAAGCTCCTGCAAGGCTGTATGTTAACTGTAGAGCTGTGCCATACCCTGTACAAATCTGAGTTTTAGAAGCAGTGATCACTGTCCATTTGAGCTGAAGCCAATGAGGATGTGGGTGAAGAGCTGTTCTGAAAATCAGTTTCTCAGTCTCGCAGTTATATTGAATAACAGTTACTCAGATTTCTAATTATATACAGTCTCTATAAAAGATATCAGGTTAATAAAAAGAAAAGTTGGAAGAGCCTAGATTTATTAAATATGTGTGCCAGCCCTAGCCTAAAGGCTTAATTATGATGTATAAGTATCTTTGCAACTTGTGTTGAAAATAATAATAATAGAACTGGCACTAATTTATTCTCAGTCAATGAGAACAATCCATAATGTGGAAGTTTTCGACAAGCTGCTGTCCAACAGTTTTGACATGTCTTAAAACAAGCCATCCTGATCAGCCTTGTAGAGGCTTATGCTTCTTCTAAGCTTAATGACTCTCCAAAGAGAAGGAGGCATAAAGATTTAGCAGCCCAGTAAAGATGACTGCACAGACCTCTGCAGCCAGCTTGGAAATGGCAAGCAATTTGTTAATAGAGAAGCTTTATTTTTTATATTTTTTTATGCTGATGAAGTAAAGACAAACCATTAAGCCATCCAAGCTGAGAATATTCTATCCAAATTGGAGAGCTTTCAGTCAGGCAGCTGGATTTAAGACTTTGAAATACAACTTGTGCTTGTTGTTTGATGCTTAAAGGTACCTATCCTAGAGGCACAGACAGTAACTGATGTTAAGCTGACACTATAGTTCACAGATGGATTTCAGTTGTATGGGCCATGCCACATGCATAACACTTGTGTAAAAATGTTTTTTGTATCAAATGCTATGAACTAAGAGAAAGGATTAATAGAGCCACCAAGAAAAAAATTATCTTTACAAATACCAGTAGCCCCAACATGCTCTCAACTCTCCATTAACCCTCTTTCTCCAATCAGATCAAGTCATTTGTACGTAAACTTCAGATCAAACCTTTCTCAGGCATCGTTAGGTTTCTGCACAGCTGAAATTCTAAACTTACTTCCTTTGAACTAATTCTACTGAAGTCAACATATTTATTCAGTAGTAAATGAGAAACAGGTCTAGAAATAATTAAAAATTATTTGTGTTTTTTTTTCTTTCCAGAGGAGAATTCAATTTTCCAGGAGAGATTTAGGTGCAAGCTTTTGGCCCTCACAGATATTAACATTTGAGTGACTCATACTTTCATTTCCTTGTGTAGCTATATTACTAGACTGTATTTCCCTCGATTCATCAGAGAAGAGGCTGTGTCCACAGCCATAAAGCAGAGATAGTGGCACATCATGGGAGATTAGGTCCAGAGAGGGAAACAAGCCTCTAAAGAGAACAGGAGAAAGAAGCATCTAAATTATAAAACCCAGAAGGTACTATGGAGCCTTTTTGGAATTAAAAATAATTTGATTATGTTTGAAGTATTTGCGGTTTGAGGTGGTTTTGTTTTTTATTAAAATAAATCTGCAAAAAGAACATGCCTTTCACTACAAATCCCTAATGCACCAATAGAAAACTGCTGGAATGAAAAATATTCACCTTAATCAGGTCAGTTTGTTTGGACAGACTGCTGAGTAAATATCTATGCTACATTATTTGTATTGTAGCTCTTTCTCCACAGCTAAGAAAAATCAACATAGACATATAAGCCAAGTCAAAAATATGCATTATTTTTAACAAATAACCATTAAGAGAAATTATATATTTTTCAAAACTGGTAACCACTTACTAATTTACTTCAGACTAGTGACCTGTACACTTTACACTTCTGAAAATCACCAGTTATTTTTCCCTCTCAGGATTTTAAATCAATACCCATCACTCTAATAGGGTGTTAACAGAGGGAGTGTCCTTGAAGTGGTAAAATTGTTTTCCTGAAAAGTTTCAGGTAGCAGCACAAAACCTAAGGTTAAGATCCTGGTTTCTGAAAATCTCGCTCAGAAAGCCAGCACGTATTCTGGAAGGGGCAGTTCTCCATTACAGTGATTTATCAGCCCTGTTTCCACATTCCTCCACATGCCTGATGGAAAAGTTTCTTTCTAATTGTTTGCATACCACTTTTTTCCCCTGACAAAAAGTAATCAGCCAGAACTAGAGAACAGAATAAAGATTCATGTTAGGTATTTTAGAACACAGAGTGGGAAAAAAATCATTTCCAGTGGTAAAATTATTTGGATTTTTTTTTTCCTGTTGAGATAAATTATTGAGCACAAGATTTGTTGTGCAAGTAGCTGCAACACTGGTGTCAGTGGGAATCCTACTGTAACACTCTTTACAACGTGGTGCTGGTACCTGAGAATTCTTCTGTAGATATTCATAACTTGAATACCATTTTGATCAGAATTTCTTTGAAATGCCTTAAATAGAAACACTTATGTGTGCACTTCTATGAGATTTGTTGCTGCTCTTTTAGTAAATACAAAATGTAAATCTTTTCGAAAATGTCCCTGGTAATTTTGCTGCCAGAGAGGGAAGTAATAGCTTTGTAAATACCTGAGATGACATTCTTTAAAAACAAAATTCTGCCTCCTTTTCTTTCATACAACCCTGGATACTGCCTTGCTGTGAAGTTACACAGTGGTAAGTATTGAATCATAAACAAATTCCTCATTAATCTCTCCTGAATCTTACTGACACACAAAGGAGTAGCATTCCAGCTAAGTAAATGAATGTATTTGTACAAGGCAGAGATTTGGAGATTTTTTTTCTTATTCCCACAAAAAACTGACACTATTCAAAATAACTAAGTCCATCAGATTAATTTTTTTTCCATTAACTCATGATTTTTAAATGTAATTCATGATTTATTTGTAATGGAAAAAGGATTTAAAAGAAGAAACCACAGGAGAGTCATAATTCAGGTCACATTTGTGCAGCTCACCAGCTAATCTGAAAATCTAGATCTCCTCAGCCTTCTTAATATGTTCTCAGAAGTGTGTGTAATATTAGTTATGAGTAGGCTTGATCTAGTACATAGAAGCTTTTCATATAATAATAAAAAAAAACTTTTTTTATTGTTATCTAATTTTCTTTAGTCACTACATATCCACTGCTCAAATTTTGTAAATTAACAGCCAAGCCAGGTTTTGACCCAATCATCCACTTCTCCCAGTATCTGATTAATAGTTAATGTATATTACTCCACTAGACTGGTTAAAAATGCAATGCATCACCAGTAGGGAACACACCACACTTTTTCCTTCTACCAACTACTTTGTCATATAGTGACAGATTATTAAAGTAAGTGAAACAGCAGGAAAATAGTGGAAATTTTGTTCATTCACAGAATCATATGAAAGTTTTCTATTCCTATTAATGACTGTAGTAGGTAAAACTAGAAAAAATCATCTTGCAATTGAGAGACCAAGAAGTCAAAGAGACTGGGTTCAGCTACTGGTCATGCCCTAGATGTGTGACTTTGTGGCTCATTTCCTCTATTTCACAGTGACTGTAAAAATGCTCATTTACTTTGGCCCTGAGTGTATTTTATCTATTTCAATTGCAAGCTCTTTGGGGCACAGTCTACTGCTGACTACGCTTTTCCAGTGTTAATACAGCACAGCTATGATACATTTTTGGACCTGACAAAATCCAAGTAATAAGTAGTTAGTGAGGATCTGTCTGCATATAATAAATTAGTTCTGTGAAAGTCTGTTTTTTCTGAGCACGCAGTACAGTTCTTGTACATTTGCAAGTCACCAGGGTGGCAAAAGAAAATCTAATAATTCTGTAAAAAGACAGAAATAATACCTGACTCAAAGTGGCAAAAAGCTATCAGAGAAATACTGGATACGTGGCACACAGATCCCTGCACCCTTCACTGGAACTGTTTCCAAGTAGTCTGATCTTTCAAAATATTCAGCAATTTTGACACTGCATGTGCATCTCCTAAAGGGCATTTGCAGTTCTGCTAAAAACAAAATGCTGCGCCTGATGAAAGTACCTTAAGGAACACAGACCCTGATCTGCAACCCTATCTCACACAAATAATCTTAGTAACTCTGATTATGACATTAGTAGTATTAATTAAATAAGAAAGAAGCAAAGTAGGCACAGGAACCTAAAAATTGCACTAGCATAGTAATGCACTGTAAAATGACAATAAAAAGGGCATGTAAGCTTTCTCAAGTTATGCCTATTCAATAATACAGAAAAGGGATGGTAAATTGAACAAGTAGGTTTTACAAAACTGCTGCCAGTGACTAGCAGGACCTCATAAGAGGAGATCCTAGGCCTAATCTGGATGAATAACCATTTCAAGAGGTATGTACTGGAAATAAACAGAGTCCATACAGAATGCCAACGGGACTATCCGCAAACTAAAAATATGTCACAGAGGTCAGGAAGTACAAAGATAGTTTGAACTGTCAAGAGCCAACAGAGTTAGATCTTGCAAAGGATGTGAAAATAAATAGTAAAAGGCTCTTCAGTAATACACATAAAGATGACATGGAAAACGTGCCACTGTGCAGGAAGGATGGAGCAGAGACTAAAGATAACACAAGGAAAGGTTCTGAACTGAATGAGTGTTCTACGATAGTTTTCAATAAAAGGTATGATGCTGAATTCAGAGACAAAGATAAGGTGGATAATGAGAATGTGGGTATGTGAATAGATATTACCACAGCTAACACGAAAGCTCGACTCAAAAAGTTAAATGCATTCAAGCTTGAGGTTTGGTCACCAATTCTAACTTCTAAAAAAAAATCTGACATATGAAACGCTGATCCAGTGGCAAGTATTTTTAATACCACTGTCAAGTTGGGAATGAAACTGAAAAATAGTAAATATAGTTTCTTCACTTAAAAAAATTGTAGGGAAAAAAGGAGGTTAAGGCAGTTGGGAAATGATAAACCATTTCATTTGATCTCATTAGCATGCAAGGCTTTAAAATACATTTTGAGGGAGAAAATACATAAAGGCATGGAGATTAAAGAAAAAAAAAAAAAGATAAAATGCAACATAAATTTACCAAAGGGAGACCATACAAACTAGCCATACAGTTTTCTTAGATAAAGTAAGTGATTTTCTAAGCAGAGAAAAGGTAGTAGATCTCATCTTTTGGAACTTTAGGAAAACATTTTACACAGTGTCAGGCATTATTAAGGAATCTGAAAATTAAGGAGAAGACTTATTTGGTGGTTAAAAAATAGCTAAAGGTAATAACAGGTAAGTGGTGTTAAAAAAGGAAAGTAGCAAGTTCATTAAGCTTAACAGTGAGGATCTTCAGGACCCATCTTGGCACTTACCTACTGTCCTTTCAAAGCTCTTGATCATTGTGACCCAGGTGCAAAAGACAAGAACATGTTGATTCAGCATGTAGATGCCACAGAATTAGGAAATACTGCCAATACAGAAGAAAAGTAGGATTATACAAATAGAGCATCTTGAAGACAAGAACTGCAGAAATGGAGTAATCAGCAAGGTCATGTGCAGAAAGTTCAAATGTGAGCTGCAATTTCACCGCCTGTAAACAAATGAGGACTGAATAGTAACCAATCAGAGGATGACTGAACTGCTAACATGATGCTTCAATGAAAAAGGCAAGTGGAACCATAGGATATGAGGACAGAGATTCCCAGTAGAACATAGGAGACATCAGAGACCTTGTCCAAAGCAAGGTTGTACCTCACCTGGAATCCTGTCTATGTTCAGGAAAGGTGAACTCAAATAGGGAAAAGGGCAGAAAAGGGCTTCTAAAATGAGCAACAGAACGGCAATCTCCCATCCAAAGTCACTAAAAGAGGTCAGCTGTTCAGCCTGGAAAAACAAAAGCTAAGTAGGATATAGTTGTTGCCTAGAAATGCCTTGAGGAAGAGACCTTCAAGTGGGAGAAGAGGAACACTAGCTTGAGGAAAAAAACTGACAGTAAACACGTCACAGATCATTCAGGATTTAAAGAAAGGTCCTAGCAGTAAGTAAGATTTTCAGATTCTGTCCTCATTACAAAATCCTTGTAAAACTAATTACACAGATAAAGACTTTTGTGATATGCAAGCTAATTGCAAGTGAAAATAAATAATTAAAACAATGTAGAGCCCAAGATTATTTGAATAGCTAGGCTCACACACATGTAATCAATGGGAGACTTAATTAAGAATATTTAAGACTTTCGTGAAATAATCCAGGCCAAAATGTGGAATTGTTTTAAAATTGTTATTGGCTGGTCAGATGGGGGTTAGTTTTTTTGTTTTTTTTTTTAACTGCTCTAGAAATTCAACAGAAATAGCATGTTGCCATATTTTCAGCTCTTGCAGAAATGTGTCTCTCATGAAGTCAGTAAAGGCACTTTGCACTTCCTATGAGCAGAAAGGATCCGGCCCAAACATTCCTGTCTGCAGATGACTACTATATTATCTACTTTGTCTTGGCACAGCCAATCAACAGAGAAAGTGCAGGGGAAATAAAGCCTTTTCTCCTATTTGCTGATAAAAATTTTAGCATGTTTAAGCAGAAATCTGAAGAATCACAGTAATTTCTGCACCTCAGAAAATGTGTGGAGCAGAGAGAAAAGGACAGAGGACATCAGTACTTTCAAAATACAAAGCAAAACTTGGGAATATGTATCCAAAAAGGGAATGTGGAAAATTAACCCTTTAAATACATCTTAGGGCAGTATTTGAGAGAATCTTTCAAGGCCATGGTGCTAAATTTATACCTATTCTAACTCAAATCAGTGGATTTATACTGAGGATGAATCCAATCAGTGTTCTACATCCAAAATAACAGGTTTAAGGGATTAACCAGGGCATCAGCAATTTATCAAATAGAGAATTCCTTTGTATCCATCCTTGCATTACCGGAGAAACAGTTATTACCCAGTTAGCACATCTCCAACTTTAACCTTTTGTCTTGACTGCAGTCTCTTAGATTAGTGGTGATGATCAGCCTCCTCAAAACTTCCTTCAGAAATTACTACTTCCATGGTAACAGCTGCCACTTTCATTCTACAAGCACCAAGAAAATGCAATTTCCTTCATATCACTGGGCCAGGCCAGGTGTACAACTCAACTTTGGCCTTTGTCAATGCTCTTTTCAGACAAGACTGTTTATCCCAGAAGAGGAAACAGCTGAAAACACAATTCGGTGGACAGCTGTTGGCTGATCCATGAGCCAGGATTGGCAACAGTCTGAACAGGAGCTGTTGGACTACCCACCTGCAATCCCAGTATGCTCTGCAGCTGCAAGAGAGTGGGAAGGACAAGCACATTCAACAGCAGCCACCAAACTTAAAACAATATTTCCCCCCCTCCTTTTTTTTATTTTTTATTTTTTGCTTGTTTCTTTGGTGGCTCTACAAACAGTAGCAGGAGATTAGCTTAATATCCCCACAAGAACAGTTCAGAAACACTTTATACAAACCAAGGCTTCTCATTCAAAGCACACTGAACTCAAGCCAAAAAGAACATCAGTTCATCACTGAGAAGCTGACACAGCTTTTGTGATCACTGCCTTCACCATCAACACTCACACAAGTCTATAACCAAAGCCCTAGTACCAACTGAAGTCACTTCCCAAAGTCCCATCAACTTCAGAGGAACCAGCAAACATTCACAACAATAAAGGTACTATATCTCCTAACAGTCATGTGGTATTTTTCTGGAAGTTTATCCCAATGGAGGCTTTTTCCAGGAAACCCATCTGTTCCAAATGAACTCACTCTGACACCTTCATCCTCTTTGAAACTGAAGGTTTCCAAGTCAACCCTATCAGGATGAGAATGGAACAAGTGAAATCCAGATCTACTTCTCTAGCAATCCACTGAAATAATGGAGTTTCCTCTTAGTCACAAATGTATGATTGTGTCAGAAAATACAGCTGCCTTCAGAACCTAAGATTCTGCAGGTTTTCTGAAGTTAGAATTGCATAAAATTTTATTAAACTTAACACTTATGAAAAGGACTGGAAGACAGCAGAAAGACTGAAGAATTAAAGACAATACTAGCTGCTTTTTTTTCTTAATTCCTCATTTGCCCTTTCCTCAAATTTAATTCCATTTAATTCCAGGTGTACCAATGCCTGTTATTACTTAGACATTGAAAACTTGAACTCATTTTGGATTTTTGGATTTGGGCCTTTCTTAAGCTGAAACCATTATGTGTTCGAGGACAGAAAAATCATAGATCTTCTTTTCTAAAAGTGAACAGCAATGGCTGAAGTTATGCAGCCTGCATAAATCCTTTCTCTGTTCTGTTCCAACAGAGGTTAAGATTGATTAGAAATGGACTCATATCCAACCTTCATATCGGAATGTTTATTGTGTTTCTACATCTGCAGATACTGCTATTATCAGAAGGTATCAAACAGTACCAGCAGCAAAAACACAGCTCTTACTGCAGATAAAAAGAAAAACGTGACTGGTTAGAAACGTGCATCAGGATCTAGATACACTACAAACACTAAGGCAGAGTAGGTACATGAATACAACAGAACCTTAATGCCATTCAGCTTCAAAACCTAATTCTGTAGCTGGATCATAATCCATAAAGGACCAAATTAAAGCTCTCAGTTCTGAGTCCACACTGGGAAAGAGTAGGTTTGAGTTTGAGCCCAGTGTCCCAAGCTCATCTTTACTTCCAGTTCAGCTCAAAAAATTGGTGGATAACCCAGAGCTGCTCATCCAGGAAACATTCCAAAGGCTTGCCAAGTTCCACACAATAGTCTGTGGAAAAAACAAGTGCACAGATCTGCTGACAGGAGATGCCTTGATCCAGACTCAACTTGCACATGTTCCTAGGGTAGTTTCAAAATGGAATACCCTTAGGAAGGGAAAGCTGAGCAAATAAATGGAACAGGACCTGTGATTGCCATGAATACTCCTCAGATTTAATTCAAAGGGATACTAAATAAAATACATCAGAATAATGGAAGTGAGGAAATGGCTGGCAGGAAGGATTGTCTGCACGGCTGGCAACATCTCAGCAACAAAAGCCTTTTAAAAGAAAACCCACAGATTTTGCACTATAGATGTTTGTCTTCTCAATAGCAATGGTCCATATTCTGATACCACAGCCCAGTATTGCAATTGTACTAGAGGCACCAGAATTGTCAACTTCAGGTACTACTTTGACACTCACACAATTAGCCTTCCCACTATTTGGTGCCTTCCTGTGGAATCTGGCCAAATTTCACAGAATGGTTGAGATTGGAAAGGACCTCTGGAGATCATCTAGTCCAACTCCCCTGCTCAAGCAGGGTCACCTAAAGCACATTGCCCAGGACCCTGTCCAGATGGCTTTTGAACATCTCCAAGGATGGAGACTCCACAACCTCCTGGGGCAACCTGTTCCAGTGTTCTGTCTCCCTCATGGTAAACAAAGTTTTTCCTTGTGTTCAGGTGGACCTGCCTGTGTTTCAGTTTCTGCCCTTCACCCTGTGCCCTGTCACTGGGCACAACTTCCACCTGGGAGAGGGATGATTCTACCTGCACTGTCTCCAGGAGAGGCACGGGAGACAAGCAATGCTCCTTCCCCATTGCCCTCAAGGGCTGTTCTCTCCCCAGTAAAACACCAGGGCAGAGCAGAGTTGCTGTACCTGTAGGTTTTATCTGTGGATCCGAGAACATTTATGGACCAAAATGTGCCAGGGTGGAAAGTCCCATACCGCAGAATGACGGAGAGGACAGGATCCCATTTCCAGTGCTTGTAAATGAAATCCTTAGGGGATAAGTCCTGGTCTCTCTCCCCCACCCCTACAACAACACTGGCTCAGATATTCTGAGAAGACTACCTTCAGGAGGCTAGGGAGGAGAGAGAAACTCCTGTCCTGACCCACAAGCTCCATAAATCTCATTCACCCTTTGTTTAGAAATTTTAATAGGATTGTCATATTTAGCATCATTATTATACTTTCTTTTTTTGGTATCAGTAACATGGGAGGTTCAAATGGTATTGCTTTGCCTTCATATTGTTTGGAAGAGTCTCCAAACTTCAGATGGCAAGCAATGCATCAAAGGCCCTTCATAACCCATACCAGGGAAACAAACAGCACCAGCAGCCATGCCTCACTGTCTGGGTGTTGAGTTTTTCTGTGTGTTTCTACCACACATCAACGGGAACTCAGTCCAGACCAGTTGGTGAGCTAATTGCTGACAGAACAGTGGGTAAGATAGACCTGAAAAAAATATTTGTTTTTTTTTTTTTTTTTTAATCATGTGAGAGAAATGCAAGAGGGAAAGGATGTCTTCCCGTCTCCTGAGGGCTGCAACAAAAGTTAAAGCTAGTTTTTATGATCAGTGGAGTTTGAGGAACAATTATCCAGCTTGAGTGAATGCATACCTTGCATCTAGCTCTATCTGATTCACTCCTCTGGGGTTTAGATTGTCTCCTGGGCCTGTCATGTGCTTGGGGTTCATAGATTGCAAGTATGCTAGTTCAATCTGTTCCAGGCACCAGTGTTCAGAAAGCAGCAGCATGAAGCAATTCAAGATGCCAAAAACAGGAGCAAACTCATGAGGTAGTCATGATAAAGAGGTAACATTTGTTTCTATGCACTATACAGTCATCTTTAAGGGATGCTAGCACAGTAATGCCCTCTGTGGAAAACTGTTGCTCAGTGCTAACTTTCCACAGGCTGCCATCATAAATATTCAAACAGAACTATAAGTAGTGCTGTCCTATAAAAAGTAACAGCAGCAGCAGAGGTCTCTGTGAGGTTTAGACCTCAAAATCTGAAAGGACAGCAGAGATGCTGCATAGGAGCTACTCAGGCAGAAGGCTTCAGCTCTGGAGGAGAAGGAACAACACACCAGGGCTTGCTGATTGTCATTCCAACAGTCATTAATCTTAGTTGCTGGCCAAAGTTGACCTTTACATCCCTAGGTTCACAAAGGTCACACAAGCAAGCTATCAAAGCTTAACAGTCCAAAGACATATTTGGTTCTCATTCCAAGGCCCTTTCCCCGGTTTTAATATCAGTGATAATGGAACAAACATCACATTAGCTGCACAAAAAGGCCAATGCACAAATGTGCTATACTCAACATATGGAAGAAGTTTGAAGCCTTTCAGACTAAATTATGTTTTCATGAAAAAGTTGTGGATATCAACAGCAGACAGAAAAACCTACAGTGGGAGTACAGAGTCTATGTCCTACCATGCTGATTTGTATTATTAGAGAGGAAAGGAAACTGCAGCATTAGCTATGCTGGAGATTTTCAAGAGTCATTTATTTTGGGTTTCCATGTTTTAATGAATATGCTGCATGCTTGCTCTCTGGCACTGGTAGTGTGTCCATCACCATGGTACCTGGGCACTCAAGCAAATGATTAACCAGCAGAGCAAATGAGACAGAAGCAGAGAGCCAACAGGCACTGTGACAACCTCTTCAGAGACACCTGCCAGTACATCTCTGTCTGGACCTTTACTCCTTTAGGCTTTCCACTGGTTTATCTTTTACCCAGACTCTCAGGAAAAGCAGCTCTTTTTTTCCTAACAGTGCTAAGCGATGCAGAGAATTCACAGGGTAGCTTAAGAGGAAAGGTGGGACTACCAAAGCAAACCAAGAAAACTGTTTATTTTCACAAGAAATAGATTTGAAGCATCATGCTGATTCCAAACTTTGGAAGGGATCAAGAATCATCAAGTCTTATATTGCACCTGACTAATTCATCTGAACTTGAATTCTGAATTCAAGCACAGCTCAAGAGAAGTCTCCCTCACTTGTGGCTCTAATCCAGACCACAGTTCTCTAAAAGCAGAAATCAAGTGCACCATCGTGTCATAAATACTAGATATCCATGAATATTTTCATGAGGAAAACATTGCTTAAGGACAGTAAAGAGAATAATTTTCATTTCCACAAACTAAACCCATTATGAAATGGCAAAGCTTGGTATGCCTGCCATGCTGTCACCCTGGCCACTTTAAAATGATGTTTCAGAAGAGGGCAAACAGACCTTTTCCTTGCTGAAGGCCAAAGTGACTTTTCAAAAGTCTTTGACAGGCCATACCTTAACACTGCTGTTAGCATTATGTACTAATAATGCAAAGAATACACTAAAACACGTGGCTATGGGCCTTTTGAAAATAATCTGGAGATTGCATGAAGCCCCTTCCCCTTCTTCAAATGGGTATTAATTTAATGACAATCCTGACTTTGATTTTTGTTTAACATATGCACATGTAACTACTTTGAGCTTTTTCTGGCTTGGGATGCTAAGGCAGAGAACGCTGGGGTGCTAGACAAAATTATTTTATTGAATCATCTATCCCTTACTGTTTTATTTTCTGTAGAAACACTCTTAAGTAACACAATAAAGAACAAGGGCTTTGCATGCAGGACAATTTTAGAAAGACTATTTCCTTTCAGTATTGAAGAACTATGCAGCTACAATGCAAACTTCACTAAAGTTTTATGTTTTCCATCACCCGTCACACCACTAACACTGCAGTTTGATTAAATTACTATCATGTGGAGTTTTTCCCCTTTACTATAGCTGTCTCAGACTTATGAGGTAGTTGCATCCTCCCTATTTTAATTTTTCCTTGAAAAGAGAAATAAGTTTTAGTGGCAATGCCACATTAAAAGCAATGAAGACTCAAGTGCTCTCTTCCCAATGCAGATAAAACATGCTGTGCTACCACTGTGCATCACCAGTTTTGAGGCAAATAAAAGAGCACGGCACCACCCACCTGTATTTGGCTGTGAAATTCTGGCTTAAAGTTCGCTCCAAGCATCAATCTGATTCTCTGTTACCACTCTTGTGTCTGAATTATATACATCACTGTCATCTCTAAGACTCAGATCTTCTGCACACTTTAATAGGCTTTATGATTGAAGTTAATGGAAGACATCTTTGTTTTTAGCTGCTGTAAACAGCTTTGAAGATCTCAGTTCCAGCAAGGATAATGAATTAAGGGTGCCAGCTGGGCAAACAGTTTAATTTTGAATGAACCAAGCCAAAATTAATTGATTGCTAAGAAACTGATCCAAATCTTTCAAATTCAGATTATTTCACATACTTTAACAGTAAATACTCCTGTCCCTTCTTGTCACCCTACTCACTAAGAATAAAACTGGAGGAATTAGCAAAGATGGCAACTTCTCAGATATGAGATCTACTTTGGATATTATAAACAGATGTGAGAAGTCACTTCTCTATTGCAGCAGGGAGTACAGCCTTCAAACTGTTTAACCCTCAACTGACTAAATTTCTGCATCATAGTAATTCTGTTAAAGCAGCCTAAGCATGCTAGTCAAAGTGTTTTCTGAGAAAACCCAGAAACACCAACAACCACAAAGATCTACTCCATGGCACAGTTCCTTACTGTAAATACCTGGGTTTTATTCTCTGGCTCATTTTCAAATATATAAAAATAATACCTATGGGGGGGGGGGAATCTTAAAAATAGTCCAGCTCCCTACACAATGCAAGGCCACCTTAGAGCAAGTTGCTCAGAATTAAAAGGAAAAGAATTAGAAGCAAAAAAAATTTAAAGCAAGCAAACAAACAAAAAACTCCAAAACTTCCTGTATCCCCGTCCTGTGCTGGAAGGAGAGGGAAAAAAAAGAAAAAAAAAGGCAAGTAAAGAAATGTTTCCATGAAGTGTACAGCTCTTCTGTGTTGTTTGTTGAGTATATACAACCAATATGGAGACCTCTACAGCTTCCTCCTCTGGTTGACCTTTCTGGCTTGATGCAGGTAACGTTTTGCACAGTTATGTGGTAAACTCCAGGTCAGTTGTCAACACTGCTCTGTTATACCCCAGGCCAGAAAAGGCAAGGAATGCTGCATATTCAGCTCTGATGCCAGAGAAAATGGTTCAGTAGCAGTCCCCTCCAAGTTAATTAAGGAATGGAGCTGACAGCTGCTGAAGAGGGTCCCGTCCTAATCTTTGCAGCTTGGAGAATGCAGGCCAGGAAAGCAAGGCCTCTATGGCAGGGGCTGGACTATACAGCAAAGAAGAACAGGGTGGGGGAATCTTAATGGATCTGAGTGAAACCCAGATGACTCATCAGAAAGTAAAACATTCCTATTTTGGCGAGAGGCTGAAATAGCAGCCCTGGGTTGTACTGGAGCACAGCAATAAATGACCCTAAGTGTTTGGGACAAACTCCCGCACACACTGATATTCCTAACAGTAGGTGCTATTTTACATTTCATTAAGCAAACAGGTTTAGATGACAATTAACACATTAATTAGCAATGTCTTTTTCGTAGGTGGAACTTCAGCTTGAGATTTCAATGTTTTTAGACAACTGTTTTGCTAGTAAAAATGTAGGAGTAATTCTTATGACTCAAGGTAACGAGGACTCACATCCAGAACTGGCATAGGAGTATCTTTGTCTGCTTACTGAAGGACGCTGCGTCCAAACTATGGCCCTTCCCCATATTTTCTATACAACGAGGGTGTCCTTGTACATCTGCAGCCTGCAATTTAAAGTCTGGCCCTCAGTCTGGGCGAGATCCCAGTTTTACCACTGGATAAACTGACCATGAAGAGGTTAAATGTGTACCCCAGTCACACAGTGGCAAAGCAAAGCCTTGACTTGAACAAGCCGTGGCTCCCATTTCTCAGTTCCATCCACTGAACTGTGTGGCTCCCCACTACAAAAATTCCTACAGTCAGATCTGTAGCAATATGACCCATCCGGAAATTCTTCAGCAAACACCAGGCAATCACATTAATTTCAGTGAAAACAGGTATCATCTATAAGAAAATGTTTGTTGTGAGGTTTTCCTAGAGCTTCACATTTTAGAGAAAGAACTAAACATTTACACCACAGACTGTTTTAAAGAAGAATTGGTATGCAAATATGAATTTCCTTAAACTTCAGATATACTTTTTCTCTGAGGTTTTTGTTCAAGATCATCTCTAATTTCTATTATCTGTTGCAAGAATTGATTTACAGGTATGCAAAAAATCTAGAGCATTGGAAACAGACTAAAAGGAAGGAAAAAATTACAGACTAACTAGAACCTGTAGCTTTCAATATCAGGGGGATTCTGATACTCATTGAGTCCCTTCCCTGTCAGATGGGTATTGCCCACCCATGGAAAACAGTGACATACTTTATATATGTTATCTTTCACTTCCCTCTGGTACACACTTCAAGGAAGCTGTATTCTCAGCAATGAGTAAACAATCATCATATTAATTTTTTACGCATTTTGGCACACAAAACACAGATAAATCACTGTGCTGTTTCCATACCTATCACACCACTTTTAAAATACATCCAGGCTCATGAGAAACATAACACTAGCTAGCTTTTTCTTTAATTAGCTTTTAAAAGCTGAGGGTATTTTTCAGAATATTCTTTTATCCCTTTTATTTATCAGCCTGCCCTGCCTCAGATTCGTAGTGTCTGACTGACCTCTAGATACCCTTGCACTTTCTCTGTGATATCCCTGGAATGACAGTTCTTCATCTTTCATTCTTAAGTGTTTCTTGTTGGTCACTTCTGGTACTGGTGGCTGCTGAAGTGGAAGTTTATCCTCTGATAATCTGTATTGCTTTAATGCTTCCTAGCATCCTGAGAGTATTTTCCAAGTGTTATGGTGACACCAGCTGAGATCTTGGCAATAGAAAAATGTTTCATATGCTTATTTCCTAACTTAGTTTCTTGTTTTTTCTGCTTTCCAATCCCTCTGTCAGCCCTTTGATTTTTGTGGCTTAACTCTTTTCGTTATTGCTATGTTTTTTCTTATCACTTCTCAGTACCTTTCTGACAATAAAGCATTTTGAAAATCTGAGAGCATTTCCACCATGCATCTGAAACCTCCTAATAAATTTCTCCAAACCTACAAGTCACATTTGTCCAAAAGCTTAGCAAAAATCCCCTCAAAAGGAACAATAATAGTCTCATTTTCTTTATATCTTTCCCTGTAAACTAGAGTCTAGGAACTACAATACAGAAACCTTGTGCAATGATAAGCATGTCTCACATAGTTCCGATATAAAATACTGAACATAAAACAAATCACCAATTGTAACATGCTCCATCTCCAAAATAATGCATGTTTAGAAATTCTTACCCCATATCATCACTATGCTGTTTTTTCCAAGATAAAATTAACTGTGTACCAGCATGCCTGAAAAAGCAAAATTCTTAAATAATTTCAATCAGTCAGTTTGTTCATGACTTTGATACAGCTGACTGAACACCAATTATCTCACTTGAAAGAGAAGGTGCTAGTTTGCTCACCTCAGTCACCTGCAGGATCTTTGAAATGCCTCCTCTTCTGTTCCTTCAAAAGAGTGCATTCCTGCATCTCCCATTACCTTCTTTAGTCCATTGAACAAGCAGTCATCAATAAGTTCTGGCTAAGTTATCCTATGTAACTGAAGAAAAAAGGAAAGAGTCGGAGATGCTACAGATGCTCTCTTTGAAAATTTTTTTTTCTTGGTGGTCTGTCACAGACAGGTCTCCAGTAGTAAACTGAACAACCTATCCTCCTGGCTCTTTTCTTCTTTTTCTTTTTTGTAAACACATAATCAGTGCTTCAAATCCTTTAGGTATCACAAACCGTATTTCACTATTGCCCTCTACTGACTGCTAACATCACCTTGCTAGACAATCAGCAAAGCAACAGATATACTGTTTTTTTCTCGCTGCCCTGCTTTAAATCAATAATAAAAAATAGAATGATTTGTGTTGACTTCTGGTCATCGTGTTTCTCTCTGTTACAAAACACCAGGCAAGATTTATGGCTTGTTGGTCAGCCGTGGTAACTACAAAACACTGAACAACAGAAGCAGGAAGCAGTTGGTAACATGGGTTTGCTAATGTGCTTTTTGTGAACAGAAGCCAGGAAAAACTAGAGACAAATGTATTCTACCTTGAAACGCAAGTGGATTTACCCCATTCATGCCATAAATTAAGTATTGTATGGGGCAGCTGAGGGTTGGTGGAGTTTAAGGTTTTGGTTCTACCAGCATGGGGTGCACAGAAATATTGACTTTTTACGGGAGTTCTGCAGAATTGGGCCCATAGAGAGCCGTGAATTACAGGCCATGGATTCTTGGTTATTTCCCGCTCCGTTTCCAGAGTTTTATTGGCTTAGCACATTCAGCACCACACGTAACATAAGGAGAAACATAGTTACTGCCTCATGATTCATTTACTCAGACACTGACAAGAAACACACTATACTGTATATGAATATCACTGGAAAGTACAGTTTGCACTTCTTTCAAGACAAAGATAATATATAATGCAAAGAGAAACCAGTGAACTGGCATAAAGGGGAGAATAGCACAGCCTAGTTTCAGAGGCAGAAGAAAAAAAAAATTTAGAACCATTTCAGGGAGGGGGAGAAGAGAAATAAAAATGAATTCCTTGCACCTCATTAATCACTAATTAATTAGTACAGTGACCACTAGTGCTTGTTAACCAAGACACTCAGGCACTTGTTCTCACCCCAAAAATATACATACATATCCTGGTGCAAGTGTTTTGGTCCATTGCAATATTGCAAAGACTAGGAAGAGTCAGACACCAGCCACAGTCAGCAGAAAATTCACTAGAACATTTCCCTTTTGCTATGCAGATGTTGAAGGAAAACACAGCACCATTCTGCCTTGCAAGTCACTCTTTCTCTGCAATGTAGTCCCTTAGCAGGCAGACTTGCATGGTTTTAATTATTACAAATGATAAAAACACGTCCCCTCAACCCCAAATAAACATTTTGAAATTATTTTTGCTTACCTGTGTTCCAAAGTGACTTTTCTCAGTTTTTTTTCTACAATTAATGAATGGGAATATTTCATCTGCCAAGCATTGGTTGACTGATGAACACTAGTTGTGTTTTTAATAGATGTAACGTGACATCCCTGTTCTTCAGCCCAAAAAAGGTAGTTTGCACAAAAACTATATCAACAAAGCCAAAAATTCTCCAGTAAAAGTGAAATATTCATAAGTTCATTGAAAAAGTATTTTTAATGAAAAAAATTCAGATGAAGTTCTAATGGCAGTTATTATTAACAGTCCATTAGCATGTCCAGATTTATGGACTTCACTGCAAAAGGTGCTATTAAAGAAAGCCCAGAATTCAATTTCTTCCATGCTTTTAGATTGCTAAAACACCTGGCTGCTCTATGTTAGAAAATAAAAAATAACTACATTTATTCAAATTCCTTGAGAGAATATTGAAGCCTGCTCAGATGAATATATCTCCTAAATGAACACTATTACCAATAGATGAAAGGAAAAGGACATCTAGAAATGAATGGGGCCTAGAGAATTAATAAAACACACAAACATTGAAAAGCTGCTTTTTTTTTCTTTTTTTTTTTAATAGGAGCACATTTGCAGAGTGATAAAGCAAAGTACACAGTTGCCAAAATTCTTTAAAAGGCATCTAAATAGAATAGGAGATAGCTGATGCTCAGCACTTTTGAGTATCAAGGGGCTTTCTGTAGCTGCTGGCTGAAGTTTCTCACGTGACAACTCTTGACGGGAAAATTGTCTTTTTTCCTAAAGTAGAAGTTTTTCTCCCCACAGAAAGACTGTTAACACAGCTGGAAATACAGACATGTCCCGGACGTGAATATCACTCTTCTCCTTCTTAGCGGACCAAGTTTTGTAGACGACAGGCATCCCAGCAACTTTTCCGATCCTTCCCATTCCCACCGGTAAAATAACCGGCCAGCTTTTGCAGAAAACGCCACGGCACGGAGCTGGGCTGCGCTCGGAGCCGCTGAGGGCTGCCGGCGGCCCCCACCCCCTTCACACTGCGGCAGTGCCTCCCCGCCCCCACCAGCGGCCCCGCGCAGCCGTTACCCGCGCCCCAACCGCCCCCGCCGCGGCAGCCCCCTACCTTCCCCTCCCCCCAGGCCGGGAGAAACTGCCGCGCAGCGCCCAACGCCCCGCGCGAGCCCGGAACGATCGTGCTGCAGCCGCGGGGTGCCGCCGGACCTGCTTAGAGGCGGCTTCCGGCGGAGCGGGGGCTCGGCGGCATGGCGCGGCGGCGGCGGTTCCTGGAGGCGGCGGCGCGGGGGCTGGCGGGCGCGTGCCCGGGCCAGGCCCGGTTCCTGCTGTAAGGGCCCGCGCGGGGGGGGGGGCGGTAAAGGGGGGCAGAGCGGCGGGGGCGCGTGCGCTGGTGAGGTTGGGGGGGGGGAGTCGCTCTAACTTTTGACATAGAGGAGGCCTCGCCCCGTGCCGCGCGCCGCTGTGGTGGGGGCGGGGCGTGGTGATGCGCGGCAGCGGGCGGTGACGGCGTCGCTCCCTCCCCCCGCAGGTGGACGTTGAGCTCCGGCAAAGGCGAGTGAGCGAGTGAGGGCGGCGGCGGTGGCCGTGGCGGGGACGATGCCGCCGCAGGCGGCCCCGGGGCTCCGGCCGATGCGGTGGGGCAGTGGGCAGAAACAACGTGCTTGACAGACAGTAGAGCCCGGGTGTCCTCCCAGCGGTTTGGAGAGCCCTGCTGGAGCCGGGCTGCGGCTGCAGGAAGTATCAAGGCGGATATCATCACGTCTCTTACGGTTGTTAGGTTTGGAATTGTTCTCCAAGCGTGTTACCATCCCAGGCTGAGATGCTGTCATCTCGTTGCCCATAAAAGAGGCCAAGAGCTTCGCAGGGCTGTGGTGTCACTGACCGGGCAAAAGAGTACATGCACCTTCAGTGTGTTGCTGACTAGGCAAAGCAGCGTGCCTGTGCACTTGGAGCGCCTTGCACAACTGTGAGCCTCGAGCCTCTGATGTTACAGATTTTTAGGAAGGATTTGCATTTTTCCATCAAAATTTAGGTGTTGTGTGAACTCAGCATATGCTATGCATAAAATTAGCAATGAATTGCTGTATAGTGCTTTGATAAACAGATCAGTGCTCAGCTTGCTCTTATATTCTAGCTGTCTGTGAAACATAGAATAAAAATACATCTACTTAGATAATGTGAAATAGAAATGTACCTCACAGGAGAACATGAGCAAAGGGCTTAACACTTGCATGGTTATAACTTGAGTTATAACTTGAGTTCAAACATGTTATGAAGAAAAAAAAAAGTTACTATGCCCTTAATAGAATTGAAATTTCAAGTATGCTGCCTATTAGGGATTTAACAGTCATAATATATGCTTTTCTATGTTTGCCTGTAAAACACAATGATAATTTAATTTTCATCATTTAAATTTTGTTATTTTATCTTGATTAATCTGTAGATGATGAATTACGAAAAGAAAGGATATGTCCTTACTGTTTCCAGTTCCTGGTTCCTGATAACCACCGTGTGCGTCTCAAACCAAAGATGAAAGTGACTCCACAGATAGAGAAGATTCTAAAACGAGAGGCAAAGAACCATAAACTCAATATGAAACAGACAAAACTTTTGAAAAAGTACAGGGACTCAAGAAGTGTTTTGGTAAGGATATTTGCTTGGGATGGTAAAGTTTCTAATGTTTCCTTGAAACCTTTCAGTAGCGCAAGAGGGAAGATATGGAAGTCTTTCACTTAGCAGTGCAGCTCACACCTACAGATTTCTTTTTTCCATGAACACACAACTCTTCCTTTCTTTGGGGATAACTTCTATTCACATTCATAATCAACATTGTTTGAAATCTACCCTCCACAGCAGAGAGATCAAGAGCACAATGGCAAGAACGGAAATCATTTATTTCCTTCCCCCTGAAAACATGTCAGCAAAGCTACACAAACAGCACTGACCTCCCTGTCATCTCTTTAGCAGCATTCTGGATAGACTCTGCAGACATCTAAGGTCTTGCTTAAAATTAAGTCATTTCTTCCTGTCAGGAAGCTTCAGCATTTCCACTGTCAGCAATTGTATCAGTTGTATCATTTGCGTAGCTTTGCAAAAATGGCAGGAATGTCAGATTTTTGCCTGCTTCTTTTGTCCTATTTGTATGAATGTGGTAAAACTAGGAACCAGGCAACTCTGCTAGATGCAAAGCCTTATTACAGTAATGTAAATCCTTACATTGCTATGAATCCCCCCAAAACATGCTTAAGAAGAAAAACTTGCACCAAAGTCAAGGCTTGACTGAAGTCAGTCAGGCTATTTTTACCCATATGTATAGTTTGACATTTACTGCCTTTGTTTCAGATCTGAAGAAGGGCCTGAGTGACTGAAAGGTTATCATTTTTTTCAGTTGTATCAGTGGTCTAAAAGTATATTAGCTCAACTTAAAAGCTTTACTTCATTTATATCCATACACCATCATAACTGAAACAGATTACTGTTACCTTGTGCATAAGTTGAATTTTTAAAAATTTTGCTGAATATTAGTGTTTATACAAAGTCCTTCAAAACTAAACCATATGTCATTTAAACAGAGTTAAGATTACTTTGGGGGCTTTGGTTCTTTTTCGTAAAATTATTTAAGAATATAAGATTTAATGTTTGAAGAATAAAAGTATATATTTAATCTATTGTTGCTGGGGCATACCCTACTATTAAAGCAGGACATGCAAACAGATGTCTTAATAAATGAGACAGCACCCCACTGTACCCCACAGTTGCTGGCATATTTGACATGTTCTCAGATAAGAATTTGCTGGTTTGTCGAGTAAAATTTGCAAAACCAAAAATGATTAGAGACCCAATAACACAAAACAAAACTCAGGAAATATAGATGTCATCAGTTTTCAGGATAAAAAAAAAAAAAAGAAGCAGTCCAATAAGGCTCCTTTGGCACTACTCTCTCCTCCTAATTGTAGATCATTGTAGTGCAGGAGCAAAAAAACAGCAAGAGAAAGGGCATCTGAGAAGCTGGGAGCTTTGCTCTGAGTTAGTTTTTGCTGTAGAATCACAAACTTTTAGAGTACATTTGAAGAACCATCTCTTTAGACAGCAGATGAGTAGTGTCTTAGGGATTACAAAGGGTTCTTAGATTTATGCTGTAGCTGGAGAAATTCCTCAAATGCACTGTGCATTCATATGAATAGTTTACAATTCAGTTTAAAATAGGTTCAGTTTAAACTGCACTTGTATTGTGTTCAATTCTGTTTGCATTTGTGCTGTGGATTATGATTTAAGTATTTTTGGTATTAAGTATTTAAAATACTGTCAGGAACTGACAGTTTTCAAAATTAGCAATGTAGATAAACTATAACCTAATACCTGAGACTTGCAAGGATGAAACTTCAGGTGTGGTTGAGAATTACACCCAGCAACAATATGACAGCCTACGTATGTGATACCTTTCTTAGCAAGCAGGAATATCTTCATCTTGACTTGAGAGTCATAAAAAGGTATATAACATTATAAACTATTTCAGGGCTCTTTAAAAATTCTGGAGTTATCTCTATATGTTTTGCAGAGAATGGAAACTAGCCGTGAAGTGCTGTGAAGTGCAGTTCAGTGATTCCTGAACTGTAAGGTGTTCACCTCCATTTATATTCTGTGGAGTAACATATGGTCACGTGATGCTGTTTTTTCTTTTCTCCATATGAATTTCATTTAGAAGAGTAAAGATGCGTTGATACCTGAACTGTATAAATAAGTGATCTTCTTAGTTTGTTAGTCTGAATAAATAATGTCTAGAGACAGCCAAAACACTTACCTGAAAATGTTTTATTTGGGAATTTTTTGAATGTAATTCTTTCTAAGGAATCTGAATTTAGGTAAATTTGCACACTTTAAAATGAAGAATGTTTAGATATTAATGTTTTCAAAACTGCTTACATTTTTTGTGAAGTTCTTTTCAATATGTTTTTAGACCAGAAACATTTATCATGTAACTATATTTTTCAGCCTGTGTAATTGTGTTTTAAAAAGTTGTCTGGCTGAATTACTCTCATGTTTCTTAGTACAAGTAGTTGCCATGGCAGTAAGGGGCATTAGGAATATCTGACAGTCTCTATCACTGTCTGACGGGATCCATTTTGCTGCACCTTTGTAACATACTCTGCTGCTGCAGGTTCCCTGCAGTCTAGAAGCAGACAGACAGAAGAAGGCAAAGTGCCCTTTGTCTAGAACTTTCACTGTTTTGTAGTAAGTATTTTTACACTAATAAAAAGCCTCTTCTTGCTTCACTGAGACTTGCTGTTATTAGTTATGCATGTTTATTTTTGAGGGTTTAGTATTATAAATATTTTATCTCAAGACTTCCTGGAAAGTATGTAATATAACTTCATTGGAGGTAGAATATGCTTAATGAGTTTTGATCACTTTGCATATCTTATTTTTTAGTGAAATATGAATACCACTGATGTATATTTGAGGTATCATACAGCCAGTTCAGGTGCTGCTTCATCTTTGTGTTCTGATGGGGTTGTTTTCCGTAGTTCACTGCACCACATGTTTGCATGCAGAATTAAGGGCCTCCTGAAATTAGTTGCCAGGGGATTGGAGTCATTTCTAGATAAACCCATGGGACCTGGTTGGTTTATGAAGTCTGAGTGAAAATACTAGATGTAAAGTATATGTTGCTTTTTTAATATCTCTGCGTTTCACCTAAGCAAATAATTAACCAGTTGGGCTTGTGTCATGATATTCAGAGAATAGTTTGGATAATTCTTACAGTGGCTTTGTAATGCAAAGGGAGAAAGACGATAGAATAGCTGATATTTCCTTTACTCTCTCTACAGCTGGTTACTTGCAACTCATGCAACAAAACAACAAGACATTACGGTAAAAGCAGAGATTTTCTGGCTACCATGACACACCATTCTGGTACTTCAACCATTAAATCTGGCCTTAAGACACCAGATCGGAAAATTCCATCTGCAAACAAAATGACACCTGCAAGCTGCAGCAGGTCTGGATCTAAAGGAGAGAGTCCATCATCACTTCCCAGGTACCTCTTTCCTATTTAAAGAGACATTTTACTGAGTAGAGCATACTACTTCTTGTGGGGAAAGGAATTCATGTTCCACTCAGTGACTTCAGATTAAACCTTTAATTGATAATTAAATATTTTTCCTTAGTGATCTGAATAAGGAGATCAGCTTTGGCTTTTTAACCTTTAAAATCAAAGATTGTGATGAAAAGTGACAATGTGCAAAGAAAGCACAATTATGTTACTGTGAGTAATGTGAAATGTCCATCTTAAATTTTGCATAAGATATACTTGTAACTGCTTGCTTTCATATGAAAATACACTACTTGCATTAAAAATTTTCACTCAGATGTATGTGCACTTTCATACAGTTACTTTATCTTAATTCTGGTACCTCACCTTTAAGATATTTGAGTCTTTTATTTTTCAGAACATGTGTACCCGGACAGGCAACAACCAACTCCTTTTCCAAGACTCCCCGAAACTCCAAATTGCACTTTTCTAAGCTAAAATGGATGCTTAATCTAGAAGAAAAAGAGAAAAGTCAGAAGGAAGATTTGAAAACCTTCTTAACTTTACTTTAGTTATTCATTATTGCAAAATAATAAAATTTACAGCAACAAGTATTTTTCCAGTTGTAGTAAATCAACAAAATTAGCAATTTCTTTAAAACTCAAGCTAATGGTATTTATTATATGAGAACAGAACATATTTTTTAGAAGCAAGCTCTGTTTCTGAAGGGTCTGACTCCCTGCAAGAGGGAAATAACCGGTCTAGTATGCTTGGGAATCTAGAACATGTTTTGCAATCTCTAGTGGCCCAAGAATTAAAAGTCAGAATCTATTCTTTGAGGAAGCAGACAATACTGGGCCCATTAGTGTACCAGTTTCCTCCACCTCCCTCCCCTATTTTTAAGATAATGTGTCACAATAGAACTTAAAAAATCTCATCCTTGCTTCCCATTTTTGAGTTAAACACGGACACTTTGGTTGGCACATTCTGCAGGTACGATATGTTCAAGAGGTACGCCTTACCATCCTGTAGCGTCACTGTCTTTTGATACTTGTGGTAGTTTGAGTATTATTACACAGTCTTTACAAAGGTAACAAAATAACTTACTCTTTAAGATGGCACTCGTACAAAGAGAGATGAAACAGTATATCATCCAGATTAAGTTTCTTCATTATTTTAAGAATGTTCTTTGTGATTTGGACTGCAGTTGCTACTGCTCCCAAGGTAACACAGAACCTTGTGAGACTGCTCTGTAATGCAGGAAGCTCTGAATACCTACCAAGAGCTTCACACTAGACTACTATCAGTACCCCACTTCACTACTTCTATGAATAGCACAGCCGTAAAGTATACAGGATGTTTCCTTTTTGATTGCTCTTGTGTTACCAAAATGAGTCAGTATCTTTCAAAAAATGGTTGAGGAGAGAACCTCTTTTTTAAACATCTTTCAGTTTTGACAGGCATCAGACTTCATAGTTACATCCTTCCTGGAGTTAAGTCTGGAAAAGCAGGCTTGCTCTGGACAGTAGTCATCTCCTTGCACCAGAACATTTTGATGTGAATAGAAGTCGTCAAGGTTAAAATGGTCCTCCACTGTCAGATTTTACATTTTCAATTCGGCACAGGAGGTGAGAAAGGACAATAGAAAGCCACAATGCAGGATGGAGCTTATAGCCTGCTCCACATATAGTGTGCAGTGGCAGTTCTGCAAATCATGCTTCAGACTTCCCCTTTCAAAAGAGACTCAACCGATGAAAAACCTTTGAATTTTTGGTTTTCAAGTTCTTTATTTCCCATTTTGTATTTTAATAAATAGATCCCTTTAAGTGCATTCAGATTCAATGCACACCAGTTAAGAAATAGGACCAAATAAGTTGGCAGACTTGAAAGCAGCTGGGTGGGGGGAGTAAAGGTTGTTGCAAATTCTACTTACCATCTCAGAGATTGGCATGTAACCTTTTTATATCTTCTAGCCATACATATAACAGTTTTGAAAGATTTACTTCAGGCTGTTTCTTACGTACACATGGGATCAAATTAACTGCCATTCTAGGATCAAAACGTGGACCTTGAAGTTGCACCTTTTCTGATGTAGAACTTGGTATTAATTCATCTGTTCTTACTAAGTTTGTGATCCAATATTCTGAGAAAATACTTCGGTCTTGTTCATGGAGAATGTATATTATAAAAAATGTTTGAAAAACAAGTTTTATAATAAATTTTTATGAGAAGTGTCTTCTTCAGGTACTTTATTGCTCTACTTCTTGTGAGACTTACATGAAAAGGGCCTGGGCAATCTGCTAAAGGTGCACCAACAGTAATTTTTTTAGATCACATCAAGAGTGTGCTTTTGAAGCATATCTCCTAATTGTCCCTGTGTGCTTTTTAAACAACAGAGTGGTCTCAGATTACATGAACCACCTTTCTTTTTGATAATACTGCAGATTGTGGATAAAAGCACAGAAGAGATGGTCCAAGGGTACAGCTAATGTGTTCTGACTGCTAATGGGCAGTCAGTCCCTAGGACCACACTAGAGGTAGCCTAAAGTACAAATCCTTAAGAAAATGTATTGCGAATGCTAAATCCTGAGCGTCAGCTGTTTTGCTTTCCAGAACTACTACTAATGTTGTGTGCTACTTGTTAATGTAGATACAGCCTTAGAGTGCTCCAAACCACATCTTTTTCTTTGTAATTACCAGAGACATCACAAAAGTCCAGATGCATTCTTAGAAGGGGTCACTATTGCAAGATAATCAGAATAACCACTTTACCATGGAAGAAAAGCAAAATTTTTCATTCAATATGCATCATTCCTGTTTTAAAAGTATGCTTCAAGATGCTGGGCAGCAATAGTTTCAGGTATTTTATATCTAAACTGCTTTTACGTTATTCCTATACCTCTGATATGGTCTTTTTCTGTTACCGCACTGTCACAGAATCAATATATTGGAAAACATATATATAAAACCAATGCACTCTTCCATTCAGCATATATTACATTCCTATATTTGATGAAACACTGAAGGTTAATTGTTGGTTGCAACAGACTATTACTGAGCCTCCCTGTTAAACATCTGCCATGCAGTGTTTCTCAGTTTGTTTGAAAAGCTAGAAGAACAACTCCATTTGCAATGGCACCAGTGATTTCAGTGGGCCCAAAATTTTACTGAGACTTTTTACTGTAAAGCAAGACCAAGAAGGTTCACTATTAAATATACACCCCTTGGCTACAGGTATTTAATTGTAGATTTATAGTTACTTACCTGTTCATACAAACTACTTTTAGACAATGGTATATCTTTGATAATAATAATAGCACAATAATCCCATATAATGAAAATATTATAAGATGTTGCTTAATACAACCAGCTCACAGAATCATAGAACAGTTGAGGTTGGAAGGGACCTCTGGAGATCTAGTCCAACCCCCCCCCCCCCAGCTCAAGCAGGGTCACCTAGAGTACATTGCTCAGCATTGTGTCCAGATGACTTTTGAATATCTCCAAGGATGGAGACTCCACAACTTCTCCAGGCAACCTGTGCTAGGACTCAGTCACCCCCCAGAGTAAAAAAGATTTTTCCTTATGTTCAGACGGAACTGCCTGTGTTTCTGTTTGTGCCCGTTGACTCTCATCCTGTCACTGGGCACCACCAAAAAGAGTCTGGCCCCAGCCTCTTGACACCCTCCCTTCAGATATTCATAAACATTGATAAGATCCCCCCCCCCCCACTCAGTCTCATCTTCTCCAGGCTAAACAGGCCCAGCTCTCTCAGCCTTTCCTCATAGGAGAGATGCTCCAGTCCCCTAACCATCTTTGTAGCCCTTCGCTGGACTTGCTCCAGTAGTGCCACATCCCTCTTGTACTGGGGAGCCCAGAACTGGACGCAGTACTCCAGATGTGTCCTCAGCAGGGCTGAGTAGAGGGGGAGAATCACCTCCCTTGACCTGCTGGCAACACTCTTCCTGATGCACCCCTGGATACCATTGGCCTTCTTGGCCACAAGGGCACATTGCTGCCTCATGCTTAACTAAAGGCTTTTTTCATTGTGAAATGTCAGTTTGAGCCACTTTCCCGTTTTGAGTACTGGGAAATTCAAACTGGCTTATTACAAATGGTTCACCCGCCTCCGCCCTGAAAAAGATCCCTCAGCCGAGGCAGATGGTCTATGGGCAATATTTCTTTTTTATAGTTTCTTTACAGTTTTAGAGATTTGACCCCAGGCTTTTTAATGCACTGTTTCCTCACTGAAAATTGTCGGTTTGTTCTACAAATATAGAAGATAATAAACTTCAAAATTAGTACTAATTATTCCATCAGCATCACTACTTGATTTTGGTTTACTCTTAAGTACAGGAAGCAGTTTACATTAAAGCCATTTCGCAAAATGAGACTGGGTAGGTAAGCATTAAATGATGATTTCAAAGATGTTTTTACAACAATGTTTTATTCTATTAAATATGAAAGAGCATACAGGCAGGTGTTATTCTGAGGACAAATTACACAAGGATTACACATTCTGTCAGAAGAGCACAATAATGAAACATCCTTACATTTCAAACTGTTGTTAGCTCTTAACAAATGAGTCAATTATTTCTTTTGCAAACAAGTAACAAGAGTGCTATTGAACTTTTGCAAATTCCCACAAAAAACATCATGCTTAGTAGGATAGTTTAAATGTTGTAAAGGTGAAATCAGAATTAGATTTTTAAATAACAAGATGGCAGAGAGCTACTGCTTAATCAAGATAAATGACACTGAAATAGGATCTGACACAAAATTGATCATCCATTAAAAAATAATTCTCTTCAGACACTACATTTGAATCTGCTTTCTTTACTTGCAGAAACAGTCACTGTGATTATGTGCATGAGTAATGAGCAGAACTGACCCTAAATATTTATGAATGTAACAGTCAAATTTTTGAAGTACTTGTTTTCTAGTTCAGTAATCTTTCCACAATAAAAATGAATCTATTTGCTTATGTTCCAAAAGGTAGAAATCCAGCTCTTCTGTAGCGGGCCAGTCAAGCCTAAGCATGATTTCTATGACTTTTATGGTTATTTCTGCAGAGGGCTAATGCATCCTACGTGTGCATTTGGGGTAATCACTAAAGTATCGGACTGAGTTGCCACTGGCTTGTGAGAGCAGTGTTAGTCTGTGGAACCCCTAATACATTGGCTTTTTAAACTTGAGGAAAACAGGAATGTACTTTTATTATAATGAAAGCTCTCAGCTGGATATTCAGAAGACTATTCAGATAAAATATTAAGCATGGAAATTTAAGCATGTAGTTTGGGATGTGTTCCTAGGGATTAATTGAGGTGTTTTATCTTAATATACTAATACCAACATTAATGGAGTGAAACACAGACAAGCTAATGTTACTGCAGCATATAGTTTAATTTTCAAAAGGAGCAACAAAACCACAATTTCTAAGAATCATAATTTTTTGCAACTAAGGACTTTATTTTTGTTTTTAAAATCACAGAAGTGGGGTAGATGTTTTTGATAGCTTTCATAACATTTTGCAAAAATACAGCTTGATCCTGCAAACACTAGAATATACAAGCAGTCCCAGAGACTCCAGCAGAAAGACCTCCAAGCATTCTCATATGGCAAAGAGCTGCAGGATTGCCTTTTTTGTTTTGTTTTGTTTTGTTTTCAGAGAATGCTCAATAAAAGTGCAATATAGTGAAGTAAATAAGCTGATTATTGGATGAAAAATTTTCCAATATTTTGTATGTGTGCCTTTGGTAGGGCAGGCATTCTGGTTTGAGCAGAATCATACTGTGTTAGAAGAGATGGGCAGGGGACACCCACATCTTTTGCCAGAGTGGTAACGCCCCAAAGCAGTCCTATTGTATCACCCCATCTGCAGCTAAAACATTGTGCTGCCCAGAGTTTCCCACTATTATTTCTGTTTTGTCAAAAGCAGACGTTTATTTTGCTTTTCATTTCCACGCAGATATTTTCTCCCTCTTAGCTTCCAGGCACTCTCTCTTTTCCCACCCAGCCCCTTTTCTTCCTGAGGTGTCACACATTTATCTTAGGCTTTGGAACCTGAGAATTTGGAGGCTGCATTTGTATCTTACAATGTTATCTCCTGCTATACTATTACAGTTACAATATAGATCTTCTAACCTGATGCCTTTCCCATAGAAATAAAAGACCATTCAGCCATTAATATATGACACTTGCTCTAAGTGTGTTTACCTTCCTCAAGTCCTCTTTTCCAAAGAAATTTTGAGGGACAGTTAAAAAAAACCCCTCAACTATTAAATGTTTCTTGAAGTAAACAATTTCACTGTAAAACAAAGAAAAATATATACAGAAAACAGCACTTTCTCAAAATTAAAACTATATACATTAGGAAGAAGGTGAGATTTTTCCTTGTTTTTTTTATCAGTTCTACTTGTCTGTAGATACGCAACATCATCAATAAGAGTTATGAAAAGGAAAAATAAGTCTATTTTGTTGTTTTTAATGCTCTTGAGAGGTCAAGGAAATTCAGCATTCAACTTTTTATTATTATTATTATTATTATTTTAAATTAAGGTAGCAGAAGACTGTATAAAATTAACATATTCCCCCAGTTTTGAATATCCAAAGCCTAGATCCTTCACTGGACTCTAAGCAAGCCATGCCACCGCAACTGTAATCACCTTTGGGTACTAATTAACTTTTTCATGGATGGGATTCGACCAGGAACTCACTACTGGGCTTTCTCATTTTATGATTTGTTTTACAATTCTTAATGAAGTAAACTGTTTAAATATTTATCACAAATTTTGTGCTATTCTTTAGCAAGAGTAAACTTAAACTGCAGCTGTAATGCACAAACATGTATATCTAAAATTATACAGCTAAGTTTTAACATACTAGAACAGAAATGTTTAAAGCATGAAAATTATATCTGAATTTTCATTCTCTTATCATGAAAAGATGACAATAGATTTTATTTAATTTTACATCTTAGACTCAAACTAAAAAAAAGACTCTCCTGGACTATTTATAATTAACTTTTTTTTTTCCTGTGGAGTGGAAAATTGCCACTCAGAACTGTTATAAATCTTTGGGCGGCTAGCGAGCACTGATTAACTATTTTCAGCATTCCTACCTATCAATCAGAATTTTTGATGAAATTAATATTGTACATTGCATCATCTTTTTTTAAATCTCAGAGAAAAAATGAATATTGATTTCTTTTAGTTTTAAATTTCCATGGGCAAAACTAGGATGGACTTGGGACATTTTGGGATCACATATATGTTTAGCAACCACAGCAGCAGCAGTCTGGAAGGTGGCAGATAGAAGCCCAGAGATTTAGTATGGAGCATGTGGACTTTCTTTCTATTTGCAAATATCCTTTTTTTTTTTTTAAATCTACAGATCCATGCCCTCTCTGACTGCTGGGTAATGTCAAACTTTGTATGGAAGAAGGAATGCTATGTCAACAGCTGGTGTTTTTATCTTTTTGTTTTTTTCCTCCCTTAACAGAGGTTTAATTCATGGCAACTTCCATAAGAAAGGATAATTGGACTGAGATGCTTATGTCTAAGTATAACTATTTTAAAAAGAAATATTATCTTTTGTTCACATCCAATAAGTATTCTAGGGATTAGTCCTATGGAAGTCAACAACAAGCGACAAATTACTATCTTCAACAATTTCACTCCAGGACTATGCTGAATCATTGTAATTTTTGACAAGGTAGAATAGACTGTCTCTAAGAATTTGCTTTCATGTGAGAAGGAGCGTTAAATTTGTAAACTTTGAACTTAACTGATGCAAAACAATGCCTGACAAGTGCAAACCCATGAACAAAATGTTATCATTAAATACTCAGATGATATATCCAGCTCAAATATTTCTAGCCTAGGTTTTTAAGGTCTTTTAAATGCCAAAAGGTGCAGACAGACATTTTAAAAATCACTCCTAAATACTTAAGTGTCTAACTACAATTGACTGAAAAAAGCCGAAATTTTCTGGCAATCCACTAGGTGCCTATCTCTATCTTTAGGCTTTTAAGTGAACTTAAAAGCTGGCACTTTGTATAGTAACAAGGAATTTTCACAAGTTTAGCTACCCATAGACAAATATCACATTTGTGCCATGCAAAGGATCTTTTTTAAAACACCTATTCAGCAATATTTTTCCGCAGTTTAAATTATACACAGGCCAGAACTATCCCTTCCTCTTCTGTGAGAAAAGAAGATGAAGATCTAGAAATGTTTGCTGGAGCAGTGTGAGGTAAGGGAGCAGTAGCTCACGCTGGCCTCCTGGGTTTCTCAATGGAAGAGGATGATTTGGCGCAAAGCTACCACACAGTTACCCTACAGCGTGGTTGCATCACGCTGTTGCATGTATAAATGGTATAGAACATTGTTAAATTTTAATAATAGACATTTAACAATAGGTACGGTTTAGAGAATGGCCTTTCACTTCAACTAAAGTTATAAAATGGCTTCACAATTCTGGGATCAACCGTTTTAGACGGAGACAAATGTTCCAGAAAGAGATTAGAGTACAAATGAATGGTACCTCAACTAGGAAACTAAGCAGCAGCAAAGTTACCATTTTGATACGTAATTAAAATGGTCAATTGTGTAGGGTTTTTTTTGTGCTGGTTTTTAAATACTAAAATATTGCAACATTTTGAGTCATTTAAAGATGTGTTCAGTGTAACATGATTTATGTTTTCCAATACAAAATTGGAACATTTACTTTAAAATAAGCCACCTGGCTTGTTTTGGAAGTGGGTAAGTTAAACATAATAGCCAGGAAAATCACTTTTAACTTTGCATTAAATTGCAATAATCTTCTTACAAACATAAGGTTGCAATTTCCATAATGTTTATGTTCCATAATGTTTCAATGCCTCACTAGTCATTGAAATGCATCAACTTAGAAGCATACTTCAAAGTATGCTTTGATTATATATTGATCTACATTAAATATAGGGTACATAAGAAAAATCTTACCTTTTTTTTTTACAGGGTACCCAACAAAAATCTGTACAAAATATAAGATAATTACCCATTCTTTAATGTAATAGACACAGATGCCACTCTTTTATAAATGTACCCTTATGTTCACTTGCCAATAAAATAGTAAACAAATCAACTTTTTAAACCATTTTTTTTATAAATTATTCAGAGTATTTTAGTGACACTCTCCAACAATATACAAAAATAATACTACAAGAGTACCAATCAGTCTGACCTACCCCTCATTTCACAGAAAAGTAGAGGTTATGGAAGGATGTTCTTACAATCAGTCATCACTGTAGATGTCTCCTGCAAACGGTAGGTGTACACGGCTGCCTGTGACATTGGGGAGTCGCGAGAGATCAGGCAGGTTCTGGATACGTGACCTGAGCTCTTTCCGAACTTGGGACACTCTGGCTAGCTTGTGCTTGTATTCCTGTAACATAGAAGCATTCAACATAAGATTCATCTTCTAATACCATCCCTAGTATTTACTGCACTTGACATTTTCTAGATAATGTATTCCTTAAGCAAGTTAGTTGACTAAATATTCTTTAATAGGTGAGAATCCAGAAAATGAGATATTTTAGAGACAGAATCATCAGCTGTAGGATTTGCTCAGCATTTGACTTTGGAACCATATTTATGGGAGGGTTTTTTGCTTCTGAGCTGTAAATAGATAAATGCTAAACAAAGGAGACAATCCCAGTTGACACACGTACATACATTTCTGCATGAAACTAATAAGATGGGATTACTCTTAGAAACTGTGTTAAGGATATTAACTACATACATGTTGCTCTCATTCACAAAGTACCTGAAGATAAATTTACTAATGTCAAAAATGTTACTTTCAGTTTGTAATACTGAAAGAATCAAAAACACCAAATACCTCCCAATTGGGTCTGTTGATCAGCCCCACCAAGCTGATGAATCATAAGTATTTGGTATTAATTTATGGAATAAGAATCCTATTGCATCAGTACATTTATGGATTTAACCCTGCATTCTTGGAAACTTTTGGAATGATGGATTTAGCACTTCACACTATACTGCAATACACGTCAAACCTCTCATAATTAATATATTTAACGATTTTGAGGTACTTTTCACATAAAACCTAACACTATACAAGATAAAATAATCAACACTGTAAACCAGTGCACCATAATATAGTTAGTGCTCACCTATGAAAAATACTAGATACTAGCTTGTATAAAATGAAGACAGTTAATCAAAAATGCAGGAAGATTAGTCTATAATTTACTAGAATATTTACATTTTTAAAACTTGGAAACACATTTCTTTAGGGAAAGTAAATAAGTATTAACAGGCAAAGCAGTGTTCATGAAGGTAACCTACATTTCACATCAAGTGCAGATGCTTTCTAGTGGGGCTGCAAATTTTGCTGCAGTGAGGGAATGGCTGGAAATGACAGGAAATAGTTAATCTATAAACTGGATAATCTACCCATGGGTAACCAAGACCTGCTGATTACAACCACTTCAAAATAATAATGAAAAGAGTTCTAAATCATCCTACAGAAGTTCCAAAAAAAAAAAAAAATACTGGCAGTTGCCAGTGAGTATAGAAACACTGAGTGAATGTCTATAGATGACAGCAATCATTCTATTTACAATGTCTAAAAATAATTTTAAACATTTTTCTATATTATTAAAAGCATGGAGTAAGAACGAATGCCAGTGAAAAGACTTTTTGGTAGTACAACTCAAATGTTAAATAGCTGGGGCATGATTCAGATTATTGGACAAGGTCCAATACCCATAAACACAAAGTCTGCTACCATAAGTGGCAGAGTGGCCTTCTTACCAAGGGCAATAAGAGATCATCAGCAACCACGAGAAATCTCAAATTCTTAATAAGAAGGTAAAGCACAGATAAAAAGAATTTAAATCTCTATATAGTAAGAGAGAAAAAAGTACCCCTGAATTATGATCATCAGTTCCTCAATATCATTTATATTTAAAATTTGAACATTCTATACAGTTCAGAATCTTATGAGGAATCAAACACAGTGAAAATAATATAGACTCATAGTTAGCAGAGCTTTAAACATTGGTGATTGTACACAGCACAAAGCAGTATTCCTTTTACGATACAGATGCACAAAAAAAGTCTTACAACTGAAAGTCCATTTTTGCTAGGAAAACAATTTCTTGGTCACATTTGCCCAAATCACTGTTACTGGTGCAGGTGATATCAGGAAGTGGCTGTGGAAACGAAAGAACTGTATCTTGACTGGTTTACAGTAATGGCCAAAGGCTACAAATACTTTACTGTTTAACATCTAACATTATAGCAGTATCCAGAGTCCTCAGTGAGCTGATTCTGTGCAAGAGCCACAGTCCTTTGCCTCTGTTAGAGTCCAAAAACTTGATAATAGAACACTTCATGCCTTTTCTACTGTTTGTTTTAGCCCAGCTTGCAGGAATATATTCCTGACTATTATTTTAGGGAATAGATTTTAAAGTCACAGGAAAAGACAGGTTTCATTGTTCAGTAAGACAAACAATTTGTCAGTACATACAACACCAGTTCTAGAGCACAGCTGGCTGGAGACTGAGCACTGGGCTACCCAGAATTACAGCAAGCTTGAAGCTAAGAGACTTGACCTCAGTTGTGAAAGACAAGCACATCCCCTTGTCAATTAAGAATTGTGAAGCAGCAAATCAGCATCCCTTCAAAAGTTCAAGGTGAAAGGCTAGGCAAATAAGCACCAATCAAATTAGCAGCCATAGTCTCACAAGACTTTACTCCCAACCCCCCCAAAATTAGATTACCAGTGGCTTGACTTTATCAAAATTCTCTTTTGCTGGTAATAAAGCATTTCCATAGTAACATCACATTTCTGAAATCCAACACTTTCCATATAAATTTCATCTGGGCCTTGTTGCCTAGTGAATATCAGCTTGATCAATATTACTGACAGTATGCTCCTTTTTCTGAATAAGGAGACTCGCTCTCATAAATTCAGTCTTCCATACACAGCCTTCCTCCCCAGCCAACACCTCTAGCATAATTCACACTCTTTTGAATCACAGGGATTCAAAAGTCAATTAGCATTCCTTGGGCCTTTTTAGAAATAGAGACCTTTGGGAAAGTTCAGTCAAGGTTCTAGCATTACTACAAAATGACAGAATATCAAAAATGATGAAAGGTTTTATAATTCATTATATCTTATCAATGCACTAAAAGCTACCGAATGCAATATTAATACAATTTTGGTAGTCCAAAGCTTCTGTCAGATCTGTGACTACAGACTAGATTTTCATGACAATCCTCTCCCGCAAGTAGTATTGTTGTTGACCTGATCTGGAGCAGCTAACTTTCCACGACACTCCCAAAACCATTCTACCAAATCACTGAAGGTGACCAGTTTTCATGACTTGTGAGCAAGTTCAAAAGAGAGCTAATTTTCAAAGTGCAGCCATTTCACAGTTTTGAGATACAGATACCTTCACAGGGGCTGTTTTTCCACAGTATTAATTCTATGCAAAATCACTAGTCACTTCTGAAAGGTTTTGCTTAGGTACCTGTAGGGCTGCTAAAATAACTTTGATCACCTAAGTGGTCCTGGACTGTTGGAAGACAAGTATCAAATATTCAGCATAAACAATGCTAGTTACATGTTTATTCTTTTATCAGAATAGTACGCACACATCTATACGTCCTTTTACTCAGTATACATACTGACAGCACAACTTAAAAATTAGAGCAAGAGATTGGGAATGGGAATTTTAGGCTTTATTTCTGATATTGTTACTCAGTCAGAAACACTAAATACTATACAACTAATTGACAATTTATTCACTTTGTTGACACTCTTAACTACAGAAATCCTTATAGAGAACTTCAATTTCATTATACTGATTTTAACATATACTTCAAACTACATCTGTGCAAACAAGGCAAAATCAAGCTATTTACTCCACACAGTCAAGGACAGGCAAAAGTATGATGTTTCCTTTTGTCACACTAAGCAGAATTTGCATTGCTTGCTACCTATGGAGAGTCTTACTTTTGGGATAAAGGCACAACTTGATGCATGGAGTTAAAGTCTTTTCAATTTCTTCAGTGGTCTAAGATAACACTACTTTCAAGCAATAATTTTTGGTTCTTCCAGTCATAAAGCAGGTTTATGAGATAATCAGAACAACTCAATTTGCTAATTAGAATGCCACTAGTTACTCAAGTTTCCATTATTTTGACAGTGCACAATAGGGAGTTTTTGTGAAAGTAATGTCAGCAATGTATTGCTCACTTCCACACCAAGACCAAAAGTATTTCTCTGTCAATTAAGTGCCAGACAAAAGAACCAAATAATTTGTGATGAGACACTACAATCATCAAGAATAATAAAAATACAGGCAGGCTGAACAGGTTCTGCACTATGTAGCATAAAATATTTCCCTTCCAACTGAAATAGTTTGAAATAGATCTTAATATAGAGTTTCTGCAATTATCTCATACATATGCTACAGCTAAAACAACTTGGACCTTAATGGATGTGCTTTCTCCTTTACAGCATTAAAATTACTTTGAACCCTCATCTGATTTATAAGGATACAGCATGCCTCAAAATACTGTGTGGCAGAAAATACATAGCAAAGGGAAAAAGCCATGTGTGTCTGATTCCAAAGCAAGAATAAAACATCCACAGAAACACAAAAATATTTAATCTGGAGCCTTGTTAGCTTTAGAAAGAAAGGTGAGGTGAAAATCAATACTCTTAATACACAAAAGCAAAAAAAAAAAAAAAAAAAAAAAAAAAAGACTGAAAAAGGCTTTTCGGGTGTTCAGGGCATGTGGGTACACAAGCATCCATGGCTTGTAGGCACATCAGGTTTAAATCTGAGATCTCTGACTTTCTAGGTCAGTTCCTAGGCTTAGAAAAGGTCTGACTTGGATAGCTTAGTTTTGTCTGTGTAGCTGAAAACATACTTTTGGAAAAAAGCTTCAACTTTCCAGTACATAAGCATCTATCACTTTCCCATTAGGCCTTACCACATTTGGTGAAAAACAGATAGTGCTGAAACAATGAGGAGCTATTCTGTTTATTCCTTATTGTTCTATGTATTGCCCCACACACTGTTTATTATAACATGTTATTCAAACCCTGCTCTGTACAAAGATTTACTGATATCCTCATGGGTTTTCTAAAGGCATATTTCACCATTACAAAACAAATTATTCTTCAGAAAATGTCTTTGAGCTGAGGGAGAGATCAAAATCAAAAGCATCCATTAGTTTTGAGGATCTGGCTTTCCTTAGTACATAAAATTATAAAGAACTTAATACTTCAAAGCAAATTTTCTTAGTTAAGTTAAAATATAGACTCCTCCACACATCTGCAAATGAAGCATTAGGAAGCAATGAACTCAGAAGTGTGCAGCCCACATAACAAACTGGTGACCACCTGGGGAAACTTTGATTAAGTGACTTTGTCTAACATCAACTGGTATGCTATGGTATTGACAGAAATACACTGCACATCTTCAGGTTGTAAATTCCTGAGTGCACTGCTAGTAAATAGGAACAAAGCATTTTAGCAGGGCATTTCCAAGGTATTTTATGACATCAGAAGGGTGAGTATCAGAAATGTGAAGTCCTTCACAGTGATCACAAACTGTTCTTTCCATCCCTTGAAATTACAACTTTGCCCAGGCTCCTCCAGCCTAAACTTGGGTTTCAAACCTCCCTTGCCTCAGTCTTGACTCCTGTTCTCTGTCTCCATTCCTCAAATACTGTTCCTAGACCCAAGCTCTTCACCCACAGCAAGGCTGTTCAACGCCTCTCAGACTCCCTGTCACATCTGTGTTTGCATCCAGTACACACACTCACAAGGGTTTTTTGCCCAACTGTACCAATTTCCTTCCTTTCTGGCTCTGTATCTGAATTCCTCCCTCTCCAATCTTGATCTCCACTTATCACTTTGTCTATAGTTTTGGCTGCATCTGGTTTCAGTTCCACCTGCTTCTCCCCAATCCTTTACTCAGCCACTCTTTGTTCACTGCCTGTACAGTATCTCCATGAGATTTCTCTCTTACCTCATACTGGTTTTTGGTTCCAGTCTCTTTGTTCAAAGGAATTCCAGCTCCTCCATTTCAATCCTGCATGATGTTACCCTCTTCAGGCCTGTCAGTTCCTTTCTTCGTACTTCCTCAGCCAGCTGATCTCTTTTCCTCCCATGGCCAGGCTCTGTCCCCTATTCCACTCTTTATCTACTTAATGTCTAGTCTCCTAGATTCCTTCTCAATCTCTGTAGCCCTCAGTTCTAAATTCTATAGGCACTTTTCAAAGTTCTGCATTCACACCAGTTGGCTTCCACCTCCCCATTACTTAGACTCACGGAGACCATGGACAACATCTGAACTTCATTTCAGGTGCTTGGCCCACAGTCAGCATAGAGTATAGCTGTCTAGAGCTGTGATTGCTGGAGAAGTCTTCTTAAGCCTGAGCTGGAGTAACTTCCAGCAGAGTAACTCTTCACGGAAGTTAGTATTATCTTGCAAGTTTCTGATGAGGATATTCAAAGTGAGATTTTTCCAAAGGCTTGTAATTTCATTAAATGCAGGTCGATTTTCACTTGTATGCCAAAATGCATGCTCCTGACAAAAAGAAGGGCTTCTCCATTCCATAATCCATTGAGAAGGAACATGAATTATGTCATCTCAAAGAAAAGGTCATTTCTGAAGACTGTTTTATGACAAACTTGTTCTTAGTTTCATTCTTGGACATGAACTGTTGGCCAAAAATTTTCTCAGCACAGAAAGTTGGTCAATGTTTGGAAAAGTTAAAGAAAAGAAAACACGGACTTATAAGCTTAATTACAAGCAGCGTTACTAGACTCACTTCATTTGTATTTACCTCCACTCAATCATAAAAGGGCCACAATGATGTATATTAATTTATAAAATAAATTACTATGTAAAGACATTGCTTTAATTAGAGAATCACTTATGGGACAATGACTTAAAGCATTTCAATGGCAGAAATGATCAGCAGCTCCAATCGAAGATGCCTGTTTGAGGTTAAATTTTGTCTCCTTTTTTGCATTTTATTATCTGTTATAGGATTTTTATCTGGTTGGAAATTTAGCCATTACAATAAACTCAAAGTCGCACATTTCCAGGAGGTGCTTTAATTACACTGAATTCTTAAATCTCAACTCTTGGCTGATAGGAGGAAGTTCTGAAGAACTTCTGATGACAAGGAATCAGGCATTTCAGAATAATTCTTAGCAACTACACTCAAATATTCAAGCTGATACGCTATACAGTAAGACACACAAGGGCTAAAAGAGAACAGCCTTGGAAGTAAGAAAATAAAGGTGAAATGGTCTCAGGCTTAGAGACAGCTTTTTAAAGTTTCACCTATTCACAAATGAGCTAAAAGAAATCCAAATTCTGAAAGCTATCAGGGATCAACTTTGAAGGAATCTATGATTGGTAAAGTTTGGTTGTCCATTAGAAAAAATAGGTCTTTAGCAATGCATGTAAGAAGAGTTGTGTAAAGTCTTCAGGCTCAAATATTTACTGTACCTAATGGTTGAATTCTGAAGGTTATACTTTTCTGACACAGGTTCTTCATTTCACGCAACCTTTGTCTGCAGGTCATTACAAAGGTCTCAGTTCCAACTACATGTGCAACTCATCTTTTCAAAGCCAACGCTGTGTCCAAGTGCAAAAATGTGGACTTTCATGTTCGTTATTTAACAAAGACAAACACACATACAAAAGTATGAAAATTCTATAAAGCCAAGACTACCTGTAACTATTTTGAAGATGAAAGTGGAGCCTGAGAATGAAAGCAACACTTCAGGTCACCAGGTCGGGGATTTATCTATAGCAAGCCAAGAGACAAAGGTTTCAGGTTCTGCTTTCTTTTACTCTCAAAAAGACATCTACATAAAGTATGAGATGTGGTTTTATAGCAACAAGGTTAAGCACTAGCAGCAGTCTAATGGCAGCAGCACAGAGCTTAAAGCAGGCTAATGTACACAGCTTTTACAATTCTGGTGTGGACACACTCAATGTTAACCTGTGAGCAAGAAAGGAAAAAAATGAGCAGTGTTTGATTCAGAAGTGTTTGATTGACCTGAAATTGGGATATTAACTATATTTCAAGTGAGACTAATATATGTAAAACAGGCGGAGGACCTCAATATTCTGCTACAGATGCGCCCAATGCTGTTGGCCTTGTTTATTTAAGTAATCTATCGATGCAGGCCACTCAAGACTTTGTTAACAAGCTCTTCAAACTAATTTTTTTTTAAATTTCCCTCTGTTATTCTTCCAATTCATAAAGGATTCCTATAAAACTTGAAGAAACTGATGCAAAGGACAACAACCACACAATTTCAGAAAAACCTCTTACACAAAGGATATATGACTATTTCTTAAAGAGATTTTAAAGGGAGTTTCTCAAAATAAGCCAATAAATGCCAGGGAGTCATACAATGTGTGTATACTCTAATAAATTTTACTAGCTAGACAGTTTCATATTACACTTGTCAAATCATTCTCACAATTTCACTAGGTGGGTTGATATATCTGTTTTATAGATATGGATTCTAAAGAAGAGGATTTAGTTACAACTCGAAGATGAGCATCCACAGTTCTTATTTACTTAACGGTAGTTCTGAGTGCTCAGCATCTCTTGATAATCAAAACCATTGCTTATGTGACTAATGAGACTACTCAGCTGTGTAAGACACACTGTTGATATGTCGCATAACAATTTTGTTTTTTCCCCCCTCCTTTCAGGAGTGTGAAATAGATGCTTCAAATGCAGTGTTCAGTGACTGGCATGGGAGTGCAAGAAAGGTAAGGCTGGAAAGGGAGAACTGCACAGCAGCAGTAGATATTCTGACTCATTCTCTTCTTGAATCTCCCCTCTTAGGTCCTGTGGGAATATTCCCATGAAAGCTTTCCACTACATGAGGCAAGCAAACAACCACACCTCTTCTACGGCCAACAAGAAAGGAGCAGAATCTTAACTCCCTACAGTGCACATAGATACAAATTCCCACCATGTAAAAAATCAAATGCCTATGCTCAAGCCTTAGTATTAAAGTATTATGATGAGAATTTTGTCCATCAGGGAGGTGATACCAAGTGAGAGCAGAGACAGACTACAAGAAAGAATCACAATTTAGAAGTCTCTTCTCAAACAACCAATTTCAGGTAGTAAATTTCGTATACCAACCCTTTTTAACATTATTAACCCAACTCTGATTGCTCAAAGGGCTAGTTTTATTTTTATAATAAAAAGGGTGTAAAAAGTGGTTGCTAGGAAAGAAATTATGAGCAACCAAAGAAAAAAGGTCTAGAGAGAAAGAAGAACTTAGAACAGGTAAATACTATTAAAAAGAACATGGAAAGACATTTACAGTGTTTCTTTTTTTTTTCCCCCCCTGAAGTTTTCTTCCCCATTATGAGCTATTTTCATTCAAAAAACCTAAGGTTTGCAATAACCCCATTAATGCACATCCTGCTGTGGTTTACTGATAAAATAAAACATATCAGAGGTTAGCAATCATTTTTAAAATGTCTTAGCTTTTAAAAACATTCGAGCCACCTGTGTTTCATTAAAAGGGTCTTTTAAATGATTATCCTTGTTTATATAACAGCTCTAAGAATCCCTGTGGTTTCTTCATTTTGTAGGTCTCAATTTACATCCAGTCTTAGATGAAGTAACCCTTGAAGATCAGGACACTAGGGACAACACAGTAAGTTAAATGTTGTTAAAGTTATTTATTATGATGATATTGATATCTAAAATCAGAGTAGTTCAATAGACATTTTCAAAGGAAAAATTCAAATAATGGAAAAAATTCTTTAGTTCTTTCAATTTTCATCCAATTTTTTATAAATGAGTATTTTGGAGTGGAGGGGGATACAGGGAAGAATCACAGTTTGCAAAATACAGTATTTCAGAGCTTTCTGATAAAACACTCTAATGACTGTAATTTGTGAATTTTCAGCAGGTAGCAATAAAACACCTGAACTCTGTTACTCTTTGTTAGCAGTTCCTTCACTGAATTTCTTAAACTAGTTCTTTTGGATTTCCGAGGTGTTGAAAAAATAGAATTATACAAAGCAGTACATAGTCTGAATTCTCTGGTTTTCCATGAGCTTCCTGCATGTCAGTGTACAAGTCAGGTACATTTTCACCAGCTACATTAGCTTAGCAGCTTTTGTGTGACAGACATGCGAATTTTCCCTCTTATCCACATAAAATCCACTCGCACAACTTGAACTGAAACAAGGGAGATGGCACTCTTCCTGCAGGAAAGGGCTCACATCACAGTCAAATTGAATACATGGCTTGTAGGGCAATTTAAGAATTTCTAAAATACTTGTCCATCTGTTCTCTGCTTCTTCAGTAGTCCATTAAGACTGGACTGTCCATAAGCTCACACATCCAGATCTCACATAAACATTAAGTTTGAAAGAAAAAAATAATAACTAAACTAAGACTAGCATCTGGTGACTGGTCCCTCCATCAGGGCAAACAAAACCAGCAGGTCTGAACCTCCGGATGAAGTTCAGGCAAATGATAAAATGGTCAGCTTCTCTGCCAGTAAGCCGCTTTGGAAGACTCCAGGGCACAGCAAAACAGCCTGTCAATACATGTTTTAAGATTTGCAGCCTGCCGGACACAATCTGTTGCAGGGAAGAGAGAAAGCATTTATAAAGAAACAATAAAAACATACTCCGGGTATGTGTTAACAGCCTGCTCTGATGTGAAGAGCTGGATTACTAAGCATGGGTATGCCATTTTCCTTCCATTCTGCAGTGCAACTGCCATGCAAAAAGACAGTATTTCCCTCCTGTGGAAGAGGAAATGTATGATAGCAAGCTGCACTAAATCCAAAACCTAACTGTGATTTATGTAAACCCCGTGTATGAAAAATTAAGATGTAGTCTTAAAGAGTGACTGTAAAAGTGTCAACACCAGGCATTCAAATTTTTTGAAAGGGCTCATCTTGTAAGCAAAAGGTAATTTCTCTACTGGCATCCTACAAATCCCTCCATGTGAAAAATCAAGCTGGCCAGGCACCACAAGCTGAAAGGGCTTAGCAGGCCAAATGAGGCCCTCAGTGACACACTGGCAGCTCTAGCATGTACTTGATATTCAACAGTATAGCCAGGGGGGCTTGAACTGAAACAGGGAAAATAACTCTGTTGATAGCACAGAGAGAGCCCAACTGTCCCCACTTTCGCAGCTAAAAAGAATGAACTGTGAAGACATGCTTTTGTCACTATTTAGGGAAAGTGACTTGCTCTGACCTATGTTAGCAAGAGTCAAGACAACAGGGCCAAGTAAGACCAAAAAAATCCATCCCCACAGTCACTAATATGCCTGTGGAAAATCTGCAACAAAGTAGTACCTTTCCAAACAAACCGAACTTTGGGGGAGGAAGGATGATCATGCAATATGTCAAAAACAGTATGATATAGCATAAAATCATGCTATATGCTGAAATATTCAAAGAGAAAGTATTGTTGAACACAAATGTGCCATAAAAAAAAGCACCCAACATGCTTTACCAAGCAAACAAAACTGTATGCGACAGCGTAAGAGAAAGTTTTTCACCATTAAACGTTTTGCAGACTAAATGTTTCCTCTGTGGAAATAGTTTTAATGCAATTTTAGACCTCAATTAACCATCAGAATTTTAAGGTATCCATTCCACCCATTGTAGTATTGAGATTGTGCCTGCTGTCCTTCAAAACAGTTCATTTTTTGCACTTATGTTTTTCACTGATAGCTTTTTTTTTTTTTTTACTGGAGCTGTAATTAAATTCAATATTTTCAGTCAACCTTCTCTTGCTGATAACTGGGCACTGGCTTATATACAGAAAATAATTTTTTTGTTCTAAACCTTAATCATAATACAATTTTTCAAATTAGAAAATATATATTTAAATGCTAAACCTTTATCAGTTGCATCAAATGATGCAAATCTGGAGTTTGTGCTCAGCATTTGGTAACTGAAGATAGCTAAAACCCAGATTATGTATTTCAAACAGCACTTTAGTCTTTACTAATTTTGCTTTATTAAGGGTAGCTTCTGTAATTTAACTTGATCTTTTAGTTATTATTATCTAATTTGATGTTAGTTATTCAGATATCAGGACGACAATGATTACTTACAGGTAACTCCAAAATTGAAGTTCAAGTGATCAAGATTGTTCTACAGCCCATATATGAAAAAATCCTCAGAAGCTTAAGAATTGTTGCCTACTATTGAACAGAAGCATAAAGATAAAACCTACATCTGCTACTGAGTGTCCACAATCTCTCAGGGTATTTTGCATGAAGAGAACATTAATTCTCCACCAATTACAGTGGCTTTTTTCCAACATGGCTTCAAAGAGTTTAGACTAGGATATTTGCTAAGTTGTACATGCGTAAGTAGAATGGAGAGGACAGGAAGGGAACAAATTGAGCTGCTCCTAGTCAGCACAGTGACAGGTAGCTTCTTTGTCTTGAACCTTATGATTTATTTGAAAGTTGTCTATTAATAGTCATATTATGCTCTACACATATATCAAAAAAGTTTTTTTCAACTCTCTGGCTTGAAAGCAGTTGCAGGATCCTTTAAGAGTCCAATCCTACTGATTAACCAAATAATGAAGCAGCATTCCTCTAGGACTCAATAATTAGCACTAAGTGTAACAACTCTGCTAGAGTGTGGGATTGCAAATAATGGGAACACCCTCTTTGTTCCACAAAACTGGCCTGGATTCTTCTCTCAGCATAAGGCAGAGGACACTAATCAGCCAGGAAAACAAAACAAAACAAAAAAACCCAGAACAACAACAACAAAAACAAACATTGATTCAAAGTGCTTCTTTCTTTGCAGGACTGCTGAAAACAAAGGGTACAAACTGGCTGCAGAAGAAACAAGTCAAAAACAAATATTTTCAACAGCATAGCACTGACTTTCTCTTATAGGCACTGTAACAAGAGAATTCATTGACAATCCAAATAAATGATAGATGAGAAGCTAGCCAGGAAAACAAAGGAGTAGCAGCTTAAAGATTACTCTCTGGAGGATAATTTAGCAGATTAAACTTCTTGCTGCCATCCAAGTTCTAAACTAGCATTATGGCACAGGAAGAAATCCAGAAAATGAGGAAATACTAGTTCTTGAGGGGAATATGTCATCTGAAAAAGAAACAGGCATGCATTGGACAAAACTGTACTTGAACTTAGCTAGTTTCTCGGATGGCAGAGCATGGCCAGATGGTGCAATTCCCCAGAAACAAACCAGTGTTCGTACTGAGCATACTTACTATTTTGGGTTTGTACCCATAATTCTGCTTGTGCCTTAATCTATAACCTTCCTGCCTTGGGATAAAAGGCTTTGAGATAACACTGGGTAGGAAGAATACCTGGTTTCCTCCACACTTATATTATGAACAGGGACTTTCCACTCCTGTATTGTCAGATAATGCCATAGCCAACTGCAGTAAGTGGGTTATGGCTAAGAGAGCAAATTAATAGGTATACACACAGAAGTTAATTCTCTCCACAGAGACCGTATCTAATATTGTTCTATGGCAAATGATGGATTTCTCTACTGGAAAGGCACTCAATTAACTACATAACCTGTGAAAGTGAGCACAAGAAATGCCTGGCTTTCAAGATGGCATGCTAAATTGTTTTGCTAAACAGTCAGTGTATGTAATACTAATGACAGTGGTACACCTTCCAGACTTAAACTTTTTAAAACCAAAGGCTGTTTAATGTATCACAGGTTAAGAAAAGCATTGTTTTTCTAGGGCAAAACATGAGAAAGGGGAAAACACGACTTACTGACATTCATGCAATATCTGCTGCTAATGTGGGTTATTATGGAATCACAGGAGTGAAAGACTGAAAAGATGTGGCTGGAAACTAACCATCAAAAATCAGTTTAACTTAAGCTTAAAATTTTTCTGGATGCCAAATGATTATCAGGATCTGGGAGGCCAAGTACTCCAGAATAAAGTTGGCACAATGATGGTAGAGCTCACTCAATCATCTATCAAATATACTGACCTTACAGACAAGCCACCACCTTCTGACCATGGCTCACTTTGGCTGATGGATGTCAATTAGCACCATCACTACTAACAGGTAACTTTAAATGGGAGATTCTAGGATGCTCCTAAAATACCTCTGAAATTTAACCAACTTTCACCTTGATGCTCTGAATACTTAGGCAATGAAAAATACCAGTTTCAGCTTCTCTGTTGAGTCTTGATGTATATGATAGCAACCAACAAGCAGGTAGAGAGAGGGAAGAAAGGAGATTCTATAAAAATGCAACATTCTTAATGCTATCATAGCAACCATTGTACAAGGGGAAGGCAGAAGTGATATAGCAGAAAATAAATAAATAAAGCAATGGCACAGATTACAAACAATGAATTAGGATGTGATGCAGGAAGCAGAACTGATTTCCTATCGCTTGCCCTTGCAGAACCATTCCTTCTACTCTGATACTTATTAGCAACATAGGATAAAGTACACAAGAACTTCATGTGCTTTAAATATTACAGAAGTGTAAAACAGGAGTTCTACTGTCTGATCAGTCTTCTGCCTTCTACAGTCTTCATAATTAAAAGACCTCACCTTTCTTGACATGAGGCCAACTCTAAGGCTCTTTCTAAAGACGTTACAAGTAGCTCAACTCTCCACACAAGATCCAATAAATAGTTTACAGGCAGAACACTGAAACAAACAAATTGTTATCCCTCTATCTCCTTTGCTGTCTGATGACAGAAATACTTGTGCCACAGTAAAATAAACCTTATATATGTGCTGACTTAACAGAAACAAAGGATGAAGAAAAAGAAAAACATAATAGGGAATGGAAAGGGATAATGAGACAGAAGTATCTACCTGGCTTCTAAGATTGCAGTCAGATGTCAGTCTTGCTTCTCCAACCTTCTTCACATTGCTCTACTGCTATTTTTGACATGTCATTTATGTCCTATTTTCAGAGGTGACTCTAAACAAAAACCGTTTGAATGGTGGAACCCAAAGCTCAAAGCGTGTATTACCTATTTTCAGTTGTGTGCCTTTGAAAACTTGAGTGTCTCTCTCTTTGGAATGTAGTAACTACCTAAGTAGCCACTACACATTTCCCACCCCCAAACTCTGCATGCAGCAGAGCTTTAAAACTGGTTCATGTGCTGCTTGCAAAACAGTCTCCACATCCAGTTTGCAGAGTCTCAGAGATGGAGCAGCATACAGAAGTCTTCTTTGGAGGTATGAGGAGGGGGGAAAAAAAAAAAAAGCAGAGGGAAACCTTTAATTTGCAGGCAGAGCGAAAAGCTTATTTTTTACAGTCATTTCTATGTATCACTCAACACAGGCCTACATTAAAATCAAGAGATTCACAGAATAGCTTCAAATACTTTGAGACTTGTGCTAAATTACAAAATACTGATTTATATTCCAGCATACAGATGCACTTATACTTTAACTTCTATGATTTATTTTAAAAGCATGTGGCATTCTTCCCACTTCTCAACTCCCTCCCTCACCCACGCATACAAATGTTTTATATCCAGTAACAGACAAACCCAGCTATGGAGAGAGAACTGGTCATTTCTGGCTGGGAAACTAGTCTGCAATTCAGGGAACTAAGGCTGGGGCCAGATATGCTGTTAACAGTAATTTATCTCCTCTGAGTCCTCATCTTGTCCACTAACAAAAATGTAAGATGTATTTGACTCGTATTCTTCACCAAATTTTCTGCCTAATAAGTCACAGTACATTCCTCTTCTGCCTATGCCCCTCATAACACCATTTTGATTAGCTTAAAGTTTTGTTTGGTAATGTAAAAGTGTATAAAATAAGTCATTAAAATTTCTTTTTTTGACACTTACACAACATAAAGTATTCCAAACAATCCCACTTAAATACGTATCACCCCATTTCAGATACTGAATCTCTTTATCCTTTTTAAAAGAAAAGAGGTTGTAACATCAGATTCTTCATTTTCTTGCTAGCACAGTTCTCAAATCAAGCAGACTAGTCTAACAGTTTTAAAAACTAATTTAAATTTGTAACATATTTCTGAATTACCAAAGCACTGAGAATTTAGAACCTGCTGTGAGGTCAATTTCACAGATAAGGAAAATTAAATAGAAAGGTGCTTTTGTGAACAAACCCAAGGATTTCATCTCATGATGAAAACAAGGAAGATGGTAATGCATCTAGCAACACGGAGAGAATTGCCTAAAAATACTGGCTCTTCAGACTAGTGATTTTAGAGATATATTCATGACAATTTTATTATTGCATGCAAATACTTTCACCCTTAATAGCACTATTTATTCAAGATGAGGAGCACAGTGGTCAAAAGGTGTTCAATGAGTGGTAATGCTATTTGATTTCTATAAATAACTAAACCTCCCACCTCCATCCCACAGTAAATCCCAGTGTGCCTTCCATCTCTCCCCTCCCCACCCCAACACCTCTTGATGTCTTCTATACCCCCCAAGGCTTATTTTGTGAAGAGCAGCAGCAGTTATGGCTGGTTCCAAGCTACACAAACTGACTGGATAGCAGACTAAGGAGAACAAAGCTACTGAAGCTTTCCTTTGGGTCTCTTGTATCCCCATTTTCAGAAAACTAGTTTTTAGCAAGCTTGTAAGGAACTAGACTATTAAGATTGCCTCCCTGACAAATGAGAAAAAAATTGACAGGCAGCGTAACTGCATTACTCTAGTCTCCTGAGAAACCAGATCAAACAGCGCCTATAAGCCTTCTATGATAGCAATCTACTCTCCTCTCCCTCCAATCACAGCCCAGCATTAGCTGAGAAATGTTAGAAAAATGCTTGACACTCTCTAAGCAGCAATTAATCAAATCAACTTAATGCACTTTTTATCTTGGAGATACATCTTCATAATATATTAATGGAATGAAATTTTAGGATAACATACAATTCATTTACAGAATTTATACATGCCATTCTGATTTGTTTCTCTGTATTCTCCCTGTATTCTGTTTCTCCTTATTTCCTTTTAGCCCATAGTTTTCCAGATTTTGACAGTGGAAAACTTCAACAACTTCAAAGTAGACTAATCCAGGATTCTTTTACCAGAGCTAAAAAACATCAACTGTTTCAGCCTGAACACAGAAGTAAATCTACTCTGGTCCTTGCTTTTTGTCTAAAATGAAATTCAAAGGAAGGTGTAAGGACAGTCTTACACCATTTATCAGCTGAAGGTCAGCAGACCTATGGCAGAGAACTTTTTCCAGCTCTCCCTTTCCACAGCCATGGGGCTAAAGAACTACCTCTCAGTGAGTACAACAGATGGGGAATATACTTATTGTTTCCTGATCTGCTGCTGTTGTAGCTCTTCCTATCACTCTTTTCCATTTCCATTAACCCCAAATATGCATAATGCATACAACTTCAAAAGACTATCAATAATCAGTGCTGGTGTTTTCACAATGTCCTCAATCATGTTTCCATCTGTATCTTCCAATTTGTTTTTTCTCCCAGATATCTGTACCATGCCCCTCTCAGTCAGGGAAATCTAGCTAGGAAAAAAATCATTCAGATTCTAAGACAACTCATTTTGAGAGAAGGTGCCAGAACAAGAATAGTTTATATAACATACATATACACACATACACATATATATGACCAGGAATCTTAGCTTCCAATTACAAGCAAAACAAGAACACACACTTCTACCAGGTTTCTGTAGCATCACAAAGCCCTGCTGTTCTCTTCTTCCCATTCTCCCCCTGTATTTTGTTTCAGGGCGCACAAGTTGTATGTGTATTTCAGTATGGAGGTAAGTCTTCCAGATTTACTTTTCTGGGGAGAAAGACTATCATTATTCTTGGAGACTGATCTTCAGAATCAGGTCAAGCTTAATTAAACTGAAGTTGCTATTGAAGAGCTGAAAGGAAACATTCTTCAAAATTCAGTATTGCATTTACATGCTTTATGCCAGTTCTTAAGAGTTGAAGTTTTCAGCAACAGCACAGCCAAGAGAAGCATTATTTTCCCTAACAGTTTACACCTTCTCTCAGCTGGGGTTCTTGACCTACTACTCCATGAACTGGCCCACCCAATCAGTACTATTTTTTGAATTCTCTTTAAGAAACAATAAGCTCTAGCTGGTTTTATATGCTCCCATCGCCTTTAAGTAAAAATTCCCAAGGGAAATCTACTGACTTAAACATTGGTGTAAGCATGATGTTTTGATCTGTAAAAGTCAGTTGGAATCCTACAAACAGTATTTCTGCCCTCTACACTTGCACCTTAGAAACTTGCATATCTCCTCAACTAAGACATCTGCCATTTAAATAATTAGAAAAGGCCTCTTAATAAGAGTTCATTGGAAAGCTACTGGTCAAATAAAAGACTCCATTGCCATGTGTTAAACTCTATCCACTGGTTAATGTTTTTCTACCTACTAGTACCTTTTATTAATAACTGCACATAGAGAATTTGTAATTATTAACAGAAAAGTTTAAGGTGCCCTTCAGATCATCAGTAGCTGTTTCAAAGGAGCATACATACCATAAAAGATGTATAAGACACAATAAACCTTGCAACTAGTTCACTAATAACATTGAGATCATCATGAACTGGAGCTGGGGAAATAAAGTAGCTTTTGTGCCCAATTGAAGATACTCAAATATGAGTTCAAAATAACATGACAACAGATTTTTTTTTTTTTTTTAAGAGAGATCTTTATCTGGAATATGCAAGATTTAAACGGACTCTTCAGCATTATTTATTTTCAGTGAGATCTTACCCATAACTGATGGGCTTACTGACAGATGAATTTCAATTCAGGAAGTTCTTCTTTAAAAAAAGAATATGGAAACTGCACTGTCCTCATTCACCACATAAAGTGTTACAGTATTCTAAAGGAAGAATATTTCACTCCTAAAATGATGAAAATACAAAGACACTTTTCTCTTAAAGGCATCACATGTCTACTAATTAGTTTGTGCCAGTCAACATGATCTTCCTCTTGCTGACATTAAAATGACTAATAAAAGGGTAGTTTGATTTCATTAACTGACTAACCTATTACAGAAACAAGTGAATTATTTTCCTGTGTATATGTGAGGACACAAGTAAATAAGAGCATTCTTCCCTGTGTCTACAATAACTACATTGTACCAAGTTTTGTTTGGTAGACTGTTTCCATGCTGTGCACATTCAAACTCTTTAAAAGGCATTATTTTTTTTGTCCACAAACACATGAGTGTTACTAAGTTCTTTATCAGTTTTTATGCAAGTTGCTTTTTATGCCTAACACCACACTGGTTTTAAGTGTAAGCATCTAAAGGTTGCAGCTGAGATGTTTTGTGTTTTTCAGCAAGGCTGAGAGAAAAAAAAGCTAACTGAGGTTTTAATCCTCTCTTTTCTGTCACAGAGATCTCTAGAAGCACATCTGGCCAACATTTCCAAAGCCAACCAGCCAGACCATTATCAGAGATGCAGTGAAAAAAAATCTAATTATATGTATACATCAGAGTAAAGATTAACTTGAGTGGGGTGCTTTTCAATTTCATGTAAAAAGCTGTTAAATCCCCAAAATTTTGTTATAAAGTTTCTACATCCTAATGATGGCAGAAAATTTATCTAAGTGTAACATGACTGCCCTCAAATATACACTAGCTTATTTTCCCATTAAATGAAAGTACCAGAAGCCATTAGCTAGAGTATGAGTTTTCTATTGAGTTTGTTTATACGAATTATCTCAAATTGTGAAGCAGAGTTTTGCAAAAGCTTCCTTCTCTTTCTCTTCTCCATCCACAATGTTTTCTTTTTTGGTGAAGCAAGTTTTGCAAACATTTTCTTTGTAGCTCACAAACTGACCAAGAAAGAATAACGTTTAGTCTGCACAGTTGCATTTTAAATAAGTTTTCCCCGACCCAGCTACCTGTCATCATGGTGTAACCTTATGTTTCTTTTTAGAGTTTACAGGTGCTTCAATGAATTACACAAATATCAACTCCAAAAGCAAGCTTCAGTTGGGGGAAGGGAAAAAAGCAGGGTTTACAGTTCTGTTGACTTTATTTGCAGTAAAGCTCAAAAAGATGTTCCTAAAATTTATCAGGTCTAGTGATACAAACATCAGGAATAAGAAAGTCTGCTTTACTTGGCAGCATTATTACCTTGGAGAATTAAGGCTTATAGAAAAGGAATAGGCTTAATTAAAAAAAAAAAAAAAAAAAACCAACTACACCAGTCCCACTGACATATATAGGTGCTTGGGCTTCAACACTTCTTAAACCCCTATTTTTTTTTTTGTCCAGCAAATGCCTGATCAAAGCAAAGGGAACATCTGTTGAAGAAAGCGCCATATTTTAAGTCACTTACCAGTCCCTAGCTATCCCTTAAAAACTTTAGTTCTAGATGGAGCATATCCCACTGATTATCCTGCTTTCAATTTCCCATCTTAAGATCTTCGCTACCACGAAAGAGGAATCCCATTACATACCTGCAAAAACTTTTTCTTCTGAAGATGATGGAAATAGATCCATTTAATTTGGTTAGCAGTATCAAGTCTGGGCTTGCTACAGCCAGGAATATTCTGTCTAAAAGTCTCGGTATCTAGGTAAGACTTGCTGTTATTAAGGCCAATATCCTCACTGTGTATTTTTACAATAAGGAATTCAAAGGTACCTCAGATATGAGTACTGGATTGGAAGTACCTGGGTTTTTTTTTTTGTTTGTTTTTTGTTTTTTTTTTTTTTTTTTAGAAGAGTAACTGGTAAGCTGCAGAGTGAAGCTTGAAAAAAAGGACCCACCCTCTACAAATAAGGGTGAAACTGGTAAAGTTTTAGGAAAACATTGTACAATGTTTTATTATTCTATTTCAGAAGTAGAGCATCTTCAGTGTGACAAACTATGCTTTAAAACATGATGAACTGAAGCAAAAAGTTGTCCTTTTAAAACAAGGATGAGTAAGGTACAATCTGTAAGATCTGCTACAAAAGCCAGAACTTATACTCAAATCTTAACACTGATAATTTCATTGAGGAAGTGAAAGCTTCAAGTATTTCCAGTTTCTCTGAATGGCAACACAGAACTCTGATATCTAATACTCTTTCAGCTACTAATTATGAAATTGTTATCTACAGCCTGTACCATAATATCTGAGATCATAGTTGTTAGTCACAATATTAAAAAGGATATTTATTGGTCTTGCTCAAGTCGAGAGAGGTTATAAGCTTGCTATGAGAAACAGGGCAATGAAGTATTACTCTCATAAAACAAGTATGGCACTGAGCAACAAAATGCACTGACATCTGGACCTTGCTTTGCTGTATTTGACAGAAGGACTGCTATTCTCCACTCCAGTAAATCACTTCTACAAAGCTTAACCTTTACAACAGTATTTCTTGCCACTTTCTGGTAAAGAATAAAAGGTTTGCAGAAGCAAGAGAACTACATTTAAAAGACAGGTTAGCAATCTGTGAGCATGTTTAGGAAGCCCATTTCTATTGCAGGTAAGATGCAATCTGTGTCAATCTCTCATTTCAAATGCCCCCCTCACATTCTTTAACTTCGAATCTAGTAAACCTTAAAAAGAGACAACTCTTGCAGTTGAATGCTGAATTCTCCCAAATCACCTCTGGTCTACTACCAGGTCTACTGAAGTTAAGTTTCTTTTTCAACATCAAGGACTAAATTCAGTAAAGGACTTGCACCAACTCAACTTTAACTGTGACTGAGTGTCAAGTCACATACACAACATGCAAAGTGAAGTATCTTAAAATGGTCATTCAAAGCAAGCCTGTGAGCAGGGGCTTAGAACTAGCCACCAGGAAACTCCAAGCACAAGGGTCTATTTCAAATCCTATTCATTTCATACAGGGTATAGTAGGGAGAAATATACTGAAGTGAATCCATCCATTAGAGATCCTTAGTTTACAGGCCTCGCCTGATGGTCAGAAGCTACATACATTTCTCTGAAAAACAGTGAAGGTTACTTGAAATTGCCCTGCAAAAGGGAAAAAAAAGTGCTGGTGAAGGCCTTCCCTTCCTTTATTGCAAGTTAGAGTTAAAGTAGAGGACACAGAAGACCCAAGGTCAGTGTCCTCAGCCCATGAATATCTAAGATGGATTCAAACATCTTTCAGTAGAAGTCACACCCTACTCTGAACTGGAAGTATGCACAACCCAGCTTCAACTCCTGGAGCTGTAATCTTGAATAGAAATGAACGCAGTAATTTACAATGCCAAAGAGACCACAACATAAAACAATTGTTGGTATCACTACTTACAGGGAGATTTTTGCTACCCAGAATTTATCAGAAGATTCTGAATACTCAAAACAGTCCTGCAAAGCATGGATGCAACTTATTTCCCACTTCCTGATGATATTTCTCAACTAACAGTTTTGTAATCATTGCACTGGTAGCAGCAGTTGCAGTACAGTTCAGTCCTAATTCAAGACTGACTCAAGTTACTGTGGGTTCACCACATTTAGGAAATCGAAAATCACCTAGAATGCTATGAAGTGAATGCCACACAAGAAGCAGTGTAGGATTCAGGCTACAGATGAATCTTCAACTTTGTCTAATGCAAGACAAAAGACTTTAGCTGCTCAGCTACAAGGTTATGAATCCTGATCTATTTCAAGTAGACTAGAGAAGAAATGCATGACTGAATATATCACCAAGTTCACTTGGCACTGAAAGAAAAAAATTCCAAGACATACAAAGGCACTAGGTAAGTTTAAGGGGTCTAAAGAAACAGCAATGAAAACACTACACCCTGTGATAACACTAAGGGCATGGAGGGACTCTAAACAGGGTCAATCCAGGCTTGTATTGAGAAACAAAACCTGAATGCAAGAGGCCTGTTGTCATATACCATCACCATCTCTAAATACTTAGCTTAATACTTTCGGTTGCATTTGAAACCCATTAAACTGGAACTTGATAGAGCACTGATGCTCCGCACCCTCTCCCCTCCCCCCCACCTAAAAAAAACCCCTCTACCCTCTTATCTCCAGAGCTATAGACTAGGATGATTAACTGCCTATTTACCCCCAAATCCAATGATGAAACCAAACCCTTTAGGAAGACAAGTCAAGTTTATAGCTCAATTGAGAAATACTACTAAAAATACACTGAACATGTTCTCTTGACATACCAAGAAACCACAGTGATAAACAGATGCACTAGTGTAAGGATATGAATATTGTTTGCACAGCTGTATAAAAAAATGAATGCAAGAAAATAGCAACATCAACAGAATTCTCTTAATTAAATGGAAGCTGCTAAAATACAGCAGAACTTCCAGAATAGCACCTCTTTCATAAAAATTTGGATTTAGTGACAGGAATCTTCCCAAATTTGAAGTGTTAAGTAGATGCAAGTACTATGTAAAAGAGACTGGCTCATCCAGCACACACTAGTATAGCAATGGCATGGGGTTTTTTTTCCATAACAGTAAATGAAGATGAACAGAGGCTGCCTGCTAGTGTTATTCTTAGAAAAAGGTCACATCTGATCCCTTGTTCAGACTTGTAAACAATTCACGTAAATTTTGTACTTCCAAAGCCTTTATTTGAAATTAAAGAGTCTATCTAATGCATAACCAATGAGATTGTGGAAGAGGCAAAAGCAAATCAAACCAAAGAAGTAAACCAAGTACTCCTCTCATTTATGTCATTCCTATAATTAAAGGTACATTAATTTTAGAATATCTACAGGATGGCGTTTATTGCAGGAGATGAGAGCACATGGCTACTCATTTGTGTACAGCTTGTTCTCTGTTCTTGCACAACAAACAGCTCTATTTACCAGCCCTGATTAAGAAAAAGAGATTAACCAGAATTTCTGTTCAAAAACTTGGGATGGAAGGAGGCAGAGCAGTGAGGTAAAGAAGTGGAAAACAGGAAGTGATACTAGTCTTCAAAGTTCTGCAAAAATGCCTCCTACAATATCATGCTTCAACAAGTATTTGTTTTCTCTAACAGGCAGAATGACATCTACTTGTAAATCTTATATAAGTTTCCAGATACAACTGAAGTACATTCACCTTTTAGCATTTACTTAACACTTACAAAAGTGAAGGAAAAATGCTATTTAGGAAGATACATATATTTTTTTAAGGGACATAAGAGCAATTATAAAATGCATCTGCTGTTACCTACATAAAATGTAAAATAGATGTAAATTGATAAAGTGTAAGTTCCTTATTGTGCTTGTGAAGGATAAGTTCTACATCCATTACTTCATTTCTGATATTCATGTAAACTCAGTAACTACAGTATAAGCTAAAAAGTTAAAGTCAGAGAAAGTGTTGCTTTCACAGCTTTTTTCCTTTTGGTAACAGCAGCTTCAATGAAAGTGACACCCAACCTTTCACAATCGGAACCCCCAATATTTTAACTAAAAAGACCTATGAATTTTACCAAACGTGAAAGCTTGTGTCCAAGAAAAAGGAGTGACACTGGATAAACACTTATCCATCTTGGGCATAAACTCAGTAATGTTTGTGAGAATACAGATGAAAGTAGCACAGGTTTGGTATGAGTAGTTACAGAATTTCTCCTCTTCAGTTTTCAAAAACAACAGACAATACAGGATTTTGATTCTGAAATTTATTTTTAGCAGGATGTGTGTACTAATGGAGGGTGACATCATTAGAAGATACGTCCATGTCCACCACCTGCAATAGAAGCTAGACAGACATTAAAGAAAACATACTTTAAGAGTCAAAGATGACACTACTTACCCAGAGCAGAGTTATGACAGTCACCTAATAAGCAGTATGGTTAGCTTTTTGTGCAGACATGATACCCCGTGTTATTTATCTGTGATCAAAATTCTGTCAAGATTTAATACCAATGCATACACTATCTTGACTCTTTAGGGAATCATGAAATTCTGTTTAGATATAAACATAAAACCTCTTATTTTAAAAGGTATTCATGCAAAAATAGGTTACTCAGAGAAAGTTACTTACCTGTAAATTCTCTTCAGAAGATCTGCACATTTAGGTCTAAAGCTCCAAGTTTAAAGTCAACAAGAACTCTCTAGAATTTCAAATCCTAATACTGTTAAACCAGGTCAACAGCAGGTTATATTTCAAGATTCCACTAATACAAACACTTGCTTCTTAACATACCTGGGTTTGATAAAGCAATCACATAGCATATCAACAGTATAGTGACAGATGGGTGATACAAATTCAGAAAGAAACAAAGACTTGATATGTTACAACCTAGAGATAGTGTTATACTCAAAAAGTCAGTAGTCTCAAAACTCTACCAAAGGAAACCAGCTTGCCTAGAACCAACGAATTTTACCAGAAGTTAAGTCTGAGAGAAAAAACCTAGGAACAGACAGTTCAAGAAATACATTCTCAAAGAATTAGATGATAGGCCCTTTTCCAGTGCTACTTCAAATGAGAAGCCAAAAAGCAATGCTGAGTCTGAGGCATGGTGTTCTCCAAGTCTGTAGAAACCAAGTCCTTGCTTCAAAAAACAAAGGATTAGATGGGCATTTAACTGCAGGCAATTGGTATTTACCTCAGAAGACAACTATTCCTTAAAAATAAAGGACAGAAATTCTGTTAGCTAACCCTAGATAGTATCAGAAAGGCATCCTGATCTTACATTTCAAAACTTCAGACTGTTTATCAGCCTCCAGTTCCCAAGCTTGGAAGTGGCTACAGGTAGTGAGCATAAGAAAAAAAATTACCTAAACACAAATTCAGAAGCTTGATTTTAGGTTCTTGTTCTTCATAATCTCTTGGCTCACAGCTCTATTAGAACCTTGAGTCCACACCACCTTGGTTTATAGGTCTTTATTAGTAACTTGCATTTATACCACATAAAGCAGCCTAAAAAGATTCTTGCAGCCTACCTCAATATTCTAGGACTTCATTTGTTTAAAACAGACTGCTACCATTACTGAAGATGACAGCGCTTACTTTGTAAATGAGACATCTAAAGCCAGTCCAAAACTGGAAGTGTGCTGTATTAGAATAAGATTCTTGAATAGTTAATAATTCAGTAAAGCAGCCCCTGGACCATGACAGCCTGGGAATTAGCAATTCCCTTCTCTTACAGAGAACTCTCTGGTCTACTAATAAAGAGAAATTAAACTGTTTTGTTTGAGTCAAAAAACAAGTGTAATCTATTCACAGCTGCACTCTGCTTATAAATTCTGATGCATCAAGCTCTTCAGTTTCATGAAGGTATAAATCTGTCTGAAGGATTAAGTCACTACGTTTTGATCAATTCACTATCCCAATGGTCTACTATATCTAAACAGGTTGTAATTGCAGATGAGACACTTCTGTTTCTTTGCGGAAGGTTATTAAGACAATCAGTCCCACACCAGTACTGTGGGAACCTCTGTCCTTCAAACACATCACAGGCTCACACACATAGGGAAGGCACAGCAGGTGACTAGAAGCTTAAAGCTTCTTGTTCATTCATCTTTCAAGTTACATTGTGTTATTGGATCAGTTGCTTGTGCAGTCATCACTACACTGTGCAGTATCTATCTTAACTGAAGTTGGCAGAAATCCTTCCCTCAGATGAACATAAACACAAACTTTGCAGGAAGAACCTTCATCAATCACTTTTCTGCAAGGCACAGAGCAAAGGAAGCAAGTCAGGAAATAAGAGTAGTCCAGGAATGATGTAATCGAGCTGACTGATCTCTTCAGATACATTGTGAACAGTATTTTCCTGCACGAAGACACTAAAAAACCTGAATGCAAGGTATGAAGTTATAAAAGGGTGAAGAAACAGGAGTGAAGAAACAGGAGTGAAGAAAGTTTTCATGATAGGCCTGTGCAACCTGAAAAGGAATTCATTTGTGCACGATGCAAGAACTACATGCACATGCTGCAGTTACAGTCCACTACAACTGTACAGCCACCTTCCCTTGCAAGAAGATGCAGCTTCAATTCTCTTCCTGCAATATGCAAGATAGTGCTGGTACTCATGTCTCAAAGCTGAGACAAGGGACTTGGCAAGCAACACATGAAATTAAGGACTTATTTAGGATAGGTGGGATGTTCACCTGGAGGTTTGACAGTATTATGAGGTAGGAAAGGAAAACAGATGACTAGCAATAGCAAAGAATGGAGTAACTCAATGGATCATTCGTTCATATTGACCTGTTCACCCTGCATTCCTCTCATTAATGATCTGCCCTATCCTACAAGTCTCAGTGCCAAAAATACTGCTAGCCTACTGTGTTAGAGGCTGAAGCACCTAGAACTTTACATTTTATTTATTTTATTGGGTTTAACAGAAGCTTGAATCAGATTAAAAGTTATGCTGAAACCAGTTATTAAATTCTTAAAGTGGCTTCAAAAACCCAGGTCTTCACCAGCAATGAGAGCCCTTTTCACAAAAAAGGATACTATTAAGCCAAATAGCACATAATTAAGACATCAATGAATAAATCGGCAGAAAAAATTTTGCTGCATGGAGAATTAAGTTTGTGCCATTCACAGTAAGACTTCCTAACTACACTGGTCAAATTAAGTCTCTCTATATAATGAAGACTGAACATGTAAAAAATAGAAAGACAAATACTGAAGTGATTACACCTGTAATACTACCTAATGTTGAGCTGTTTTAATAGTTAGAGAATACCAAAACCACAGAATCCCTGTTAATAATGTGCTGGAAGCAAAGACCTAAGAGTGGTGATTAAATATTTACCTTTGGAGAGAAAATTTGTTTAAGCAAACTAAAAACATTTGCAAGATCAAGCTTTAGTGAAGAATGGACTAAAACAAAAATGTTACGCACTTCCAGCTTATGTTCTTTCTCTGCAAGGAATTCTTTTTGACATCGCAGAAAGTCTGATAACATTCGAGTTAGCTGTTTTCTATCATCTATTTCAGCTGCCAGCCTGCCATTGTAATCCGCCAGCAACATACATGCATCATCTACCATTTTGGAAAGTTGTTCTCCAGATTCCTTATCTAAAAGGCAAGCAGAGAAAAACAGGTAAAGCAAGATTTCATTATATGCGTCTAAGTTCTCATACCAGCATTTCAGTTATCGGATCCCCAAACCTCACCTGTTATTCTGTCTAACAGTGACACATCTTGGACCTCTACAGGCAAAGAAGCTATCCTCTGATGAACTGCTGCATCCCCAGAGGCAGCATTTTCTAGTTCCTGTAATGCTCTAATAAGATCTGTTGTCTGAAAAAAGCATGCAAGATTGAGAGCTAGTTTATATAAATAAAACCTAATACAAAACAATACTTCATAGAAAGCTTACAGAACACAGTTTGATGGTATTTTTTAAAATTATTTACAATATCAGCATAACAACAACATTCTGTCTTCTCTCAGATTGAAAAAAATAGAAAATCAAGCCATTAATTCTCAGCACAACATTGCAGTCTTCTTAGTTTTAAATGTCATCTTCCTAAAACAGATTTATATTTAAATTCTTGCCCCAGGACTAGTTAACCTTGTATTTTTGATACTGATTATTTTACAGTACCTTTCATTTTACTATATACTTTAAAAATAATTAACTTCCCTGTAGTTTTGCCTACCAGCTCCAATCTGTAACAAAGTATTTCAAAATGAAGTTTCAGGAGGCAAAGTGAACAGATTTTGTTCAAAACACTTTAGTGGATTACACCTTGCAAAGGCATATTAGATAATGAGAATTTTATATTTCAATTTTTTTTTAAAAACTACACACTGTTCCAAAGCCCACAGTTCCCTTACACTGCCCAAACATCACTGTAATGTTAAGCTGCCTTTTCACAGAAGAATGAAGATTCCCAGCATGAGGTGCCTTCAGGAAACAATGATGTAACCAGTAGGATCCATCTCACCTTGCAATAAGGTTGTTGGGATAGGGAAAAGCATAGCAGTCTCTCCTTATGAAGCTAATTAGGTCATGAAGTACAACTAAGCACAGCACTGGGGAAATTTTACATCCTATCAGGGAATACTAGAATCACTTGGACCCGAGATAGGGGTGTAGTCACCTTCACTGCAATTTTCTAGATGTTGAGCACTGAACCAGCCCATACGAAATCTCATTAGAGAGAGGGAGAAAAAAAAAAGCAAAGAGTATTAAAAAATAAGAGCAAATGAAATATTGTATACCAAACTATATGCCATTACAGAATTTTATAAAAATGCTTTTACCTGTGGAGGATCAGTGGGAGAACTTCGAGGTGAACAGTTATTTTCATCAACTTTTATCTGTTCATAAGTACGCTTCCTGACCTTTCTGTCTCCATCTAAATTGAAAGAAACTGAGGAGTCAAGGAAACAACATTTCAAACAAGAGACTGAATCTTCAGGCACACACAAAATACTTACACAAAGCTTGCCTAAGTTGTTCTAATACATCATTTTCATAAACAGACCTTTCTTCCCAGATAGAGAGTACTCTGCCAAGGTGTTTCTTACAACTCTCATCAGACTCACTGTTACAAGGAAAAAAGCAAAATCAGCACTAGGTCAAAGCACAACACAATCATAACTGCAACAGTGATTACCCTTCACACAAAGATCTTAGCATACTTTACCAATACCAAAGAATCAAAAGTTCAATAGCCTCACAAAATAACAAAACCACATTTTACAGAAAAGTAAACAAAGATCAGTCCAAGATGTCCCAGCAAATACATCAAAAAAGACCCAATGCCCAATCTCTCTCCCTTCTTGTTTGTTCAACCTGTAAATCAATCTGTCTGTACCCCTATTATGCAAGCACTGTAAATAGATTTCCCTTAATACAAGACTTTAGAGCTGTAAAGCACTATTTAAAAATAATTGTTTTGAGACTAACATTCTACTCCTGCAATGAGATGGATGGCTGCTAGGGGAAAAAAAATATCATGCAACACCAGTAATAAGAAATACCAAGTTGTAGCTCATGAATGTAAACTGAAAAAAAAAAAGTCATGATTTAAGGCATAGCTAACTGCTTTCTAAAGCAAAAGGGACTCAGTGCAGACAAATTTATTACATACCTTCATCTAACAGCATTCAAACTACTCAAGATCTAAAGAACTCAGAATAAATTAACAAGACTTCAAGTACAGAATTAGCACATAAGGACTAGCTGGGCCAGAAGAGATGAACCAAGGAATTCTCTAAAAAGTTTTTTTCCCCCTTCAAATACAGTATGAAGGACACTGCACATGGCATAGTTTACTGTACCTTGAAACATGCTTAAAAGCCTCCACTATTACTGGAGCAAAATCTTTTGTAAATTCTGGTCCTTTCCTTTTGCTGTTCTGTATGACATCATTGGCCAAGTACAGGAACGTTAGCTTCCTATTTGACTTTGCTAATAAAAAGAAAGTGATAAAAAAATCCAAAATAATTAGAAGCTTATTCCTCCAATAAACACCAAGTTTTTTCTTATGCTAAATGCAAAGACCAGATTAAATGCATTTTTCCTAATCTCATGAATGCTTACAACATTAGGTATTTGGGCGTACAGGTATTTGGGCGTACAGGTATTTGGGCGTACAGGTATTTGGGCGTACAGGTATTTGGGCGTACAGGTATTTGTCTATATAAAACACTCAATTCACAAAGAGTTCAGCCACACTTGGTCTTTTCTGTTGCAACTCTTGGCTCAGATTCTTCCACTTTCATAATATAACCCAAGTTTCTTCCACCACCAAAAGTGAACCGAAGAAAACATAATTTTCTACCTGCCAAAGTATTCTTCAGCCTCCAACTATTTTCATGTGTTTTCCAGAGCCTGATTTGATTTATCTATCAGCTGCCTTCATGGATTTCTTCCAAGTACCTCCGCTTCCCTTTCAACCTTAATAAAATTCTTACACCCAAAGCCCTCCGGCAAGGAGTTTTACAGGTCCACTACCACTCATATGAAGAAACACCTCCTTTTGATTCGAATGTCACTCTCCTACCCTTATATAACTACCCCTCATTCTTGTGCTTGAACAGACTGAACAGTCAAACCCTACTCAACCCCTGCAACTCACTTGTAGACATCTATGATACTCCCCCGCCTTGCCTCCTAATCACCAAAACATTTATGTGCCTGAAGCTGTAACCTCAAGGCAATGTTTTCAAAAATCGCTTTGACTGCTATGGTACATCTCTTTTCCAAGCATCTTAAGCATTTTACCCCAATCCCATTAACTTACAATAGAACACAAGCTTCCAACTTTACATTACTTTCAAAAAACATATTCCTTGTTCCTTAATTCTCCCTACTCATCTATTTTCATTTTGCCACACTTCATCTAATCTTCATTAGTCAACAGGTTTCTCAGAGCTGCAGCTCTTACTGTATCAAATATAATTTTGTATTATCAGAAGAATCCTCAACTTCTGTTACCCTCCCCCTGACACACACACACACACTATCTTGGTATGTACAATCTCACTTCACAAAAAAGTTTCTCTTGAGACAAAAGATTTAGTATTTTCTGTCCTTTCAAGGAAAGCAGCACTGTGGTAAAGCCAATCTAGCACTCTCTTTTAAACTTCAATTCAGTTCCTAACATGATTTAATTTCCTCTCCAACCTCTCAAATGTGCAGCAGAACCATCCTCACAAAAACAAAACTTCAATGTTAAGATACTTTCAGTCCAAGGAAAGGTTTCTGAGTATAAATTTTGCGCTACAGAAAGACCCCTCTGAAAAATTTCTGCTTGAGATATTAAATGCCCATTCTCTTGGACAGACACACCCAGGAAGTTCAAAGGTTTGGATTAAGTGAAAAGATGCTCTATTAATAGCAAAAATATATGAATCTTAGAATAAAGATAAACTAATAAGCGGCAAAAAAGAACTAGATTGGAACTGCTGGACAAAGTATATCTAATAAAGTTTTCCTCCAATCAGTCAAGCCACTACATGAACAAACCCAGGAAGTTGATTTATTCAGGTCAAAATCTGACCTGATCATCTGGTTTAGTTATGCTTCAACATCCTGAAATTAGAATTTGTATAAGCTAAAAATAAAACGTAGATTTTATCTATGCTAGACAACTTCTATGTTAGAGTGACTGAAAACATGGCAACATCCATATGTTCCAGGTAATTCAGAGTTCTAGTACACAGAAAGCCTTGAATTTAAGATCCCTGCAATTCAAAGAGGCGATCTTAGAAAACACAGGTTGTTTCATGCCTGTACCAAAATTAAGGGGCTATTACTAAAGCCACCCCCACCCCCCTTTCTCCCCCAAATTTCTTAAATAAACCCAGAGTTAGGGCTCCAAACCTAACTAGGCACACAGTTCTCCATACTACACCCTCTGGGTTGCATGCATCTTAGGTTCTCATTTGTCCATTTCACAGGAAAAAAAGCCATGTTTTAGTCCTCAATGATGACAGGTCTTAACTTTCTTGCAGGTAACCAAATCACCCGAAACCAGAACGACAGCAGATGTATACACTGTCATGGAGTCAGATGATGTTGATTCTCAAAGCCTACTCTGTCTCTCACTATAGTAGAGAGATCGATATCATGTTTGGAGAAGGGATGCTAAAATCCAGAAAGTCACTTTCAAGCTTGTTTAATATTATCTTTTTAGCTTCCTTCTACTACTCAATGAAAATAAAGCTACATTTAATGGAAAGAGGGGAAAAAACCTCAACACACTGTTAAACTACCAAAGGCTTTGGTCCGAAATTTAATATTCTATCTTTATGTCCACAGAGAAAGTTGTGAACCAAAATTTCATTTCTGCTGCTGTAAGAATGTTTTGCACAAAATTCCAAAGTTAAAAATTATGCCTACTCTCAGAAAGTGTTCTTTCACATCACATATCTTCAGGAGTTACATACTAGTTACTGTAGCTCTGCCTTGCATGCAAGACTTCAGTGATAAAGAAACTTTAGCAACTGAGGTTGACAACTGAGTTGAAAAACCCCAATTTGTTGCTATTATGTCTGCAAATTAACTACTGAAGTTTGACATACAAAATTAAATCCCAGACTGGATCTGTTCTGAAATTTGTTCAAAGCATATCTCTTCAGCAGTAGTGACACTAACTTTTCAGCTCTGGGCTTTGATATACCTCAGAACACTGAGATGGATCAATCAATAAGACTATTTAAACAGCAACAGAAAAGTGTCCTCAGTGCTTGGCAAGGCTAGTAAAGAAAAGCTGTTATTGTCAAAAGAAAATGAAAGAAAACAAGTATGATCTTCGGTTAAGGAAGGATCTGAAAGGCACACACCACCAGTGTACAGTGTTAGGAGCTAGCCCACAGTATCATTGCTACACTAGCACTACAGCTGTGCACACAAACCTCAGAATGTATCCATGTTGAACAGACTCATGCTTTCAGAAGTTCTGCACAGCGCTCACAACATTCTTCTGCTTGTTTCAGTTAAATTTCCCATTTACCCAGCTCCACAGTCAAAGCTCCCAGAAGCACTGAATTCTGAAATATTTTAAGAGGTCAAACGTGCTGGCTGTGACAGGAGCCATTTTAAGCGGATTCATCTTAATAGCATCCATGATGAGACTAACTGCTTAATAGCATCCACAAGGAGACCATTTTTGGCATCTGCCAACTGAAAACAAATGTGTTCAAAAAACCCCACAATCTGACACATTTAAATGACAAGGACTACTCTGCAGGTATTCATGGTATTTCACCTGCAACTAGTGTAATCAGGTATCTACTGCAGAAACTTAGCACATTCATCAACTCTTAGCTTTTGGCAATCTACACCTTTCAGGAATGTGTATTTGTTAATCTGGCCAGAGCATTCCTGATTTTCTTCCAGTCCAACAGAGATACCCTGCCATTGTATGTAGGAGTCCTGTACAGGAGAACTGTAACTCCCAAGAACCACCACTTTAGTGCAAGCAAGTCTGGGAAGCACTTCACCAGGTAAGGCAGTAAGCATGTCATTTTCACTGATGTTAACTCTGGCAAAGTCAGTGTAATCACCCATATTTGTCTCTTCCAGGTTTAGCCATTTACAAAGCTTTACTGCCTGGCATTAGAAACTGAGCTCCCACTAGGATTGCTAGAAACATGTCCATGTATTTCATGCTGTTCAACACCTCTTTCCTAGGGAAAGGAGAGATTTGTTATCCTAGACATACAGGAGAAAACTACCAAAAAAAAAAAAAAAAAAAGCAAGCAAAAGGGATTTCATTTGCATCCCACTGCAAGTGAATAGACTTGTTGACCCAACTGAAAACATAACTCAGGTTTTAACCATCTACAGGCCAGCTCTGCTATGCCAAATGACCTTGAAGGAAAATATAATTTAATAAGAGGTTTAGAGAAAATGGGTATCAGTAGGTTAAAAACCCTCATCAGTGAACAGCACTAAGCAGCAAAATGCCAGCAGACAACTGCTTACTAGGTTTCAGAGCAAACCCTCTCCGTATTTTCTAGTTTACTTTTTACTAAAGTGCTCTAATCTGGACTCAGAGTTTTGGCCTAATCATTTCAGAGTACGTTAGTCTACATACATGCAACAGTATAAAGGTAACAGCACTTCTCCCCCAAACCCCTGCAACGTTTCCTATGTCATAACATGCTCATAACTTTGCATGAGAAGTTTCATGCCATCTTCATATACACCTGGCGAGCTTTCAAACTTTCCATTACACAAGACCCAACTTGTTTTTTTTCTAAGTCAAGCAGCACTGAAACTTGACTGCAAGATCATTGTCCCCTCACACTGAGGACCAAACTGAGTTTTTATACAATTTAAGTGCAGCATTTCTGGAGACATGACTTAAAAGCATATCTTAAAGAAGAACTTGAGAAGCTAGCACCAGAATAGGTGATTCAAAGAAGATAACCCATAAAAGGCACATTGTGCAACAAGCATTTAAAAAACTGAAAATTCATTACCTTTCTGTTATGAAAGGTTAGGCCAAGCACTCAGTACTGCCCCAGTCACCTAACTTTCCTAGTGAAATTCACCAAGGTTTGAGAACTGCTGTGTTTGTTTTTGAAAGAGGGGAAATCAGCAGAGCACAAAAGAGTTGAACATAAACCAAGGAAACCTTTCCAATACAATTATTCTGCACAAGCTTCCCACAGCACTTAGGGCATCCGGAAGCAGCTAAACACACAAACTAAACCAATTCCTTTCCTCGCCTGGCACAATGCAAGATGGTTACCAATCAACAACAACAGGTTTAAGTTCAGTGATTTTTCTTATCTTATGTATTCAAAACCAGAATGACAAGAGTCAGACAGGTACTGGCACCAGGACACTAACAGCACAACCATAAAAGCATATTGATTCATACACCCTGCACTCTTTCAACACTATCAGCAAAGCACTGCACAAGAAAGGTTGGATTACATATCCAAAGGCAACTATTTCAAGTGAAAGCCTCTTATAAATGCCAATCTGTTGCCCACAATGACACATCATTTTGTAAAGAATATATAGTGAATATATTTTTTTTAAAATCCAGTTCAACAACTAACATTTACCTGAAGTTTTGTCCACTTGTTTTTGATTTCTGAACCTTTTTCCAAACGGAAGAAGCTTCACACAGATAAGCAGGAAGGTACCGCAGGCACCTCCATCTTAAGTATCTTATTGACCTTCTCAAGAAAATCTGCTAGCCAGTGAAATCAGTAAGCCATAGTTTTGTTTCTTTTAAGTACAAGATGAACAAAACCCATTTATTCACTCAAGTCTAGCACATTAACCAATGGCACTATGCCACCACTAAGTAAAGTAACCTTATGATCACTAAAAGATTTCTTTTCATGGCAGAAAAAAAAAAAAAAAAAAACACACAGTGCTCGAAGGCTGCCAATTGAATATCAGTATTTCAGATGTAGCACAACTTTCAAATGCGGTCTCAATCTTGTCAGGCCTACTCAATTTGCCGATTAAGATTCTCTAACTTCCATTTTTTGGCAGCACTGAACAACTGTCACAACATCCCCAATCTTTCATTTCAGAAAAATATATTGCATCAATGTCAACAGCCAAAATGAGTGAGGACCTAAATACTAGAGTATGTCCAAGCAGCAGAAGTTGAGGACAAAAAGAAAAAAAAATACACATAGGCAAAAATACTTATTTCTTACACCACTGAATCACTTCAGCACTGAAAATCAGACATAGCAAACTGGAAAAGCAGATAAAATGGCAGAGCCAAGTGCTAAAAATATGTCCTTCTGTACCAATGCAGATGTACTCATACAATTCTTGCTGTCTTAAAAGTAGATATACAATGGCTCTGCTAACCTGGGCAAACTTCACAGGAAAGAATCCATGACACTGGGGTTGACAAAGCCAAAATAAAGAGATCAGGTCATTAAGGGGGTTTCAGCATCAGTTTTGGAGACTAACTAATCTATGAGGTGCTGAGGAACAGATCAGACACATGAATCTGAAATTAAGCTCAAAGATACCACATGATAGAATTGTTAAGAAGTCAGTAGGATATAAATATCAATAACCAGTGACATAACCAGACCTGAAAAAGCTAACAAAAAGGCTGACAGGAAAGGAAGGTATTATATGCAACTAACTGGAGCTTGAAACAAAAAGCCCTCTACTACTGTCCTTGGAAGTTAAACACTTGATGAAGCTTCTGCAATTTAAAATTTATTCAAAGAACAGAAGGCATCCTACCAAACTATTTTGTAAAGAACAATATTTAATGCAGTACAGTTAGGATCACATGAAGCATACTGAACAAGCACTCACCCTTGAAGGCTGATGCTTTGAATTACAGAACTGAAGTTTTCACCTAAAGACTAGGGTTGCAAAGAATTCTGAAACCAGGGAGCAGGAAACAGATGCAACAGAATATACCTGATTTGCAAGTACCAAAAAAATAGTCAGCCTCCATCTCAGAAGAGAGACTCTGAAAGAGGGTTCCCTAAGGGCTTTTTTCCCACGGCCACTCAGCGACTGCAGGCTTACACAACAAAATTGCATGTGTAATGCAATATTTTGTTAGAATAACCCTTGTAAGACAATCCCTTTATGCACATGCAGCATTAAATGGTTTTAAAAAGGGGCCTACCAGTTGCATCTTGGGAATGACTGATGTATTCCCATTATACTTGATTAACTACTACTACTACTTAATTACTAAGCTTACTTGGCAAGTAAGTAATTTTGAGTGTTGCATTTCATACATCTGAAATCTAGCTGAAGCAGGATCATTTTCCCCAGTGTACACTTTTCAAGCCTTTACAGATTCTCCCTAGCCTCCACTTAAAAGGCGTCTGTAAAATAAGTAGAATATTATCACAAAATTTAAGTCTCACAAGGTACTTCGAAGTTAAAGTTGCCATATCCTAAATAGCAAAGAAAAAACCCACACTTTTCTAGAATAAAAATCCAACTGTATGACATTTTCTAGTATCAGTAGTGTGTTTACTATAAATGAAGTACTGAAAGAGTTGTCTCCCCACCAACTATTTATTCTATAAATCAACTGTGAAATTCAGAAGCATGCAGTCCCATGATCAACGTAAGCCACTGTTAACACAGGCTACTGCCTAAAGGGGTGATACTGTGCTCACAGTCTTTATGCCAGCACCACCTTTGCATCAGGAAACTCATGGAGTTAAAAGCTAATTATTGCTTTTGTCAGATTTTCAGCTGCAGCACTACACAAGGTAATGTCAGCAAAAGAAGCCACAGAAATATTTAACCAACAGCAGAGGGGAGAAGAAGCTGTTTTGCTCACAGCATAGGCCTCTGTTTATACTTCAAAACAGGAGAAACCTTTATTTTTTGTTTTGTTACAGTTGTCATTTAAAGTTAAAGGCATTCTGAAAGATCACTGAACAAAAGATCACTGAACTACAGAATCAATTCCCCATTAATCATGGTCATAGATACTTGATACCCTGCATAACAGGAAAAAAAGCATACACTAAAACATGGAGTGACACCTGACTGGCTTTGCACTGGTGCAGAACCAGGATTATTTAATAGCTCAGGCTATTAGCTGCTCTGTCACAGCTCCACTCAAGTGGCATAGTTAATCCATACATTTTTAATTAGCAAATATTCAAGGTCAGTTATGCCTCTAGACTCAGTCTCTTGAAACATACAGCATGCAACTCCTTATCATAATTTCTTTTACAGTCAGTAATTTGATAAAGACATCCTTTTTTAACATATTGTTGCGAGGGTTACTAAGAGTCTCTTGACAATCCAGAGTAATCAGTACTTTTGCTAAAGTGTCAATTCTAGAATACATTATAGTAGCTTTCCTCCAACTTTTGACAATTTCTAAGAATGACCCTATGAATGCTAAAAGCCAGTATTTTAAAGAAGAACTTCAAACAACAGTTAAAGCAGTATTAGGAAAACATACATGTATATGCCTTCAGTAATTACAGTTGCATCAACTCTTTCAATAAACTATCAGCAACACAAGAATTCAGCAAGACAAATCCAATGTTACATAACTCCTCTCAGTTATGGCAAAGACATGAAAGTTTTACCTATTCTGAGTTTGTGTTTAAGTACAAGAATGCACCAAGTGAAACAATGAAAGCCCAGCTATGGAACAACCGTAGATTAAGGTATAAAGATCTGATGATTTGTAAAGATGCTCTGAGACCTGAACACTGCCAATAATCCAAGTAAACAAGAGTAGACTAAGATTTTAGGTTGCCCAACAAGCTATATGCACATTTGAAGTGCTGCCTCTTCACCTCTGCTCCATGATATAGAGACATTAACTATTCCAGAAAGGAAAGAAACAGAAACAAACCTTTAGGAGCAAAAGAAGTGATCTTAACCCTGTTTCATAGCTATCTAAAGTCACCTCAAGAAGAGTCCATGCAACTTGATCTAAACACAAAAAGGGTCTTTTACCAAAACTAAAAGCATCCAGAAAAATTTAGTCTCACACTATATTGTGTTCAACTCAGTCAGCTATGCAATATTTTAGCCAAATCTTCCACAAGTCTGAAAGGGGAAGGGCAGAAAGGAGGTTTGGAGAAAGGGAGCAACAATAAAAAGGTGATACAATCAAGGGATATAAAATTTAGAAAGGCAAGGTTCAATTTCCAGTTCCAGGACAGCACTGCCTCAGTGAAAGCTGAGAGAAAGCAAAGCCTACCCATCAGTTCTTGAGAAAGGCTTTATCCTTGCCTCCCAATGCCCCCTCCAAACATTCAGCCCATGTTTCCAATATTTCATTTCTTCAATTACTCAAATAGCACAACAGGAAAATTATGCTAATACTGAAATTCTAAGAACTGAACACTGATGTTTTTATTATGAACTGGTATTGTGTATGTTAATCAGGACAACCAAATCACTGGCTGAACACCAATCATTGAGAACACTGAAAATCTGAAGTTGTTTATTTAGAGACCCAGGAACATGAAGTGTTTCATATGCAGATGGAAGACCCATTCATTTGCTGTCAGAACAAGAAAAAAAAATCTTGCAACAAACATATAGTGAAATATTTTTATTTAGTCTTATGAAATAAACCATCAAATCTACATTTCTTTAGATAACAGATTCAAATAATTCAATTTACATATTAAAATATTCTGTGATGTGTCATTCCTTTTTTAAAGGGAAAAAACCCTCAGACTTGAAAATTCAAAAGATAGCATTTCATACAAATATATTTTAAATAAAAATACAGTACTCATGAATATCTACAGAGTTTGAGAACCTGCTTCCATAGTATACTGTAAAGTTTTGTACTGTTTCATATTCAAGATTTTTGTTCTACGATGGTTCAAACTTTTTTCTATGAAGCTATGCCCTCTAACCAAGAAGTAATTATGATGCAGCCCTGCACTCTCTTAGCACACCAATATACACACCATTTTTTCAGGTCAAATTTTCCTCTTATTTGCTTGAAACTAAGGGAGTGGTTTCTCTTTCATGGATTCTTTAATGACTTAGCTTCATTTTTCCTCTCTACTTGAAAACCTAGCCCTCTGCTTCTGCCATTAAAGTATTATTGGGGGTAGAAAGGTAGCTATTGGAAGGCAGTAACATTTTCTAGACCATGCTAGAGCTCTAGGAAGTGGGAGGTTTTGTTTGTTTGTTTTTGTTTGGGTTTGTTTGTTTTTTTTTTTCCTTCAAGATGAGTCAACTCAAAATCTAGTTACTTTCCAGGAAGGTCAAGTAAAGTTTCACATGCTATCTCTGCCTTTCACTCCCTAAACCACTTTTTACAGTTGCAAGTTCTTTCCTGTTAAAAGGAAAGCCACACAGAAATCTAAGTCCATACATTCAACAACATCAAATACTGAATACACCTAAAGAAACAAACTCATCTGTATTGTGCTAACATCAGTATTAGCCCACTTGCAAAAACAGGAAGAGAACACTTTGGACATATTAATCACTCATCCCCTGAGGTATTCCCATCTTCAGCTGCTCCACGAAAATAACTGCTGGTATAAGTGGGCAAAGCCACCATGTCAGCCAACACAGACCGTTTTAGAGCAAACATCGTTGCAGATAACGAGAGATAATGCATGAAAATGGTTAAGTTACAAGTACGTTAACTAACATTATTATAACAAGAAGCCCTATACCCCGCGCTCGCCGCCTTCTTTCCCTTTTGCCCTCTCTCCTTCCTGCCGCTGACAAGAGAGACAAGTCAACACGAAAAGCAGCATCCTCAGAAGCATCTCTGGGAGGGAGGAGGGAAGAAGAAAGAGGGGAGCCAGGGGAGGGTAGAAAGAAGAGGAAGGAGAAACATCTCCCAACCCTCCAGTCATCAAGAAATCGGGGCTTGTTACTTGCATGGGTAGCTCCGCTCCGCCCAGGCACCGCAGTGGGCCCGCCCCCCTTCCCCGTCTCGGCAAACCACGCACACCTCCCCGGGCAGGCACACCCGCGACGGCGGCCCCCCGCCCCCCTCACCCGCAGCCCGGCCAGACGCTACCTCCTCTACCCCCGCCGTCCCCGGGGAAGGCCCCACCCGCACCCGCAGGCGGGAAAGGGCCCCGCGGCGGCAGCCTCACCTTTGCGCAGCTCCCGCTCCCACACGCTGACGATGAGCGCCGAGTGCTTGCGGTGGTGGATGAGCCAGAGGCTCAGCGTCTGCACGCTCTGCTGCGAGTTGCTGAGCTCCGACAGCTTCCGCTCCAGCGCCGCCTCCGAGAAGGCCGACATGCCGGGCCGCCGCCGCCCCCGCGGTCCGGCCGCGCTCAGGCCCCGCCGCTCCGCCCCAGCAGGGGAGGAGCCCGGCGCTCCCCGGCCCTTCCCTTCCCGCCTCGCCGGCCGCCACTTCCGCGCGCCCCGGCAGCCCGCCGCGAACAAAATGGCGACGGCCGCCGACCCTGCCGGAGGCCTGTCGGACTCCGCCCCTCTTCCTCCGCTCCTCACTTCCGGCAGTGGGGCGGCGGGGGGAGGGGCTTTGATAGGTTCCCGCTTTTTGTGCGCGCACCGCCCTCGCGCGTGCCCGGACCGACCGACCCTTGGGCGTCGGGTGTGCCGGGGGTTGGGTCCAGCGTGTCTCAGTAGCCAGACCAGGAGCGGGGGAGCTCGCTTATGTCTTTCCTTCAGTCTTTTGCCCCGATCAACCTCTTCTTTCTCTCTCTCTTTTTTAAATTCCAGGCTTTGTCATTATCCTGTGGCAGAGTTCCACAATTTAGTGATGGATTATGTGCTGAAGTGTATCCTCCTACTTGTTTCAAACCTGTTCCCTTAAAGCTTTGATGGATGCCCCCTAGTTCTGCTGTTGTGGGAATAGTGAATAAAAATTGTTCCCTGCTCACGTGTTTTTTGTGGTGTTCACTGTTTTAGAGACTTCATGTTGTACTGTCTTCAGTATTTTCTTTTTCATTTTGAAGAATCCAAATCTATTTAGTACATGCCTGTGTGGAAGAAAGTCTATACTGCTGAGCATGTGTAGCTTTCTTAGTCTTACTCATTCTCTTCTAAAAATGTCTCACATCACATCTTATTTAAACATTACTGAGTAACTGACATTTTCAGAGAACTATGAACTTCAGCTGTAAAAGATTTGTCCTGAATCCTACTTCTGGGTGGTTAATCATTATAACTTCAGACAATGTCTTTCACAGATACTGTTTTAATATTTCTATAAAATTATATATGTATCAGTTAGAAAAATATGCTTATACTTTACTTTGGGGCATCCTGATAATGTTTTAAATATTTGCCCTTAAAACAGAGTGTTCTTGTAACCATTTACACATGCAGTTGCTTCTTACTAAACAGCAACAAGTTAGTTGTGAAAAAATCTGTAAAATGTCTTTAAAAACTAATTTTTTTCCCTATTTTATGTCTGACATTCAGAGAAGATGGCCCAGATGATAATCATGAGCATTCTTTTCAGGGAATTTTCCTCATACTGGTTCTTAGTGAAATCTGATTCATTTAAAAAACATAAAACCTTGGGGGTGTTACATGTTTTCATGTGAGTTCTATCCACAAAATGGTCTGTGGCATGGATGATTTTGGATGATTTCTGGCAGAAGAATTTAAGCAAAGAGCTGCACAAATCTTTGAGAAGTCTCATTTTCTATAAATTCACTGCATTTTGGTAATCATGAATGAAAAAGAATTTGTAGTACCTTGCTATTTTTGCTAGGTACAGCAGAGGACACTATTGGCACTATGTAGAACTGGCCACTGAAGTAAAATTAAGATAGAGCTAACGCAGATGCAAGCATTGGAAAAATTAAATATGAATAGTAATTTAGAAATTAACATTCAAATAGTATTTTCCAGAGGTGCACATTCTGAAGTTAAAAGTGGAAATTTTTGTGAGCAGCTATGAAAAAACCCATAGATTTCTCTCACAATATTGGATGAAAAAGGATATGGCAACCAACTGGGCAAAATTTAGACGTTAAAGCAGGGAAGATAAGGAAAAATAACAGGAAGCAGGTAGAGAATTTTGGTAGTAATTACAGTAATGCTTATTAGTGCTTCCTTCATCCCAGATTCTCAAAACATTTTATAAACAAGGATAAATCCTCTGAGATAGGTATTCTGTTTATTCTGCAAATTGAATATATTTGAACACTGAGAGACTAAGTGATTATTACATATTATACAGCAAAACTGGGATTTCACTCCCCTTATAAATCTTTATAGTACATTTTAAATTTTTAATCATAAATGTTTACATCAATAACCTAATTCTAAAAGCTATGCTCATCCAGTCAGGGAATGGAAGTTTTCTATGAAACTTATTCGAAATCAGCTTACAGTTATGCCAGGGTCACAAAAACCTGCCCTTGAGTGTGTTAGTGTACTGCTGGAGAAGCCGAGCAGTCCCTTACAGGAGCAGCAGTCATCAATATCACCAGCTCTTCCAGTCTCCTACCAGAAGGTGTAACAAGTTCACTTCTGCAGGCCCTACATTCTTCTTGGCTCTCTGTCCCAGCTCTGTCTTTCTGCTTCTCCCCTTTTTTCCCATGGAAGGGATGACTTGACACACCTTATGCCTCTGGCCTTCAAATGTTACTCAGAATATTACTTTGCATATACTTTGGGCTGCTCTGTTCACCTTAGTTCCCAGATTGTCTTTTAAATAATCCAAGCATCCTTTGGTCAAGATTTCATTCTTAGTACAATTTAGCTGATCCAAATTGGTTTATGCAAAAAATTACAGTCTTCTTTCAGTAGATTTAAGTATCATCACTGAGCCCTGGTGAAACTTGTCATTGTCCGTACTCCAGTGTTCACATAGACAGCTTTAATATGAATTGATTGCTAAAGTTCTACAGAACAGCACTCTTAACTACCAAATCCAAGAGGTATATGCCATTTTAAAAGAGTAAATACCACCTGATTACTTCTTTGCTTTTCACAAAGCCTAAGTATCTTATTTCATGGTTTGTTGAACATGAACATGAACATCTCTTAGTTTCTGAGTCACTTTTAACTTTGATTGCTTCCTTCAGGGCACTCCACTCTGGTATTCTCCCCCAAACAGCTGTCACCTTTATAAGTCACTTCCTCTTGGAAGCCCAGAGATAAAATTGGGTGATTTATTTATCCTTAGGAATATTCTCTGCTTCACTGGACTTATTTAGGAAGCCTTACTTTAATTCAGTACATAGAGCAGTAAAACAATCTCTGCATATACTGGTTTACTAGACATTGCTCATCAGCCATATATGATCTGAGATGATATGGACGCAAATTCAACACTTCCCTGTTCTGTGTGGTGACTCCCTGTCATAGACTGAAATCAGCTTTTGGATCAGAACAGTAGATCTTGCTCTGTATGGGGCTTGCTACTTTTGCCATTTTCTACCTTTGTTTTGTAGCTTTTCTCAAATATTATCCTACCCTGGAGGTTCAATAGTATTCAGGGATGCAAGAGGTTTCTCTAGTCTTGTTTCCTGCATGAGAATTTGTGTTAATTGACATACCAGTTGCTGCCTGGATCTCAGAAATACAGCAGTTTTTATTATTCCAAGTGTCCAGACTGTCCACAGTCTCTAACAAATTTCGATATAACAGTTTCTGAGGTTTCACACTTCATATTTTTCCATTACAGTATTCTTGTGTATCTAACAACCCGTTTCTCACATGTTCTTACTTGCATATCCAGTAAGGACATGAAAAATGGACAAACAGAAAAAGAAGCCCCAAATGATTCTTGTCTGAGAGATGGTAATTCATCTGGGTAATTTTTTGATAAAGCCCAATTTTTACTGGCAATCAAGGGGGCATATCTAAGGCAAAAATTAAAATTTGGGATTAGTGCTAAGGCCTGTAGGCAGAGAATAAAGGAAAGCTTAAATGAAAGGAAGAAGTCCACTGAAGTCACTTACACAAGCTGTGTACTGGAGCCAAAAACCTAGGGGTGAATAATGGCTCTTTTATATGAATTCCCACCACTAAGCACTTCACTTTTTAATGTAATTCGTTAAAGGCAGAAATTATATGCTACTTACAAAATTAACAACAGCCACTTACTGAGCTATGTATATATGATCCAGCAAAGGACTCCCATATTTATTGCAGAAAGATAGATTGCACAGTCTGGAAAAGTCTCGCTAGCATTTAGTCCTTTCTGTGATTTCTTTGGCCCTCTGTGGTGGAGATGTAAGGATGTTTTTTTAAATCATTCCCTTTTTCAGGCATTCAGCCAGAACAGCTATGTACATCCAGCTTCTTCATCACTACACTTTGAAGTGAAGTCTTACTACATAAACATACACTATGATTAATATATGGATGCAATCAAATCTCAGTTTTCCTTAGTAGAGGTAGTGCTGTAACTAGGCAAGAAAGCGTTCCAGGGTATGTATTAACTCAGGTGTGCAGAAGAGCATGAAATATTAATCTGAGTAATTTTAAACATCTGAGCAATATACTAATGGGTCATTAATATGTGCCCTAGAGTGTGTATAGCTCTTAGTCCTAGCGTAAAAGTAATAAAGCACATTCCTAACAACAATGTTGTCTTTGTAATGAAAAGGAAAACTGTAATGGATTGATGTACTATGTGGAGAATCTTTGAAATTTTGGAAAATGGCAGTTTAAACTTGACTTTAAATCAAAGTAAATGGACTGATTCACCTTTGTGATCCAACAGAGGACACTGTGTCCCAGAGAACATTCACCTCTAGGAAGGAGGTGCTGTATTTTCTTAATTGTATGCTCGCCTCACTCTTTTGGAGGTGATGGCTGCCAGAATACTGTGCTGTACTGACATGAGCATAGACAGAAGATTGAGGGAGTGCTTATTCACCTTTACTCAGTGCTCATTAAACCACATCGGGAATACTGCATTCAGTTTTTGTCTCCCCTAGTACAGGAAAAGGGGTTGTAGACTTAAGCAAGTCCAGCAGAAGGCCACCAAGATGGTCAGAGAGTTGGAGCACATGACCTGTGAAGAGAGACTGAGGGAACTGGGCTTGTTTAGCTTGGAGAAGTGAAGGCTTCGAGGTGAGCTAATGGCACCTTTTCAGTAACTACGAGGAGGTAGCTGAGAAAATGAAGACAGGCTATTTACAGATGTACTTGATGAGGGGATGACAGACAATGGTCATAAAATAAACAGGGGAGGTTCCAACTTGATGTAAAGAAAAAATTTTTCACCACAGGGAAAGTCAGGCAGTGGAACAAGTTTCCCAGAGAGGTTGTGCAGTCTCCATCCTTGGAGATTTTCAAGACTTGACTGGATAAAGCCCTGGGCAGCCTTGTCTGACCTCATAGGTGATTCTGCTTTCAGCAGGAAGTTGGGACTAGAGACCTCTGGAGGCCCCTTCCAGCCTGAATCATTCTGTGCTTCTCTGATGGAGTAGTGCTCTGCGCGATGTGTGTATACTATTCACATTTGCTGAGCCAAATAATAGGAGTTCGAGTACAAATCCATGCTGTAGGATTAGGTTGTTATGGCTTGTGCCAGTTGCATCCACATGGCACAATAGGTTCTCCAGCTCTGCAGCATTACTCTCCTGTCACACAGAGCACCTCAGAAGAATTTGCGCATCACTGTGATCTTTCACTACTCACTGTAAATAAGGGTCATGTCTGTCTTAGCTGGTTCCACAGCATGCAGCTTGCTGATAAGGCCAATGATGATTTGAACAGTAGATAGGAGGCCCACCTGAGAACCGGCTGCATCCTCTGTAATAGATAAAGCTGTATCAGCTGGCAGAGAGCTAACCAGTTTTTCCAGTCTCCACTCTTCCCACCAAGGAGAGAAGACAGACAAGTGGCATCTGGTTTTCCACACTTGAAACACCAATGATGGTACAGAAATTTAGGAGGAAAGGGACGTTTGTAACAAACCTTGCTGTGAGCTGGCAGCCACTTTGTAATTGTAGCAGGCAATCACAAGGGCCCTGATTCTATTGTCCAAGAGGGTATTTGTGACTTTCTGGAGTTGCTTAACCATAAACTCCTACTGATCAATGAGCAGGCAGAGTGGGGTGGAAAAGTTGGCTATTAGGATCATTATTACACAGGTGTGTGGAACCATCAGTCACATCTTCTACATGCTAGTCATCAGTTATGTTGTCAAAAACATCAGTGACTTCAGTAGCCGCAGCTTCCCCAAATGTATGGATGTTTATAGATACAATCCATATATTTTCTGGTGCCCACTAGCTCTCCTCTCTCCTTCACACTTAGAGCATGCCTGAGTATGGCCAGAACAGTAAGTACCTGTTTCAAAGGCATGTTTATTTGCTGGTCTCAGAAATGTTTTTCTGAGCCTGCTTTTTGAGTGAAGGACAATAAATGAAGAGAGGGTATGTAAAAAGGAAGCTGGTGAAGATGATAGGGGTTCTTACATTGCTCTTGCGACATCTTCAGGAGCATGACTTACAAACACAGTAGTTTTGCCAACAGTTAGTGACATGGTGTTCTGCTCTATTTGTTTTGTGTGACATCATTTTGTCACATCTAACTCAAAATATAGAGATGGTGGACAAACGTGCATATGCAGGAGTCAGCTATGAATGCCACGGAAGTGTGTTTCTTGAGACCTCTGGTATCTATAAAGTGGTGACTACGCTTGCTATCATTGACTGGCAGTGGTCAAGGCCATGATATGCTTTGTCACTGGGTGACTCTCCCGTCCTGTCATGACTGGCCACAGGTCTGCAGGACTGCCAGGTCACAATACATGTTTCGCATGTCTACCAAAGTGGGATTCTTGTGTCTCTTGGGAAATGGTGGGCAGGAGGCAGGAACATTTGGACCAGGGGAAAGGTGGGAGGGTGCTGTAGCAATTCTGGGAGACTGTGGCTGTCCAAGGGCATTGTGGCCTGACATAGTCCCTCTTCTGGCTGCCAGAACCTGTATGCTGTGTCATATCTTCACCTGTGGCTTTTTGTCCATGACCAATAGACTTTCCAAACCAAAACACTTGCCAGAGATTTGCTGTTGTCCCATAAAAGAAAATCTGACTGGTCCTGGACAATCCTCTGGGGCCAAGAGTGGGCCACTCTCATTGCTTTTGTTTTAACTTCAGAGGAGGTCTGTTCCTTGCTGTCCTTACATTTTTAAGCCAAGTAATGCGGCCTGGCTCTAACGCTCTCCCTGGTGTTACCCAGCTCTGTGGGGAGTCATGAATTGTCAGTCTGGACAGCCAGTATAATGGTACAAGAGTTAACTAAGAAATAAAAACTACTATTTCACAGCTCATTTCATTGGGCGACACTGAGGGCAGGTCAGCACTGGGGCCAGTGTGAGGGAATGGAAGCTCAAGGCCTACCCAAAGGTCTTTGGAGTACTATAAGCAAGGCAACTCAAGCCAAGCCTGGCTCAGTTACATCTGTATTGCCTGTGAGATCAGGACACGCATGTGAGTCAGCTGCTTCCACCCAAGTCCGAGATTACCCACCTGAGGAGCCAGACAGTAGCACCCCAAAGGTCATCTGAGTGCACATCAGTATGGAGCATGCATGGACAATCAAGGAATCAGGGCTTAATGAGAAGTGAATGATTTAGCCTGACAGCACAGACACAGCCGTAGGAATATTTCTCAGGTGATATAATGTCAGTGCCTTCCACTTGGCAGGCCACATTCCAAAGTTCCATGTACTTTATGAAGCAGAGAATTAACGAACATATTTTTATTGTCAAGATCTATGCTTTCTGTGTTACACTATCAAGAACCTTCAAATTACTGAATCTGTACCTTAGCATAAACAATCTGATGCATTTTATGTTGCAGTGGTAATGTAGATAACAGTATTTTTCTTGGCAACTAGGTGTCACTAGTGGTTTAGAAATGTCAGATATAGTTTCATTCCTATGTTCTTTTTGCTACAACTCATTTATGGTCTGTCAACCTCTCCTTATACACCTCTGAAGAGAGTGTGGAGCTGCCCTTTCTGTAGCTGAAGACTGAAATTGAAGACTGAAATTAGATCCTCCTTTAGCCTTCTCTTCTTCAAGCTAAACAAATGCAGTTCCCTCACCTGTCTTTGTATATTCCCTTAACCATCTTGGTGTCCCATCACAAGACTTCCCCTGTTTGTTGCTCTGTGTACTGAGGAGCTCAAAGCCGGACACAGTCCTCTAGGCATGGTCTCACAAGTGCCAAGCAGAGGGCAAGTATCACTTTCTTTGACTTGCTTGTAGTGCAGTAATATTGCCCAGTTGTCCTCCATTGTCACGTGGGTGCACTGTAAATGTCAGTTCCACTTTCTGCCATCAGGACCCCCAGGTCCTTTTCTGCAGAGCTGCTCCTCAGCCAGTCTGTCTCCAGCTTGTATGGATGCATTGGCTTATTCCCCAACAGATTGAGGGCTCTGCATTTTTCTTTGCTGAACTTCATGAGGTTTCTGGCAGCCTGTTTCTCCAGCCTGTTGAGACCCACCTGAATGACTGCCCTGCCTTCCAATGTATTGACTGCCCCCCATCTCCTACTATGTGGTGTCATCTGCAAACTTGCTGAGGGTGCATTCTGTCTGCTCCCCCAGGTCATTAGTAGACATTAACCAGTATTTGCCCCTGGGGGACACTCCTATTAACTGCCTGTCAGCTGGACTTTGTACTGCTGATCACAAACCTTGGCGTCTGGTAGTCCAACTGTTCTCCCACCACCTAGTAGTCTGTGTCTCCAGTCTAGGTCTTGCCCAGTTCTTACAAAAATACTGTGGGAGACTCTGTTACAGGCCTTCATGTGCCTAGATATGGTTTCCAGGAGGATTTGCTCCATAATCTTCCTGGATACTGAAGTTAGGCTAGTTGGCAGGTAGCTCCCTGGATGCCCCCTACTTGCTGATCTTGAAGGGTTCTCAAACTCTATCCTGTTGTGGTCACCAAGTCGAGATTGTCATTAGCTACCACATCTTTGACCAGTCTTTCTTATTCTTGAGTAAGGAAGCCAGCAGAGCACCTCCCATGGTTGACCCATCCAGCACTTGTGTTAAAGAATCATATCCAGACTCTTCAGAGATTTCCTGGGTTCTTGCGTGCTCCTGTATTGTCCTTTCAGTAGATACCCAGCAATAATAGCACTATATGGTGCTGAAACTCACAAGTGTCATACAATACGTTCTTATTTTCAAGACGTATCAAAGATCACTTAAAAGTTAGAATGCTATGGAGGAAATCCAAGACTTGCACAGTGCTTTTAAGCAAGGAGCTTGTCATGTAATCATTATGTACTGAAATTCCTTCAGTGTGTTTCACAGTACAGGCATACCTCAGAGATACTGCGGGTTCAGTTCCAGACCACTGCAATAAAGCGAATATTGCAATAAAGCAAGTCACACAAATTTTTTGGTTTCCCAGTGCATATAAAAGTTATGTTTACACTATACTGTAGTCTATTAAGTGTGCAATAGCATTATGTCTAAAAAACCAATGTACATACCCTAATTAAAAAATACTTTATTGCTAAAAAATGCTCACCAGCCTTCAGCCAGTCATAATCTTTTTGCTGATAGAGGGTCTTGCCTCGATGTTGATGGCTGCTGACTGATCAGGGTGGTGGTTGCTGAAGGTTGGGGTGGCTGTGGCAATTTCTTAAAATAAGACAGCAATGAAGTTTGCCGCATTGATTGACTCTTCCTTTCACAAAGGATTTCTCTGTAGCATGTGATGCTGTTTGATAGCATTTTACCCACAGTAGAACTTCTTTCAAAACTGGAGTCAGTCCTCTCCAACCGTGCCGCTGCTTTATCAACTAAGTATATGTATTATTCTAAATCCTTTGTTGTCATTTCAACAATGTTCACAGCATCTTCACTAGGAGTAGATTCCATCTTAAGAAACCATTTTCTTTGCTCATCCATAAGAAGCAACTCCTCATGCGTTAAAGTTTGATCATGAGATTGCAGCAATTCAGTCACATCTTCAGGCTCTGCTTCTAATTCTAGTTCTCTTGCTATTCCCACCACATCTGCAGTTCCTTCCTCCGCTGAAGTCTTGAACCCCTCCAAGTCATCCCTGCGGGTTGGAATCAACTTCTTCCAAACTCCTGTTAATATTGATATTTTGACCTCCTCCCATGAATCGCGAATGTTCTTAATGGCATCTAGGATGGTGAATCCTTTCCAGAAGGTTTTCAATTTACTTTGCCCAGATCCATCAGAGGAATCACTGTCTATGGCAGCTCTAGCCTTACGAAATGTATTTCTTAAATAATAAGACTTGAAAGTTGAAATTAATCCTTGATCCATGGGCTGCAGAATGGATGTTGTGTTAGCAGGCGCGAAAACAATATGAATCTCGTTGTACATCTCCATCAGAGCTCTTGGGTGACCAGGTGCATTGTCAATGGGCAGTAATATTTTGAAAGGAATCTTTTTTTTCCTGAGCTGTAGAGCTCAACAGTGGGCTTAAAATATTCAGTAAACCGTGTTGTAAACAGATGTGCTGTCATCCAGGCTTTGTTGTTCCATTTATAGAGCACAGGCAGAGTAGATTTCACGTAATTCTTGAGGGCCCTAGGATTTTCGGAATGGTAAATGAGCATTGGCTTCAACTTAAAGTCACCAGCTGCATTAGCCCCTAACGAGAGAGTCGGCCTGTCCTTTGAAGCTTTGAAGCCAGGCATTGACTTCTCCTCTCAAGCTATGGAAGTCCTAGATGGCATCTTCTTCCAATAGAAGGCTGTTCTGTCTACATTGAAAATCTGTTGTTCAGTGTAGCCACCTTCCTCAATTATCTTAGCTAGATCTTCTGGATAACTTGCTGCAGCTTCTACATCAGCCCTTGCTGCTTCACCTTGTGCTTTTATGTTATGGAGACGGCTTCTTTCCTTAAACCTCATGAACCAGCCTCTGCTAGCTTCAGAGTTTTCTTCTGCAGCTTCCTCACCTCTCTCAGCCTTCGTAGAATTGAAGAGAGTTAGGGCCTTGCTCTGGATTAGGCTTTGGCTTAAGGGAATGTTGTGGCTGGGCTGATCTTCTGTCCAGACCACTCAAACTTTCTCTGTATCAGCAATAAGGCTGTTTTGCTTTCTTATCATTTGTGTGTTCACTGGAGTAGCACTTTGAATTTCCTTCAAGACCTTTTCCTTTGCATTCACAACTTGGCTAACTGTTTGGCGCAAGAGACCGAGCTTTCAGCCTCTCTCGGCTTTTGCCATGCCTTCCTCACTAAGCTTCATCATTTCTAGCTTTTGATTTCAAGTGAGAGACATGCAACTCTTCCTTTCACTTGAACACGTAAAGGCCATTGTAGGGTTATTAATTGCCCTAATTTCAATATTGTGTCTCAGGGAATAGGGAGGCCTGAGGAGAGGAAGAGAGATGGGGGAACAGCCGATCAGTGGAGCAGTCAGAACCCACACAACATTTATCGATTAAGTTTGCCATCTTATATGGTTTGTGGCGCCCCAAAACAATTCCAATAGTAACATCAAAGATCACTGATCACAGATCACCATAACAGATATAACAACAATGAAAAAGTTTGAAATATTGTGAGAATTACCAAAATGTGACACGGAGACACAAAGTGAGCACATGCTGTTGGAAAAATGGTGTCGATAGCCTTGCTTGATGCAGGCTTGCCACAAACCTTCAATTTGTAAAAAACCACAATATCTGCAAAGCGCAATAAAGCAAAGCACAATAAAATGAGGTGTGCCTGTATAGGTGGAAAGTCATTTTTTTAACATTCATCAAAGAAAATGTAAAGTTTCAAAGAAGTGTACATAGCTTAGTGACGTGGATTGCAGTATGCTTCTGTGTGAGCAAGGGATGGGTAAACACTAAGGATTCACACTGATAAGATATATATATCCTCTTTTTTTTTTTTTTTTTGCAAGGCAGAAATTCGCTGCTGTGAAGTGCCTGGAGTAAGATGTACCTCAAAACTTGTTCTGCTGTCACTTGGCTGTAGCAATACCACTCCCACTGCTGTCCTGGCAGAGAATGGCAGAAAGAATGTGTCCCTAGGGGAACCTTATATCAGTGATATAAATTTCAGTAGTTCCTCATGTTTTTGACCTGCATAGAGCCATGTTCCTGATCATCAACAATTCAGATCTAATTTCCAGACATTCCTTCATCTCTGCTTAGGGTTCTTAGGTACAAGAGAATAAAAAGATTTTAAAACGTATTTTAATAATATGAAAGCAGTTCTTCATTATATTGTTCTTGGTTACTGCTTGATATTTTGAATCAGACCTAGTTAGTTGTGATCAAAGTCATTCTGGCTTCATGAATAATGAATGAAATAATCCATCTATCTGACCAAGAATCACTCAAAGCATTTTAAGGAAGAAGGATGATCAGCCAGGTGTTTGAACACAAATAGCTAAGGTTTTCTGTGGAAGTAACATAAATACATATTCTAATAAAACAAAACAAAACTTCAGAGGCATATTGTTTTCAAAACACAACAATTGGTCACATAAAGTAAATAATTTATCTGTGTTAAGATAGATCTCAGTTTGCTTGTACTCAACAGACCGTCTTTTCAGTATCCTTTCCAATCCTGGATATTCCAAATAGCTCAAGAAAGTCATCTGGGCATTATAAATATGAAATGGCGTCAGAAGGACCTGGCAGGATAGGGAGGTATTGATTTCCAGAACTGCCTGTGTTGCTTCTTTAATAAAGAATGAGCTTCAGCAGCTTTGAACTGCATCAGTTCCACTGGTCTCCTAAGGCACCAGGACTATGCCAACAGACTTAATATGAAATCATCAAGAAATTTGGCTCACCCCAAGCAATCAATGTTTGCTTCCAGTTACTGTATGACTTGTACTGAAAATGACCTGAAATATCCCCCTCAATGGCTGCAAGCCTGTTTTTTGAAATCTGAAGCTTTTTATGTGTACTGAGGATAACCACACACCACAGACAATTGTTCTGAGTTGACATCTCCTGTGTCCATATGGTTGGCACCTCATTTTACTGCATAATATCCCTCAAAATCCAATGCACAACTGCCCAATGTCCTCATTTAATGCATCTGTCTTTGCTATCTGCCATTATGGCATTTGCTCCTTACCATTCTCTGCCTGTCTGCTGTACGCTTGCATAGCTACAAGAATGGAGCTCGGGAGGATTGCTGAAAGTTCTTAAGGATCATCTCCCATTCAGCATGAAAAATCCTAGAAAGCACATGCTACCTTCTTTGCCCTCAATCTTTGACCTTTTCCTTTATAGCTGAAAATTTACCAGCCTCAGACCAATTTGCTGCTTGGAGTGGGAATTATTCAGGCACCAAGATATGACTTCAGGTCTATTTACACCACAATACATAGGAATTAGATTAACAGCATGGAAGTGCTGGAAATTTTATAGGTCTCCATGATATTCAGATGTGTATGCAAACACTTTCAGTCTTAGTATGCTTTGAGGGTTGGTAAACCCTCAGATTTAGCATCAAGAAGCCATCGGGCCCATGGAAGAATGAGGAAGGTTTGGATTCTAAGTGAAATTTTAATCTATTCTCTGCATGGCAAGGCCTGCCTGAGCTCTGGGTTCCTTCTCATTCTCTCCAGGCCTTTTTGGTCCCCCCCCCCCTTTTCTTCAGCAGGCAAATGTATGCTTTAACTTAATATTTCTGGGCCTTTGTAGTTCTGACTCCTTCAGAAATGATCTTACGACCTTTCAAAGTGGAAAAGAAGTATTTGAGATGGGTTTATTGGGCAGAAAAAAGCACTACAGTCTGAGTTTATTGTGTACAGCAGAGGTGATTTTCATCTTCTTTATGCTGATTTCAATCAAAGGACAGCATCAACTACCCCAGTAAAGTACCACCAGTGTATAGCATGCCTACGTGAGTTTTCGGAGTTCACAAGCTTGTACAGCCCATGTGTCTCGCGCTGATGTCAGTATGAAGTTGATCCCTGGCAAGTGTATATCTTAAAAGCATATCCTTGCCCACTAGATGTAAGATAAAATGGAATTCAACCTTCCTTGCTAGAGTTGTCCCTACATTCAAGATTATTTTTCTGATCTAGATGTGGATAGGCATGTGATGCTGTATAAAATGCAGGGAACTCCACATTGAGGTACACTTAGGTCCTGCTTTTGCTTCTGTTGAAGCCAGTACCTTTTAAGGGTGTAGGAACAAGCTTTTCATATGAGCCCTTATAGATTTGAATGATTATCTATCTTTTCTATTTTGCATTTACATTTTGCATAATTCAAAAAATACTTTCCAGAGGATCAGTTACATACACAGAACCAAGTCACTGATCTTTTACATTTACATTTGGTCTTGATTACAAACTAATCAATACAAACAAATACACTGTCAGCTTAAAATGTAGCTATATACTATATCTATATACTACAGTATATAGATATTGTCAGAGAATTATTGCTAGCAATATGTTATTTCTGATTTGGTGTAAAAAATTCATTAGCTCCATGTTCTCTGTAGAATTTATATGATACAGTTCTAAAAGACATAAGGAATGTCAGCATGCTACTAATTATATTACTGCCACAGAATGGATTTTAACCATTAACTTTGAAATTAAAAGTGACATAAAGCTAGCTGCTAATGAGTGGATTTCTGGAAAAAATGGAGCATGAAACAAATGAAAAAGTTGCACAGAAGTCAGAGTTGGCATCATCTTAAAAGTGAAAAGAGAGAGAATTGCAAGCCAGGCAAAATAAGATTATATCTTGCAATTGTTTTACCAGCTGATAAGAAAATCTGCTTTCCTATTAGGCTTTCAACAGTCCCCAGAAAAAATCTTCCCATTTCTACTGTTGATTAATGAGTGCTTTGGGGGAAGGTAGTGGCAAATGAGAGATTCTGACGGCACATCTCAGATAAATTCTTTGTGCAGCCAGATGCTAATCAGGTAGAATCTTTGATTGCAGCTCTGAGTTATCATTTGAAAAATAAGATATGTCTATTGAATTTTGTTTTCATTAGGGAGTGCTGGATGGAAAGTTTATCTCTGCAGTAAGACTGGTTGCTATTTCACTATGTTCTGCCAATACTGTTTTATAGATTGTAAATTCTGCCTTTTTATCAATTATTTACTTTTTTTCATTAATAAAAAAAATGGGTCTTTCCTGGGCTGTAAGTGTGTGTCTATATTGTTAGAGGAAAAACAGCATAAAAGAAAAAGGCAGCTGCTTTATTCTCTCATAAAAGAATATAAGAAACCATGGAGCCTGAGATGAAATCAGTCTCAGACCATAACTACCTTCACCAGTAAATTCCCGACTGTTTCACAGCCTTCTGTCACAAAACTTAGGTAGATCTTGCAGCGTGCCTGGAAAGTCAATCCTGAATGCCAGTTCAATCCAAGAGGAAAGCAGGTGCCAAAACAAAGCATCCACTTCAGAAAAGCAGAGAAGTGAGCAGCTCCTGCTGACTGTAGTGAAAGAGACCACCTTTGCTGCCTGCGGCTAGCTGCAGGTGCAGCCTCACTAGGGTTACAGCCTTCCCATTAATAACATCCGCTGAGAGAAGCATTAGGTCACATGTTCCAGTAGAGCTGTACTGTCATTTTGTTTCCTCGTTCCCATTCCAGCTGTATGCAGCCCTAGTGGCAGAATGACATGGGGTCACTTCTGTGAGCAAACCTCAGAGACTCACTTCATCCGTGTGTCTTGTGCATTGCAATGCAAAATTATGCTGTAAGAAAGGGAAAAGCTACTCTAGAGGAAAGCTCTGTGGGCAAAGCACTGGAACAGAGACCCCCAACACAGTCTTTGGACAAAGAAAACCAAGAGCTATGAAGCAAACTGCTTCTGAAGGCAGTAGATTCGAAAGGGATGTTTTTCTTTATTTTTCACAGAGACTGTAAGAGCTGAAGATATGCAATGAATAACTATTCAGTTAAAAATCTAAGTTATGCTTCTGGCTAACTATTCTACATCTAGATCATTTCCAGAATATTTTAGGGCTTTCTGTGTTAAACTTTTTCACTGGAATTGTGCTTGTTGTGGTCAGAACTCTTAAGAGCTAGACTAGTGAAATGCAAAAATGGCTCCCAATTTGAAGCTGAGTGATGCACAGCAATGTATCCTTCAAAGAGGAACCACCCAAATACCTTGAAATCACAGCAAGATAGCCATGCTGGCAAGGAACATGACAGGAAAGAATGACAAAGTTCTTTTTCTGCTATGAACACCAACTGTCAACTGGCTTAATGGCATGACTGCAAAAGATCAGGAAAGATGCAAGATTTGTTGGTGTTTATATATTTTGGGAAGGGTGAACGTAAGTGTAGTACTAAGCATTTATATGCTTTTTCCCAACCCTTGGGTAGCAAAGTGGATCTTGACTCTACTTAACGCTGTAGCGTAGTTGTTCTGATTTGGTACCAGGGGAGTAGGTCTACTGGCTAGGGATCAGGACAGCATCTCAGGTTCTGCCCTGCCACTTCTAGCATTACCCTTCACTCTTGCTCCAGAAGAAAACCTTGCTATTGCCAGAGTCAATTTTTCACCAGCTGGAAGATGGCCTCCTTGGACAGAACAAGTCTTAAGTTCACATTTCTTTCGCTTCTCTCTTCCACAAGCTATTCAGGTTGCACAGTCGGCTACAACGTGATATTCAGTCTTCGTTCCAAGCCAACCCTTCTCTTCCACCGCTTCTGCAGCCATTTTGCTCAAAGTTACTTGTTTCTTTCCCCAGAGCAAGCATCACTGTTCAGTTCACTCTGGTTTGGATAAAAGGCTAACCAGGAATTGTAATAGAAAATGATTTTTAGAAAAACAGATACATGCCATATGCCAAGAGAACAATTAAGGAACCATTGTTAGATTGCAGCTGAATTTGATGCTGTGAACATAGAATGTGTTTTCTTTTGCATGTCTGTATAGAACATCATTAATCATTCTGTTTCTGGCTTCCAGACCCCTGTTCTTGTCATGATCCTCCTCTGCCTCTTCTAAACATTGTTTACTAACAATTAGCTGTATTGTGAGAGGTTTAAAGGCCTCAGCTGAGATCAGGACCCTGTCAAGCTGCACAGATTTTTATCATCTTCTTTTTTGACCATCTCTGTCTGTCCTCTTTTTCTCTGTCAACATCTGACTGGGTCATGATTTAGGCCTCTCTCTTCCTGCTACAGTTAGGATTGTCCACTATGACTTTTCCCTGCCATCGGTACTAGTCCTTTTTCTTCTCCACTGTAAATTTTTTTCAAGTTTCTAAAAAGAAACCACCCTATTTCCTTGCCTTATGGTAGCTTTTGCCTAGTTATACATTTTTAGAAAATTTTCAGATTGTCAAAAATACAAAGCAAACCAAAACTAAAAAACAAACATGGAAAAAAGAAAAAGAAATATTCTTTTCTAGACAGGCAGTAGCAAAAAGGAAAAATGAGGGAAGAAAGAAAAATAAACCTGCCTCCAAAAGTCAATTTTAAGAAATATCTTCAACTACAGATTGACATACAATGATGTACAAAAATGTATAATGAAATAGAAATGCGTAAAAAACACTTTTAGAAAAGTTATATTCTAGCAATAAATAGAAAAATATGTTTTCTTTATTAAAATCTGGGGTACAAGTACCATTTCCCTGAAAAAACATTTCCTTCCATTGTCTGAAGTTATATCCTTGCATTTGATGGATTTTTTCTTCCTTGAATTTTTCTTATGGCTTTCTAAATCCAGTTTTACTTTGATCTTCACAATTACCAATGGGTTTCACAGTTTTAGTCTGTGAAAAAGTGCTTCCTTTTGTTTGTTTTTAAGCTGCTGATAACTTCAATTAATGCACCCTATTTCTTGTATTGTAGGAAACTGTAAATAATAATTTCCTACTCATTTTCACAGTTTCCATTGCCACTTACAGGCTTCTGTCATTACCACTCTGTCATCTCTTTTCTAGGCTGGCAAATCCTGGTCTATATACATCTGGTACAGCAGTTTTCACCATAAAAGCTAAAATGATATTAAATCTTTGTAACCTAAGTAACTCTCACTGCACAAACTACCTGTAAGCCTAATTCCAAACTCATTTATACTTGAGACCCTAAGTTATTTAAAAGTCACTTCTTTTAACAACAGAAATTATTTAACTGCTCAGAATATGATCTCCTCTGTTTAAACAATTGCTAATGCCAATTGTTCAAGCCTTGTTGCTCATTCTCAAACAGTAACATCATTTGAGATGTTCACACTTGCTGCTGTGTTGCTGCTGCTAGTGCTCGAGGTTGGTGTGAGGTGCACCAAAAGATGTATCTGCCAGCTTGAAACCTGAAGACGTAGTGTGCTCTACTGTTTTCCGGACAAATAAATTTGAAAGATGATTCCATCCTCAACCTTAAGACTTCACATATCTTAGTGGCTAAGATGTGTGACACAAAGAGCTTTTGTCTGATTATCATTACTAAGGATACCATTTTACTGTTGGTAAACAAATTCTGTATTGGCTTTCAGTTGAATATGTATCATTCAGTAACAATATGTGTTGAGTAATCATTCTCTTAAATATTCATAGCTGATTTTTTCTCTAGAAAAGCAACAAAGGAAAAACATCAAATTTGTAAACGAACAAGGGAAAAAAATGAGCATACTTTTTAAATTCTGGCTGCTTTAAATTAAATAATGTGTTTTGACTGGGAGAGTGAAATCTCTTTCTCTCTCATTCACAGGGCACAACACTTATCTGTGCTGTTGTGGTCAAAATACTCTATTATTTGCCTATGTGCAATATCCATTGATCTCAGTGACACTACATGGAAGTGAAAGAGAGATATCTTTTTTTTTTTTTAATTTTTCTATCCTATGCACTATTTTAAATCAGCACATCCCCAAATCCCATCTTTGTCAATGGCAAACCTATGCACAGAGTAATTGCAAGAGGTCTGCTACTGAACCAGACAGATTCTGCTCCCATATGAGTTTGCCTTTACCTATACAGAAGATTGAGTGCCATACCTACTAAGATTACTTAGTTGAATTTTACAACTGATTTCATGCCCACTTGTGCAAGAAAAGCTGGATTTAGCCCATTGTATTTTTAATATACAAGGAAAAACATCTTTTCCCACTCCCTAATAGTTTTATTTTTTATGTAAGAAAACACAACCAAAAAAGAATTAATTTCCATGAGTGTGAAAGAGCAGTTGGTTTTAGCTCTACTTTGCAGCCAATGTTTCTTTAATGTTTAAAGGATACAAAAAAACCCCACTTTTTATTCCATATTTCACATTATCTGTGTACGAGGATTAAAGATATGTGGTAAATTTCATACAACAGGATTTCATCATGAATGCAGTTACACATATGGTCAATGTCAGGTTATAAGCTACCTCTTTTGGTGCCGTAGGTAGAGATCAAGCAGAAATCCCATCCTAAGAAACCAATGATAGATTTATTTGGTATTTAAGAAATTTGGAAAGACAAAAACTATAAAATTTGGTATGTCAGCAGTTGCCACTCTTTAACAAAACTGATGTGGTGCTTATCTGCAGATGAAAAGGGCTGAAAACGGCAATAATGATAAATAAGCTAATCTTCATGTGAATATGGCATGTTATCCCAGATGGATACGAATTAAGGGCAAGTAGGCAAGAATGTCTTTAAATCCTAGGAGTGAGGAAGATAAGGGAGGCCAGGTTAGCTGTTTTCCTAAAGCCTCAGGCATTAACCACAGCAACATGAGATGTTTGAGACCTAAACTTTGGTTTAGAGCACAACACAAACTGAGGGAATTACAGACACTTGCCACATATCCCTGGGGAAATTCAGAGATCCACATGGGAAGACTTCTAAAGCTAGCTGAATAGAACTAGTATTTAAATTCATAGGTTGCGTAGTATACAATATCTGTTTTATTTTTTTGTTCTTCATTTGTGTGTTCTTTTTAAAAAGAGAAGGAACGGATTGTGGAAGCCCTTTGGATCAGGGGAAGATGGCTGCTACCTTTTTGTGCAGCTAAGTTTGTTCAGAGAGAGGAATGCCTGGATAAGGCAGTGTAGGGCAGGCAAAGAAAGGAAGAGAGCAAGGAGATGGATACCTGCCCCTGCTGCAGGATGTGCAAGTCTGCTGAGGTGAACAGGGGGTAGATATGCCTCAGAAGTGAGGCACTAAGGGAGGCTTTGCAGAGTTTGTTGCAACCAAGACTGCAATGATATCTTCCCCACCCTTCAAGGACACAAGTGAGCAGAGGGAGAAGTGGTTATATGCTCTTTTTATTTCTGTTCTCTCTGAGCTGGTCACTTTGAGTTTTCTGTATTATAAAATTTAAACATTTTGGCTGATACTCTAATATCCTTGCTTTTTTGAAATTAAAAGCTTTCTTGGTTTCCTTTTAGGAGTTCAGTTTAAGGAGAAGGTCTGAGAGATTGTCACTAAAGCATATGAGGGAGAAAGGCAGGGATCTGCAGGAATAGGACCACAGCATTCGGTGACGTACAATCTAAAGTTTATTTACTAAGCAGGATGGGTATACTGGGTGGATAGCAATTTCTCTCCTAAGGTTTCTGTTGTACATCACACACGTTCTGCACAGACACACACTAGTCATGGCCCTTGCTCCTCCAGTCCTGTTGTGACCAACACCGTAGACTCAGGAAAACAAGACACTCAGTCCAAGTTGTCAATGTGTCCAAGTCCTGTCTGGTGGTCTGATTTCCACACCTAGTGGTTCTACCTCAGACTCAGTCTGCTGCTCAGTATTGGATGTCTGTGGCTGTATTTCCTGTCCCCTCCCAAGCCTCCCAGGGGCTCATTTTCAGTATTTATTGCTTTCAAACTTACGTGGTTGGCATAAGCTACCAATGGCCTCATTGGTCACGTAGCTTCAGACCAGTCTTTGATTTTCTTCATATCTAAAGCCAATTAGTAGACGCTACCTGGGTTACTGTCACCTTCTGGCTTCCCTCTCAAAATTTCTTATGAGGATGTAAAGTTGTTAACAGTTCAGCTGTGCTTCTTTGGCTCTTCCCCACACATACCTAAGCCAGTAGAGAGGGCAGATGTAGTTCAGGTCTCATTTAGCAGTGCTTTCAGGTAGGCCCTCCCCCATTACACCTATCTATGCTGCTTTGTTTTTCCAGTGCAAACCACAACCATCTCATCAGAGCCGGGCAGATACAGTCTAGGCCTCATTTTATGTGAGCAGTGCTGTTGGGTGGATTTCACCCTGTGGCATAGATCCACATCAGTGCTCTGGCTGCTGAGTCAGGGTCTTGTCACATGTTGCTTTTAACATCTTCAGTTCTGCACCGTGTTAATACTTGTTAGCTGTTATGTTCAGCTAGGTAAAGAAGATGCATCAACATGTTCCTGAAAAACGCCCTGGCACAAGCCAGAAGGAACTAGCTGACATATACTAAGTCTCATTGTCATAAAACGTTGTTAAATATACAGAGAGTCTGAAGCAGTCTGTCAGGTTCATGGGCTTTGACTGATTTCGAAACAACACATTGATTAGAACTTTGTAAAGTAATTTGCCAAAGAGATTATTCAAACAGGAATGTGTCAAAATTAGAGATATGTAATGCTTTTTGTATAGTATACCATTTAAAATAAACATGCTTTCAGCTTATCTGCCTTCCAATAGCTTTAGAGTATTATAATTATTCTTGGATGGTTTAGTGCAGGAATTTGGCATATAAACCAAGATAGGACATTTTAAACAACAACTTTTCTCTTTAAGAGAATCACATTATTTTCATGCCTTGGCATGATTTCTCACAAAGTGACTGAGCCAGATATTTCCAGTATAAAGGTCCAACTGATGAGCTGACAGAATATTATCATGTCTTATTGGAGTCACACATGGCTTCCTGTCACAGCTTTATATCAACAGGAATCCAAATACTACAAGTATTAGAAATGTTTGTTATTTATAAGAAAGAAAAAGATTACAGACAATGTTATTTATTTTCACTAAGCGCCAGACTCAGTTTGTTTTGATTCCTAAACTGTTCTTGCCACATTTTTCCATGGATTTTTGTGTTGCACACTGTAATCAAAATTGTTTTGCTGTGAATTCCTAACAGGAATAGTGATAAATAACTGCTAACATATTATAATAATTCAGTTATATGAGTTTTCAGTTTGTCCCTATGGGATGCTGCCTGATGACCCTTCTGAAATGGCAGAACTCCAAAATGCTTTTGGCAATGAAAATGCATGATTAGAGGCTTTCCTGCCATCACATATACATGTAGCTTTCTGAAATCTAACTTGATTTAATCACAATATTCATTCATCTAGAAAAATCTGGGTGTAACAGATGCAGTCCACACACACATTTTCTTTGGACTTCAATGGCAAGGTTAATAGGACCTTTCATCCTTCATCCATTTCTCTGATTGTGGACCAGTTCACAGTCATGCACAATTATATTTTTGCCTGACTTTAATAGAATAAGACTCCCTGATTCCAAGTGCAGTTTGGAATGAAATTCTTTTTTGCGTTGGAGCACATGATAAAACTTTCACTGATTTCTGTAAGATTCATGGACTTCACCTGTGTTTATTTTATTAAGCTTGAACTGTATAATTTGTATCTGGTTCTGAATTTCGAGCACTAAAACACACAATACTACTATCAGGTTGGGCAGATTTTTACTTGGATAGGGACTATTCAGCTTCCTGCTGTACCCCTATTATTTAAGCTAAGAAGCTAAGACGCATCATCCAAGCTTTTGAATGCCGCTGGCAAGCTACACAAAATATATTGTACCGGTTGCCTGACAATTGCCCCAGCATCCTATTAACTTCTCTGCACATAATAAGGTATAAATCATAGTATGATTCATACAAATTTGCTAACCATTAAACATTACTACAGTGGTTGATGTGAACTGTGTCCAGAATTGAACATTTAGTCCTGAGCTGGTTCAAATCATGGAAAAAATAATTTTGCAATGATGTATTGCCATTCTGAAGTTTCTTTGATACTGAAGGCTTAAGAGTAGAGGCTTTAGTTTTTCCATCCACATGTTTGTGACCTTTTAAAAAAGAATATTCAAATACTTATTTTTTCCGGTTTCTAATTTTTTCCATCTAGTGTAAAAAAATGAACAAAGTTCAAGGTTTATTTAGGTTGGGTTTTTTTTTTCCAACTACTTTTCTTCTTTGCTATTCTACAACTATTTAAACTTGCTCCAGTTCTGAAACAGTTATCGGACCTGCACCTACAAACTTTTGCAAAGGTATGGAAGTGCTGAAAAATTCACACTGCAGCAATGAAATGTGTATTAAAAAAAAAGAACCAGAGGGAAGATGGTAGACACCAATCTACTGAACGAAGAGGCAAAAAGGGTCGGGGAGAGGAGGAATTTGACATTAAAATTAACTGTATTTCTATGAAAACACAAAAACCATGTAAAAAAATTGAGAAGTAAAATTTTCATCAAAAAAGACTTTGAAATGTAAAGTTTGATAGCTTTGCTTGAGGCTGATGGTGATGGCTCATTCTCATTAGAGTTACTGAACCCAACCCAAGCTATACGTCACCTAGTTATCTTAGCTAATTTGCATAAAATAAATTCAGTTGTAATAGTTTAGGTTTGGGGTAAGGTCTTTTCTACTAAAACAAGGTAAAAATTGACACCTACTGAAAGCTACTAAGTCCAGAAATTACCACTCTGTTAACAGGACACCTGAACATAGCGGGTCTCTAATTCTCCAGGATGCCTTATCCTGTTGGGCCAGAGATGGAGCTAGGAGGGTGGTCCTCACTTGCCTCCTAAATGCACCCCTTACTCTACTTTGATTGTCACAAGGGAGATTTGAGAACACAGAGGGTGTAATTCAACATTTAGTGGGTATACTGGGAGTCAGGAAATTTACCATCTCTTTTGGCTTCTGTTACCATTATAAATTGACACCTCTATATCTTGGTCTCCCTCATAAGAAGAGTTCACCAGCACTTACCTGTTTTTGTAAAGTTAAAAAAACCCCAAAAGATGCAAAATTATATTCTTATTATTTTACTGATATAAATATGTCATTAATAGTAACAATTTTCAAATAGTCTATTCAAATTATTCAATTCATCTATTTCAAATTGTTCAAATAGTCTGTGCATTCTTAATTGGATTGCATTAGAAGGATTAAGGAATGCAATATTTATATTAATCATTCCTCACACGTCTGTATATCACCTCTTTCCAGGTGTGCCTTGCTGTAATTTTTTCCAGACCCACCAGGATACAGTGAAGAAGTTCAGCTTCTCACTCCTGCTTTAGAACATCATCGTGGAGATGAGTTGTTTATCATTTGGACTATGGTATAGAAGAATGATTTATGATATTCACTCAGCAGCAGTGAAGTTAGTACAGAGTAATGTGTAAGTTGTTGTGCCAAACTGAATAAACCTATTAATGCAGGATAACTGTGTAACACTCTAGTCACTGAGTTGCTTAAGGATACATTTATAATAAAAACTGTCCCAGATGTCTGCATTCTAAAAATTATGCTCAAATATCACATTTAAGATGTTTCATATTTTTATGAAAGGATAAAAGAAGGCAACTGGTGAATGTGGTGGCTTAAACTCATAATTTGGCAAGATACTCAAATGTATGCCCAGCATAAGTATAACTAGCTATGTCAAAATCAATGAGTCTTAGGGATCATTGCAGAGCTGCTCTAACTCTTGAACAGCATAGATGCATCTTACGACAATGTCATCAGAATTCAGAAAGAAGCTGGGATGTGAACAAATAATTTCATAGTATAAGCCTGCAGTAACAGTACCCACTGCTCAGAATGAAATACACCACTGAAAAATAAATAAGCTGTCACAGCCCAAACAAATCCTGCATTAAATAAAACAATGTATTTTCTCAGCTGCTTTCAAGACTATAATGTGAGAGATTAATTTGTTTCTATTACACACTAATGAGCGTCTTGCATTACAAACATGAATACTATATGATAGAATATTGATGAGTCTTAGTTAGGCTATTTAACAGCCTGTAAAGGAAAGAACAGAATCAGAGATTACTATGGTTGCTGGCTAAATTCTTCTATGCCCTCCTTTCATAATAAGGCTCCTCTGAAGTTTCTTTAAGTCAGGATCTAAACTCCTTCCCCAGCTTTTAAAAATGGTTTTATAGGTGGATGATCCTACTACCCCTAAATTAGCAGTAAAATTCTCACTGATTACAGTCTAAACAAGAACAGGTCCTAAAATGGCTGCTTCTGAAATGTTTAAGTGAAGGGTTCAGTTATACATCTGTTATTTTTAGAGGTGGTCTTGAGTCACAACATTTTGATTCTCTTCAGGTGACCCCAGAAGCCAGCTATCTACATGAAATTGTTGTTGTAAAGCAGTGATGCCAACCAAAAAGGGCATTAGAAGGGCTTTCAAACAAACAAGGAAAGGAGCAAAAGGTAAAATCAGATATCAGTCCTGGAGAAATAAAACTCACGACAATATCTGGATTCTCCATCTGCCCAGCATATGTAATTTCTGGCAATGAGTAACTACTGATGGAGAAGTAAATAAAGAAGATTGACAAAAGAATCAAGCTCAACACTACAGCTGTAAAAATCAGGCAGGGCCAAGTTAATAATGAAACAACATCGATGGGCAAAGACTGTTACAGTTTTTTTGACTCTTCCTGTTTTTTAAAAAAAGATTCAATCCTGTCCTGCATATGCTACAGACAGGGAAATACTGATATGTCACAGTTCAAAAGCGAAACCATATTTTGGCCTACCAAAGCTAGTTTTTCAGACAGATAGAGACATATTGGAATAGGACAGATAACCACTGCTTTCACTGCTTAGGAAGTTGACATTTTAGGTTGTTCTTTTCATTCTGCACAAAGAAAAAGTGCTCCCTAGACTAAAAGGCGTATGGAAGCCAGATACTACTAGACAACTGTTTGTATTTAACATGAAATGCAGTTCTTTTTTGTGGGTGGATCATAAACATTCAGTTCAAGAAGAAATGAAGTAGAGAAATGCTGTCCTCATGATTTACCTTTTTATGAAATTCTTTTTAGGTTCATTGTACCTCAAAGGTATTTTTTGGAGTATTTCTTCTATTCTCTCAAGACGTAGAGAGAGCATTATAGGATACTACAGAACAGTCACATGATATTCTTCATATGATGCAGGGTTATTTTGGCCCTTTAATACAAAGTCTCATGTCAGAAAAAGGAGGAATTGGTTCATCCCAGTGGAACAGTATCTGATACCAGGCCCAGTCTTAACTCTTAGACTGCAGAAACAGTGCTCCATTCTTTTCCAGGACACTTCCCAAGATGAAGTCCCTCCTCAGTGAAAACCAAATGAAGAGTGTATTAGTCCAGAGTATAATGACCTCTTTTTTCTTCTTTATGGAAATAAACTCCAGAAAGTGGGTTCAGCACTTACTTTTTTTCTGTATGTCACAAGCCAAATGACTGATGGCTTTGTAATTCTAGGGGAACACAACTACCTTGGAAAGTGGTAGCCATACAAGGACAGACAGTACCTTGAGCATCTACATCTCATCTGACAGAAGGCTTTAAGTATTTAAGACAGACATCTTAAATGGGAGTCTGTTACACTGGGGACTTTATATGGGGGAAATCAGTGATATGATACTCTCCAAGCAACCTGTTCTACTAAAAGTAGGCTGGCGTATTTCGTATGGTATAAGGGTCTTCTTGAGTTTACATGGCTTCATGGTAAGAGTGCATCAGTATGGCTAGTTCTGAGTCCAATAGGAAATGACACAACCTCTGGCACTTTGTATATTATCACCATTATTTTCGCCACTCCACAAGACATGTTCCCATCTGAGAATTAGAGTCCAGCAGGTCAGAAGTCTGTACAGTGACCTGATGTAAGGACAGGTGCTGGATATAGACAGGATTTTATATAGGGGACAAGTCCCTCCTTTGACCAGGATCATCAGCTGGGTGTTGTATTTCACTAGCCATAGAGGAAGCCAGAAGGCAATGCTGCTCATGCTTGAAGTCACTAATATGTTAAGTAGTAGATGTGTACAGTGCAGGAAGCAGCCTGAGGTTTTAAGTAACATGCAGATTGGAAAAATCCTGCAGAACCATAACCTCAGTTACAACCTGGAGTTCCTGATCTTTACGTATGTCATATGCTTTGCCACTTTGAGTGTATGCTTGCAAGTATGTATGTCTGTATGCACCCTACTGAATGAAAATGCTATGCATAGCTGAGGACAGCTGAGACCTATAGATTTATGGCATTAAAAATTTGGGATTCTGGTCTGCTTTCTCACTGCTGTTTCAATGTTATGTTTGCTATATAACAAAGTGCATAAACACAGCCACTCTCATTTAAAAATTAAAATACCAAGCAAGGTTTTCTGTAAAAACAAAATTTTGAAAAAGCTTGGCTGGTTGTCTGGACTGTTGGCTGAACCTGCTTACTAACACTGGACCTGCTTTGCTATTCTTGCTCAGGTACTGTGGAACTGGACCCCTGAGGGGAAGGGTGACTGCTTGTGCCTACCTTGCTGTGACTCTTGGCTCCCATCTTGCATTCTCTTACTTACGGAGCAGAGCTGGTTTGTCAGTGATAACCATTAGCTAACCATGCAAGCTTCAGCCTATAGTCCAGATCACCAGGCAAGTCTGTAGTGATGAGGCAGGTTTGAGGTCAAGCCAGAAAGTCAAATCAGCAGGTCAGGATCAGGGTGAGAATCAGGGACTGGGCCCAGGTGCACCAGGAGCATAGCTCAGATAGAGACTAAGAGTGAGAGCCTAAGTCCCAAGCAGCTCCCGAGTGAAAGAGAGTCAGGCCCCCACTGAGGCATCTCACAGCTCTCTCATTCAAAGCCAGACTGCTCCATTGTCAAAAATCAGCTCTGAGCCCAGGGAGCCAAACCCCTTGGAGGGAGGACGTGTGCTCAGGTCCCTGACAGTGTAACTGTTGCAAGTTTGAAAAATGTCCATTATCCAAAGGAAACATAAAAAAAGATGCTAACATTCTTAAAAGAATAAATTTTTACTTGCTTTTTGATCACTTTAGGGTGTCTTTCTAAACATTGTGTAGACATCTGTTGTAATTTTAGAAAGGATGTGCTGTATTCCTCCCATACAGCTTAATCTTAAAAATAGAAGTAACACAGCATTCGCATAATAAAGGTTTATAAGACCATGCCTGTACTGTGGACTCAGAGCACTTCACTGCCAAATGCCTGTTTGCTTTTCAACTCTATGCACAAGCTGCTACCAGCTTGCCTTGATATTTACCATAGAAGCTAAATTCTAAAAGATACTAACTAACAACATGACAGTTAATACATTAATAGAAGTCAATAAGACCTGGGGGATAAAGTCCACTCATACTTTACCTGCAGCTGTTCTTCTAATCCCAGCTCTTCACTGGGACTGTACCTGTTTTGGTCCTTTACTGGATTGTTGAAAATCAATTGGTGACTGTGTGAGGCATCTAATATTTTCATCTATGCAAATAAAGCATATATTGCATAGCAAGGATGCCAGATGATTATGTTTTTTGGTTGTGTTTCAGTACCTTTACATCTTTCTAGGATATCTCAGTGAATGTTCTCAGATGCCTGCAGTTTCTGTTGAGTGTGAATGATGTAAGAACAGACAGCAATAAGTAGCACAAAGTAGACACTTTGTAATGTTATCAACTCTCACCCATCTCACCAAGCAGGCTCAGGAATCCCAGAAACAAACATCAGGCTTCAGATAAATTTTCTGCCAAATTCCCTCAGCAGCTGTCTGGATCTGAAACTTGTTTTTGCCTTTTAGGTACCATGTTTTCCAAGACCAGCAGGCACTGATCATAAAAAGTCTGTTGTCATCCTAATCATTTAACAGATTTCAGAAACCCAGATCTGTCTTAACATCTGTCACGTGAAACTTGGAGGACATGGTTCTAGCCTCCTTGTAATCCACAGGATCCTAGGAACCCTTTTTCTTTCCCCCATTCCTTTTTCTCCTGCCCAAATTGCCCTTACGGGGTCTTTGTGAATCTTAGCACCCTAGCCACCTGGCAGTTCAGCCAGCATAGAGTGTACTTGGGAATTTGCCACCTATCCAACTGAGAGGCTCATTAAGTCCTTGGAAATTAAGAAGGCAGATGAAAAGATAGTGTGATGTTATTTTTTTAAGTCTTTTGATTTTAAACCAATGCTTTTTTTTTTGCTTTTTTTTTTTTTTAAGATGCCTGGTGGAGAAAGAGGTCTAAATGATTAATTTGGGGCTGACAAAGCAGGATATGGCACTTTCTATTCTAAACAAAACCAACACTAAAGCAAAGCAAAGACTGTTAAATTAAGTAGTTAGGAAATGCAGACTGAAGCCTGAAAATTCTACTTTAATTCCAACCCCTGTGTTTGTGCTGTAAAATAAAACCATGCTTTATATATTTTAAAATTATTTATCAAATAGCAAGATTCACAAATCCGTGCAACCTGAAATTGTTTATAGAATCTCACAAACAGCAATTCTGAGTCCGATGGGCAACAGCTGCACTCAGCAGTGAGTGAAATCTCTTTAGTCTGAAAAAGTAACATTTTGAGAAATCTCTGTGTTTCCCATTCCAGGTCCTGCAAAAGAAGGTGTTAAATCAGGACAGTCTGTTGGAAAAGAAACAGTTATATGCTTTCTTTAAAAAAAAAAAACTTTTCAGAACCTCCGTGTGGAATTGCTGGGGGGGGAGGGAAGAAGGTGTTAAGTGTGTGGAAATGTTTATGGAACTGCATATTGATTTCACTCTCCTAAGTGGAATTTCTTTCAGTCTTCATTGAGCAGACAAGCCTGTAGATGGGAAGTTAGTCTAAGCTGGCTAAGAGAAGTTAATCAACTTACCATCTAAGACTCATTCTGTACTCAATGGAGAAAGAAAAAAAGGTCTTCCTTAGCAAGGGAGCTCATTTTACACGCTCTGGGAACCTCTCTTTCCTCGTTGACTACAGACTCCTAGGAAGTCCCTACCCTACAAATTTTGCCAGCTCAGCCAAATACTTAAAGTGGGGAGGTATGATTATCACCCCAGAAGGCTCTCTCTGCTGGAGGCTGGGGAAGGTTACAGGGGCTTGGTCTTTTTTTGTGCACAATGTGGCCTTTTCCTTACTACATTTCCAACAACTGCTGTTTGTCTTCTATAAGGCCAAACTATTGCATCTTTCCCCTTTTCAACTGATAGGTTGACATAGTTTGGACAGTTGCCAGAGGGTGAATCCTGTTGTCTGGAACTGGTACAGCAATTGGCTCCAAGGAGAAGTCTCTCCCCATTTCCCTCATACACTGGAGAATGTGAAGGAGCTTTACACCACTGAATTCAGCTCTTACCCATAAGTCTTATCTGCAAACTCTTGCACATCAAGAAAGAAGACAATTGACAGGAGCTTGATGTGCTTTATAGTTTCTGATTGCAGCTGGAATTTGGGGATCACTTTTCAGTTCATTCTAATTTCATCCTGCAATGGCTTCTGAAGGGTTTGGACTTTTCCAGTGCCCATCTGCTCTTCTGCCTCCACCTGATAGCTCTGTGGGGGAGAAAAGAACACTCTTCATTTTGGAAAGTTGCCCTCATATAATCTTGTCTCTTTCCAATTTATTGCAGAAAAGGAGAATTGCTGGGAGATGCTCAGTAGAACATTCACAGCCTTTTTCTGCTCCCTTAATAAGTCTTGCAGCAAACTTACAGTGAGATTAAAGAATGCAGTTCTCCCTCTGTGCCAGTATCTCCTGACCAAACTTCTACACTCATTGCGCAAAAGTTTACCTTTTCCCTTGCTAGGAAACTCCCTAAGACTCTTAAAGGCCTGTTTAGCATGTTGAATTCTAGTGTATCTATCTTCTTTGCAATCTCTTATGCTATGCTGATTACATTCTAAATACAGAGGCACCATAACAGAGTCAATCAGCTGTCAGGCTTTAGGCTTACAATAGGGCCAGCTGCTCTCTACCTTTCTTATGGAATTCAGCCACAGAAAACTGTGAAAGAACAGGTATAGGTACTTAAGAAATCGTGTGTTTTCAGTATTTTCAGGGTGTTTCTGTTGTTGTTGGGGAGGGTTTGCACTGTTCTACTGCAGACTTTGAGATCCTGCTGGCAAAAAAAGCCAGTGTGGAGATGACAATGAAGGTAAATCTTCCCTGATTTTTATGCCTGCCCCCTTCTTAGTTTGAAATCTTCTTTTGTGGGAGTAGTTTTCCTCCAGATAAAAGCTTCATCTAAGTTTCAGACGTATTTGGGTTTGAATTCCAGACACTGACTTGGAAAATCCTGCATTGCAAATGGAAAAAGTGATACCTGATTCTAATGGTTCACTGTAGCTTTAGTATGCTCTCATCTAGTGGCAATGCTTTCTTACCATACTGTGCTAAACAAAGTACTCTTTAATGAGGGCCTACAAATGATTTGCAAGCCTTGTGGGGGGAAGAAGTCAGAAGTTTGCTTTACATAGTCACTATCAGAGTTGAATTCTAATGTGCTGTAGAATGAAAAACTGTACTTTTTTACATATGTAGATACGTGTGCATGTGTGAGTATAAAAACATTGCTTCATAAACTCTGCAGATATGTCCAAACAAGGCTGCCTTTAAGCCAGATTGCACTTTGTTCAAATGTAAGCTATCTACCTTACCAGCTCTGTGAATTTTATCGCTCATTTACCCATCTCCTGCCTGTTTGGCTTTTGATTTTCCAATCTGGTTTCAATCATGTGCAGGCTTGCAGCCAGTCAATTATCTTCAGTGTGGACAAAAAAGCTCAGATATGGATGCATTTACAGAAAATTGGTCAGCAAACTGAATGGTCCCTTAGTTTTGTTGCCCTTTGTGGCTATCTGTTTTTCCCTCTTCTAACCCAGTTAAATGAATAGGATTTTTAAATCTTGTTAGACATTAGTTAAACATGCAAGGGTTAAAGGTCATACAAAATGGCATCTGGAGGACAGGAGAAATCATTAAATGAATACAAGCATAAATTTTCAGTTACTGAGGCCTTTTTTTCTGTAGTGCAATTTTTGGCATATCAGATTTCTATTAAAAATGTAAACAAAAATTGTCAGGACTCCACTCTTTGAATGATATTTTTTCAGGAACAAAACAGTTTTGCCAATGTATATCCTGCATTGTTATGGAGATTTGAAGTAACATAGTCAGTTGGAATAGGTTTTTTTTTTTTCTTTCCTATGCCTAGTCCAATAGATCAAAGTAAAAATCTCCCCAAAACACTCAGTTTGGTCCTGTTTAAAAGGAAAAATCTGTAAACTTTATTTGCAATTTGTCATTCCAATCAATCTCTTCCTGACAGAAAAGATTAGCTGTTGGCTCAGGTGTCTAATTCTGAGGCCAAATGAGATTAGGGAAGGTAATATTAGCTTGCATATTCCAGAACAGTTCATGGTTTATGATAACCATTGAATAACCAGGGTCAAATCAATGATGTGTTGCCAATAATTCACAAAAGAGCTCCTGCAAAAAACTGTTCCCCCCTGAGCCTATGATAAGCCATGTGTCTCAGGTGACAGCATGGCTGACTAGAGAACCTGGAGAAACCTGTCTGTGCCTGAGTTTATACATTGGTCAAATCAAAAAAATAATACTTATTTCCTTCACAAGTCTTCTGCAAGTTTAGTTAGTGTCTATTTCTAAACCATTAAATAACAATAATTGTAGAGGGTTTTTTTTTGTTACTGTGACTCACATATAATAGCTTTCATTGCTTTTATTGGTGACTCTTCTTCCTGTAACCAGTCATCTTACTATGGGTGTTTTGCATTATATGCACTAAACTCAACTCTATGTACCTTTAGCATCTCCTTGGGTTTCATGTTGTTTTGATAATAGAACCATTTGCAACTTCAAATTAAACAAAAACATACATTTATTTTCACTTTGTAGAGAACATTTGTTATTTTGCCTTCTTGTCTTCAGAATGTCAAACAATAGGTGAGGCTAAACTGTTTGCAACAAAGTCCTGCCAAGACTGTGTTACTTATTTCTAGCTCTGTCTGATCTCTTCAATATGGGCTGGAGATTTCTTTGAACTTTGATGCTTCACTACATTTTATGTCTAAGCTGATGGTACTGACTCATTGATTGCTTTTCATTTTTTTGAACTGTGTTCTAATTCAACACATGATTAGAATTGCTTTCTCTCACCTACTAAATATTGCTCGTTTCCAGATCAACTTAACTTCTTCTAGCCTTGAGTTATTAATCTAGGCATGCAAATCCTCTAAATGTAGTTATTACTCTTCTTTTCACCATCCTCATGTAGGCTCTTATCTGATGATTGCAAGCAGCCGAGAATGTCTGCAGCACATTTAGAAAACCTTTCCAAAAACTATATACTGATCCTCACTCTCATTGCTATTCACGTGTCCCATTCACTTTGCTTTTTAAATGTCTTCCTAAGTTATCCCTTCTTAATTTTTCCCCACTACTGTTTGATAAAATGCTTGCTAACATAAAGGGAAGCAGAGCTGGGCTCTGTATTCAATAGAAATATATTCCATCTTCTTTTTTTTGGTTAATCAAGCAAGGTGCTAAACTCCTAAAAGCCTCTACCCTGCAGATAGCACACTGGAGGATCAGCCATTACATTTTACAGTTTTGATATCCTTTCAGGCAGGATTTTTTGGATCCTGTATTTAAATCAGGATCCAAAAGGGATTTAAGTCCAGAAGGGAAAAAAACAGTTCTATTAAAATCAATGCAAGTTTTTCCCTGGGGATTTCACCATTGGTACCTATTCTTATAGATGCTGCTAGACAGGCCAAATCCTGAAAAATACCAAGCAATCAACAAAAGTTACAAGTGTTCACAGTATCTCTTTGTCTTCTACCTGAACTGGGACTTCAAGATGGCATAGATTTGCTTTAGAGCTACCCTTCCCCTGTGTCACTATTCCCTCTGGTATTATGGGATGTTTCTCCAATTGTGAAAGAAGCGCAGGTTAGAAAACAACTGAGACCTGACCCCAGAAACTTTGCTGTTAAAGCTTTTGGTAAAACCTATTCAATTACATCTCATTTACCCCCCCAAAATTTATGCTCATGGAAACACTATGAACATTTAAAGCATGACTTCTTCTTATAAACCCTGACTCCTCTTGAACAAAACAATCAGGAAGTCCTTACTATTTGTGACATTCTTGATTTGTAGTCCATGACTTCTTGCATTTTGAGATCACTGTTAGTAGAGGGGTGAATGCAAAAATAATGACTCAACAAGGTTCATAGGAAATGCCTTGACATCTCTAGTTTACGCAGGTGTACCATAAGGAATACCAGTTTAGCAATAGCTCCCTCAGCACAAAAGAAAAAAAAGGGGGGGAGAGTTCACTTTGGTTTTGTGTTTCTTGTTATTGCTTTAAAACATCCGCTGGGCAAGATGGGAAGACTGAAGAGACTACACACTGCTTCATTTATATTACAAATCATGAGGGAAATATTTACAACAAATGTATGTGATCGGCATAATCTAATTTTCTGCTGTAGCCCACTAGTGATCTCTTCAGTTTAATTTTTTGTCAGTTCCCCCCTCTCATCAGCAATGTAACTTAGTACTCTTTAAACACTAATGAAGATGTGAAACAACTTTGTGAGGTGGGAAAGTGATCCCTTAGATCTGTTTATGGGTATGAGGTACAGGCAGCCTGGGAGTCACATCTTCAAAGATAATGAGGTGCCTAAAGATTCAGAAAGACACCTTGCAGAATTGTCAGAAGTGCCTAGGTACTTACCTCCCCAAGATGGAGGTGGATACAGAGACTCAAGCCCATTAAAAAACATTGGCACCTAACAAGCATCTAATATCCAAGTGTCCTCAAGCAGAACGCAGAGACCAAGCTAGATGCTGGGACTCTTTACACATTACACAGACAGCATTGGCAGCTTAAGAGCAAGAAGATAGTGAAACTCATCAATAAAAAAACATTCAGGCAGGAGCAAGCCTTAAGTCCTTGCTTTGATGGGCTGATTTTCTTTTCTACTTGGGATTCATAACTCTGCAGTCTCTTGGAGACTGGCATGGGAAGCCATACTTTTAAAAACCAGAGAAGAGTTACTCCTTTCTTTCAGAGGACTATTACTACTCTGGCAGGTGGCTTTCTAGGCCCTTGTGAAGCTTTAATATCAAAAACCTAAGCACTGACAGACTTTAGCACATAAACACCTACCAAGGGTTTTGAGAATCTACATTTTAGACTTGAGTGTAAAAGACAATTTTTAAGTTAGCTAAGCCCTTTGAGAAGCTAAACTTAAGTGGGATTTTCTGAAATTTCTCAAAACTTTCAAGTTCTTGTTAAGTCCTTATGTGTTCTTTGGGGTAACAAAAGACCTTTGCATTTCTGGGTATGGTTAACTTGCCCAGACAAATGCTGAGTTGCAGTAGGGATGTGAACCAAAGGCCCTTCTGATATGAATAGTTACATATGGAGTTTAGTTTTTGTGAATGTTAATACGTTAATACACTTGACCTCAAAAATTTGTTCCCACAAACATAAGTGCTGCTAAAACTCCATCCCTTTTATGTTTCCAAAGAAATGAATGTAAAAAGAGTGTGAGATTGACCCATGCACCATTTAAAACTTTATCTGGATATTTACATTAAAAATGTGCAGCGTTAGTCCAACTGTAACTGTTAGTGTAGCTTTTAAAGTATCTGAGACACTGGACTTGTTATTTATTGTTCTAGGAAATGATTTTTATGCAAGCAGCGTAGAAAGGAGAGACTTTTGATTCTAAGTCTAGACTAAAGCTCAGCAAATAGTCCAGAGAGAGTGACTTTCTGACTTATGGCCCATTTTGAGGACTGATTTTAATGACAAAAGGGGTTAGCTCAAAAGAGAAAGCTGGCCAGCATTACCATGAGGTCTATTCTCAGAGGCCATGCATGTGCTGTAGTGTCAAGCAAATTTGTCTGAGGGGACTGCTGCCAAATTTCCTCATTTGGTGGCCACTATGTGCAGTATTGCTTGAAAACTCCTTACTAGAAATGTTGCTTTCGTCCTGCTTTTCAGGCATTTAGCACTCTGAATTTAACAGAATCAATAAGATCTTTTTTAGCCCAAAGCAGACAACTCCAACTGTTTCTCCCATTCTTAAAAGAAATGGGACAGGACGCTATTACATTTAAAAAAACAAAGCAAAACTGAACATAGATTACAGAACATGCAACTGGTGATACTGCTTCTTTGTGCAGAAAAATTCTATGCAGACAATACCCATCTCTGGAAGCAGATAACATAGAACGGTTCTTACAGCTATTTCAGGGCAGACCAGAAGTCCATCTGTTCCAGTATCTCATCTCTGAAAATGGCCTACAGTGGATGCCTATAAAAAGGAGAACAAGAACAGGACAACCATGCAGTGCTATTCTCCAAAACACTTGCTTGGCATCCAGTGACAAGACACCTGTGTCCCTCTTTGTACTTCATAGCCTTCAATGGATTCTAACATGAATTTCTTCCGTTACTTTTTTGAACTCATGTAACCTTTGGCAGTCATGATTTGGGCTTTGAAAGTCAAAAATGACAAAAGGACAAGTCAGGGCTTTCTAATTTCTGTGCCTGTTGTGGAGCAGGAACTTACAATCTAGAGCAGGAGCCTTCAGTCTTTTTTGATTTGTAGATCCCTACACATTTTCCAGTGTAGCTGCATTTTCCTATATAGCAAATACAATCCTACCAACAATAGGCTTACTGTTCTTAGTTACAGCTTGTTGCCTCATTACCAATAGTCTGTGGATTCCTGGAAGTCTACTAACCACAGGTTGAAAGCTACTGGTTTTACTTCTAATGTCCCTGGGATCTCTCTTAAGAAAAAAAGCCTGTTAGTCTACCATACAATTTTCTCAGAGAGATTTCCTGTCATTATGTCATTGGACCTTTATGTTGAAAATATGTTCCCAAAAGATACTACCATTATGTAATAATGTATTAATTACCATTAGCACCATGGAGGAATGTATTAAATGTTCTTTAAGCATTTACTCTAACTTAAACTGAGTTTGTTAAAAATGATGTGCCTTTTGAAAGCAAAGTTAATTAAAAATACACAAATTTTCCAAATCAACCTTCTACAAGCAGGAAAAATTGAAAAAGTCATTGGATGAAGATAAGGAACCTGGGTTTTTTTTGTGATCTTCAACACCAAAATAATTGAATTGTTTCTTTAAGCCTCAGTTTCCACATTCAGAATGCTATTTGGAAAGTAGTTCAATATATATGGATGAAAAGCCTTATATAAAGACTGAACACTGTTCTGCTACTAAATTGGTAAAGACACATTGTCTCTTTAAATATGGGCATATCAAAACATGAAACTATAGGACTTTCAATGGCAGGTTGAATCGTAGCATGGAACTACATTTCCAGAGAAGACCCCTACCAAGCAGTCTAGACAGAAATAAAATGCAGTGCTTAGAATAACCTACCCAAAGACAAAATTTCAAATGAAGTGGGCAGAAAAGCCTGCTCATTGCTCCATTGAGCAATGTTTTGCTCATGTTTTATGAAGTACAGAGTATTTTTCTTCTAGAATGCGTCTGGCTGTAATTCTGAAACCATCCTATTTCTTGAAGCCTCAGCCAAATCTTGTGACAGTGAATTCTATAGATTAATCAGGCCTTATGAAGAAAACCTATTTTTATCAAGAATAAATGCATTGCCTTCCAATTCATTGGCTGTCTTTATGTTTTTATGATGACATAACAGAAAGCTAGAATCATCCAATATACAAATATTTGCTATTTTCTATACTATATGAAATAATTTCCCACTGGAGTTCTTACATCTTCATACTTGTTTGCAAAGAGAAGCCAAAACAAATATCCTGAATAGTAATATCTTCAGTTCTGATCTAAATCTGAAACCTTATTGTGTGGCTAGGCTCTAACGTTCATGTAAATTCTCTGCAGAATGGCTGGGGTAAAGAGAATAAAACATTACGTTCTTTTCAGAAAAGTGTTATGTTAAGAGCTGCACCAAAAAGGGTTACTTTTTGGTACTAAATAATGTATAAGCTCTTTGTCCTGCTATCAACAATGGTTTAATGCTTGATTAATCAAGTCTGGGAAAGAGGAGAGGAATGATCTTTAAGCAGGTCAGTGAGGGGGTGACTGTGCCCTGGTGAGAGATCGAGAGACAGTAAAAATGGAATAAAAGAAAAAATGCACTAAACAAATGACTCAGAATCACATCATTTACTGGAAAGCCCACTTCATTTCAACAGGCACATACACAGGCCAGCTAAGATCTTTAGCTGAGGTAAATAAGCACATCCTTCCATTAATATGAATGACCTAATGGTGATTTAATCTATCTGAAGATCTGGCCCTGAACATTCAGCTGCAGGTTAAATCTGGTTTTGTCAGTTCTGTGGACTAATTTTCCTGCCTGGACAGTTGGAATGGCTCTCCTCTAAGCACATAGGGTTGTCTGTGTCATAATTTCAAACTAGCCAGCGAGTTCTGTATGGCACCAAAACTAATGCTGAAATGAGCTGCAAACCAGAGATCCCAGCTCAGACAAGCAAATGCTTCTGAACTCACAAGCTCAGAGTTCTAAAGTTTGTGCTAAAGAACAAGCCTAGAACACCTGCCAAAAATCACAAGATAGTCGTACAGCTAGCAAGGAAGGAAAAAAAAAGAGACAAAAACCTAGAGCAAAACAAAGCTGCAAATCTTAAAACTATGCTGAAAACAAAATCACACCGGCTCCAGACAAGCAATAAGGATTTTTTGCCACTAAAGCAACTACTCAAAAAACACCAACCCTCTAAAATATTGTCTTCCATTATGATGTCTCTCCTTATGGGGTCAAGGATCTTGAAGAAAAGCATCAAATCAGACAAATGCAGATGACTTAGGCATGAATTGTTTGCTTCCAGAATGAAAGTTCAAGTATTTCATTTCTGTAAGTTCTTTTCCTCTTAACATTACACACCGGCCTGCTTAGAACTTACACAACAACAAAACCATTCTCATCTTGAGCTATCTTTTCTCACTGTTTTGTAATTCATGAGTTTTCCATTAGGAGACACTATAACATGATACTGAATAGGAATGCAAGCCTTCCTCCACAAAGGATCCTAGGCACTGTGACGCTACAAATTGCAATGCCTAATCCAGTGTTTCTAAGATTTTTAAATGTGTTGTCCCCTTTTCGCTAATCTCTTTTTGTGCAGTCCTTCCCAGCAGTGTCATTGCTGCAAGCTATGGAGAAGGAAGAAGCTGATTCCCTGCAGGTGTGACTGCTCCTCCAGGTGGGAGAACTGAACTGTCAATAATTAAGGACAGTTTGTAGCTCCCTGTGTAGTGTAAACATTTTCAGCCACTGATTGCTTACTGCTACAATACTAAATACTGCTTTTTCTAATTCTAAAATGCTCCATTGAAATGTTTCATGGGATCTGAGGGAATTACAGTCCACAGTTAGAGAAATACCAACTTTTTATCTTCTGTTCCCATAAGAGAATTTACTGACTGAGTCAATAGCTCTCTTCACAATACAGTGGCAAAAAACTTCAGGAAAGAGTAAGATAAGTTAACACCTAAGAAAGTGAAGGTAGAGCCCTGAAAGAAGCAAGATGTACACATCTTCTTAAATTCAGAGTTAACTGCATTGAATGTGCTTCTAAGGGCAAGCACCTTCAGTAATAAGGAGTGAGACATTCCTGCCTTTCAAATAACTGATACTCTCCTTTTGTACAAGAAAATGGAGGACTAACTTCCATCTTTGTTGAGACTTGGGACACTCCCCTGAAGCCTGTGTACTTAACTGTTCAGCCATAGGCTATATAGTAGTGTGCTGACTCTCTCTCATTAAAGCTGTTAAAACATACATTGAATAATTATAAATTGTAGGGATCACAGGCAAAGGTTTAACACATGAAGGATTTTCTAGGCTAGTGGATAGAGTATGCACCTCACTGAGGGTCAATGTGGGAATGAAAGCTAACTTGGTTCTAGACTTTATTCTGGGGATGGCTTATGTGCATTTTTTCCTGAGGAATATTGAAATATATGAAACTATGACTTGAAACAGAGACTTGGATCCACAAGAAATAATTGTGTGAATAAAAGAAGGAATAAAACCTGAATATTTCATTGCCTTGGCTTTTGCTACCATTGTAAATTTGAAAAATGAGTTAAGCATGAGAAGCAAACCTAATCAGCAGGTTGGTGGAGTCAGAATGTAGGAACAGTGCAGAAATTAAGGAGTAGAAGAATATTGCAAAAGAATATTTGGGAAATAAATGAAAGAAAAGGTTGTCATGGTAGCATCCCAGATCCATGACCCAAGCACATGGAGGACTGTGGCTTATAAATTTAACATAGTTTAGATGCTGATGGAAGAATTCTGAACTTGACACAGGCTTAGAAAGAATCAACATCAAAATACGAGCAATGACAGTATTATGCCTAATGGAGAAGAGATGCTGGAGAAGACACAGAAGAGCCATTTAAAATCCCTGAAGTAATGTAAGATGTTCTAGTGTTAAGATATTAAAAGTGTCTTTAGGGACTGATGCTCAAAAATCTAGAGAAGCAAGAGGCCAACCTAAGCTAGATGGTTGAAGTCTGTCTTGTGAACTTACCAAGTATTGAAGGAGGAACTGATTTATGAAGATAAAAAAGATGCAAAAACTCAAAGAGCCATCCAAAACCTGTCACTAGATGTGGAGATATGTCAGTGAACAAACTCACATCCAAAGACTAACAGTAAATGGAGTAGACACAGCTAGAATTCATCAAGTAGTATATGAAAAGCATGACATTACAAGTAGAAACATACTGAAACCAAATGCACAACTATAAGCCAAAGAGAGAAACAAACCTGAGACTATAGGTATTTTAGAGCAAATACAATATTAGTAAGTGCCTTGCATTTAGGTCATATAACTATGGCAACAGAAACTGTGTCAAAGCTTGCCAAAAAAGAAAAATGCACCATACTGAGGGATGATGCAGTGTTTCAGAAGGTGAGATTTTATACATAACTGACAGGAGTGCAGTGCACAACAGCAAAAATAAATGGTTTGCAGAAACAGACCAGCATCAGAAGCAAAGGCAGAAGAGAACATAAAAGTCAGGACACTGCATGCTTGGGAGAAATCAGTGCTAAGTTCTAAAGTTTTTCTCAGAATGCAACAGGTATGTCCAGACTAGAAAAGACCATCTTGCAATATACTGTTTACACATGAAAAATGCGACTGGAATCCTTTAAGTAGAGGAAACAATGTAAATAAGAGATGGTAAACCATTAACAGACCATATGTTAGAAGTAATTGCTAATTGCTCAAAACACCTTCACTAGTCTACTGATATGGCAGTGCTCTAGCTTAGAAGTAGAGAGGAGCTGAAGTATATAGGTAAATGAAGTCTTGTCCACATCAGCCATGCAGCACGAAAATATGGCAATGAGAAAGGAATATGAGATTTGCAACATGATAAAATCAGTGTATAGCAACCATCGATACAGGCCAGTTTCTATGCAGTGGCTAGCAGGAATGTTAGAGCAAACTACACAAAGCAAAGATTTACAAGTACAGGCAGCCGTCATATTGTCAGAACAGGCAGGCACCAGGAGAGAAGCCTTACCTACTGCCTCATGATACTAAACTTTCAAGAGAAACCAAGTGTCCAGCATAGCTTCATATGTACAATCACTTGAATAATAATATCCCAATCACTGAGAACAGGAGTTAATCTCAAAAAACATGTGAGCCAGTTCAGAGAAGGAAGTTTCTCAGAAAAGCCAAAGACACTGCATACTCTCCAAATGTGATCAAGGTCTCAGAAATGTAGTGAGCAGTATTGATATGTGGGGCAATGCAGAGCAGCAGAAAAAAAAACAAACCAACAAATCAAAACACCCTAGTCTCCCTCCCCCACAAAATACACAGCATTCCCAGCCGGCTTTGAAGGAAAAGTAGGATATTTTCACCGCAAAGCATGTATTCAGGGTGTGGGAAATGAAACAAACTGTCAGACACTCGTGCAGCTATCACTAAAAGTAATAAAGCATTTCAGCTGCTAAAATAGCCCAAAGTGTAGGACCCAGAGGAATTTAATTCCAGTGAATTTACATAGTTTACCTGTGAATGGGAATCCAATCACATCACATCATGAGCATAATGCAGCCAGGCAAAAAGCCAAGCTGAATAGACAGTTACAATTGCTAAAATTCTGTTAATAAGTGCTGAAAAAGAGAAGTGTTACCAGCCTCTCCAGAGTGGAGAAGCACTCCTTTCCAGGGCATTAACAGCCATCTAATACAGCCCATCATGTCAAGACACATGCATAACTTGATGCTTACAGTTCAGCACGAGTACACAACTACAACCTGAAGTCATACAATAAAAACAAAATCAGAACCTGCTCCAACCACCAAGTGAAAGATTCCATAAACTACAAATGCAGCAGAGATGGTCTGAGTCACACAATTTCCTCAGGCAAACCGTGCAATTCCATGGAAACTGCATATAGAATTAGCTAATCCCTGTTAATGTGACATAAATAATATTGTATATATTTCCCTGAATAATATACTCTGAAAATACAGGATGAAAAGCACAGATGGAGAATGATGAACCGTATACTCCATTGTGACTGGTCTGTGAGGTCTGGGAGGAATATAGGCTCTCGAGCCAACAGCAGATTCTCAAAACATAGCAGCAGAAAAACAGAAAAAAGACAAGGTGGCCTTTGGTCAGTACAAGAATGACTCGAATGCATTCCAAAACAGTTTTGGAAGATACACATAATATTTTGTATGATGTGATGATGTGTACCTTCCAAAACTCGAGCAAATTAAGAATTAGTTAATAAAATCTATTTTTAACTTAGGTACACCCAATTCATAGCTATATAAATGTAGATTTTGAAAATACAGGATAGAATGTTAAGTACAGTATATATGAACACCATAACCCGCTATCTCATACAAGCATAGCAAAGGAAATAGCACAACAGAGAGATTCCTAACAGGCACTCTTGCCTATGACTGCACTGGGGATTTTGGAAAACTATGCTGTTAGGAGGTGCTTAATGAGAGAGATCAGTATGTATATGGAAGAACAGGACCTGATGGACTGCATCAATGTGCTGCAGAGTAGAGCACAGCAAATGGAATTTACTGATAGTTAATGTGGGCAACTGGCATTTATTCATATCCCATTGCTGGCCTGAGACAGAAAAAAGGGGTGCTTAGACACTTTTTGGTTACCTCCACAACCTTGGAGTGTCCACTGTGGCCCTGCATGCCAGTCTGCACTTTCATATGCAGGGTTCCTCAGGGTTACCATGAGCCTGCTGCATATTCGTCCTAACTCACTCCACTGACTACTTGTGTAACTACCCTTAAGTGAATCCAGGGTTGCAGGCAAGTCGTACTACATTGACTGGAAAAGACTTGAGTTGTGTAATGATAACTACAGAGCATCGCGCATTTTGAAAAGCTATGAGAAAATGAAAGCAGCATCTACCCCCATTTATTTTCAGCTAGCTAAAATCTAACTGTGGAAAAAGTTCAGAGAATCTACTCCTTACCCAGAAAAAGTAATATATGAAATAGCTATTTTGGACCAAGAATCAGGCTTGCTGTGGAGTAGGGTTTTTCACAGCCTATATCCACTTTGTAGAAAAAAACTAAAGGGTCTCTCAGAAACCTTTCTTTCTGGTTACTTAAAAATCAGATACCTTCATAACAAATGTGAATGTTTGCATATGTGCCACTGACATTCTGCCTTTGAAGAAGGTCCCGGGTATTTTAATTCCTTCACTGGTTGTCTAGAAGATGACCCATGGAGGGAACAGCCACAGTGTGTTCAATCAAAGAACAATAAGTGTTGTTTTTCTTGTCAGTCTATCTCCTTTCCTTAGTTCGTGATGAAGTGTTATCCTCTCCTGCTTTCTCTGGAGATGCTGTTCATTCCCTAAGCTCTGCAGCCTGGCAAGCTTTATTTGCTAAAACATGTGTCTTGCTCACCAAACAGATTTTCCCAGGTTCTCTTTGCTCTAGTCAAAATATTTGCAGGAAAGCTGACTAGACTTCACTTCTGGCTCCCTTTTACCTTACATGACCTAACTTAGTATGTAGTTATACTCTTCTCAGTGGTACAATGTGGTCAAGGCAATTTATGTGCCATTTTCTAGCATGTTTGGTTTCCGTTAGAGAAACTAAGAGGTACTAAAAGACCTCAAATTGGAGATGTATGATTTTACCAGGGAAAAGACCAACAATCCTTTAAATCACATATGGGCTTGTAAGCTGCTTGCATATAGATGCATTTAAGCTTTTAGAGGGCTAGCCATTTCTTTACAATTCATGTGTTACTATGGCAATAGCACTACTTACCCTGATTCATTTTGACATTATTGCTTCAATAGCTGAAAGTGTTTTTGTTTTTTCTGTGTACATCAGTTTGCCTTGCTAATACCAACAAAAATTAAGTATCGAGCCAGATTCTTTTCAGATTTAGAGAGGTGCAAACTTGTTCTCAGCTGAAAGATTATACAGTGTGATCAGTAGAAAAATTTGTTCTGTCTAAACTGTATTGGGAAAATTCTCTTTAAAAGAAGATGAGGCCCTTACCTTACAAGCTTCCTGAAATGAACAGCATCAGAGAGCTAAAAATAAAATGTTCTTTGTGTTTCCCAGAAAATCGGTTTATCTAAGTCCAAGTGAAACTCACCCCCCCGCCCTGTTCCGTGCAGAATAAAAAAATAGTTTATGAAGACTTAACTGAATACTATTTGGTATCATGATTAGAAGTTATCACGTTCACCTCTTTGTGAGTTAGAAGGCGGCTACTGAATCTCTGAATAGGTTACATTTTAAGTAAAATCAAGGCACAATAGGCTTACAGTAAAGCAGCACAGGAGAGGAGGATGGAAAAGAAAGACCTGGGAAGTTAAAATGTTCCTATAGATGGTAATTGCTACCATAAAATCTGTCAGAGATGGTAGTTACACCAGAATAGGCTTTGTTACTTAGCATGAAGTATATATCCCTGAAGTTTAAAATATACATCCTTTGTGTTTCACTCCTAATAGCTTTCAAGAAAGAACTATAGTTAAAGGCAAGAATTCAAGACGTGAGAGGAGCTGACTGAAAAACAGTAGTTGATGCAGGAGGGAGGAACAACAGCCTGGGGATGGGAGCAGCAAGAAGATGGAATTATGAAATGCTCTTAGAGAGCTGATTAGTGGAGGATTTGTGAGGAGTGACAAGGTAAGACAGGCAATAGGTAGAAATGACAGCAAGTGAGTAGTCTGTAGATGAATCATATTAATATCTTTGAGCCAAAAAGCATAATTTTATATCTAGGACAGAAATGGCCAGAATTTAAAAGCTTCACCTCTTGCTTCTCTCAATATCGATGTGCAAAGAGTGCAAGAGCACTTAAGGATGTTCAGAGGTCTAACTAAACAATGTGGGAAGCAACCACAGAATATTTAGCAAACCTTGGTAATTAAAGAATAACTATTTGCCCATGAAATAATGTTGATGAAAAACTAAGAACTGATGATACATAGGCTAAAATACTTGGTTTTCACTTTTTTTTTTTTTTTTTTTGATTAAGAGCACAGTTATTGCAAAACCAACTTAATTGGAAGGGACAGAGTAAAATAATTTCTAATGTATCAGTTATGCTAAAAACATTTCATTTATTTTGCTATGGTGACTATAATAAGCTGTCCTTCCATACTGAGAAGGCTTAGCAATTTCCTGGAACAACAAACATGATATAGAGATACTGTATCTTTGTTTTGTTATCAGTATACACTTCCACTGGATGTGACAAACAGATGTATGCAGCTATATTACCCTTATAGCTTACCAAATAAAAATTTCTAATAATGGCATAGTAGAAAGGCATCTGTGAACATATCAAAGTAATACCCGAGTAAGCTGTGTAGTGCAATTTCAAGGCCTTTTATTGATAACACAGTAACTATGTTCAAGTTTCTGGCAGAGATTTTAGAGTGCATAACAGTATAGGAAACATGTGGGACAGTAATTTAATATTTGTAGTGGAGTTACTTAATAGCAGAAGAGGCCACTAAGAGTCTTCAAGGAAGTCTCCAAACAAGAATCATCTCTTGAGACCATGCGTAGTATCATCTACTGTATTTTGCATTGAAGGATGTTTTTAAAGGTTACTATAAAAGGGAAAAAAAAGACATTTTTATTGGGAAATCTAGCTGTACAAAGGAAACAATTCACCACCACTGTATGATCTAGGCAGCAGCTAGCGAATGTTACAAGCTCTGTGTTAAGTTTATAGAATGATATGCAGAACATTTCACAATGTATTTCACATTAATGCTGATGAGTGTTGAGTGGTACAGTCCCTTAACAACCTATTTAAAAGGAACCTCTTTAATTGTAAAACCGTATTGACATCTTAAAACTGCAAATGGTAAATTATTAAATCAGTGGATAAGGAGCTGGATGCTCCTCTTTAAAAACTGCAGAAGCTATATGTTTGATTCCCTGCCGTACTAGCAATGCCATTGCTGTAACAATGATGACTTAAGAATGAAAGTGGGCAAGATAACAAATTTCTATGCGATTAGACATGGTTAGAAAAAACAGAAGGGCTTTCAGCACGAATCCTAAGAGCATGTGGAATGTGTGGCTGCATGTGACAGCAACTCCTGGATAATTCACATGAATGTGATCTTGTTGGTAACCAACAGTAGACTGCCTGACAGCCTTGTTTGTTTGCCTTCAAAAGGTAATGTAAATTGCTGCCTTTAAAAGCAATATGCTTCCCTTCTCGCTGGACAGTTTCCTTCACCTTTGGTTTTTACCCCCATACCAGTTCCTACACTGAAGGAGGCCAGATTAAGACCTAATTAAAGATCAGGGCCTTTACCGAAGAATTACATTGTGTTTTCAGCTGGAAGAGACTTTCTTTTACTTATAGTAGTTCTGCTGTGAAAAGCTACCCGGCTGAAAGCTATGGTGGGAGTTCCTTGTGTATTGCCCTTCATTTCTTTCTGATTCAGAACTTTTCCATTTACTTATCCAAAGCTGTTTCTCTCTGCCCAGCCCTCTAAACATCAACCATGGAAATATAACTTCCCAGGCAAAGTGTTCAGTTTATAGTGGAAGTAGCTCTGTCACAAGCCCACTCATGAGAGAACTATTTGTGGCCTGAGCCAGTTACTGTCCCTTTCCTTTGGTAAATGTGTATTTCTCTTGTTTGTGCTACAGATCCTAGAGTCAAGCTGATAGCTAAAATAGCCTCATAGTCATCATCAAGAAGATATATGCATAGCTGTACAAGCCCAGTAATGAAGCTGACATTCAAACATC